>NW_023596136.1:21119065-21275189 GCF_011947565.3 Pollicipes pollicipes | reverse complement strand
TGGTTTGGCTTGATTTGGTTCTCACCGATCTGGTCTGGTCTGGTCTCCCTCCCCCACCGTGCTCAACCCCACCTCTCCTCCCACCGTGCCCAACCGCGCCTCTCCTCTCTACGTGGTCAACACCGCCTCCCCCACCGTGCTCACCCTCGCCTGCCCTTCTGGCGCCGTGACTGCGCCGGTGACTGCCAGTGTGACGGGGCGCTGGGGACGCCGGTGAGGTAGGCATGGCTGTCCGGGACGGCAGCACGTCCAGCGATACGGTCGTCTTCGGGATCACCTGCCGGACAAGAGCAGCACGCTTTTTCCAGCTCTGAGGCACGGCTGAGGGCGTGCGCTAGGAACTGCCGGGCTCCAAAAAGCAGCTGACTGAAAAGCCGATTCGTAATAAGAAGGTGGTGCGACACGCCAGCTCATTATATTCCATACGTCTTTGTGACGCATGGACGGGCGCAAAACTGCATTCCGCAAACAGGGCAGGTATTGGCAATAACGCTAGGTGAAACCCGCACCACAAATTTCTTACAGAGCGTGTCTATATTCAGCGGGTGCAAAAAACTCGCGGCAAGCCTCACTGTGCATCTACTGCGGCAGTGACTCTGCGCTGGTGACAAGCCAGCGCAGCAGCGCAACCGGCCGCTGAGCCGCTACCTTAAGAAGCACGGCGGTCTTGGCATGGCCCGCCTCATTGCGGCCGAAGCACTGGTACAGGCCGGCGTTCTCCCGAGTCACGGCGTCGAACAGGAGCCGGTCGCCGTCCAGCCGCGGCCGGCCGTCTCCCACCAGCGGCCGGCCGTCCAGCACCCACTCGAGCCGCGGCGGCGGCCAGCCGCGGCCCGAGCAGCGCAAAGACGCCGGTGAACCCTCGGGCACCGTCAGGTCCGAGGGCGAGGTGTCCACCGTTGGCGGTTCTGGTGAGGAAAGCGAGCGTCAGGTTAGGACAGCCGGCGAAGCCTCTACCGACGGTGCATTTGGAGATAGGTCAGATCAGGTCGGGTCGGGCGAGGAGAGTTTAGGAGAATTCAAACAGCTCCAACACAGGAGCCATACCAGACCAGCCTGAGCAGCCCAAACCTAGCGCCATCACGCTGGCCGGAGCCCGCCTGACAGCCGCGTCTTACGGTGCGGCGTCCCTCACCTGTGACGCGCACGGCAGTGGCGGCGGTGAGCGACCCCTCTGAGCTGGTCACATCGCACGCGTAGTCGCCCTCGTCGGCGGCCCGCAGCCGGGAGATCTCCAGCCGGCCGGCCAGCTGCACGTAGCGGTCCGACCAGCGGTCGTCCAGCCGCCTCCAGGACACGGCGGGCAGCGGCCAGCCCTCCGCCGCGCACTCCAGTCTGCGAAGCGCACCGGCGGCGGTCAGAGCCGGTGCGCAGGGGCACGCGTCAAGCGAAATGCGCGTGTGTTTGAGCGCGCGTCATTGGGGATTTACGATGCGTCTTGCAGCCAAGGCTATATGGCGACGCCTGCCTGCCTTTCTCGCTTTGACCAGAGGGCGGGCACTGCGGGAAACCAAACCCCGCATCTCTAGTTTCCCGGCGTAGCAGCTTAACCACTGCACTAGCGGTAACCCCAAGTGAAATTCGAGCGCGCTCATGAGCACGGTTTGGTGTTGTGAAGGACATCGTGTCTAAGGGGCACCGTGGCAGCCTTTGCCGTGTTTTTTTGTTTGCCTTTGAGGGGTATGGAGTCAAGACAGCCTACAAATTCGATCAAACGAGAGGATCAGGTTAGAAAAAAATAATCGAATTCGATTACACGTCCATCAACTTTTCCAGTACATCAGAGCAAAGCGGCTGGCAAATCTCCGGATTGCGGTAAAGGCTGGCCTAGCCTGGCCTGGCTGGCACATGTCGATAAGGCACGACATTGAATGAACAGCTTTTTACTTTTTGGCACGACTCAACGTCCAAGGCACAAAGCCTCAAACTTGTCGGAAACGTCAACAGACAGAATAAACGCAGCACTAGTGAAGAGCACCTCTTGCATGGAGTTATGGCATCACCACATACCGCTCACACAACATGACCAGTCGCGATGACTGGCTTCTAGAGCAAGCTGAATTTAGGCTGTGGTCATTAGCTGCGAGCCGCTTTGTGCAGACCGGCGGCGTATGACAATAATCAGGTCGAATCTTGGTCAGGCGCGAGTCTGGTTGGAGTTAAGGTGCGGTGCTGGCGATGGGCGGTCGTGAAATATAGTGCACCTGAACCCTCGGTGCCTTCGACGTGGCGGCCGTCTAGAACTGGACAGTACGACGTGGCCAAAGGAGGCGCGATTCTGTGCGGGTGGGGGAGGGGAGCTGACCTGAGGGTGTCCCCGGCTGCGGCGCGGTACTCGACGCGGGGCCCGCACTGTCAGCCGCGGCGGCCGACTCTCCGCCGGCCGGCGCACCTCCAGCCGGGTGGCAAACCGTGCTGCCACCTGGTGTCCGGATCGAGGATTACGCGCTGAGCAGGTGTACAGCCCGGCGTCCGCGCTGCTGACGACGGTCAGGAGAAGGCGGGCCGCCAGAGAGCAGCACCGCCGTGTCTGGGGACGGGCAGGTGGCACCACCGAGTCAGGCAGACCAGCGGGGCATGCATGGGCACCTCCAACGCAGCGCAGTGATACCGATCTGGGTCCTCAGCCGCCAGAGTACAGCACTAGTTTGTGCACGACAGTCAGTACGAGCTCTAATCCCCTTCAACTGAAGCAGTTTGAATCAGCACACGCTATGTTCAAATTAATAGTGCCACTGGAGCTCGAGTGACGACGAGTCGTCGAAAAGTTTATTCATCAGATGCCAGGGGACGCTTCCGCCGCTTATGTCCTACGTAGGTGCATCATAGCATTATGCAAAGAATAGGTAAGTTTTTGGTCATATCCATTTGGGCAAAATGGCAACAGCCACGGAATGCTACATGGTAATAAATGATCACACGACATGCTTTACACGCGTAAAATCCTATATCCACGGCCTTACGGCGCTGGTAATTTTGGTTGCTTGTGCTACTGCCTGATAAGGTTCCTTTTCACTCTCCGATCTTTTCAAGCCATTGTAAGCCACCTCCTTCTGCACTAATGCGTCGCATCCTTATCTGAATTTAATAAAACATAATTAGGGTAGGATATGAGTATTTTCATTGAAACAGAGGGCCGTAAAATAATTTGCTGTTAGGACCAAGTAAGTCTAAAGCGACAATAAACATAGCTAACTAGCCCCCCGTCTCAAGGTCACACTCTCGGCACTCGGTGCCAGTCGGTGATAGCAGCACTCACCCTCCTGCGGCGCTCACTCACCCTCCTCCAGCACTCACCCTCCTCCTCACCCTCCTGCGGCGCTCGCTCACCCTCCTCCAGCACTCACCCTCCTCCTCACCCTCCTGCGGCGCTCACTCACCCTCCTCCAGCACTCACCCTCCTCCTCACCCTCCCGCGGCACTCACTCACCCTCCTCCTCACCCTCCTGCGGCGCTCACTCACCCTCCTCCAGCACTCACCCTCCTCCTCACCCTCCCGCGGCGCCAGGGGCCGGCCGTCGCGGTAGAACTGGACGGCGGCGGGCGGCGCGCTGGCCGGCGGAGGACACGCCAGCGAGACGGAGCCGCCGGGCGGCGCCACCAGCGTCGCGTTCTGCCGCGGCGCGAAGGGCTCTGTGTGGGCCACCTGCACCGAGGCCGGCAGAGAGGCCAGACCGATCGGTGCGATCCAGGCCATGCACTGTCGGGCGGACAGGGCGGATATGAGCGGCGGGCAGGGCAGACACGAGCGGCGGGCAGGGCAGACACGAGTGGCGGGCAGGGCAGACACGAGTGGCGGGCAGGGCGGACGTAAGTGGCGGGCAGGGCGAACATGAGTGGCGGTTACAGCTGATGGCTGGACACGGGTGGTGGTCACCGGCTGATGGCTGGACATGGGTGGCGGTCACAACTGATGGCTGGAGACGGATGCCGGTCAGAGCTGATGGTTGGACACGGGTGGCGGTCGCAGCTGATGGGCGGACACTGGTGGTGGTCACAGCTGATGGGCGGACACGGGGTGGCGGCCACAACTGATGGCTGGACACGGGTGGAGGTCACAGCTGATGGCTGGACACGGGTGGAGGTCACAGCTGATGGCTGGACACGGGTGGAGGTCACAGCTGATGGGAGGACACAGGTGGAGGTCACAACTGATGGCTGGACACGGGTGGTGGTCACAGCTGATGGCTGGACGCGAGTGGTGGTCACAACTGATTGCTGGACACGGGTGGTGATCACAGCTGGCGGATCTAAGTGATGAAAGTGCCAGACTATGTCAGGCTGGCGTCCACGTGCAGTCACCGACTGACCCTGTACTCTCCGGTATGCCGCCGGTACAGATCCGGATCCTGTCCGATCCGGATCCGCAGCCGGCCCGGGTCGCACGTCTATCGTCGGGTCGCTGCCAGGTTCCAGGGGCTGCCAGTCGCGCAGCCATCTAGCGAGAGAAAAAGACACTGCTGACATCAGATTTCACCTCACGATGAGCCCCGGCTGGGTTTGGCGGGCGACGGCACGCCTTGTGCCAACTTGCCAAACGCAAAATGGACCACACGTAAGTTACAGATAGCTGACATGAATGGCTGACACAAAACCGACAAAGCAGGACAGATGGAATGTTTGGAGACATGGAACACCAGCAGTATGTCACCTATCACAACGACTTCTTGGCAGTGATGTGTACAGTTGCAGCACTTCAAAAATGTAGGCTATTAGTAACTCCAGTGGCTTAATTTCGTTTGAGATGCAAAACCACATCAAGCTTGTTTTTCACCCATAGCCTCTAATTCCACCGCTAAGACATCTCTTGAACGCGGCACTCGACAAATGATTTCACAAACTTCTCTGTTTCGCTCATTCCTTCAGCATTTTGGCAGTCGCTTGCAGCGGTGCATAGACCAAGCACGTCTGGGACGGCCAGCGGCTGGACCAGTGACGCGGTGCTCACCCGAGGTGGTCGACGGCCAGGTTGGTGGCACATGTCAGGACCGCCTCGCCACCGGGCAGCGCCACCACCGACTGCGGCTCCTTCACGAAGAAGATTCCCAGACCTGCGGGTTAGGTGCGGCGCTGTCAACAGTCAAATCCAGGGGGAACGCCGAAAGTGAGCGTGGAGTGCCCAGTGCGGGACGCAGTGTGGGAGTTGGCACATGGCGTGTCCAACAGCGCGTACTGTAATCGGCAAGAGTTTATGGTAAACAGCAGCTAGGATATTTTGCCGACAACATCCCGTGTTTACTCTGACCGCACGTAGCCTCATTGCAATCATCACAGCGTGGCTTCAGATTTGTGGGGAGTAGATCTAGCTCCTATTCATTATTGAACACGCCTTAAGGAGAAGCGGTTGGCACCTAACATATTGTTCCAGATATGAAATAACCTCCTTTCTACTGGCTCGGTAAGCATACTGCATGTGATCCATCCTGTCCTGGTTACTGATAGATATGTATGATGCAAGCGTCGACTTGGTTCACCTTTGATGAGACATGTGCACAGGCGTAATAATTGGACATAAAAAGTAATCGCATAAAAGTAATCGCGTAAAAAGTAAATGCGTAGAATAGGTTGTCCTTTCACATGCATTAAATTGCCCAAGCCGTCGGTCATTCAGGCATCCGTCGACAGCTTTGGAACAATTTCAGTATCTTATGCCTATTTCCGAGCAAAACTATCATCAGCTCTTGAAGATAAGGCATCATGAAAGTGACGTTTATCATCTAAACTGTTCGTTGTTGAGGGACGGTGCGACGGCTGAAGCGATCTCAGATGAGCGTCAGTCATGTGGAGCGGAAGCCTGGCGCGTAGGTGGTGCGGCACACGTGTCTTACAGCACGACACGGAAGCAATCGCGCATGTGTCTTACAGCACGACACGGGAGCATCGCGCATGTGTCTTACAGCACGACAAGTGAGCATCGCGCATGTGTCTTACATCACGACATGGGAGCATCGCGCATGTGTTTTACAGCACGACACGGGAGCATCGGGCAAATGTCTTGCAGCACGACACGGGAGCATCGCACACGTGTCTTACAGCACGACCAGTGAGCATCGCGCGCGTGTCTTACAAACACGATACGGGAGCATCGCGCATGTGTCTTACAGCACAAGTGAGGCATCGCGCATGTGTCTTACAACAGGACACGAGAACATCGCACACGTGTCTTACAGCACGACAAGCGAGCATCGCGCATGTGTTTTACAAAACGACACGGGAGCACCGCGCATGTGTCTTACAGCACGACACGAGAACATCGCACACGTGTCTTACAGCACGACAAGTGAGCATCGCGCATGCGTTTTACAAAACGACACGGGAGCACCGCGCATGTGTCTTACAGCACGACGCGTGAACATCGCGCACAGCTTGAGAACCACGCGGTATGCTCGCCAACGTTTTCACTATCTTACTTCAGCGTACTTGGGTCGCCCGATGCTCTCTTTCGACATGATTAACAAATCAAACGCAATTAAGCAACTAGCTGACCAACAGCTCATTTTCCAAAGCTGCAGCGACGAACATCAACCAGACAATAAGTCTGAGATGCTACAAGCCACCTTGATTGCCGCGCGACTTTCAAAATGGCCTGCAACTCTGCAATCAGCGGCTGCACCAAGCGTCGCTTCTGGTATGCTGACTGTTTCCATGACCCGTCCGCACAGTGATTAGGCTGCACCCAACACATATCTCGGGCGCCTTGGTTGTGCCGACAAAGGCAGCGGTGCCAGAGGCGGCTCCGCCCACCCATCTCCTCACACCCTCGGCTCTGGCTCTGGCCCGGCCTCACACACCTCGGCTCTGGCTCTAGCACGGCCTCACACAACGGCTCTGGGTCTGGACCGTACCTTACACCTAAGCTCTGGCTCTGGCTCTGACCCATACCTCACATCTCGACCCTGGCTTCAGACCGGGACCTCACACCTCGACTCTGGCTCTGACTCATACCTCACATCTCGACTCTGGCTTCAGACCGGGACCTCACACCTCGACTCTGGCTCTGACTATACCTCACATCTCGACTCTGGCTTCAGGCCGGGAGCTCACACCTCGGCCGATCCCCGACAACGGCGGCTGGCGAGCCGGACCAGCCGACAGGCGGCAGGCGGCAGGCGGCGGCGCCAGCTCGGCCGCTGACAGGCTGACGGGCAGCTGCAGGCGGAGCCCGCTGCTGGATGGGTACCACACCAGGCAGCCCTCTCCATCAACACGGCATGTGGCGAGAGGTATCGTACTACGCGACTGCGGGGCGTTGAGTCCAGACGGCAAAAATAACTGAGGGTTGATGATGCTCCATTTCGCAGGGCTGAACCGCTGTGAGAAGCGGCGGGGGATCAAATAAGAAGAAAATTGTTGCATGCAGAATGTACGATGCGCTTCACATCAGGCCACTGGAGAGGTGTCACTTCAGCAGGCTCAGTAACATCCGCCCGGATCACATTGCTACAGATACACACCCGCATGTGTGACTCCTGTGCGACGATGCGGATCGGATGCGGATGCGGATCCTATGTGGATCCTATACCTATGTGTCCTCGATCTTACCATCAGAGTCGCACATGATCCATACTTATGCGCCTTGTACTCTGCGCCTGTCTTGGCCACGACGTGCCATCCGGGTTGTAGTTCAACCACGTTTGTTCCAAGGCTGCCTGTCTATCTTGTCTGTTCCGAAGTGACTGTTGCTGTCTTGGGCGGCCTGTCTGCGTGCGGGATCAGTCAGCTTGTTTGTGTCTATCCCAAGACAATTTATTCACTTCTCTGTCGCCCAAGGGCGATGCTGCGATCTTGTTGGAGGGTGGAAAGCTCTGTATTCTTGAGGCCCCGACCATGCAAAGGCTTCCTCGGGCTAACTGACTTTTCAATATGTTCCGGCTGATTGTGCTTGTAGCGACTTTGTAATGCAATGTTTAATTATGTATGTGCATAATTTCCGGTCCTGCCGACAGTGACAAAGTCGTTTATGTTTCCTTACACCCAAAGTCATATCTCACTTGTCCGAGGCACGGGTGACTGTCAGCCGTGCCAGATATATGCGAATTGATTTAACATCGTGCCTACCCAACGGACGTTGGGGGCCGCCTTTTTGGCAATGATATGTGGGAACATAGCCATCATGTGTGGGATTCTACGATCTCAGTGCAGCTCTAGCTTTCAGAGAATTGCGTAAAACCATCCAACAAGTCTGCATGACTTATCCCATTATTGCTGGCAAGCATGTGCCTGGATCCCGAGGGTGGATCCAGCATTCCATTAGGCTCCTTGCTTATGGGATCCTGGGATCCCTTTCCGGAACTTCAGGCACATGTCCCAATTGACTGAAGCGTCCTCTCGAGCCAAACAAACGCCTTCTCTCCGCCGCGACGGGGTTCCTGATCATGAAAAGGCAGCCTCTGTTCCGAATGCGGTCTCCCGCCTTGCTGCGGGAGATGTGAATCCCTCCTCTGTTCCCTACCTTGGAATGTCACTGCACAGAATATCAGGTGAGAATATTGACTGAGATAATCGTGCGCTGATTATCTCAGTCATTAATCTTCTGTTATTGTCTTGATAAAGACATTTTGCCAAAATGTCAACCAATCTGTTACTTCATTCTTCAGGGTTTTCTCCGAGGAATACGGCTATTGCTACCGTCTAATCTATGTAAATAATGCTCCTCACGAATGCACTGAACAACCCCTTGAAACTTGGCATGTTTGCCCAAGCATCGTTTTTACATGCTGTGTCAACATTAAGGGCAAACATATCCGGGAGTCCTGGGCCACATTATGCGCGGGCGTTCATTGCAATTGGCTATGTTCTCCTCAATGTCGATGTCTATGTGATAAAAGTAAAATTTGCCTACTGTTTAGTCCTTCGGAGTTCAAAGAAGAGACGTGCGCATAAAAGTATGATCTAATATAAACCGAATGTACCATTGTTGGCGGCGGTAGTTTCAGCACAGCAGATATTGGGGGATGCATAGCAGAATGAGGAATACTGACAGCAGCCTTTGCTGCCGTACAGTCACATGGTTGTTTGCAGGCAGCTAACAGTCTGACGCTTTGCATTGACCAAGGCGTAGGATCAAATAACTACCCGTTCATTTGCCTATTAGTCTTGCAGGCGCTTTAGGTGAAACAGTTTACGTGTATGAAGTACATAGAAGCAATATTTGATATTCCGTGCAGGGACGTTCCAAAATAGAGAACGGAGAAGGTATTCTCATTTCCGGGTAGGCAAGCAGACATGTTTGCCTTTGCTGTCTAACGACAGACTGGGCGCCTGCTCACCTGGCTTGCCCGAAGGCGCCGGCAGTGCTGTTGCTCTACAGAAGGAAGGCGTAATTCGCATTCTACATTTTGAGAGACACGCCCAGACATATCTCACTTTGGCCCGAAGCATTGGCGAAGTTCCCCCTGAAAAATGCTATTGCACTCAACGACATGCGGTATAGTTCATTGCACCAGCTTACGACACACATCGTCCCTCTTTCGTGCAGCAGTCCAACCCGAGGCAGCGCATTACATCCGGGACTTCTGCTTCCGCGGGCGCCCAGCCGCTGTTTCGCATTACAGCCCGCTGGCCGCAGAGAAAACACTACTAAATCACCGCTGGTAGCATCCCGCCGATGACGGACGGCCCTCCCCACTGGGCTGCCTACTGAAGTAGGAGTGGGGGGGGGGGGCATGGGAGCTAACGGCGCGTGACCGGGACCGTGACAACATCAAAGGCGCCGACGGAAGCCGGCTGAGAGATGACCGTCCAGATTGGGTTGTGAAAAGCGAGAGACCACCGCAGTCACCGTCAGCACCCAGCAGACTGTAATTAGAGGTCTCCGCGGACCGGCTTCCGTCCCGGGTGGACTGGACTGGTTCAAGAGAACCACAAGCCACACGGGTTGAAGCCGGGTCGTGCACCCAAGATTGTCGGCATAAGTTGACCGGGGCCAATTGACGAATCTAGCGTGATACTTCACACCTCAAACCCAAATGTCCAAATCTCTAATGTAGGATATCAAATGCTTCAAGGTCACAAATGCACCGGCAAGAGATACTTCTTCGCAAGATATGTTAGGCCGGGCTGAAGCGCAATGGGCATATGTGGGCCAGTGACAACATGTTTCCCATGATATATTCAAGCGAATGTCATTCCGCACGCATGAAGAGGTGCAACTCACGCACTTCTGCACATGTCTGCACCACATGCACAGACTGACAACCCGGCACTCCATGTCTACACCCGGGTTCAGGGCCGACCGCGAGGCTTCTGTCACCGCGACACGCTGCCGCTGCGCTGTACCGCGCTGTTGCAGGGGGACAGGCGGCGCGGCGTGACCAGTTGGGGTCCGGTCGTCCCTCCCCCCTCGGGCACGAGCGACCGTCATCCGTCACCGTCACCGGCCTCGGTCGGCCATCTGTCATCGGCCGGCGCAGTCAGCGGACGGACCGGCCGCGACGGACGCGGTCAGTCGGCTGAGCCGGCTCCGCCGCCGGCGACCGGCGGGTGCCGCGCGCCGAGCACCGGAAGCCGGCGCGAGCGCTGGTGGAGGACGGGAGGACGGGTTTGCAAAGGGCAGTGAGGCGAGGGAGCTGCGAGACTGGCGCTTGTGGAAACCAAGCAGGGTTTGTGCCACCATGGGTTCCAATTTTTCGAAGGGGATGTCGAGAGCTTACGGCGATTGTTTAAGGCAACGGTGTGCAGGCAGGCGGTCAGTGTAAAAAGAAGACGTGAAGCGAGTTAAAGCCACTCAGAAATGACACGCAAACACTTCACGTCGGCTGTAATGCCGCCGCCTGTAAGTGTGTTCAAAAGGCCCAAACATGTCCTTCGGAGTACCAATGAACAGAAGTGAGTCCCCGAGCTTCGAAAAATCAAACATAAGGAACCACCTGTGACGGCCACGCTCGTCTACTCGGAGCGGACGAGCGAGGTGCGGACATGGTGCGAGGTCTCCACAACTGAGACCAGGGGGCGCCAGCAGCCGGCTCTCCGGATGGGAGACCCTGTCAGCGCCAGCTCTCGGCCGCGCCCCTCAAAGGCCGCACCCAGCCGACCGTGCGGTGGTCGTGCGCACCGCTGGCAACGTGCTGCCGCCAGGGAGAGGCGGCCAGTGGCCAAGGACGGCTTCCGCCGCGCTAGATTCGCGCAGCTGTGATCTGGGAGTACCGGGCAGAGCGGGCTGGAGCGCCGCCGAAGCTGCGCAGCCAGGCACGCAGCCAGAGCTGTCAAAAACGGGGGCCGCGAGCCAGTCTTGATTGATGAACAATCCGTATTTGTCACCACCGCCTCTTTCCGTCGTGTTCGGCCTCGTGTGCCCGTGCTCGTGCACTTCGCGAGAAGACAAATCGCTGACTGGTAAGGCGGCTTGCTGACACTTGTGCAAGTCACCAGCACACCATCGCAGAACTAATCCTTGAAGGCATTTAACATGCATAGGAATAACACATGTTGGCGCAGGCGAGAGATGCTTATAGGGCTGTCAGCAGTCCACAATCAACGATCTATTCCGAAAACAGCCGTGATAGGACTTTTGTAAAGGAAAAGCCCCACGGCGAAAATCTACTAAGTTGGATCCATTGTTCGACACGGCGTTTGGTGGGAGCCGATACTAAGGACATGCTACGAGCTTGGCTGTTGAATAATGTCTATCTGTGACGATTTATTAGCCACGCGACAAACTAGCAGAGTGATTGCTTATTTGAGCTTGAGCGCGCGCCGACAGCCGACCACACGTCTCCCATGCAGATGAGCCCGATGCAGCGAAATGACGATCCATCAGCGAGCCAGCCGGCCGGGAAGCCTCAGTGAGATCTCGGTCCACCGGTCGAGCCCCGGGGTTGCGTGAGCCGACGCCTCTCTGCCTCTCATCACCCGATCGTAATGACGGCCTGCGGTGCTATCACCTGCTCACGTGCCGCCGCCTCATCCGCGCGCCTCGCCCGCCGCCACGCCGAGCGCGACGCCTCACCTTGCTGGGCGGCGATGAGGCAGATCCATCCGAGGGCGACCAAGCAGCCGGAGAGGGAACATCTCACAGACGCTGCCGTGCAGCACCCATCGCCTGCAACAGTCGGACCGGCGTCAGCGGCGTCACCAGGCGCAGGACCGGCGTCAGCGGCGTCACCAGGGGACCGGCGTCAGCGGCGTCACCAGGGCGCAGGACCGGCGTCAGCGGCGTCAACAGGGGACCGGCGTCAGCGGCGTCAACAGGGGACCGGCGTCAGCAGCGTCACCAGGGCGCCGGGTCGCAGAAATTAGTTGGGAATGCGCCAACAAAATGACTATACATACCTCCGAAAAACCAAAAGCGGACTTCTCCCCAATTTTACCAACCGCCTTATCCAGTTGGGACTGGAGGCCCTCCAACTGAATGGGAGGCCGCGCCGTCGTCTGTGCCGGTCACAGGTCCCTGACGGGGTCGCGCCGGGGTGCCAGGCGGTGCACAGGTCCCCAGGAGGTCGGGGCCGGGGTGCCAGGCGGCGTTCATTCCGCCAACTCGACAGACGCTTAGTCAGCAGCGAACGGCCACGGCACCGGTCGAAGGGCATATAATTCAGTATCCCGTGTGGCTCGTTTATACAACATGACAGGGGTTCTTCATCGACAAGGTTATTACTGAGGCACCATAAACAGCAGAGGCGGCTGCCGCAGGTCTGCGCCGGCCTTGACCAGTCGTAGCATGCCTCACACTCCGCCGAGGTAAGCTCGGTACGGTACCGGGCTGCAACAAGCGATCGCTGTTCAAGGAACATAAGGCTGCAGTCAGGGAGATTCGAAATCTTAGGCATGTTGCTGCCGGCCCGGAGGTATGCTCAGATCGTATCCGTTCATCACCAATAGCTTATGTACTACACGGCAACACACCGCTTATCCCACGCCTCCATACAGCAAGGAACACGACTGGGTAATTTGAGATCCTTATGATGCATTGCTAACTGACAGCTGTCCTGAACGGCGTCTCTATGCCGTAATTCCCAACAATCATTAACACGATGCGCCGCGAAGTAAGAGATCCATTTGTCTGCGAAGTAATCGACCGCCCGTCCATGCACCGACTTCATTATCTCACCGTTTGGGTATGTGTATGCGACTCAGCTCCGGTGGTGCACATCGCACACCGCACGGCAGCTGTGTGCGATGTGCCACTAATCCCGACTCCATTATCTCGCCGTTTGGGTATGTGTATGCGACTCAGCTCCGGCGGTGGCACATCGCACACCACGGCAGCTGTGTGCGATGTGCCACTGATCCCGACTCCATTATCTCGCCGTTTGGGTATGTGTATGCGACTCAGCTCCGGCGGTGGCACATCGCACACCGCACGGCAGCTGTGTGCGATGTGCAACTGATCCCGACTCCATTATCTCGCCGTTTGGGTATATGTATACGATTCAACTCCGGTGGTGGCACATCGCACACCGCACGGCAGCTGTGTGCGATGTGCAACTGTGATATCCCTGCCCGCATAAAGTGTAGTTATGATCTTGACTTTTATATAGGCCTGTCCACTTTCAGCTACCTCGGTTGTGTTATCAGAAAGTGCGTGTCCTTTGCAGCACTGTCTCACTCTGTCGTATTAAGAGATTCAAATGGCCTCACCCACTGTAAGCGGGTAACGCGAGGGGGGCACAGGGTTAAAAAGGACTCCTGCTGGTAAGAGCCTCCTTCCCCAAGAAAGAGATCCCATACTTAGCCCGACTGATTTCGAGGTGTGGATTTTGTTTGTTTTAATTTTGTTTCTTGCCAGGAGCCAGAGGCCAACGGAAGATGCAATTCTGATTCTATGTTGAAGGTAATTACCTAAAGGTATGAGGCGTAAATGATCGCATGGAATGAACCGCCGGCACTTTTTTAACGCCGCAGTGAACTTTTTCTAAACCGATAGCCCTCCTGGGATTCGCAGTACATTTGCAGGTTCTACAAAGAAGTGAGGACCGACCCCGTGGATTAAACGTACCTTGCGGACCGCAAGGACTAAGGTCAAAAACTTGTATTGACATGGGCAGCCTCTGTTCGTCTAAGAATGTTCATCTATCGTTCAAATTCAAGTGGTGAAAGAGCATCCAGCATGGTTTTGAACAAACGCGCTCACAGGTTTCAGACATGAACACCGATACACAGCGTTGCAGTCTCCATTGACCGCGCGGGTTTGGAGTTGTAGCTAGCACTAAGCAGCCAACGAGAGGACGAAGGCGATACATGACTGACAGAAGCACCTTTGAAAATGTTATGACATAAATTTGTAATTACGAAGGTAGTCCTTGCCATCGATTTCACTGCTGCGATTTCTTCAATAACGGGATGGATTGACATTTACAGCACCGCGAACTCCTCACGTAATTGTGAAATTTGTTTTTTGTGTCGCGCTAACTGTCAATATGCTCAAACGGCAAACGTAATAAGATATATATATATATATATATATTATATATATAATATGCAGTCCAGTTTAATCTTTGAACGGTACGAATAATTTGAAGCGCTATCAGAACCCTTATTTTGCGACACACGGTCGTTCCCGGGCGTGCTTCGTCCGTCGCCTGGCGTTATCTGCAGCGGCCAACACCGTTAGGGCTGTCAGAAGCTGCTACCCCGGCTGTCGGTGTTCTTGGTCCAAAAATATCGAGAGCACGCATGCACGAGAGCACGCAAAGCACGCACGCAAAGCACGAGAGCACGCAAAGACATCTTAGTATAATTTGTTTCATCGGTCTATTCTGAAAAAGGGCGGGGTCCTCAGATAAGGCTGGATCGACTGTGTCAATACGCAATGTTGTCCCCATTTTGATCCATCCTATTGCACTCTAAAAAAGCGCTTACCTCACCTTCGCCGGGCAAGGGGCCCAGTGTGTAGAGAACTAAGGGCACGTCATTTCTTTCAGTCATGGGCCAAATGGCCATTTCATACCAGCCCGGTATGTCTACCGGCTGCCAAGCTGGCGATACATGGCGGGGCCTCCTGCTCGCCCCGGAACCCTTTAGAGGGATACATCACACATCGGTTCCCTCTCTGATGTGGGAGATCCTCTCACCGGGCAGTTCTGACCACAGAATCCTGACCCCCCCCCCCCCCCCCCACTGACCCAAGAAGGTCCCTTCTCGCCACAGGTGTCCAATGATTGGCACAGAGCCTTCAGTTCGGCTTATCGTGTCCCTGGCTGAAAAGGAGTGGCGGTCCCCAGTTCGGTGCTGAGGCTCCTGATTGGCATTCATTGTTTCACTGTGGACTCTCGTCTTAAGTTTTCATATCTATCTCCTTTCATTGTCAGAGGCCCCTGACCAACGGAAGAGGACCTCTGACATTCAGGGTCCGTCTCTGTCCCTGTTCTGAAAATGCGCCTCTGGCTGACTTAGAGCCCCCATATGGTATTGGTGATCCCTGAAAGACAAAGGAGCCTCTCATTGCATCAGGAGCCCCGACCAACGTAAATCGCGGGCTCCAGACTTATCCCTGCTTAGGAAATGGACTTCCGGGGCTCAGACCGACACGTAACCGGCTGATCGGTGTTGGTCGTCCCCGGCCCAAATACAGGCCCGCGTCCCAGGGTTCCCAACCGGTGCAAGGGGCCGCCTGACCGACATTAGGGACGACGGCCCGACGGGCTGGCGTCCTTAATACGTCCTACGGCCAGCCCTTCTAGTTCTTCCGGTGCCTCAATTGGGGCCTTGGATCGCCGGTTTCGGGTCCCGTGGGACCTAAGGAGGGGGACACGTGCCTTCCGTGTTGCTCCCTTCCCGCACCCATGACTGCAAGTGATGTGGAAATGCAAGACAAAATGTCCATAAAACTGCCTCACACTAGACGTATCTAGGCTGTGCTGTTCAGAGCTGTAGCTGCAGGTAACGTCAGAACATCTGTCAACAGCAGTTCTATCCGCCTGTTCAACTCTGCTGGCGCCGAGGTCTCGTTAAGATGACGTCCCATGTGACACTCCTGCTCAAATATGGGCTTATTACAAGGGATCTTGATTTGGCCGCTCTTAAATGGTCTGGAAGACCATACTGACCACCACCAATAGCAGTTTTGATAATTTAGAATGTAGCCAATGCATTCAGCTTCAAATTCTCCATGATCCCTTCGACTGTCCACAACCATAACATAGCTGCTTTCCGAAGACATCACGCTTAAACTGTGGAATTCTTCCACTAAAATCAGAAGATAGTGTTGACAATAAGCTTCTTCTCCTCCAAATGTCCCAACACTGCCATCCATCTACGATCGCAGTCGATCGCCTCTGCTTGTACCTGCAGACAACCGACCTTACCGTTCGTCACTGGAGTCAGGCGACCCCTAAATACGTTCCAGACGACAATGAATCCCCAGCGTCCACCTCAGAAGACAGTCCCTGACTTCTGTCCCTGAGTACAGAAGACCCCATAGCTCGTCCTGGAGACAGAAGATCCCTTAATCCTCTTTCGGGTAAGTAACGCACAGTGTCTGCCCCTGGAGACAGCCGACTTCTGGCGTACGTCCATGGAAGTCAGCCGACTCACACCTTTCGTCTCTGGAGACTGGCAGCCCTTATACTACCCTAGCCGACAGTCAACCACTGACGTTAGTCCTTGAAGACACCGGAGAACCTGCTAATCGTCCATGGGGATGGACAACTCCTATGCCATCCTAGGTGGCGGCCAGTACTAGTGTATGTTCGCTGGGACCAGCCGCTGGGGCCAGCCGCTGCCCGCCGTCCAGTCTTGAGGCGGCGGCCGGACGGCGCCGGCCAGCCCGTGACGTGCTCTCCCGTGACGCGTCGACGCGTCACGCCGCCGCCCGCACATCTCAACAGAGCCGTGGGAGCGGCGCCGGCGCCGGCCTACGCGCCGCGCACCCAGGGGAGGGCCCGCCGCCCGTAAACAGGGCGGCGGCCGCAGACGCGTACTCCGGCAGGCCGGCGCGCCCCCTGCGCCCGTCGGCGGCGGCGGTGGCGGACGCCGTGGTGCGCCGGGCTAGCGCACGGAGGCAGACCCGCTGCTGGTGTCGCAGGAGCAGGGTGGGGTAGCACTGGGGTCAGAGGTCGCGCGGGCAGGTGGCCCGGATTACGCGTACGCGTGCTCATGCCGTCGTGTGGCTGAGCGGCAAACAGTGCCGACTATCGGGCACCGCGCGTATCCGCGCGGCGCACGGACCGGAGACCACTGTCGGCGGCCATGCGCCCGTCTGTCACAAGCGAGGACGGATCGGCCTCACAACGCGACTCCCGGCGCTGATGGACCGCAGGGCCCGCAGGACCCACACACGCACACGTACCGTCGCGTGGTACGCACACGCACCGCGGCCAGGGCCATGGACGACAGCGACAAGCCGCAGCGCGCCATCGCGCCCGTGACGTCACCATCCAAAACGTGCGGGTGGCGAACGCCAGTCGTCAGCCACACATAGCACGGTGACGCGCACCAGCTCGCCCCCGGCGGTGGATCCGGAACCCTTCCCGCGGCGGCCGACCCGTCCTGAATCGCCTCCCGGCCCGCTGCATAGCCGGACGCGTTCCGAGAACTGGCCCAGGCCCGCCGCCATCGCCAGGCTCACATTTCACACCGGCAAATGGCTCCGTGCATATCGTGCCAACTTCGCTTCACAAGCAATTGCTCAAGATTAATGGGGCGGGCAATCGCTTCATCCCATGCCAGTTTCATTTCAATAAGTTATGACTTCCAGCATGGGTGCGGTTCGCCCCACAGCCCACGTTTCGTAGCGGGCCGCTCTGTGTGCGGGTTTTCTGCTCGGTGTACGTTCAATGATCGACCTGCTGTTCATACAGGCCGGCATTGCACTACGAACATAGCATGTAAGCAGGTAACGCACAGCTAGCGGGGCTGTACGTTGTTTCCTTTCTTCAGTTACAGCAAGCTGCCCGCCTCATGAGAATGGATAGCCCAACGCCGACTCGACCGCCGTCGGAGCTGCTGAAGGTCAAGCCGTCGAAAGGACCAGTACTGCGGGCGTGAATATTGCGCCCCGCGTGCGTGCAGTGTGCTACCCTCTCTCCGATGAGCCGTGTCGCCGTCGCATGCTCCATCCAGTCTAGTGCACGAGCCGCGTGGAGCACCGCCGCGAGCAGCCAGCTGGCTGCCCGGCAGCGCCACCTCATACCCGGCAGGGCGACCTCCGCGAGCCCTCGGCCGGGGGCGGCGGTGGGGTGGCGGCGGCGGCGGCTCCCGTGGGCGCCGGCCCGCGTCAGGACCCGTCGGGGCGGCGGCGGCGGGCGGCGGCTTCCCGTGGCGCCGGCCCGCGTCAGGACCCGTCGGGGCGGCGGCCTGGCCGTTATTTACCGGCCGTAAAGATGGGTTGGCGCCTGTCACGCGCTCTCTCCAGATGGTATCGGGACGCGCCGCCTCCAGTCCCGGTCAGGCCGATCCAGGGGTCACGGTCAACGGCTGCAGAGAGCGGCCGCTCGGGCTCCTGATCGACATGTGTGCGTCCATCGCAATTCAGCAGGACCAAATTTTTCAGCAGGACCAAATTCAGCTTGGAGTTGGTGCCGTTTTATGCACAACCGCACGTGCAAAGGTCCCTCTTTATCGCCTGGGGTTGGAAATAGTCTGTGGGAAAGAAACAAGATAAGAAGCGCGAGCACAGGCTACCTGGCTGGTCCCGTTCCTCATACATCCCGCGATCTTTTCTCGGCCCAACAGAATCATTCATTGAGGTCACCTGGGTGCACACAGCTGATGTTTATTGCCTCTGATGCTATTGTTCCATTGAAGGTATGTTTTGGACCGCATAGTTCAGATCACACTTTTTCTCAAATAACTACAAGTTATTGGTTATGAATATCTGAACAGCTTTTGAGTATTTCACATTATTTTTGTTTAATTCTTGGCGTTAATTTTACATGCGGCGCAAGACGCAAATAAATGACATCCGATTGCACACCTGCTTCATGTACAAATATGCCTTCGGCGGCCGCATGAATTTGCAGGAAGTTGACCTTACAAAGTTCACATGTTGTTCTTGCTTACCTTACAAAAGAACCATTGGTTACTCGAAACATTATTGTGTGCAAATGTATGCCGAATCTGAACTTTGTAGCTTGTACAGGTTTGGAGCGGGCCCTTATCGATGATATGCTCGATATCCTCCGTGTCCCTGTATGCAGATGTACCATGCACATACAATTATTGAGCTTATATTTAGGTGCCCCTGGTGGGATGGTCTATACTGCTGTGACTGTTCTTTAGCTCTGGATAGATCTTGATTCGCCTGGGTAGGCAGTTGTCCTCAAATATTCATACATAGAGCAATGTTATGACCTTAGGTCTGCGGTGTATGACAAGAACATACGCGAACGAGAATGCAGGGATAACTAGCGAAACTGATGCAGTCACAGTGATGCAGTACGTTTATTAGCGTCATGTTTCGAGCAATACTTGATTTGAAAACGGCTCTTCAGTATACGGCACTTCATTACATGCAGCGTTAATAGCCCGTTGAGCCCATGACAGATACAGCTGCCGCTCAGACACCTGTCGGTCGCTTCAAATATCCTGAATGCGTCTTTATTCGTGAAAATTCAACTTAGGGGTTTGGCATTGGGGACCATTCGGTACGTCATGTTCTCCCCCCCCCCCCCCCCAGTCATACGCATGCACCAAAAGTACTCCAAGACATCATTAGATACTCCGGCCACGTCTCCGGATCCCCGTCCGTCCGTCAGTTTTCTTGTGCGCGTTTTTCTCGCCGGGCCTCCGGAATGCGAGGCGTGCGCTGAATCCCAGCACCCCACTTGACCGCTGGCTTCGTGCGGACGCGTCCCGCTGCTGCGGATGAGTCATTGCAATAAGCTGTCTGCATCGATCCGGCTGCGAGCACCGCGGACCGGCCCGGCGCCACAGTGCACCGTCTGCGATCTCCCGATCAGACCGTCCATCTGGCCCCAGACACGGGACCCACGCAGCCCGGCCACTGGACAGGGCAACCCACAGCCGTCGGCGCGCCCCGCCCGTAAATACAGAGATAATCCCCCCAGTAGGCGGCTCCCTGGCGTCAGTACCCCTGTCGCGCCGGCGGAGCCACCCGGTCACCATGTCCCCAGGGGCGGCGGCGTCGCCCGCAGAGGGCTGCCCCGCCAGCTGAGCTCGGCCACCGACGACAGAGGCGATTGGCCGCGCCCGCTGAGGTCACCCCGGCAGCACAAAGCGGCTGTCAGTTCTGGTCTCAACAATGTGTCTCGCATGCCACGCTGACGGTGGCTTCAGTTGGTGTCAGGCTCAGGACAAAGGGGCTAGATGATGAGGCGGCGTCTGGAGTGCCGATGCCCTGGCGCACATTGCTGTCGGATGCAGAATATGTTGAGAGAGCTCCTAGTGTGCAACTTGACAACGCGGCGAATTTACTGCGGCGTAAAGCCCTTGCGACTCCGATCAGCTGTCGTCTTCCGAAGGGTATGCATACTTTACCATGTATCATAACTTCAACGACACCTGCAATGTGCAGCGCATCAACCGATGTTGCGGTCGCACTGCAGTTGGTCAGTCGCTCCCGCCCTCGGCGACCGTGTCTAGCGAGACGCCCGCCCATGATGGCCGCGGCCTCACGCCCCTGCATTCTCAGCCGCGCCGCAGACTCCTGATCTCTTCCATGGCAAAAGGGATTGCGTGTGGCCCGCGCTCACGCCCGCGCGCCTCCGGCAGCGGCCCGACACGTACCCGCCATCCAATAACAGGTCAGGTCGTAAACGAGGCGCCAGTTCCAGGCCATTACACACCAGCTACACAATCCCACATCGACGCTGGGAGAATTTATAGCCAGCGACAGAGAGACGGACGCCGGGACGGGCGCGATTACAGCGGCGGCATCGGTGCAAGGATAGGAGCGGCCAGGGGCGGGGTCGGCGCTGATCGGAGGAGGTGCGGTGGGTATCAGGAGAGAACCGGTCGGAAGCGAGCGCTGCACTGTCCGGCAACGTCGGCCGAGCGCCTATGCCGGCTCAGCGTACCCACGCAGCTTCGGCAGCCGCTGCGGCGCCACGAATGAGGACGTAGCCGGCCCCACGACGGTTCCACTGTCCTCAGACAAGTCAGAGCAAACTGACTTCGTGCGGGCACGGAAGACCGACATTGTCTGCCCGCAGAGCACACCGCTGCGCATGCGAAATGATTGCCTCTCCCACTGCCGCTGGGAATTCGCCTTTTGTGGTCTCAAGGCTGTCGCCGCCTCTAAGTCGGCGGCGCCGTCCGTCCATCCCGACGCGCCGAGTTCGCCTTGGCCGCGCCGCGCTCGTCCCCGCCGCCGCGCCGCACTCGCCACCGGCCGGTGGGAGGTCGGCGTCCGTCTGCAGCGTCGATACGATCGCGGCGCGCCTGCGGTCCGCGCCATAAATCGCCGCTATTAATCGAGCCGTCATGTTCGGCCGCGGGCGGCCGCGTCACAAAGGTCCGGCTGAGCGTGCGAGAGACATTCCCGGCGACCCGACCGCGACCCAGGGGCGGGTCCCGAGGGATAGAGGGATCATGAAGAAAGAGGCGCGAAGGATGGAGGGAGGGGACAACCGGGAAGGAGGAGAGGAAGAATGGAGAGGCATGGTGAAGGTGGTGATGAAAAAGGACGAAAACATAGATGGTCAGACGGAAGATAAATGGACGGAGACAGAAGGATGTGGACAAAAGTATTGCGGGACGGAGGGACAGATAGGGAGAGGAACCAATGCACAGAGAGGGAGAGCCAAGAGCATGGAGAAGCATGGAGACGGAAGGGCCGATATCAGAAGGGACGCGGGGTTGAAGGAACAAAGAGGCGTGGAGGGACGGATAGAGCATGGGTAACCATGGGATAGAGGGATGGAGGGACAGACGAGCGGGAACAAAAAGACGGAGAGACAGAGGGATAGGGCAACATAATACTGCGGAGCTTCGTTAACAGTGATGGGGGTGCGAATGCATGAAGGAAGGATACAGAAATTCGGACAGTGAGAGACTGGACCCAGGAAAATTGAGGCTGTTGGAGGAATGAAGACCAGAGGAAGGAAGAATTAGTGAAGAGAAGGCGGAAGGGAGGTACACATTGCCCTATTTGATGGTTGAGAGAAACCAGGATATCGCGCAGAGACGGACGGAAAGGGAGAGAGAGGGGGGGGGGGTATGGCGGCGGAGAGGAAAAGGGGAAAGTCGGTTCATTGACGAAGGGTGAAAGGTGACGAAATTTCATGACGAAGGGTGAGGAGGAGACGGACTCTACGGCCCAAAATATGAAGAAAGTATGAGAGAGTGGCTCACCAAGAGCCACCGGAGTCGTGAGAACCGATGAGAGCAACAGCCACGTGGCAGGCCGAATACCTATGTGAACAGCGCGTGGAGGACAGCGGCCTGAACAAACGGGACATCAAACAGAATGCCGTCTGTCAGTGGCAGGCCCGCTGCTGGTCGCAGCATGAGCGACCATTCGCAAATCGGGTTATGACTGATGACAGCGTCGTGAGTCGGCGGTTTGGGGCTCATTCTGCAGCTTCTCGACCCACCACGGCGGACCCCCGACTGGTCAGTCCGAGGACCAGCGGCCCACAGAGCTGCACGCTCGTTAATCAAAGCCGCCGCGCCGCTTCGGCGCCGCTGACGTCACGCCGAGAGCTACGCGGTCGGAGCCGAACCCGGCGCTGTCGTAGCCGAACCCGGCGCTGTCGTAGCTGAACCCGGCGCTGTCGTACTGAACCCGGCGCTGTCGGAGCCGACCCGGCGCTGTCGGAGCTGAACCCGGCGCTGTCGGAGCTGAACCCGGCGCTGTCGGAGCTGAACCCGGCGCTGTCGGAGCTGAACCCGGCGCTGTCGGAGCTGAACCCGGCGCTGTCGGAGCTGAACCCGGCGCTGTCGGAGCGAAACCCGGCGCTGTCGAGCTTGAACCCGGCCGCTGTCGGAGCTGAACCCGGCGCTGTCGGAGCTGAACCCGGCGCTGTCGGAGCCGAGCCCGGCGCTGTCGGAGCTGAACCCGGCGCTGTCGGAGCTGAAACCCGGCGCTGTCGGGGCTGAACCTGGCGCTATGTCGGGGCTGAACCTGGCGCTGTCGGGGCTGAACCCGCGCTGTCGGGAACCAAACCCGGCGCTGACCACTTCCTGGGGCGATGTCGGCGCGGCTTGAGTGATGTGAGCTGATAGGATTCCGTGTCGTAGGCGGAGTGTACGTCAACAGAGGGCAGCGCTACTGCCGGTAGGTAGCGCAGTACAATGGCAATCAGAGCCTGGACTAAGCTCCTAGTATGCAGTTATTGTAGTGACGTAACGGATAAATGAAATTTACGTCCAGATGATTAGCAGCAACTGTGCTGGCGCCGCATAACGGCGCTACCAGCAGATGATTTGGTTGTGTTGGCATTAGCAGGTAATTGTTTGACTCCCGAGGTACGACGAGCTCCAGGCGCGGAGATCTGTCATAGGCGAAGATGTTGTCTCGCGCTCTCACAGCTTATTTTGGCTTTTGATTTTACTTTGGTGTGATATCGGCTTACGCAAGCTATGGCGTTTTTTTACCAAGCGAAGCGCAAACCACGTAGTTTGCTCCCCCCACACGTGCATTTACTATGATAAATCCAGCTCCTGATAGCTGGAAAAGATCTTTCATTGAGCTAGAAGCTCCGCGTCGTATTGAGATCATTTGAGTAGTCAGGAGCTGATAACTAACTGGTATCGATCATAGCTTGTCAGAACGATTTCGCGCGCACGTTATTTCTTCCATAGCGTGAGTTTTACGACTTGTTGTCAAACAGGTCCATCCATGACGACTTGAACAGAGTGAACGCATTTTCACATCCATCCATTCTATAAAAAGCACTAGCAGACTCCACAGTTAAGTGCATTTCATCGTTAGCTTTGTATATGTTTAGAAATGGCCAGTAAATAGCACGGCCACAGCAAACATGTCCTTGTTTTGACACACGTCAATGTTTGTTTGCCTGGCAATCGAATGCTCGTGCATCCGAGGAAGGTGTCAAAACAGCCCTCCGCAACTGACCTCGCTGGGGGCGGGCTCTGCGCGCCAAGCCGCTGACTCATGCCGCAATACCTCCTGGGACTAGCTGGTCTCCGTGAGTCTCCTGGGACTAGCTGGTCTCCGGGGTCTCCTGGGACTAGCTGGTCTCCGGGGTCTCCTGGGACTAGCTGGTCTCCGGAGTCTCCTGGGACTAGCTAGTCTCCGGGGTCTCCTGGGGACTAGCTGGTCTCCGGGGTCTCCTGGGACTAGCTGGTCTCCGGGGTCTCCTGGGACCAGCTGGTCCCCGCATGTTTCGTGGAACCAGCTGGTCCCCTCACGCCTCCCGGAACCAGCTGGTCCTGCTGATTCCAGGATCAGCAGGTCCTGGAATCAGCGTGCTGTTTATGCAGGACTAAGCTCGCATGTTGTTTGTGGCATTAAAGTGGCTTCGATATGCTGTTTGTGGCATTCACAAACAGCATATCCTCAGCGAGTGCGCGCGTGAGCAGTCAACGGCGGCTGGCCCGGGGGGCTGTCAGCTCCTGAAGTCCCTGTTCCTGTCATGGAGGTCTCTGTCTCCTGTCCGCAGGGAGCAGCTCGCCGGCGCGGACCCAGAGCTGTGCCGCGCTGCCGCCCGCCGACGGCAGAAGCGGGCGCAACCCTGCGCCACACCTGTCTCCCCTGGGCCGCATTTGTCTTCCGCGCGGCGGCTGCCCGGCGTCGGCACAACGAACGTTGCCCGCGCGCGTGCCGTCCTGACTCGTGTGCGGCTGACAGCCACGGCCTGCGGTCCGGACGTGGGAGACGGTCCAGACGCCGGCAGGCTGCATCGATACCCAGTGACTCGACATACACGGCGCCTCAGAGCAGTCACTTGTCGCATGAGGTGGACTGTGGCACGCTACTTGTAGCTGGTCCGACCAGAGTGACAGCGTGTTTTGTGCCTGGCCATCATTCGTCAGGGAATACGTGAAACTTCATTTCAAAGTTCTGATTTCTGTCCGAGTTCATTCGATGCACATGGTGAAAAGTATTGATGGATTTATCACACTCACGGCAACGGCCCGCAAACATAATACACCACTTACAGTCAACCTCCTGCAGCGCATAAGACCACACTCCAAACCACATCTCCCGCACATTACGGCCTTGTCATCTGGACGCGCCAACTGAACCCATCTCACAAATTGGCGATGACACCCGTCGCGTGCTGCAGCGTAGCCGCGGCAGCCGCGCCGACACTGCAGCGGACACCCGGCCGTCATCACGGTCTGTTTTGCTCCGGCGGAATTGCTCGGGTGCCGCAGATCGGATGGCCGAGGCCGGCTCCGGCGTGTTTACATCGTTAAGCGAGCAATTTGTCTCCATTAGGGCGGCACGGGCAAGAGCACGCGGCCGGTCATCCCGCCGCGGGACCGGTCGACATGTCTGCACGGCCGGGCCGACCCTGTCAACACCAGCTCCCGTCACTCGGCGCGGGTACGCCACCAGTGGCCAGATATGCAACGGCATCCGTGTTCACTATGCGGTGTTTTGATGAAAAACTGCACTGCCCACAAAGTTTAATACTACGAATGTTTTGTGGCAGACGGCTCTAGTGTGAGGCATACATTACACTCAGCGACACAGTACTAGTTCATGACATTTGCATCGCTCTTTCCATGCCCTGTCTTTCCTGTTTCTCCCCAACGGACAGCTCCAAAACTCGGGAGTACTGACCAGTTTCCCGCAAGCTAAAATCTTCGCCTCCATCCCCTTCACACGCAGTCGTATTGACGCTCATCTGACACATCTCACACACCCTTGCACATCTCCTTCATGCGTGTCACCGCGGTCGTAGCAGCACTCATCAACGCTTACCGATCGTCGGCCTCCATCCAAACCCACGTCGTAGCTGGTCGTAGCAGCACTCATCAACGCTTACTGATCGTCGTCCTCCATCCGAAGCCAGACCCGCCCCGTGGCGGCGGGTGCGCGGCGCCCACACGCCGTCACAAATGCATACTTGAACGCGCGCGCGCGCGAGCGGTCAACGGCGGCTGGCTCAGGGCCGTCCACCGGCGGCGGGGCCGGCGCGCCGACTCCGGCCCAAACAGGCACCATTACGCAGCGCGGCAGACCTGACGATCGTCTCACTCGTGGCCAACACGCGCTGGGCGCTGCTCAGGAGCGGCGGCGCGGCGGCGGGGCCACCGCGGCACCAGCACACCGGTCCCCGGGGACCTCGGGGATCGGGCGCCAGCACACCATCCGGCAGAGAACCGGGCGCCAGCATGCCGGTCCCCGGGGGACCTCGGGGATCGGGCGCCAGCACAACCATCCGGCAGAGAACCGGGCGCCAGCATGCCGGCCCCGAGGTACTAGGGAGACCGGGCGCCAGCGCGTCGGCCCCCGAGGGACTAGGGAGACCGGGCGCCAGCACGTCGGCCCCGGGGGATCACGGGAACCAGGTAACAGCACGTCGGCCTGGGGACCGGGGGCCAGCACGCCGGCTCCCGAGGGATCAGGGGGACCGGGCGCCAGCATGCCGGCCCCGGAGGGACCGAGCGCCAGTGCGGCGTCAGGTTCTGTTGTCCGCGGACAGACCGTGCGCGAGACAGAGCGCTCACCGCCTGAGCCTGACAGCGCAGTCGTCGGCGTCTCGTCAGCGGGTAGGAGCCCGGAGAGGCGCGGCCTCAGGCGGCCTCAGGTGGCCGTCAGCGCCGGCCTCAGGCGGCCTCAGGTGGCCGTCAGCGCCGGCCTCAGGCGGCCTCAGGTGGCCGTCAGCGCCGGCCTCAGGCGGCCTCAGGTGGCCGTCAGCGCCGGCCTCAGGTGGCCTCAGGTGACCGTCAGCGCCGGCCTCAGGTGGCCTCATGTGGCCGTCAGCGCCGGCCTCAGGCAGCCTCAAGTGGCCGTGGCCATCAGGTGGCCTCTGGTGGCCGTCAGCGCCGGCCTCAGGCGGCCTCAGGTGGCCGTGGCCATCAGGCGGTCTCAGGTGGCCGTGGCCATCAGGTGGCCTCTGGTGGCCGTTCAGCGCCGGCCTCAGGCGGCCTCAGGTGGCCGTGGCCATCAGGCGGCCTCAGGTGGCCGTGGCCATCAGGCGGCCTCAGGTGGCCGTGGCCATCAGGTGGCCTCTGGTGGCCGTCAGCGCCGGCCTCAAGTGGCCTCAGGTGACCGTGGCCATCAGGCGGCCTCAGGTGGCCGTGGCCATCAGGTGGCCTCAGGTGCCTCAAATGGCCGTCGGATTCCCGCCGCTCGCAGCCCCAGGTGCGATCCCGGGCTGCAGCCGATCATCAGTTTAGTGAAGACACGGAGCGCGATTAACCACCAGCAAAAATGACACCTTGTTACCTCGGCGACTGGTGGTTTAGGGATTCACCTGTCAGTTGATGCACTCGCCAGTGGCTGTAGCGGGTCAGGACATTTTGTGCGTGTAGGGCATTCTTGCGAACGATTTGTGGAAACATGTCAATTCCAGTGACAATGGGCATGAAGGAGGCTGTCGCTTTGTTCCCGACGTTAGAAATTGTCGCATTAATACCTTGCTGTGATAGCAAAGAAGTAGACAAAAAGTAATAATAAAAAAACTGCGCAGGCCAATTTTCAGAATGTGTCGACGTTTCTGACTAGTGACCACGCTCGCTTTTGCCATTGCCAGGTTTAGGTTTAATCGCACTGCATTCACCATTCTGGTTTGAAATGAAATGGCGTGACAAGCAGTGGTGCCAAATTCTTAAGCCGTTCAAGGCCTGAGCAGGCAGGGTTGACCTAGCATACCCCCAAAATTAAATTTGATTTCCTCTCGGTTTTAGGTCATTCAAAGTTGCGTCCCCATGGCTAAAATAAACGGAAAACTTTTTGACTTTTCGTTGATTCCAAAATTGATCTCGCTGTCGAGAAATGGCCTCCGATTGCACGGTAATGTAAAGCTGCCTCTTTTGTGAAAAACTTGAAATGTAGTGTATGTCGCAGAAAAACAGCTTTGTTTTTACACCCCTTTTGATCAACGAAACGATGTATCGTTCATCGTACATCGAAGGCGGTCCGAGACATATAAAGACGACTTTATGTAGAATGGTGCGGCTTGACACGTACGGGCGATCGCATATGACAAGTTTCCTGAGTGCACCGCCACTATGTGCCTCTTTATAAAAGTAAAACTTGAACTTTTACCACCTTGTCAACAGACGTGTCAGTAATTGGAAGCACCGAGTGGGTAAAGACTGGTGGTCAAATGGATCCCCAGTGGCCGTGTTAAACAGCGTGACTAAGGTTTTAAAGCGTGCTAAAGGTTGGCATAAGCAAGACAAGTCTTGAAACTCGGTCTTTCATAGTGATGGGCTGGGAGTCCTGCCGTCATAAATAGCCGACCTTCAGTGCACCTAAAGGTAGGGGTTCAAAACCCACATGTAGTGATGGGCTGGGAGTCCTGCCGTCATAAATAGCCGACCTTCAGTGCACCTAAAGGTAGGGGTTCAAAACCCACATGTAGTGATGGGCTGGGAGTCCTGCCGTCATAAATAGCCGACCTTCAGTGCACCTAAAGGTAGTGGTTCAAAACCCATATCGAAAAAGTTGGCGGCGTTGAGAAGACTCGACGATTTGAAGCTGCGTCATGGAAAGATTTATTCGCAAAAGTCAATCAACACCACGTCAATATTTCTAATGCCCAGGAGCACACCGTGCAAAACGTGTCAATTTCATTCTTCGACACTCTTTTTGTGGCGCGGTGGCAAATACACCGCTGAACTGTACTTTAAGCCTGCCGTGTTGCAGTAGTTTCTTACTCGCTCAGTACTCTCTTTTTCGCTCATATCCATTGCGGGTGCCCAGAGGAGCTCATATGGACGTGACGTGACGAGCATTGGGAGACGTTAAGCTTTCAACGGAAGACTCTTCTGCTGTCCCGGAGCTCTACGATCGGATGGTAATGCCCGGTCTCAGGCAACAAAGACCGCTTGGCGTTGACGCTGATTCCATAAATACCTCCAATCAAAAGGGTAAAGACTTACTATTGCTCACAAATATAAAAAGCGTAGGTCGTTTGACACATCTAATTGCCTGTGTTGCTATAAATGACAAATGTAGTGAGCCTGGCTGTGGTATTCATACAGTACACGCACATCTGTGCCTTTTACCTTTGTGAAATACTTACGGTAGCTAAGAAGACATCTGTTTTTTTATCATGTACTCGGTTTTTAGCATGGTAGCGAGAACATGCATGCCTGGATACGTTCCAGTTGGTGCAAGCCAGCTTGTTGAAGACAAATGTGCATACGGATTCTGTGGTCCGAATTGAGATCAAATGCTTGACGCCCATGGAATGTCACAACTCGTAATTCAGCTATCATGCCATTGCCCATGCATTGATCTTCATGTGTCGCGGTCCGTTACCGCATGACATCTCGGTACGCCTTATGCAGGTACCAACGCACGCAGCGGCGCAGTAAGACGGGGGAGGAGGAAGGCTGACGAACTGACCCTCCCCCCCCCCCCCTCCCTCCCACCGAACCCGCACGACCCGAAAAAGTTACGAAACAGCACAGACGAGCGTATTCGGGTCTATATGTCACAGCGCATTCAGCCTTCTGGCGGTGCAGTTTACTCTATGACAAAAAATGTCAGCACAGTCATGTGATGCAACCCAACCCAGAGTGGGGCAAATTGCGTCATTCAAAAGGAGATCATTCAAAAGTCATTTACCAAAAAACAAAGACGTGCTCTCCAAAAACTTTACCGCTACAGATGACGCTGAAAGTTATAGCTGTCTACAGCTATAAGAATTTAGCCCTTTCCCAACTAGTTATAGCAGTAGGGAGCTCAGAGTAAAAACTGATACAAGTCTCTCCACTCTCCCTACAACTCTCCCTATCAACAGCGAAAGCGGCGAACGAATATCGGCGGCGAATGCGGCGCACGGATGGCGTGCTGGCATGGGCGCCGCTCTGCAAACAAAAGCTGTGGCCGGCGCAGTTATAATGGCCAGTAATCATCCAACGTCGATGGAGATGCCAAACGGTCGGCCGAGATGCCAACTGGTTATTGGACGTGCTGGGGTGCGAATTTATGGCGCCGATAAACGCCGTCGATAGCTATTGAGATGCTGCAACGACCTGCCACGAGGGCCCTTGAATCCCGCCCGAAAAAATACAACAACCCATTGGCTGATGGGCAACGATGGAGACGGTCGTAAAACTGGCCGGATCGCTCCGAGCTAACTTGGCAGAACGACGATGTTCTGGTTCTCAGGAAGATCCGCTGGAATCGACATAAATGACGGCCTGCGCAGTCAAGGATTGTTGTGCTACAGAGCGCGTGAGTTATCATGACTGGCCTGTGGTCGCAGAGCAAACGCGCTAAGCTTAGACAATCGGAAATGGCAGCAAAACTCTGCGAAGTACAACGCATATACAAAAAGCAGGGCGCCACGTCTCGAAAAATATAATTCTTGTTTGGAAATGGCACCATATGATTTTGTTCTTTCACCTTGTGGCTACAAAAGCCGTGATTTGTGTGCTTCTTAAACAGCCAGCAGCGGTCTTTGGTGACGCCTATAAAGCCGAGCAAAATGTGCACCTGTTAATGGAATAAAATGTGCCAGAGATTCCAGCCCGATGCACCGCAAACGGCGTTTCACGTCAAAATTGAGATCTGGTAAGCTGTGACTGATGCTTACTTCCCCTGCTCCGGTAATATAATTTAGATTTTACGTTCCACCACCCTGAGCGCAGTTTGTTAGCTAGTTCGTACTTTGTAACCGAAGATAGATCAGAAGAGTTGGGCTTCATCGGTGATGCCAGTTCTTGCAAATCCTTCTGAATAACTCAGTGTAGATTTCCATTAGCCGCTACGAGGGGAGAAATATCGATGTCCTCCCCGCCTGCCACCATGAAAGCAATACCTTTCAGCATTTGCTTCGCTTTTTCCACGTGTGTGTGTTCTGCGATGTTTTAATACACTTCTTGGCCAAAATGCTAGAGCAATGAGCGCTGTGAAAGCTTGGAACACTATTTAGGGAAAAGGGCATACAAGTATGATGTCATTAGCAAACGAATTCAACGAAATATAATCCCATGGCTTTAATTTATTTCTGCGGCGTTTAGCACACTGACTCTTTGGAAACACGCTTCAGCAATTTGTGTACTTGAATACCGAGACAGTTGCAAGGCTGTGTTTACAAGACAGGCATATGTCAGCAGCATACCGCATGATCTTGACACACTAGTTCTAACTTCCAACACTCTTCTTCTCGCTAAACGGCTAACGCCGCCCGCTATGTCAGTCACAAACGTTCATTACTACTGAGGTATTTCTTCCTAGATGTGCCACTTTTAAGCCCGCAGGTGCTTAAGGCGCGGGTCAATGGGTAAGTTAATATCTGATAAGTGGCACCTTAACTTTCACACTCAGATAAGTTGTACCTTTAATAGCTTTTACAGTGCTCATTGCTCTAACATTTTGGCCAAGAAGTGTATTAAAACATTACAAAAGACACACGCTGGAAAAAGCGAAGCAAATGGTGAAAGGTATTCCTTTCATGTACTTAGTCCGTAACATTCGTGGACGGCCCGCAGCGCAGTCCGTCAGCGCTAGCTGTTACGGACTGTAGGCACCACTTTTGAGCTCATTTTTCCGACTTTCGCAGGCCTACGAACTTTTCGTTCCAAAGTTCAAGTTCCCGCGACATTGGAAACGAGCAAAAATCGAGAAAATGAGCGTGCAAGAAAGGTTTGCCACTCCAGCAGAGCACAGATGGAGATGGTTCGCTGCCAATTTTGACCTTCGTTTTTTTCATGCATCGCCATATGGGCAATCTTAAACACGCTTTAAAAAGTGGGAAGCGACGATTACGCTCCCCTCCCCTGTTCTCACGCCCGTGGTCTGAAGTCTGTAGCATTGCAGCCCTGCAGCCTACAATGCAGTAGTTTAGTGTGTGTTATGAGGTTTCCTCTGCAGCTTCTGGCTTTGTCTGCAGTCCTGTGATTTTGTCTGTAGTTCCGCGGTTTAGTGTGCAGTTTCCTGGTTTTGTCTACAGTCCTGTGATTTTGTCTGTGGTCCTGTGGTTTAGTCTGCAGTCCTGTGGTTTAGTCCACAGTCGTATGACGTCTTGTCTGCAGTTACGGGGCTTGTTCTGTAAACAGCAGTCTGTAGTGCGTGCTGGGAACCTGGTCGCGCCGCCGCCGTGAGAACAGGCCGGGGTACGGACGGCCCCCATGGAGGCGCGTCGACACGGCGTGCCGGGGGTGCTGAGCTTGAGCCGGGGTGGGTTCAGGACAGCAGCCGGGGGTAAAGACGGCGCCTGACAGCCCGACGGGTCTGATGGCGCGCGTATAGCGGCAGCGCAATGTAGACTTCCGAGAGCGGTGATGGAAGGGGTGTAGAGACCCGGGAACGGTGGCATAGGCCAATCAGGCTCAGGCACGGACATAGGTTCCAGGACACGGGAAGAGAAGGAACGTTCTTGTCCGAGAAGGGCGATGAAAATGGCCTATGGGCCCCTGCCGACGGTGAGGAGAGGGGTTTCACAGGCTGCCGAGGAATGGTGGCAAAAAGGACCGAAGTTCTCCCGCGGCGATGAGGGGAAGGGCTTCACATGTTCCCGGGAACGATGACAGAGAGCTTGTAGCTCGGATGGCGGTGACAAAAGGGCCTGCATGCTGCTGAGAGCGGCGGCAGAAGCAGCACCCCGGCATGAGAATGATGATAGAAGTGGTCAGCAGTCTGGGCACGGCCACAGGACGGGATTGACGGCACAGTACGATACCGGCAAGGGCACAACTAGACTATATTGCAACAATCGGATCAAACTTTCGTAGTTGCTCGATAAAATATACCAAATTATATGCTATGGATGGAGGAAGAAAGGCTTGATATGGCGTAACGAAACGCGCTGTCCCGCTTCCGCACACATGGATATAGTGCAAACTTTACGCCTTCATGTTACTTGATGAAAAACCTTCACAAGTATCTCAAGCGTAAAACGTTTGTCACGAGCGATGTGCCATGACGCATAATCACTTTTGGTATTTTCTGGTCACCACCATGTAGTATCACACGTAGAGTATATGTTTGAATAGACTGCGAAATCGGGGGCCAACGGAACTGTTCCCGCCAGTTGTGTGTCACAAGAGACGCTAGCCTATGGCTTAATGCTGTGCCTGGAAGCATGGTAATGCCAATCTATTTTCAGTCTCCGTTATGTGTGCCTGTTATGTGTGCCGGTGTGTGTGCCCTGACAACCTCTGTCATGTCCGTCAGTAACAAGGTGGATGGAAGTATGGTTTTAGGTGCTGTTTCGTCATAAGTCCAGCAGAAGGGCGGTACTCAGACCAGCACGAGTGCCGTGGAGCGCGGTCTGGTGTTCATCGCAGTGCCTATGGGCTAGGAGCCTCCGTTCCATTTGTTATAGCGAGAATGCATATAGATGAAGCAGAGCGCCTGGATGGGTGGCAAAAAAAAAAACGAAACCCGTTTCGGGAGAAATATAAATTAAAGAAGGAACTTACGCATCTAGATCGAGGCAGGCGCTGGGAGCGGTCTTGCGTAATGTGTAACCACGCAACCCAACGTTAGCACCGTCAGCCTCTCGGCCCCTCCCGAACTTTGCGCGACAGCTGAGCCTAAATGCACAGACTAAGCAGCAACTGTAATGCCCGCGCCGTAGCTACCTATTGTGCGGTAAGGCCATTAAAAACCGGCACGCCAGTCTGTTCGCATCTACGCCGTACCTCAGTTCGCCTTCCGCGCAGTCACCGTCGTCCCAGGCACGTAGTTTCTCCGGCAGGGCCGCGGCCACCTGGCCAGAGGTCACTCACAAGCTTGCTGGGCACGCCTGCGACGATCCGACAGATCACGCGAGCGCGAACATCCGCCCTCCGCCGTCTCTTCGCCACTGGCCACAGTGACTGACCGGACTCGCCTCGCTCCTCGGCCGGCGGGACGAGCCCCCGGCAGCTCGAGCTGTAATTGGTCGCCGCCCCCGTCGCCCCGCCCACCGGCCGACGGCTCTCGTGGCTGCCTCCGACTCTGCGCTGCTGTAACCCGGGCATGTAACCGAAATGCGTTTACCTGCAGATATTTTTCCCCGATGTATACTACTAACTGCTTTACAGGCGACTCACTCCTGCCGCGGTGTCAATGAGGCGAAACGCTAAAGTTTGAACATGCCGCAACATGCCGACATCCCTTTTGCTGACACATCAAATTGAAAAAGTTAAACAGTCGAAATACACAGTCAATGAGTGTCAATCTGGCCAAATACTCTTTATTCAAACGGCAATCAGTCGAAACGTTCTTTAGCAGGGTGCAAAGTGCCCAAGGGTTTTTTGGTGGAATATCAAGTTACCAAATTACCCTTTAGTCAAATATCACTTTGGCGGAACATTCTTCTTTTTTCGTAGAATGTGAACCACGAAGATGTGCTGTGGTCGAATACTGATTAACAGAAACGCTCCTCAGTCGAATGTTAATTAGCCGATGCTCTTAAGTGGAATGCTTTTGCGTCGAAATGTTTTGATTGGATATAGACATAACCCCCCTAGGCTTCGCCCTATGGTCCTTTTTCACCGCCGTCATGCGATGGAAGGCATTGGTAACTCTACATAAGATCTCAAAAAACCAAGCAAGCTGAGCACGGGAAAGACGAACTTTGAAAGCTCTGGTTGAACCACATCAGAAAGGTGTGACAACACAATGGCAAATGTAACTTAGACACGCTAAATCATGATCAGTTGAAACTTCTTATATTCAGTCAACGGCCTTTAATATACCAGGAGGCATTTTTAAACGACGTGATGCTAACCGACGATTTTACTGACGGCACTAAATATAATCGTTATTTAACATCGCAACGTTGTTTAACGAGTACTCCGAAGGTCGCTATCCCATCATGCAAACCTTCAATCATAATTCCGAAAAAAAATGGGAGCTGATCACATCAAGTACAGGTCAGGTCAGATCCCCCCCCCCTGTCACTGTAAGAATTAAGCATGGCACAATGCAGAAAACGGTTGATGAATAACTCTTAAAAATATCTTTCAAATCGGCTCTAGTCAGTCTAGTCAAATCTAGTCAAATCTAGAGTCAAATCGACAGATTTGACTGTCATGCGTCATGCCAGGTCACAGGGATGAAAGCTTTTGTTCCATCGGCCCATCCAGCTTTATCAAGAACATAACATGCGAAACGAGACTGAGTATATCTATGTCCTTACACTATTGGTTACATGCTCACCGACATGATTCCTCTTAATGTGGGACATAATTCATGGAAGAACCTTTGCGGTCTGTCGGCGGTATCACTTCGAATAATTTGCAATCGTCTAATTCGCATTTGAGCAAAATCGGTTCGTACAATTGACCATTTAGCCAGTTTACACTCATCTTGTTGCCATTTCTTATATCTCTTGTGACATTTGGTGGTCCAAAAATTGGGATTCCATATTTGGTAAAATAGCAGTCGTTTAAACGCCATTCAGCAATTTGTCCTGCAGCCGTGCTTTTTTGCGCATGGATGCGATGGAAACGGAGAATGAATTGATAACAAATGTAATCGTTACGGCCGAAATGGTTGTCTTCTGAGATGGCGACCAAGTTCTTCGCATTCTCTGGTCAGTATCGATGCGATGGGGGAAATATCGATCGTTTGCTTGTTGGTGTATCTGACAATTTGTTCTCATGTCCGACCCGGAACTAGTGTAACACGAAATATATGATCCACTTTTGTCGACGCCCGTACAAACGACTTAAAAAACACTCGGAAGCGTTATTTACCGACATGTCTCGCTTTTGCCCACGCACTTATGCCGCTAGAGTTAGTTTTGGCAGCCGACCATGGGCCGCCTTTGGAGACTGCAACGCCGGAAGATGATGTGTTTGTGGTGAGATATTGTGAGCGCAAATGTTGGTTCAAATCAGGATCGCAGGATCAGGAGCACATGGTCTCTCACCACGGAAAGGTAGTGCTTCACAATGGTTACTGTAAGCATTGTCCAATGCAAAGCGCACGAGAAAATTCGAGCTTTCTGTGAAAAGTATCTGTGAAAGACCACATACGGCGCTAAAATAACTAAAAATGCGGATAATGGGTGGGATGACTCCCTCCACATTGGCTGCGCTGATCTGGAGTGACCTCCGGGATTTCGTCAAGGAGATGCACGGGCGCTATGGCCAGAGTCGCGGTAAGAAAGGTTCACCGTAGTTAACAGAGGGCCCCTGCTGGTGGACAGCAAATAATCAAATTCCGTACGTCCTCACTAAAAAGGTACGCCAGATTTAGCCCACTTTCATTCGCGAGGTAAATTTTGTTCTATTTCGATGTTAACTCAGGGATGGCAAAACTTGATGCACAGAACTCGGTGCGTGAGGTTGGCAAAACAAATATATAAATTAAATTGACACCTGGTGCCAAAAATGTTTTGACTGAAAATTTTGATGACGGCCAGGACCAAACGTTGCAAAGCACGCTACACAACTAAAATTCATCCAAACCCGGGCCAAAGACATCCTAGGATTTTTAGACGGTTGATGGACTCGGTAAAAGGTCCGTGACAGATCAAGGCATATCCAATGGCTGACGCGATTGGCCGATTCTCCGTCTTTACCAGTTGGCGTTTGGTGTCCTATACTAGACAGCAGAAGATACCGAAATGGATCTAGATGTGGCAATTAGTCTTGCCGCCAAGGCACCTTTCAACCGCTGCAAAAAGGAGGTGCGCAGCGGTTTTCAATGCAATGCGGCTTTACCGGTGACACTCGTGATGCAGTTTCATGGATGTTCAATTTTGGGTCTTGTTGATATCGTTAGCGATGCCGCGATTGAGCGTCTTACCCCAGCATGAAAGGGAACATTTCACATTTGAAGATATCGAAGCAAGCATCAGCTATGATGAAACCAGCTCACTTATAACCATTGGTATGCTTGTTAAGTCGAAAAGACCGCTCTAGACACCACAATACTCTGTTTAGTAAATATACTTCCCAATGTTTCATGGTTTTGTTACGTTATCGTATTTTGCACAACATTGATTGAGAGCCATGGACGGCCGTTATATCTGGAAATCGCGCTCACGAACGCCAGATGTGAACGCCTCGACCCACATGTTTTTGTTTTGGTCTTGATCACCCGATGGCCTATGGAATGGCAAGATTTTAATAACAATATTATTACGTCATGAATCTCAACGTGACTTTCAAATACTTCCCTCGATATACCTTTCTCATTTTCGCGGGCCCATAGCTCAGAGGTTCAAGGGGAGTAGGTGTTAGAACGGCAGGATTGTGAACAGCACCGAAGAGTCTTCAAAATGGCTATGGCTAAGTTCAATGGCTAAGTTCAAAACCATATACAAATGGGAACACTCCTTTTCATGCACTGATGCCTCAAAATGAAGGTTTTGGCGTTCTTTCGCCGAATGGGCCGGTCCATGTTTTCGCGAGTGGACAGGACAAGGGCTGTGCGCTGCTTCTGGAGTATGGTGCCCCTCGCAAAATACAGATTTCAGGCCTTTGTAGCATCGTTGGGATTAAGCAGCTATTGAAAAAGATGCGTGATTCCGGAATGAAGGTTTGTGTGCGCATTCAGGACACCAAAACATCATAGCGGCCCAAGGAAGCGGGGGCATAGCCCATGGCGCCCCCTGGATCCGCCTCTGCGCATCACTGTCGACAAGGCCGACGGGACATCCCATTGGTTGCATATTTGAATGTCACCATTGTGCGACAGACACTGGTCATTAGTGAGGAAAACGTTAACTAAATTTTATTTGGGATTTCCTGTACAGGTACCTGCAAGATACTATTTGGAAACAAACTGAGCATCATATTGATACGCGTCTGGGTGGCCAACTGGATGCCCTCCGCTCGGGTGGGGGGTCAATTTGACAATGCTGAGATTTCGCGACATAAGAAAGGTAGAGGCATTAAACTTACAGGGTGGGTTGATCAGCACGTGAACTCACTTAAGTCAAAGATTGAGGTTTCTTAGTCATGACCTCCGGGTCAAAAAAGGTCAAATCGCGTCAAATTCCAGGATGGTCTCCAAAGTGTCACCATAACCTAGACAACTGTTTCTAGGCAAAAGACCACAGGCCTCAATTAAGGTCAGCAACCTTGTTTGACCTTCTGAAGGTCATGAAGACCAAACTCACCCAAGATCGCTCAAAGGTCTGCATTTGAATAAGCGACAAATATTACGCTAGGCAGTGTGATTCTAAAACAACACGTTGATCTGGGCCAATTTAGGCCAATGACCCATAACACGATGGCATAACTTAGAACATTAACGCACGTATAGTTTGGAAGTTATTTCCAAAAAACACTATTATAATATATAAAATATATATATATATATAAATATATATATATACATATATATATATATATATAGTGTTAGTGTTTATATATATATATATATATATATATATATATATATATATAAACGCTAACACTATTAAACACTATATTGTTGGAAGTTATTTCCACAAACTCTCTCAAACGGACCTCGATGTTTATTTTGCAAATGCTGCACAACCTGCTTGCATGCACAGAAACACTTGCCACTGCACGTAAACACTAAATGGACCATGCCCTTTCATTCAGAACTGAAAAATCGCGTTGGGAAAATTTTTCAATAATTTTGAAAAGTGCCCCCCCCCCCCAAAGTTATCGGTCAGCACCCGTGGATCAAAACTGTTGTCAACAAGTAGTAACATCGGTTTACAAGGATTGCAAGTTAAAGCACACCTTCTATTTTTATTAGTTTGCTAGAAGTAAGTTTGAAACATTTTACTACCCGAAAAACGTCTGTTTTTAATCTAAACATGCATCCAATTTGTACGCGTGCTGGATTTCATATTGGCCCTCATATGGGTCGAAAAAACCTGTGTTTCTGAAATAGGCCTTTTTTCGCATCGAGGTAGCCGCGGCGAGATTTGTGATTACTTGCATGTTGCCATACAAGTTTAGTTAGTGCCAAGATTACTTGTGATTACTTGTTACATGTACAATGCCACTGAATGCTTGTTCCACCACTGCGTATCGTTTGCCCCGGCAATCTGCTTTCAAGCCGAGCAGCACAAAGAAACAAAACCATGGAAATTTGCTGCCATCAAGAATGCTATATGTTTCCAGCAACGCACTAATGTTTCACTATATGTCATTCGAGGTGCAATCGCACGGCGACCACGGTGGTATAACTTAAAACAGTAACACACGTATAGTTTGGAAGTTAGTTCCAAAAAACACTCTCAAAGAGCAATCAATGTTGAATTTGCAATTGCCGCACGAACTGTTTGCATGCACAGAAACACTTGCCGCTGCACTTACACAATAAATGGACCATGCCCTTTCATTCTGAACTGAACAAAATCTCGTTTTGAAAGTCCTCAATATTTTCGACAACATTGCCCCCCCCCCCTCAGTTTTCGGCCAGCACCCGGTGATCAAAATTGTTGTCAACAAGTAGTAACATCGGTTTACATCGTGTGCAAGCTAAAGCACACTTCCATGTTTATTGGTTCGTTTGATATAAGTTTGGAACATTTTACTACCCGAAAACGGCTGTTTTCAATCTGAACATGCATCCAAGTTGTACAGGTGCTAGAGTTCATATTGGCCCTCATCAATGTCAAAAAAACGTCCGTTTCAGAAATAGTCCGATTTTCGAATCAAAGTGGCCACGCCCAGATTTGTGATCATTTGCATGTTGACAACAATGCCACTGATTGCTTGTTCCACCACTGTGTATTCGTCTGCAGCGGCATTCTGCTTTCAAACGGAGCGGCACAAAGAAACAAAACAATGAAAATTTGTGGCCATCAAGAACGCTATATTTTCCAACAACACACTAATGCATTCCTTTATGTCATTAGACGCGCAGTGGGACGGCGAACACGATGGTGTAACTTAAAACATTAACGCACGTATAGTTTTGATGTTATTTCCAAAAGACTTTCTGAAACGGCGCTTGATGTCGATTTTGCAACTGTTGCACAAACTGTTTGCACGCACAGAAACACTTGCCGCTACATTTACACACTAAATGGACCATGCCCTTTCACTTGGGAATGAAAATATCGCGTTTGGAAAAATTTCAATTTTTTAAAAAATGGCCCCCAAAAAAAAATTTCGCCGAGCACGCAGTGATGAAAAATCTTGTCAACAAGTTGCAACATCGGTTTACATCATTTGCAGGTTAAAACACACTTCGATTTTCCTTGGTTTAACAAACCAAGGAAAAGGATATGAGTTTGAAACATTTTACTACCCGAAAAACGGCTGTTTTCAATAAAAACATAGATCCAATTTCTCCTCGTGCTGAATTTCATATTGGCCCTCATATGGGTCGAGAAAACGTCCGTTTATGAAATAGGCTGGTTTTTTGTATCCAAGGTGCCGCGGCCAGATTTATGATCACTTGCATGTTGATAACAATGCCAGAAGTTTGTCGACATCAAAAATGCTATATGTTTCCAGAAGCGCACCTAATGTTTTACTATATCTCATTCGACGTGCAATCGCACTGCGAACACGACGGTACAACATAAAACATTAACGCACGCATAGTTTGGAGGTTATATCAAAAACCTCTCTCAAAAAGCGCTCGGTGATTTTACAATTGCTGCACAAACTGTTTGCAGTAACAGAAGCACTTGCCGTTGCACTTACACCCTCAATGGACCATGCCTTTTCATTCAGAAATGAAAAAATCGCGTTTGGAAAATTTCAATATTTTCGACGACATGTCCCCCAAAAATCTTCGGCAAGCACCCGGTAAATAAAACATTGTCAACAAGTGGTAACATCGGTTTACAACGTTTGCAAGTTAAAGGACACTTTTATTTTTATTAGTTTGCCAGCATTAAGTTTGGAACATTTTTCAACCCGAAAAACGTCTGTTTTCAATCTGAACATGCATCCAATTTTACGCGTGCTGGATTTTATATTGGCCCTCATATGCCTCCAAAAATCTACCTTTTTTGAAATGGGCTTTTTTTCGCATCAAAGTGGCTGCGGCCAAGTTTGTCATCACTTCCATGATGGCAACAATGCCACTGAATGCTTGTGCCACCACTGTGTACCGTCCGCACCGGCAATCTGCATTAAAACGGAGCGGCTCTCAGGAATGAAACCATGGATATTTACGGCCATCAAGAATGCTATATGTTTCTAGTAACGCAGTAATGTGTTACTATATGTTATTCGACGCGCAATCGCACGAGGAACACGAGGGTATAACTTAAATCATTAACGCACGTATAGTTTGGAAGTTATTCACAAAAAAAACTCTCTCAAACAGCGCTCGATGTTGACCTTGCAATTGCTGCACAAAATGTTTGCATGCACAGAAACACTTGCCGCTGCACTTACACACTAAATGGACCATGCCCTTTCATTCAGAAATGAAAAAATCGCGTTTGGAAAATTTTTAATTTTTTCGAAAAAATAGCCCCCCCCAAAATTTTCAGCCGGCACCCGGTGATCAAAAATGTTGTCAACAAGTGGCAACATCGGTTTACATCGTTTGCAAGTTAAAGCACCCTTCAATTTTCATTGGTTCGTTAGATATGAGTTTGGAACATTTTACTACCCGAAAAACGGCTCTTTTCAATCTGAACATGCATCCGATTTGTACGCGTGCTGGATTTCATATTGGCCGTCATATGGGTCGAAAAAACGTCCGTTTCTGAAATGGGCCGTTTTTCGCATCAAAGTGGCCGCGGCCAGATTTGTGATCACTTCCATGTTGACAACAACGCCACTGAATGCTTGTTACACCACTGTGTATCGTCTGCACCGGCAATCTGCTTTCAAACGGAGCGGCTCTCAGAAACAAAACCATGGAAATTTGCGGCCATCAAGAATGCTATATGTTTCCAGCAACGCACAAATGTTTCACTATATGTCATTCGACGCGCAATAGCAAGGCCAACACGATGGTGTAAGTTGAAACATTTACGCCCGTATAGTTAGGAAGTTATTTCCACAAAACACTCTGAAACGGCGTTAGATGTTGATTTTGCAAATGTCGCACAAACTGTTTGCACGCACAAAAATCTGACAATCTGCTTTCCAACGGAGCGGCTCTGAGAAAAAAACCATGCAAATTTGCGCCATCAAAAATGCTATATGTTCTTCCAGAAACGCACTAATGTTTTAATATATGTCATTCGACGTGCAATCGCACGGCAAACACGATGGTACAACTTAAAACATTAAAACACGTATAGTTTGGAAGTTATTTCGACAAAACACTCAAATCGCGTTCGGTGTTCATTTTGCAACTGCTGCACAAACCGTTTGCATTCACAGAAACACTTGCCGCTGCACTTACACACTAAATGGACCACGCCCTTTCATTCAGATCTAAAAAAATTACGTTTGGAAAAGTTCAATATTTTCGACAAAATTACCCCCCTCAAATTTTCGACTAGCACCCAGTGATCAAACATATTCTCAACAGGTAGTAAACTCGGTTTACATCGTTCACAAGTTAAAGCACCCATCGACTTTCATTGGTTCGCTAGATATGAAGTTGCACATTTTACTACCCGAAAAACGGCTGTTTTCAATCTGAACATGCATCCAATTTGCACACGTGCCGGATTTCATATTTGCCCTCAAATGGGTTGAAAAATCTACCTTTTCTGAAATCCGCCCGCTTTTGCATCAAAGTGGCCAAGGCCAGATTTGTGATCACTTCCATGTTGACAATGCCACTGAATGCTTGTTCCACCACTGTGCATCGTCTACACCGACAATCTGCTTTCAAACGGAGCGGCTCTCAGAAACAAAACCATGGAAATTTCCGGCCAACAAGAATGCTATAGGTTTCCAGCAACGCACAAACGTTTTACTATATGTCATTCGACGCGCAATCGCACGGCGAACACGACAGTATAACTTAAGACATTAACGCAGGTATAGTTTGGAAGTTACTTTCACAAAACACTTCGAAACGGCGTGCGATGCTCATTTTGCAATTGGTGCACAAACTGTTTGCATGCACAGAAACACTTGCTTTGCACTTACACACTAAATGGACCATGCCGTTTCAATCAGAACTGAAAAAATGGCGTATGGAAAAGCATCAATTTTTTCGAGAAAAATTGCGCCCAAGAAAACTTGGACGTTCACCCAGTGATCAAAAATGTTGTCAACAAGTGGCAACATCAGTTCACATCGTTTGCAAGGTAAAGCACCCTTCGATTTGCATTAGTTCGTTAGACATGAGTTTAAAACATTTTACTTCCCGAAAAACGGCGATTTTCAATCTAAAAAGGGATCCAGTTTGTACATGTGCTGGATTTCATGTTCGCCCTTATATGGGTCAAAAAAACATCCGTTTCTGAAATGGGCCGTTTTTCGCATCAAAGTGGCCACGGCCAGATTTGTGATCACATGCATGTTGACAGCAATGCCACCGAATGCTTGTTCCACCACTGTGTATCGTCGGCACCGGCAAGCTGCTTTCAAACGGAACGGCTCTGAGAAACAAAGCCATGCAAATCTGCCGCCATCCAGAATGTCAAATGTTTCCAGCATGATGATTTTGCAATTGCATGCACAGAAACACTTGCCGCTGCACTTACACACTAACTGGACCATGCTCTTTCATTCAGAAATAACAAAATCGCCTTCGGAAAATTTTCTATATTTTCGACAAAATTGCTCCCCCCCCCCCCACATTTTCAGACCGCACCTGGTGATCAAAAACTTTCTCAACAAGTTGTACCATCGGTATACATCGTTTGCAAGCCAAAGGAAATTTCGATTTTTATTAGTTTGCTAGAAATAAGTTTGGAACTTTTTACCACCCGAAAAACGTCTGCTTTCAATCTGAACCTGCATCCAATTTGTACGCGTCCTGCATTTCATATTGGCTCTCATATGGGTCGAAAAAAACGGCCATTTCTGAAATGGGCCGTTTTTTTGCATCAAAGTGGCCGCGTCCAGACTTTTGATTACTTGCATGTTGACAACAATGCCACTGAATGCTTGTTCCACCACCGTGTATCGTTTGCCCCGGCAATCTCCTTTCAAACGGAGCGGCTCTCAGAAACAAAACCGTGGAAGATTGCAGCCATCAAGAATGCTATATGTTTCCAGCAACGCACTTATCTTTTACTATATCTCATTCGACGCACAATCGCACGGCGAACAAGATGGTATAACTTAAAACATTGACGCACGTATAGTTTGGAAGTTATGTCTAAAAAATTCTCTCAAACGGCGCTCGATGTTGATTTTGCAACTGCTGCACAAACTCTTTGCAGGCACAGAAAGATTTGCTACTGCATTTGCAGACTACATAGACAATGCCCTTGCAATCAGAAATAAAAAAAATCGCGAATGGCAAATTTTCAGTTTTATTCGAGAAAAATGGTGTCTCAAAATTTTTCAGCCACTTCCCGGTGATCCAAAATGTTGTCAACAAGTGGTAACATCGGGAAACATCTATTGCAAGTTAAAGCACGCTTCGGTTTCGTTGGTTTGCTAGAAATGAGTTTGGATAATTTTACTACCCGAAAAACAGCTGTTTTCAATCTGTACATGCATCCAATTTGTACGCGTGCTGGATTTCATATTCGCGCTGATGTAGGGCGAAAAAACGTCCGTTTCTGAAATGGGCCGTTTTTCTGAAAACGTATAGAAAACGCCCGAAAACGTATAGCATTCTTGATGGCCGCAAATTTCCTTGGTTTTGTTTCTGAGAGCCGCTCCGTTTGAAAAGCAGATTGCCGGTGCAGACGATACACAGTTGGTGGAGCAAGCATTCTGTGGCATTGTTGTCAACATGCAAGTGATCACAAATCTGGGCGCGGCCACTTTGATGCCAAAAACGGCCCATTTCAGAAACGGAGGTTTTTTGACCCATGTCAGGGCCAGTATGAAATCCAGGACGCGTGCAAATTGCATGGATGTGCAATTGAAAAGGTCCGTTTTTCGTGTATTAAAATATTCCAATCTCATACGTAGCAACCCAATGAAAATCAAAGGGAGCTTTAACTTGATAGGATGTAAACCGATGTCACTACTTGTTGACAACATTTTTGACCACCAGGTGCTGGTGGAAAATTTCGGAGGAGCAGTTTTGTCAAAAGTATTGAAAATTTTACAAACTTCATGTTTTAATTTCTGAAGGAAAGGGCATGGTCCATTTAGTGTGTAAGTGCAGCGGCAAGTCTTTTATTGCATGAAAACAAGTTGCGGAGCAATTACAAAATCAACAACGGGCGCCGTTTGAGAGAGTTTTTTGGAAATCACTTCCAGAATATACGTGTGTCAATGTTTTAAGTGATACCATAGGGTTCGCCGTGCGATTGCGCGTCGAATAACATATAGTAATACATTAGTACGTTGGTGGAAACATATAGCATTCATGATGGCAGCAAATACCCATGGTTTTGTTCGTGAGAACCACTCCGTTTGAAAGCAGATTGCCGGTGCGAACGATACACAGTGGTGGCACAAGCATTCAGTGACATTGTTGTCAACATGCAAGTAAACACAAATCTGGACGCGGCCACTTTGATGCCAAAAACGGCCCATTTCAGAAACGGACGTTTTTTTCGAACCATATGAGGGGCAATATTAATCCAGCACGTGTACAAATTGGATGCATGTTGAGATTGAAAACAGCCGATTTTCTGGTAGCAAAATGTTTCCAAACTCATATCTTTCGAACCAATAAAAATCGAAGGGTGCTTTAACTTGCCAACGATATAAACCGATGTTACTGCTTGTTGACAACATTTTTGATCACCGGGTGCTGACCGAAAATTTTCGGGGGGGGCAAGTTGTCGAAGATATTGAAAATTTTCGAAACGCGATTCTTTTCATTTCTGAATGAAAGGGCATGGTCCAGTTAGTGTGTAAATGCAGCGGCAAGTGTTTCTGTGCATGCAATTGCAAAATCAACATCGAGCGCCGTATGTGAGTTTTTGGAAATAACTTCCCAACTTCACGTGTGTTAATGTTTTGCGTTATATCTTCGTGTTCGCCGTGCGATTGCGCGTCGAATGACATATAGTAAAAGATTAGTGCGTTCCTGGAAACACATAGCATTCTTGATGGCCGCAACTTTCCATGGTTTTGTTTCTGAGAGTCGCTCCGTTTGAACAGCGATTGCTGGTGCAGACGATCCACAGTGTTAAAACAAACATTCAGTGGCATTGTTGTCAATATGCAAGTGATCACAAATCTGGCCGCGGCCACTTTGATGCGAAAAAACGGCCCAGTTCAGAAACGGACGTTTTTTCGACCCATATGAGGGCCAAGATGAAATCCAGCACGCGTGCAAATTGAAGGCATGTATAGATTGAAAACAGCCGTTTTTCGGGTAGTAAAATGTTCCATTCTCATATCTTGCGAACGAATGAAAATCGAAGGGTGCTTTAACTTGCAAACGATGTAAACCGTTGTCACCACTTGTTGACAACATTTTTGATCACCGGGTTGTGGCCAAAAATTTTGGGGCGGGGCAACTTTGTCGAAACACTTAAAACTCTTCCAATCACAATTTTTTTCATTTCTGAACAAAAGGGCATGGTCCATTTAGTGTGTAAGTGCAGCGGCAAGTGTTTCTGTGCATGCAAACAGTTTGTGCAGCAATTCCAAAATCAACATAGTGCGCCTTGGGATAATTTTTTCGAAATGACTTCTAAACTATACATGGCACTACATGTCATTCGACGCGTAATCGCATGGCGAACACGATGTTATACTTTAAAACATAAACGCACGCATAGTTTGGAATTTTTTTCCCCAAAAAAACACTCTCAAACGGCGCTCGATGTTGATTTTGCAAATGCTCCACAAACTGTTTGCATGCAAAGAAACACTTGCCGCTGCATTTGCACACTAAATGGACCATTACTTTGATTCAGAAATGAAACAAATTGCGTATGGAAATTTTCTATTTTATGGACAAAATGGCCCCCCAAAAAGAGTTCTGCCAATACCCGGTGATCAAAAATGTTGTCAACATGTAGTAACATCGGATGACTTCGTTTGCAAGTAAAGCACCATTCGACTTTCATTGGTTCGCTAGATATGAGTTCGGAACATTTTACTACCCGAAAAACGGCAGTTTTCAATCTGAACATGCATCCATTTTGTGCGCGTGCTGGATTTCATATTGGTAGTCATGTGGTTCGAAAAAACGTCCGTTTCTGAAAAGGTCCGTTTTGGCATCAAAGTGGCCACGGCGAGATTTGTGATCACTTGCATGTTGACAACATTGCCACTGAGTGCCTGTACCACCACTGAGTATCGTCTGCACTGGTAAGCTGCTTTCATACGGATTGGCTGTGAGAAACAAAACCATGCAACTTTGCGGCCATCAAGAATGCTACAGGTTTCCAGCGACGCATTAAAGTTTTACTATATGTCATTCGACTCGCAATCGCACGGCGAAAACGACGGTGTAACTTAAAACATTAACGCACCCATAGTTTGGAAGTTATTTCTAAAAAAAACACTCAAACGGCGCTTGCTGTTGATTTTGCAATTGCTGCACAAACTGTTTGCATGCATAGAAAAACTTGCCGCAGAATTTCCACCCTAAATGAAGCATGGCCTTTCATTCAGAAAGGAAAAAATCGCGTTTCGAAAATTTTCAATTTTTCCGACTGAGTGTCCTCTCCAAACATTTTCGGCTAGCACCCGGTGATCAGAAATGTTGTCAACAAGTGGCAACATCGATTTGCAACGTTTGCAAGTTAAAGGACCCTACGATTTTCATTCGTTTGCTAGATATGGGTTTGGAAGATTTTAGTACTCGAAAAATGATAGCTTTCAATCTGAACACGCATCCAATTTGTACGCGTGCAGGACTTCATTTTGGCTCTCATATGTGTCGAAAAAACGTCCGTTTCTGAAATGGGCCGTTTTTCGCATCAAAGTGGCCGCGTCCACATATCTGATTACTTGCATGTTGACAACAATGCCACTGAATGCTTGTTCCACCGCTGTGTATCGCTTGCCACGGCAATCTGCTTTCAAACGGCGAGGCTCTCAGAACAAAACCATGCAAGTTTGTGGCCATCAAGAATGCTACATGTTTCCAGAAACGCACTAATGTTTTACTATATGTCATTCCACGCGCAATCGCACCACGAACACGATGGTATAACTTAAAACATTAACACTTGTATAGTTTGGAATTTATTTGCACAAAACTCTCAAACGGCGTTCGATGTTGGTTTTTCAGTTCCTGCACAAACCGTTTGCATGCACAGAAACACTTCCCGTTGCGCTTACGCACCAGATGGACCATGGCCTTTCATTCAGAAGTGAAAAAATCGCGTTTGGAATTATTTCAATTTTTTCGACAAAATGTCTCCCAAAAAATTTTCGGCCAGCTCCCGGCGGTCAAAAATCTTGTCAACAAGTGGTAACATCGGTTTACATCGCTTGCAGGGTAAAGCACCCTTCAATTTTCATTGGTTCGCTAGATATGAGTGGAATTTTTACTTCCCGAAAAAACAGCTGTTTTCAATCTACACATGCATCAAATTTGCAGGCGTGCTGGATTTCATGTTGGCCCTCATATGGGTTGAAAAATCTATCTTTTCTAAAATGGGCCGTTTTATGCATGAATGTGGCTGCGACCAGATTTGTCATCACTTCCATGTTGGCAACAATGCCACCGAATGCTTGTGCCACCACTGTGTGTCGTCGGCGCCGGCAATATGCTTTCAAACGGAGCGGCTCTCAGGAACAAACCATTGATATTTACGGATATCAAGAATGCTATATGTTTCCAGCAACGCACTAATGTTTTGCTCTATGTTATTCTACGCGCAATCGCACGACGAAAACGATGGTATGTCTTAAAACATCAACGCAAGTATAGTTTTGATGTTATTTTCCAAAAACTTTCTTAAACCGAGTTCGATGTTGATTTGCAATTGTTGCACAAACTGTTTGCATGCACAAAACACTTGCCGCTGCACTTACACATTACTTGGACCATGCCCTTTCATCAGAATGAAAAATCGCGTCTGGAATTTTTACAATTTTTTCGACAAATGTCCCGTAAAAAATTTCGGCGAGTTCCCGGTGATCAAAAATGTTGTCAACAAGTGGTAGCATCGGTTTACATTGTTGCAGGTTAAAGCACGTTTCCATTTTCATTGGTTTCTTAGACATAAGTTTGGAATATTTTTACTTCTCGAAACACGGCTGTTTCAATCTGAACAAGCGTCCAGTTTGTATGCGTGGCGGATTCATATTGGCCCTCATGTGGGTCGAAAAAACGTCCGTTTCTGAAATGGGCCGTTATCGAATCAAAGTGGCCGCGGACAGATTTGTGATCACCTGCATGTTGACAACAATGACACTGAATTCTTGTTCCAACACTGTGTATCGTCTGCACCGGCAATCGCCTTTCAAACGGAGCGACTCTTAGAAACAAACCATGGAAACATGCGGCCATCAAGAATGCTATATGTTTCACGCAACGCACTAATCTTCTACTATATGTCATTCGACTCGCAATCGCACGGCGAACACGAAAGCATAACTCACAAAATTACACACGTATAATTGGGAAGTTACTTCCAAAAAAAACTCACATACGGCGCTCGATGTTGATTTTGCAATTGCATGCACAGAAAACACTTGCCGCTGCACTTACACACTAACTGGACAGTGGCTTTTCATTCAGAAATAAAAAAAATTGCGTTTCGAAAATTTTAAATATCTTCGACAAAATTGCCCCCCCGCCCGAAATTTTTCGGCCAGCACCCGGTGACCAAAAGGGTTGTCACCAAGTAGTAACATTGGTTAATATCGTTGGGAAGTTAAAGCACCCTTCGATTTTCATTGGTTCGTCAGATTGAGTTTGGAACATTTTACTACCCGAAAATCGGCCTGTTTTCAATCTCAACATGCATTCAATTTGTATACGTGCTGGAGTTGATATTGCCCTTCATATGGTTCGAAAAAACATCCGTTTCTGAAATGGGCCGTTTTTCGCATCAAAGTGGCCGCGTCCAGATTTGTGATTACTTGCATGTTGACAACAATGCCACTGAATGCTTGTGCCACCACTGTGTATCGTCCCGCACCGGCAATCTGCTTTCAAACCGAGAGGCTCGCAGGAACAAAACCATGAATATTTACGGCCATCAAGAATGCTATATGTTTCCACCAACGCACTAATATTTTACTATATGTTATTGGACGCGCAATCGCACGGCGAACACGATGATATCATTTAAACATTGACGCACGTATATTTTGGAAGTCATTTCGAAAAAACTCTCTCAAACGGCGCCCCGACTTTGATTTTGCAATTGCTGCACAAACTGCTTGCTTACACAGAATGACTTGCCGCGACACTTACAGACTAAATGGGCCATGCCATTGCATTAAGAAACAAAAAAGTCGCATTTGGAGAATGCTTTATTTTTTCGAGAAAATGGCCCCTCAAAAATTTTCCGCCAGCTCCCGGAGATCACAAATGTTGTCAAGATGTAGAATCATCGGTTTACATCGTTGGCAAGTTGAAGGACCGTTCGAATTTCATTGGTTTGCCAGATACTGGTTTGGAACATATTCCTTCCCGAAAAAACGCCTCTTTTCAATCTCAACATGCAACCAATTTGTACACGTGTTGGGTTTCATATTCGCCCTCATATGGGTCGGAAAAAAATCGTTTTCAGTTATGGGCCGTTTTTTGCATCAAAGTGTCCGCGGCCAGACTTGTGATCACATGCATGTTGACAACATTGCCACTGAATGCTTTTTCCACCTCGGTGTGTCGTCTGCACCGGCACTCTGCTTTCAAACGGAGCGGCTCTTAGAAACAAAACCATGGAAATTTGAGGCCATCAAGAATGCTATATGTTTCTAGCAACGCACTAATGTTTTACTATATGTCATTCCACGCACAATCGCACGGTGAACACGATGGTATAACTTAAGACATTCATGCCGCTATAGTTTGGATGTTATTTCCAAGAACTGTCTCAAACGCCCCTCGATGTTGATATTGCAGTTCCTGCACAATTTGTTTGCATGCACATGACCAATTGCCGTTGCATTTACACACTAAATGGACGATGCCCTTTCATTCAGAACTGAAAAGTCGGATATGGAAAAGATTTAATTTTTTTGGAAAGTGTGGCCCGCCTTAAACATTTCTGCGAGCACCCAGTGATCAAAATTTTTGTCAACAAGTGGTAACATCGGTTTACATCGTTTGCAAGGTAGAGCACCCTTCGATTTTTATTGGTTCGTTAGATATCAGTTTGGAACATTTCACTTCCCGAAAAACGGCTGTTTTCAATCACAACATGCATCCAATCTGTACACGTCCCGGATTTCATATTGTCCCTCATATGCGTCGAAAAAAACGTCCGTTTTCTGAAATGGGCCGTTTTTCGCATCAAAGTGCCCACGCCCAGATTTGTGATCACATCGATGCTGACAACAATGCCACTTAATGCTTGATCCACCACTGTGTATCGTGTACACTGGCAACGTGCTTTGAAACGGAGCGGCTCTCAGAAACAAAACCATGGAAATTTGCGGCCATCAAGGATGATATATGTTTCCAGCGACGCACTAGTGTTTTACTACATGTCATTCGACGCGCAATCGCACGGCAAACACGACGGTTGTAGCTTAAAACATTAACGCACGCATCGTTTGGAAGTTACTTCCACAAAACACCCTCAAACGGCGTTCAATGTTGATTTTGCAATTCCTGCACAATTTCCGTCAACAGAAACACTTCCGCTACACGCATGCGCAAAGTGAATAATGGCCTTTCTTTCAGAACTGAAAAATTGCGTTTCCCGAATTTTCAATGTTTTCCACAAATTGCGCCCCCCCCCCCCCCCCCCTCCTTATATTTTGGGCCAGCACCGGCCGATCAAAAATGTTGTCAACAAGTAGTAGTATCGTTTTACATCGTTTGCAGGTTAAAGCACCATTCGATTTTCATTGGTTCGCTAGACATGAGTTTCGAACATTTTAATACCCGAAAAACAGCTGTTTTCAATTTCAACATGCATCCAATTTCTACGCGTGCTGGATATCATATAGGCCTTCATATGGGTCCAAAAACGTCCGTTTACCAAATGGGCCTTTTTTCGCATCGAAGTAGCCGCGGCGAGATCTGTGATCACTTGCACGTTGAGAACAATGCCACTGAATGCTTGTTCTACCACTGTGAACCGTGTGTACCGGGAATCTGCTTCCAAACGGAGCTGCTCATAGCAAAAAACCATGGATATTTGCGGCCATCAAGAATCCTATATGTTTCCAGACACGCACTACTGTTTTACTATATGTCATACGACGCGTAATCGCACCATGAACACGATGGTATAACTTAAAACATTAACGCACGTATAGTTTGGAAGTCATTTTTTAAAAAAACTCTCAAACGGCGCTAGATGTTGATTTCGTAATTGCTCCACAAACTGTTTTCATGCAATGAAAAACTTGCCGCTGCACTTACACACTAAATAGACCATGCCCTTGCATTGTCGAATACAAGTAACGCAATTGGAAAATTTTCTATTTTTACGGGAAAATGACCCCTCAAAAATTTTCGGCCAGCACGCGGTGAACGAAAATGTTGTCAATAAGTGCTAGCATCGGCTTACATCGTTTGGCAGCTAAAGCACATTTCGATGTTTATTAGTTTGCTAGAAATAAGTTTGGAACATTTTATTACCCGAAAAACGTCTGTTTTCAACCTGAACCTGCATCCAATTTGTACGGGTCCTCAATTTCATCTTGCCCCTAATATGGGTCGAAAAAAACGTCCGTTTCTGAACTGGGCCGTTTTTTGCATCAAACTGGCCGGGTCCAGATTTGTGATCACTTGCATGTTGACAACAATGGCACTGAATGCTTGTTCAACCACTGTGTACCGTCTGCACCGGCAATCTCTTTTCAAACGGAGTGGCTCTCAGAAACAAAACCATGGAAAATTGCGCCATCAAGAATGCTGTATGTGCTTCCAGCAACGCACTAAGGTTTTACTACACGTCATTCGACGCGTAACTGCACGGCGAACACGATGGCGTAACTTAAAACATTAACGCACGTAAAGTTGGGAAGTTATTTCCAAAAAACTCCCAGACGGCGCTCGATGTTGGATTTTCAATTGCATGCACAGAAGAAATTGCCGCAACACTTACACACTAAATGGACCATGTCCTTTCATTGAGATCTGGAAAATCGCGTGTCGAAAAAAATTCATTTCTTCAACGAAATGGTCGCCCCAAATTTTTGGTCACCACCCGGTGATCAAAAATTTTGTCACCAAGTGGTAACATTGGTTTACATCGTTTCCAAATCAAAACACCCTTTGATTTTGATTGGTTCGCTAGATATGAGTTTGGAAAACATTACTACCCGAAAAACGGCTGTTTTCAATTAGAACATGCATCCATTTTGCACGTGCGCTGGATTTCAGATTGGCCCTCATATCGGTCGAAAAAACGTCCGGTTCTGAAATGGGTTGTTTTTCGCATCAAAGTGGCCACACCCAGCTTATTGATCACTTGCATGTTGACAACAATGCCACTTAATGCTTCTTCCACCACTGTGTATCGTGTGCACGGGAAATCTGCTTCCAAACGAAGAGGCTCTCAGAAACAAAACCATGGAAATTTGCGGCCATGAAGAATGCTATATGTTTCCAGCACCACACCAATGTTTGACTACACGTCATTATACGCGACATCGCAAGGCGAACACGATGGTATAACTTAAAACATTAACGCATGGATGGTGTGGAAGTTATTTTTTTAAAAACTCTCACACGGCGCTCGATGTTTTTTTTGCAATTGCTGCACAGCTGTTTGCTTGTACAGAGACACCTCCCGCTGCACTTACACACTGAATGGACCATGCCCAATCATTCAGTACTGAAAAAATCGCGTTTGGAAAATTTTCAATTTTTTGCGAAAAATGGCCACACCAAAAAAAATTCGGCAAGCACCCAGTGATGAAAAGTGTTGTCAACAAGTGGTTGCATCGGTTTACATCGTTTGGAAGTTAAAGCACCCTTCGATTTTCATTCGTTCCTGATCTATGAGTGTGGAACATTTTACTACCCGAAAAACGGCTGTTTTCAATCTCAACATGCATCCAAATTGTTCGCGTGCTGGAATTCATGTTGGCCCTCATATGGGTCGAAAAACGTCCGTTTCTGAAATAAGCCTTTTTTCGCATCAAAGTGTCCGCGGCCAGATTTATTATCACTTGTATGTTGACAACAATGCCACTGAATGCTAGTTCCAACACTGTGTATTGTCTGCACCAAAAATCGCCATTCAAACGGAACGACTGTCAGAAAAAAACATGGAAATATGCGGCCATTAAGAATGCTGTATGTTTCCAGCAACGCACTAATCTTTTACTAAATGTTATTCGATGCGCAATCGCACGGCGAACACGATGGTAAAACATAATACATTGACACACGTATAGTTGGGAAGTTATTTCCCAAAAAATCTCACATGCGGCGCTCGCTGTTGATTTTGCAATTGCATGCACAGAAACACTTGCCGCTGCATTTAAACAATAAATCGACCATGCCCATTTATTCAGAAAGAAAAAAACCGCGTTTGGAAGATCTTCAAAACCTTTCGACAAAATTGACCACCCAAAAAAATTTCGGCCGGCACCCGGTGATCAAAAATGTTGGCAAGAAGAAGTAGCATCGGCTTACATCGCTTGCAAGATAAAGCACCCTTCGCTTTTCATTCGTTCACTAGGTATGAGATTGGAACATTACTACCCGAAAAACGGCTGTTTTCAATCTCAACATGCATCCAATTTGTACGCGTGCTAGATTTCATATTGGCCCTCATTTAGGTCGGAAAAAACGTCCGTTTCAGAGACGGGCCGTTATTCGCATCAAAGTGGCCGCGGCCAGATTTGTGATAACTTGCATGTTGACAACAATGGCACTGAATGCTTGTTCCACCACTGTGTATCGTTTGCAGCGGCAATTTGCTTTCGAACGGAGCGGCTCTGAGATTCAAAACCATGCAAATTTGCGCCATCAAGAATGTTGTATGTTCTTCCAGAAACGCACTAAGGTCTCAACATATGTCATTCCACGTGCAATTGCACGGCAAACAAGATGGTATAACTTAAAATATAAACGCACGTATAGTTTGGAATTTATTTGGACAAAAAACTCAAACGGCGTTCGGTGTTCATTTGGAATTGCTGCACAAACCGTTTCCATGCACAGAAACACTTGCCGCTGCTCTTACACACTAAATGGACCACGCCCTTTCATTCAGATCTTTAAAAAATTGCGTTTGCAAAAGTTCAATATTTTTGACAAAATAACCCCCCTCAAGTTTTCCGCTAGCACCCAGTGATCAAACATGTTCTCAAAAGGTAATAAACTCGGTTTACATCGTTTACAAGTAAAAGAGCCCATCGACTTTCATTGGTTCGCTAGATATGAGTTCGGAACATTTTACTACCCGAAATACGGCTGTTTTCAATCTCAACATACATCCAATTTGCCCAGGTGCTGGATTTCATATTGGCTCTCATATCGGTTGAAAGTCTACCTTTTCTGAAATCCGCCGTTTTTGCATCGAATGGGCCGCGGCCAGATTTGTGATCACTTCCATGTTGACAACAATGCCACGAATGCTTGTTCCACCACTGTGCATCGTCTACACCGGCAATCTGCTTTCAAACGGAACGGCTCTCAGAAACACAACCATGGAAATTTCCGGCCATCAAGAATGCTATAGGTTTCCCAGCAACGCACTAACGTTTTACTATTTGTCATTCAACGAGCAATCGCACGGCAAAAACGACGGTATAACTTAAAACATTAACGCACATATAGTTTGGAAGTTACTTCCACACAACGCTCCCAAACGGCGTGCAATGTTCATTTTGCAATTGCTGCACAAACTATTTGCACTCACAGAAACACTTGCCTGTGTACTTACACACTAAATGGACCATGCCGTTTCAAGCAGAACTGAAAAAATGGCGTATTGAAAGGTATCAATTTTTTTCGAAAAAATGGCGCCCCCAAAAAACTTGGACGAGCACCCAGTGATCAAAAACGTTGTCAGCAAGTGGCAACATTAGTTTACATCGTTTGCAAGGTAAAGCACCCTTCGATTTTCATTGGTTCGTTAGATATAAGCTTAAAACCTTTTACTACCCGTAAAACGGCTATTTTCAATCTGAAAATGCATCCAGTTTATACATGTGCTGGATTTCATATTGGCACTCACATGGGTGAAAAAACATCCGTTTCTGAAATGGGCCGTTTTTCGCATCAAAGTGGCCACGGCCGGATTTGTGATCACTTGCATGTTGACAACAATGCCACTGAATGCTTGTTCCACCACTGTGTATCGTCGGCACCGGCAAGCTGCTTTTAAACGGAACGGCTCTGAGAAGAAAAAAAAACATGCAAATGTGCCGCCATCCAGAATGCCAAATGTTTCCAGCAACGCAGTAACAATTTTCTATATGTCATTCGACGTCGAAACGCACCGGCGAACACGATAATATAACGTAGCACATTCACGCACGTATAGTTTGGAAGTTATTTCCACAAACTCTCTCAAGCGGACCTTGATGTTGATTTTCCAATTGCTGCACAACCTGTTCGCATGCACAGAAACACTGGCCACTGCACGTAAACACTAAATGGACCATGCCCTTTCAATCAGAACTGAAAAAATCGCATTGGGATAATATTCAATACTTTCGAAAAATTTCCCTTTCCCAAAAGTTTCGGCCAGCACCCGTGGATTAAAAATGTTGTCAACAAGTAGTAACATCGGTTTATAAGGATTGCAAGTTAAAGAACACTTCTATTTTATTAGTTTGCTAGAAATACGTTTGGAACATTGCCCTACCCGAACAACGTGTGTTTTTAATCGATACATGTATGCAATTTGTACGCGTGCTGGATTTCATATTGGCCCTCATATGGGTCGAAAAAACGCTGTTTCTGAAATAGGCCTTTTTTTCGCATCGAAGTAGCCGCGGCGAGATTGTGATTACTTGTATGTTGACAACAATGCCACTGTATGCTTGTTCCACCACTGCGTATCGTTTGCGCCGGCAATCTGCTTTCAAACGGAGCGGCACAAAGGAAAAAAACCCTGGAAATTTCCGGCCATCAAGAATGTTTCCAGCAACGCACTAATGTTTCACTATATGTCATTCGAGGTGCAATGGCACGGCGAACACTGTGGTATAAGTTTAAAACAGTAACGCACGTATAGTTGGAAGTTAGTTCCAAAAAACACTCTCTAAGAGCAATCAATGTTGAATTTGTAATTGCCGCACGAACTATTGCATGCACAGAAACCCTTGCCGCTGCATTTACACACTAAATGGACCATGCCCTTTCATTCTGAGCTGAACAAAATCTCGTTTGGAAGGAATTCAATATTTTTGATATCATTGCCCCCCCCCCCAATTTTCGGCCAGCACCCGATGATCTAAAATGTTGTCAACAAGTAGTAACATCGGTTTACATCGTGTGCAAGCTATAGCACCGTTCCATCTTTATTGGTTCGTTTGATATGAGTTTGGAACATTTTACTACCCGAAAAACGGCTGTTTTCAATCTGAACATGCATCCAAGCTGTACAGGTGCTGGATTTCTTATTTGCCCTCATCAATGTCAAAAAAAACGTCTGTTTAAGAAATGGGCCGACTTTCGCATCAAAGTGGCCACGCCCAGATTTGTGACCACTTGCATGTTGACAATAATGCCACTGATTGATTGTTCCACCACTGTGTGTCGTCTGCAGCGGCATTCTGCTTTCAAACGGAGCGGCTCTCAGAAACAAACCATAGAAATTTGCGACCAACAAGAACGCTATATGTTTCCAGCAAAGCACTAATTTTTTACTATATGTCATTCCACGCGCAATCGCACGGCGACACGATGGTGTAACTTAAAACAGAAACGCACGTATAGTTTCGAAGTTATTTCCAAAGCATTCTCTCAAACGGCGCTCGATGTTGATTTTGCAAACGTTGCATAAACTGTTTGCATACTCAGAAACACTCGCCGCTGCACTTACACACTAAATGGACCATGCCCTTTCATTTAGCAATGAAAATATCGCGTTTGGAAAATATTCAATTTTTTCGAGACATGGCCCCCCAAAAGGAATTTCGCCGAGCACCCAATGATGAAAAAATGTTGTCAACAAGTTGTAACATCGGTTTACATCATTTGCAAATTAAAACACCCTTCGATTTTCCTTGATTTGTTAGATATGAGTCTGAAACATTTTACTACCTCAAAAACGGCTGTTTTCAATATAAACATGCATCCAATTTCTCCTCGTGCTGGATTTCATGTTGGCCCTCATATGGGTCGAAAAAAACGTCCTTTTCTGAAATGGGCTCTTTTTCGCATCCAAGGTGCCGCGGCCAGATATATTGATCACTTGCATGTTCACAACAATGCCGGAAATTTGCCCCCATCAAAAATGCTATATGTTCCAGAAACGCACCTAATGTTTTACTATATCTCATTCGACGTGCAATCGCACTGCAAACACGATGGTATAACTTAAAACATTAACGCACGCATAGTTTGGAAGTTATTTCCAAAAACCTCTCTCAAAAGCGTTCGTTGTTGATTTTACAATTGCTGCACAAACTGTTTGCAGCCACAGAAACATTTGCCGCTGCACTTACACCCTCAATGGACCATGCCCTTTCATTAAGAAATGAAAAAATCGCGTTTGGAAAATTTTTCATATTTTCGACGCAATGGCCCCCAAAAAATCTTCGGCAAGCACCCGGTAAACAAAAATATTGTCAACAAGTGGTAACATCGGATTACAACGTTTGCAAGTTAAAGCACACTTCTATTTTTATTAGTTTGCCAGAAATAAGTTTGGAGCATTTTTCTACCCGAAAAGCGTCTGTTTTTAGTCTGAACATGCATCCAATTTGTACGCGTGCTGGATTTCATATTGGCCTTCATATGGCTCCAAAAATCTACGTTTTCTAAAATCGGCCGTTTTTCCATCAAAGTGGCTGCGGCCAGATTTGTCATCACTTCCATGATGGCAACAATGCCACTGAATGCTTGTGCCACCACTGTGTACCGTCCGCACCGGCAATCTGCATTAAAACGGAGCGGCTCTCAGGAATGAAACCATGGATATTTACGGCCATCAAGAATGCTATATGTTTCTAGTAACGCAGTAATGTGTTACGATATGTTTTTCGACGCGCAATCGCACGAGGAACACGAGGGTGTAACTTAAGCATTAACGCACGCATAGTTTGGAAGTTATTCACAAAAAACTCTCTCAAACGGCGCTCGATGTTGATTTGCAATTGCTGCACAAACTGTTCGCATCCACAAAACACTTACCGCTAAACTTACACACTAAATAGACCATGCCCTTTTATTCAGAAATGAAGAAATCGAGCGTGGAAAGTTGTCAATATTTTTTCGAGAAAATTGCCGCCCCAAAAAAATTTCCGCCAGCACCCAGTGATAAAAAATGTTGTCAACAACTAGTAGCATTGGTTTACATCGTTGGCAAGTTAAAGCAGCCTTGGAATTTCATTCGTTCGCTAGACATGAGTTTGGAACATTTTACTACCCGAAAAACGACTGTTATCAATCTGAGCATCCATCCAATTTGTACGCGTGCCAGATGTGATGTTGGCCCTCATATTGGTCGGAAAAACGCCCGTTTCAGAAATGGGCCGGTTTTGCATCAAAGTGGCCGCGGCCATATTTGTGATCACCTGCATGTTGACAACATTGCCACTGAATGCTTGTTCCACCTCTGTGTGTCGTCTGCACCGGCACTCTACTTTCGAACGGATAGGCTCTAGGAAACAAAACCATGGAAATTTGAGGCCATCAAGAATGCTATATGTTTCCAGCAACGCACTAATGTTTTACTATATGTCATTCGACGCACAATCGCACGGTGAACACGATGGTATAACTTAAGACATTAACGCACCGATAGTTTGGATGTTATTACCAAAAACTGTGTCAATTGCACCTCGATGTTGATATTTCAGTTGCTGCACAGTATGCTTGCATGCACATAAACACTTGCCGCTGCATTTACACACTAAATAGACGATGCCCATTCACACAGAACTGAAAAAATTGGGCACGGAAAAGATTTAATTTTTTCGAAAAAAATGGTCCGCCTGAAACATTTCGGGAGCGCCCAGTGATCAAAAATGTTGTCAAGAAGTGGTTACATCGGTTTACATCGTTTGGAAGTTAGAGCATCCTTCGATTTTTATTGGATCGCTAGATATGAGTTTGGAACATTTCACTTCCCGAAAAACAGCTGTTTTCAATCACAACATGCATCCAATTTGCACACGTCCCGGATGTCATAATCTCCGTCATTTGGGTCGAAAAAACGTCCGTTTCTGAAATGGGCCGTTTTGGCATCACAGTGGCCGCGCCCAGATTTGTGATCACTTGCATGTTGACAACAATGCCACTGAATGCTTGTCCTAACACTGTGTATCGTCTGCACTGGCAATCTGCTTTCAAACGGAGCTGCTCTCAGAAACAAAACCATGAAAATTTGCAGCCATCAAGAATGCTATATGTTTCAAGCAATGCACTAATTTTTACTATATGTCATTCCACGCGCAATGGCACCGCGAACACGATGGTATAGCTCAAAACATTAACTCACGTATAGTTTGCAATTTTTTTCCAAAAAACACTGTCAAGCGCCACTCGATGTTGATTTTGCAATAGCTGCACAAACTGTTTGCATGCTCAGAAACACTTGTCGCTGCACTTACACACTAAATGGACCATGCCCTTTCATTGAGAGCTGAAAAAATCGCGTTTGGAAATTTTTTCAGGAATGCTGTATTTTTCCCGCCATCCATTATGTCTTAGTATAGCTCATTCGACGCGTAATCGCATGGCAAACACAATAGTGTGAATAAAAAATCATCGCTTGCCTAGTTTTTAAGATATTCGAAAGATCACTCTCAAACAGTGCTCAACGCAATTTCTGCAATTGCAGCAGAACCTCTTTGCATGCACAGAACCACTTCTTCCTGCATTTACACACTAAATTGACCATGCTCTTTCACTCGGAACTGAAAAAACTGTGTATGGAAATTTTGAACTTTTACTCTCATACACAAAACAATGGAATTTGCGCCCATGAAGAATACTGTATGTTTCCAGGCCTGCAATAATGTTTCATCAGACTGAGTCGACGTGTAGGCGCACGACGAACAAGATGGTGTAACTTAAAAAGTTAAGCCATGTATAGTTTTAAGTACTTGGTGGAACACTCTCAAACAGCGCTGAAAGTAGATTTTCCAATGCTCAAGAAACCGTTCACATACAAAGAAAAAATTACTGCTCCATTTACCCACTATTTGGACCATGCCCTTTTCATCCGTATTGAAAAAAATCGCCTTTCAAAAGTTTTCAATTTTTTGTCTCAGAAATAAGACTACGGAATTTGCGCGCATCAAGAATGCTGTATGTTTCCCGCCATCCATTATGTGTTATTATTGCTCATTCGACGTGTAATTGCACGGCCAACACGATGGTGTGACTTAAACAATTAACGCATGTATAGTTTTTATGTTATCAGAAAGAGCACTCTCAACACAGCCCGATGCAGATTTTCCAACTGCTTCAGAAACTGTTTGCATGCACAGAAACACTTGCCCGCTGCACTTACACACTTAATGGACCATGCCCTTTCATTCAGAAATGAAAAAATGACATTAGAAAAATTTTCTAATTTTTCTAAAATTTTTATTTCTAAAAAAAAAATTTTTTTTTCTAAAAAAATTTTCTGTCATTTTCTAAAAACTTTCTCAAACGGCCCTCGATGTTGATTTTGCACTTGCTGCACAAACTGTTTGCATGCACAGAAACACTTGCCGCTGCACTTCCACACTAAATGGACCATGCCCTTTCATTCAGAACTGACAAAATCGCGCATGGAAAAGCTCTAATTTTTTCGAAAAAATGGCCCCCAAAAACATTTCGGCGAGCACCCATTGATCACAAATTTGCCAACACGTGGCTACATCGGTATACATCGTTTGCAAGTTCAAGCACCCTTCCATTTTTAATGGTTCGTTAGATATGAGTATGGAAACATTTTACTTCCCAAAAATGGCTGTTCTCAATATAAACATGAATCCAATTTGTACACTTGCTGGATATCATATTGGCCCTCATGTGGGCATGACAACGTCCATATCTGAATTGGGGTCGTTTTTCGCATCGAAGTGGCCGCGGCCAGATTTGTGATCACTTGCATGTTGAGAACAATGACACTGATTGCTTGTTTCAGACTGTGTATCGTCTGCACCGGCAATCACCTTTAAAACAGAGCGGCTCTAGGAAAGAAAACCAAGGAAATTGGCAGCCATCAAAAATGCCATATGTTTCCAGCAACGCACTAATGTTTTACTATATGTTATTCGACGCGCAATCGCACGGCGAACACGATGGTATAAACTTGAAAACTTAAGGCACCTATAGTGGGGAATCAATTCCAAAAAACTCTCAAACGGCACTCGATGATGATTTTGCAATTGCATGCGCAGAAACACTTGCCGCTGCACTTACACACTAAATGGACCAAGCTCTTTCATTCAGAAATAACAAAATCGCCATTGGAAAATTTTCCATATTTTTACTTCCATATATTTATGTTTATATTTTATACAAAATTGCTCCCCCCTACCTTTTCGGCCCGCACCCGGTGATCAAAAACTTTGTCTACAAGTTGTACCATCGGTTTACATCGTTTGCAAGCCAACGCAAATTTCGATTTTTATTAGTTTGCTAAAAATAAGTTTGGAACTTTTTCCCATTCGAAAAACGTCTGCTTTCAATCTGAACCTACATCCAATTTGTACGGGTCCTGCATTTCATATTGGCTCTCATATGTGTCGAAAAAACGGCCATTTCTGAAATGGGCCGTTTTTTGCATCAAAGTGGCCGCGTCCAGACTTTTGATTACTTACATATTGACAACAATGCCACTGAATGCTCGTTCCACCACCGTGTATCGTTTGCCCCGGCAATCTCCTTTCAAACGGAGCGGCTCTCAGAAACAAAACCGTGGAAGATTGCAGCCATCAAGAATGCTATATGTTTCCAGCAACGCACTTATATTTTACTATATCTCATTCGACGCACAATCGCACGGCGAACAAGATGGTATAACTTAAAACATTAACGCACGTATAGTTTGGAAGTTATGTCCAAAAAATTCTCTCAAACGGCGCACGATGTTGATTTTGCAACTGCTGCACAAACTCTTTGCATGCACAAAAAAATTTGCTACTGCATTTGAAGACTAAATAGACAATGCCCTTGCAATCAGAAATAAAAAAATCGTGATTGGAAAATTTTCAGTTTTATTCGAGAAAATGGTGTCTAAAAATTTTCAGCCATTTCCCGGTGATCCAAATGTTGTCAACAAGTGGTGACATCGGGAACATCGATTGCAAGTTAAAGCACGCTTCGGTTTTCATTGGTTCGCTGGAAATGAGTTTGGATAATTTTACTACCCGAAAAGCAGCTGTTTTCAATCTGTACATGCATCCCATTTGTACGCATGCTGGATTTCATATTCGCGCTGATGTAGGTCGAAAAAACGTCCGTTTCTGAAATGGGCCGTTTTTTCGCATCAAAGTGCCGCGGACAGATTTGTGAACACCTGCATGTTGACAACACAAACTGTTGCACAAACTGCACAAACTGTTTGCATGCACAGAAACACTTGCCGCTGCACTTCCACACTAAATGGACCATGCCCTTTCATTCAGAAATGAAAAAATGACATTGGAAAAATTTCAAATTTTTCGCCAAATAGCCACCCCAACAAAATTTCGGCGAACACCCGGTGATCAAAAATGTTGTCAACAAGTGGTGACATCGGTTTACATCGTTGGAAATTACAGCGCCCTTCGATTCTCCTTGGTTCGCCTGACATGTGTTTGGAACAATTTACTACCCGAAAAACGGCTGTTTTCAATCTCAACATGCATCCAATTTGTACGCGTGCTGGATATCATATTGGCTCTCATATGGGTCCAAAAACGTCCGTTTGTAAGATGGGCCTTTTTTCGCATCGAAGTAGCTGCGGAGAGATTTGTGATCACTTGCATGTTGACAACAATGCAGTGGTGGAACATGGTATCCACACAGTGGTGGAACAAGCATTCAGTGGCAATGTTGTCAACATGGAAGTGATCACAAATCTGGCCGCGGCAACTTTGATACCAAAAAACGGCCCATTTCTGAATCGGACGTTTTCCGACCCATATGAGAGCCATTATGAAATCTAGCACGCGTTTAAATTGTTTGGATGTTCAGATTGAACAAAGGGGTTTTCGGGTAGGAAAATGTTCCAATCCCATATCTAGCGAAGCAATGAAATTCGAAGGGTGCTTTAACTTGCCAACGATGTAAACCGATATTACTACTTGTTCACAACATTTTTGATCACTGGGTGCTGGTCGAAGATTTCGGGGGCGGGCAATGTTGTCAAAAATATTGACAAGTTTCCAAACTCGATTTTTTCATTTCTGAATGAAAGGGCATGGTCCTTTTAGTGTGCAAGTGCAGCGGGAAGACAGCATTTTTGATCACCGGGTGCTGGCCGAAAACTTTTGAGCGGCCATTTTCTCGAAAATATTGAAAATGTTCCAAATGCGATTTTTTTAAAACTCTGGATGGACGAGCATGGGCCATTTAGTCTGTAAATGCAGCAGCGAGTCTTTCTGAGCATGCAAACAGTTTGTGCAGCAAGTGCAAAAATAAATATCGAGCGACGCTTGAGAGTGTTTTTTGGAAAAAATCCAAACAATGCGTGCGTTAATGTTTTAAGTTATACCATCGTGTTCGCCGTGCGATTGGGCGTCGATTGACATATAGTAAAAGATTAGTGAGTTGCTTGAAACATATAGCATTCTTGATGGCCGCAAATTTCCATGGTTTTGTGTCTGAGAGCCTCTCCGTTTGAAAGCAGATTGCCGGGGCAAACGATACACAGTGGTGGAACAATCATTCAGTGGCATAGTTGTCAACATGGAAGAGACCACAAATCTGGCCGCGGTCACTTTCATGAGAAAAACGACCCATTTAAGAAACGGACGTTTTTTTCGACCCACATGAGGGCCAACATGAAATCCAGCACGTGTACAAATTGGATGCACGTTATGCGCCCCATTTCAGGAACAGACGTTTTTTGACACATATGAGGGCCAATATAAAATCCGGCACGTGCACAAATTGGATCCATGTTGAGATTGAAAACAGCCGTTTTTCGTTTAGTAAAATGTTCCAAAAATATATCTAACGAACCAATAAAAACCATGGGTGCTTTACCTTGCCACTGATATAAACCGATGTTACTACTTGTTGATAACATTTTTGATCACCGGGTGGTGAGCGAAAATTTTCAGGTGGGGGCAAATTTGTCGAAAATATTGATATTGACATCAAAATATTGATGTAAAAATATTGACATCAAGGATGATATATGTTTCCAGCGACGCACTTATGTTTTACTACATGTCATTCGACGCGCAATCGCATGGCGAACACGACGGTATAACTCAAAACATTAACGCACGTATTGTTTGGAAGTTACTTCCACAAAACACTCTCAAACGGCGTTCAATGTTGATTTTGCAATTCCTGCACAAACAGTTTCCGTCCACAGAAACACTTGCCGCTGCACGTATGCACTAAATGAACAAGGCCCTTTCAGTCAGAACTGAAAAATCGCGTTTGCGAAAATTTCAATATTTTTGACAAAATTGCCCCCCCCCCTTTTATATTTTGGGCCAGCACCCGCGGCTCAAAAATGTTGTCAACAAGCAGTAATATCGTTTTACATCGTTTGCAGGTTAAAGCACCCTTCGATTTTCATTGTTTCGCTAGACATGATTTTCGAACATTTTACTACCCGAAAAACAGCTGTTTTCAATCCAATGCATGCATGCATCAATGCATGCATGCATGCTATGCATGCATCCAATTTCTACGCGTGCTGGATATCATATAGGCCCTCATATGGGTCCAAAAACGTCCGTTTCTCAAATGGGCCTTTTTTTGCATCGAAGTAGCCGCGGCGAGATCTGTGATCACTTGCATGTTGACAACAATTCCAGTGAATGCTTGTTCCACCACTGTCAATCGTGTGTACCAGCAGTATGCTTTCAATCGGAGCTGCTCATAGAAATAAACCATGGAAATTTGCAGCCATCAAAAATGCTATATGTTTCCAGACACGCACTAATGTTTTACTTTATGTCATACGACGCGTAATCGCGCGGTGAACACGATGGTATAACTTAAAACATTAACGCACGTATCGTTTGGAAGTTATTTTTAAAAAAAAAAACTCTCCCAAACGGCGCTAGATGTTGATTTCGCAAATGCTGCACAAACTGTTTTCATGCAATGCAACGCTTGCCGCTGCACTTACACACTAAATGAACCATGCCCTTGCATTGACGAATAAAAATATCGCGATTGGAAAGTTTTCAATTTTTACGGGAAAATGACCCCTCAAAAATGCTCGGCCAGCACACGGTGATCAAAAATGTTGTCAACAAGTGTTAGCATCGGTTTACATCGTTTGCAAGTTAAAGCACATTTCGATGTTTATTAGTTTGCTAGAAATGAGCTTGGAACATTTTATTACCCGAAAAACGTCTGTTTTCAATCTGAACCTGCATCCAATTTGTACGGGTCTTGGATTTCATCTTGCCCCTAGTATGGGTCGAAAAACGTCCCTTTGTGAAATGGGACGTTTTTTTCCATCAAATTCGCGGGGTCCAGATTTGTGATTACTTGGATGTTGACAACATTGGCCCTGAATGCTTGTTCTACCACTGTATATCGTCTGCACCGGCAATCTCTTTCAAACGGAGCGGCTCTCAGAAACAAAACCATGGAAAATTGCGCCATCAAGAATGCTATATGTGCTTCCAGTAACGCACTAAGCTTTTACTACACGTCATTCGACGCGTAACTGCACGGCGAACACGATGGCATAACTTAAAACATTAACGCACGGAATGTTGGGAAGTTATTTCCAAAAAACTCTCAAACGGCGCTTGATGTTGCATTTGCAGTTGCATGCACAGAAAAACTTGCCTCTGCACTCACACGCTAAATGGGCCATGCCCTTTCATTGAGATCTGAAAAATCGCGTGTCAAAAAAAAAAATTTCAACAAAACGTTCCCCCAAATTTTTGGTCACCACCCGGTGATCAAAAATGTTGTCACCAAGTGGTAACATCGGTTTACATTGTTTGCAATTTAAAACACCCTTCGATTTTGATTGGTTCGTTAGATATGAGTTTGGAATACTTTACTACCCGAAAAACGGCTGTTTTCAATCTGAACATGCATCCAATATGTACGTTTCCTGGAATCCAGATTGGCCTCAAATCGGTCGAAAAAACGTGCGGTTCTGAAATCGATGGTTTTTGGCATCAAAGTGGCCACACCCAGATTAATGATCACTTGCATGTTGACAACAATGCCACTGAATGCTTGTTCCACCACTGTGTATCGTGTGCACCGGCAATCTGCTTCCAAACGAAGCGGCTCTCAGAAACAAAACCATGGAAATTTTCGGCCATCAAGAATGCTATATGTTTTCAGCACCACACTAAGGTTTTACTATATGCCATTCCACGCGCAATCGCACGGCGAACACGATGGTATAACTTAAAACATTAACGCACGGATAGTGTGGAAGTTATTTTTAAAAAACTCTCACACGGCGTACGTTGTTCATTTTGCAATTGCTGCACAAACTGTTTGCTTGCACAGAAACACTTCCCGCTGCACTTACACACTGAACGGACCATGCCCAATCATTCAGAACTGAAAAAATCGCGTTTGGATAATTTTCAATGAGTTGCGAAAAATGGCCACACCAAAAAAAAAATTCGGCAAGCACCCAGGGATGAAAAGTGTTGTCAACAAGTGGTTGCATCGGTTTACATCGTTTGCAAGTTAAAGCACCCTTCGATTTTGATTGGGTTCTGATATATGAGTTTAGAACTTTTTACGTTCCGACAAACGGCTGTTTTCAATCTCACCATGCATCCAAATTGTTCGCGTGCTGAATTTCATGTTGGCCCTCATATGGGTCGAAAAAACTTCCGTTTCTGCAATGGGCCTTTTTTCGCATCGAAGTGGCCGCAGCAAGATTTGTTATCACTTGTATGTTGACAACAATGCCAGTGAATGCTTGTTCCAACACTGTGCATTGTCTGCACCAAAAATCGCCTTTCAAACGGAGCGACTCTCAGAAAGAAAACCAAGGAAATATGCGGCCATTAAGAATGCTATATGCTTCTTGCAACGCACTTATCTTTTACTATATGTCATTCGACGCGCAATCGCACGGCGAACACGATGGTTTAACATAAAACATAAACACACGTATAGTTCGGAAGTTATTTCCCCAAAAATCTCACATACGGCGCTCGATGTTGAGTTTGCAATTGCATGCACAGAAACACTTGCCGCCGCACCTACACACTAAATGGACCATGCCCTTTCATCCAGAAATGACTAAATCGCGTTTGGAAAATTTTCAATACTTTCAACAAAATTGCCACCCCCCCGAAAGTTTTCGGTCAGCACCCGGTGATCAAAATGTTGTCAACAAGTGGCAACATCGGTTTAAATCGTTTGCAAGTTAAAACACCCTTCAATTTTTATTGGTTCGTTAGATTTGAGTTTGGAATACTTCACTTCCCGAAAAAACGGTTGTTTTCAACCACAACATGCATCCAGTTTGTTCACGTGCCGGATTTCATATTGTCCCTCATATGGGTCGAAAATACGTCCGGTTCAGAAATGGGTCGTTTTTCCCATCAAAGTGGTCGCGTCCAGACTTGTGATTACTTGCATGTTGACAACAATGCCACTGAATGCTTGTGCCACCAAAGTGTATCGTCCGCACCGGCAATCTGCTTTCAAACGGAGCGGCTCTCAGAACCAATACCATGGATATTTACGGCCATCATGAATGCCAGACGTTTCCACCAACGCACTAATGTTTTACTATATGTTATTCGACGCGCAATCGCACGGCGGACACGATGGTGTCACTTAAAACATTGATGCACGTATATTTTGGAAGTCATTTCCAAAAAACTCTCTCAAACGGGGCCCGACTTGGATTTTGCAATTGCTGCAGAAACTGTTTGTTTACACAGAAACACTTTCCGCTACACTTACAGACTAAATGGGCCATGCCCTTGCATTCAGAAACAAAAAAGTCGCATTTAGAAACTTTTCAATTTTTTCGAGAAAATGGCTGCTCAAAAATGTTCCGCCAGCACCCGGAGATCAAAAATGTTGTCAACAAGTAGAATCATCGGTTTATATCGTTGGCAAGTTAAAGCACCGTTCGAATTTCATTGGTTCGCTAGATACTGGTTTGGAACATATTCGTTCCCGAAAATCGCCTGTTTTCAATATGAACATGCATCCAATTTGTACACGTGTTCGGTTTCATGTTCGCCCTCATATGGGTCGGAAAAACATCGGCTTCAGAAATGGGCCGTTTTTTGCATCAAAGTGTCCGCGGCCGGATTTCTGATCACATGCATGTTGACAACATTGCCACTGAATGCTTGTTCCACCTCTGTGTGTCGTCTGCACCGGCACTCTACTTTCGAACGGAGCGGCTCTTAGAAACAAAACCATGGAAATTTGAGGCCATCAAGAATGCTATATGTTTCCAGCAACGCACTAATGTTTTACTATATGTCATTCGACGCACAATCGCACGGTGAACACGATGGTATAACTTAAGACATTAACGCACCGATAGTTTGGATGTTATTACCAAAAACTGTGTCAATTGCACCTCGATGTTGATATTTCAGTTGCTGCACAGTATGCTTGCATGCACATAAACACTTGCCGCTGCATTTACACACTAAATAGACGATGCCCATTCACACAGAACTGAAAAAATTGGGCACGGAAAAGATTTAATTTTTTCGAAAAAAATGGTCCGCCTGAAACATTTCGGGAGCGCCCAGTGATCAAAAATGTTGTCAAGAAGTGGTTACATCGGTTTACATCGTTTGGAAGTTAGAGCATCCTTCGATTTTTATTGGATCGCTAGATATGAGTTTGGAACATTTCACTTCCCGAAAAAACAGCTGTTTTCAATCACAACATGCATCCAATTTGCACACGTCCCGGATGTCATAATCTCCGTCATTTGGGTCGAAAAAACGTCCGTTTCTGAAATGGGCCGTTTTGGCATCACAGTGGCCGCGCCCAGATTTGTGATCACTTGCATGTTGACAACAATGCCACTGAATGCTTGTCCTAACACTGTGTATCGTCTGCTCCGGCAATCTGCTTTAAAACAGAGCGGCTCTCAGAGACAAAACCATGAAAATTTGCGGCCATCAAGAATGCTATATGTTTCCAGCAAAGCACTAATGTTTTACTATAAGTCATTCCACGCGCAATCGCACGGCAAACACGATGGTATAGCTTAAAACATTAACGCACGTATAGTTTGCAAGTTATTTCCAAAAAACACTCTCAAACGGCGCTCGATGTTGATTTTGCAATTGCTGCACAAACTGTTTGCATGCACAGAAACACTTGCCGCTGCACTTACACACTAAATGGACCATGCCCTTTCATTCAGAAATGAAAAAATCGCGTTTGGAAATTTTTTCAGGAATGCTGTATTTTTCCCGCCATCCATTATGTCTTAGTATAGCTCATTCGACGCGTAATCGCATGGCAAACACAATAGTGTGAATAAAAAATCATCGCTTGCCTAGTTTTTAAGATATTCGAAAGATCACTCTCAAACAGTGCTCAACGCAATTTCTGCAATTGCAGCAGAACCTCTTTGCATGCACAGAACCACTTCTTCCTGCATTTACACACTAAATTGACCATGCTCTTTCACTCGGAACTGAAAAAACTGTGTATGGAAATTTTGAACTTTTACTCTCATACACAAAACAATGGAATTTGCGCCCATGAAGAATACTGTATGTTTCCAGGCCTGCAATAATGTTTCATCAGACTGAGTCGACGTGTAGGCGCACGACGAACAAGATGGTGTAACTTAAAAGTTAAGCCATGTATAGTTTTAAGTTACTTGGTGGAACACTCTCAAACAGCGCTGAAAGTAGATTTTCCAAATGCTCAAGAAACCGTTCACATACAAAGAAAAAATTACTGCTCCATTTACCCACTATTTGGACCATGCCCTTTTCATCCGTATTGAAAAAAAATCGCCTTTCAAAAGTTTTCAATTTTTTGTCTCAGAAATAAGACTACGGAATTTGCGCGCATCAAGAATGCTGTATGTTTCCCGCCATCCATTATGTGTTATTATTGCTCATTCGACGTGTAATTGCACGGCCAACACGATGGTGTGACTTAAACAATTAACGCATGTATAGTTTTTATGTTATCAGAAAGAGCACTCTCAAACACAGCCCGATGCAGATTTTCCAACTGCTTCAGAAACTGTTTGCATGCACAGAAACACTTGCCGCTGCACTTACACACTTAATGGACCATGCCCTTTCATTCAGAAATGAAAAAATGACATTAGAAAAATTTCAAAGTTTTCGACAAAATGGCCACCCCACAAAAAATTTCGGCCGACACCCGGTGGTCAAAAATGTTGTCAACAAGTGGTAACATCGGTTTACTTCGTTTGGAAATTACAGCTCCCTTCGATTTTCATTGGTTCGCCGAATATGACTTTAGAACATTTTTCTACCCGATAAACGGCTCTTTGCCATCTCAACATGAATCCAATTTGTACGCGGGCTGGATTTCATATTGGCCCTCATATGGGTCGAAAAAACGTCCGATTCTGAAATGGGCCGTTTTTCTCATCAAAGTTCCCTCTGCCAGATTTGTGGTCACTTGCATGTGGACAACAATGCCACTGAATGCTTGTTCCACCATTGTGTATCGTCTGCACCGGCAAACTGCTTTTAAACGGAGCGGCTCTCAGAATCAAAACCATGGAAATTTGCGCCATCAAGAATGCTATATGTTCTTCCAGCAACGCACTAATGTTTTACTATAAGTCATTCGACGCGCAATGGCACGGCGAACACGATGGTATATCTTAAAACATTAACACACGTATAGTTGGGAAGTTATTTCCAAAAATTCTCTTAAACGGCGCTCGATGGTGATTTTGCAACTTCATACACAGAAAAACTTGCCGCTCCACTTACCCACTAAGTGGACCATGCCCTTTCATTCAGAAATGAAAAAAAAAGTTGGAAAGTTTTCAATATCTTAGACAAAATTGCCCCCCCCTCCCGAAAATTTTTGTTCAGGACCCGGTGATCAAAAATGTTGTCAATAAGTAGGAACATCGGTTTATATCAGTGGCAAGTTAAGCACCCATCGTTTCTTCTCGGTTCGCTAGATATATTTTTGGAACATTTTACTAACCGAAAAACGGCTGTTTTGAATCTCAACATGCATCCAATTTGTGCACGTGCCGGATTTCATAATGGCCCTCATATGGGTCAAAAAATGTCTGTTCCTGAAATGGGCCGCATAAACATGCATCCAACTTGTACACGTGCTGGATTTCATGTTTGGAACATTTTCCTACCCGAAAACCGCCTTTTTCAATCTGAACATCCAAACAATTTGCACGGGTGCTAGATTCCATAATGGCTCTCATATGGGTCGGAAAAACGTACGATTCAGAAATGGGCCATTTTTGGCATCAAAGTGGACGCGGCCAGATTTGTGAGCACTTCCATGTTGAACAACATTTCTACTAAATGCTTGTTCCACCACTGGGTATCGTCTGCACCGGCAATCTGTTTTGAAACGGAACGGCTCTCAGAAACAATACCATGGAAACATTGTGGCCATCAAGAATGCTATATGTTCCCAGCAACGCATTAATGTTTTACTGTATGTCATTCGACGCGCAATGGCACAGCGAACACCATGGTATAACTTAAAACATTAACGGAAGTATAGCTTGAATGCTATTTCCAAAACACCCTCAAACGGCCCACGATGTCCATTTCGCAATCGGTGCACAAGCTGTTTGCATGCACAGAAACACTTGCGCTGTACTTGTGCACCAAATGGACCATGCCCTTTCATTTAGAACTAATAAATAGCGAATGAAAAATTTTCAATTTTTTTCGACAAAATGGCCCTTCAACAGTTTTCAGCCAGCACCCGGTGATCAAAAATGTTGTCACCAATTGGCAACATCGGTTTACATCCTTTGGAAGTTAAAACAACCCTTCGATTTTGATTGGTTCGTTAAATATGTGTTTGGAAAACTTTACTACCGGAAAAAACGGCTGGTTTCAATCTGAGCATGCATCCAATATGTACGTGTGCTGGATTTCAGATTGGCCCTCAAATCGGTCGAAAAAAACGTCCGGTTCTGAAATGGGTTGACTTTGGCATCAAAGTGACCACACCCAGATTATTGATAACATGCATGTTGACAACAATCCCACTGAATGCTTGTTCCACCACTGCGCATCGTGTGCACCGGCAATCTGCTTCCAAACGAAGCGGCTCTCAGAAACAAAACCATGAAAATTTGCAGCCATCAAGAATGCTATATGTTTCCAGCACCACACTAATGTTTTACTCTATGCCATTCCACTCGCAATCGCACGGCGAACACGATGGTATAACTTAAAACAATAACGCACGGATAGTGTGGAAGTTATTTTAAAAACTCTCACACGGCGCTCGATGTTGATTTTGCAATTGCTGCACAAACTGTTTGCTTGCACAGAAACACTTCCCGCCGCACTTACACACTGAATGGCCATGCCCAATCATTCAGAACTTAAAAATCGCGTTTGGATAATTTTCAGTTATTTGCGAAAAATGACCACACCAAAAAAAAATCGGCAAGCACCCAGTGACGAAAAGTGTTGTCAACAAGTGGTTGCATCGGTATACATCGTTGGCAAGTTAAAGCACCCTTCGATTTTCACTGTTCCTGATATATGAGTTTGGAACATTTTACTACCCGAAAAACGTCTGTTTTCAATGTCAACATGCATCCAATTTCTCCACGTTTTGGGTTTCATATTCGCCATCACATGGGTCCAAAAACGTCCGTGTGTGAAATAGGCCTTTTTCGCATCGAAGTAGCCGCGGCGAGATTTGTGATCACTTGCATGTTGACAACAATGCCAGTGAATGCTTTTTCCGCCACAGAGTATCGTGTGCACCGGCAATCTGCTCTGAAACGGATTGGCGTGAGAAACAAAACCATGCAACTTTGCGGCCATCAAGAATGCTATATGTTTCCAGCAACGCGTTAATGTTTTACTACATGTCATTCGACGCGCAATCGCACGGCGAACACGATGGTGTAAATTGAAACATTAACGCACCTATAGTTTAGAAGTTATTTCTAAAAAAATACTCAAACGGCGCTCGATGTTGATTTTGCAATTGCTGCACAAACTGTTTGCATGCATAGAAACACTTGCCGCAGAATTTACACGCTAAATATACCATGCAATTTCATGCACAAAATGAAAAAATAGCGTTGGGAAAATTTTCTATTTTTTCGACAAAATGGCCTCTCCAAACATTTTCGGCTAGCACCCGATGATCAGAAATGTTGTCAACAAGTGGTGACATTGGTTTACATCGTTTGGAAGTCAAAGCACCCTTCGAATTTCATTGGTTCGCTAGATATGAGTTTGGAACATTTTACTAGCCGAAAAAACGGCTGTTTTCAGTCTGAACCTGCATCCAATTTGTTCGCGTGCTGGATTTCATATGGGCCCTCATATGGGTCGAAAAAGCGTGCGTTTCTCAAATGGGCCGTTTTTGACATCAAAGTGGCCGCGGCAAGATTTGTGATCACTTGGATGTTGACAACAACGCCACTGAATGCTTGTTCCACCACTGTGTATCATCTGCACCGGCAATCTGCTTTCAAACGGAGCGGCTCTCAGAAACAAAACCATGGAAATTTGCGGCCATCAAGAACGCTATATGTTTCCAGCAACGCACTAATGTTTTACTATATGTCATTCCACGCGCAATCGCACGGCGAACACGATGGTATAAGTTAAAACATTAACGCCCGTATAGTTTTGAAGTTATTTCCACAAAACACTGAAACGGCGTTAGATGTTGATTTTGCAAATGTCGCACAAACTGTTTGCACGCACAAAAACACTTGCCGCTGCACTTACACACTAAATGGACCATGCTCTTTCATTCAGAACTGAAAAAAATCGCGTTTGGAAATTTTTTTCAAGAATGCTGTATTTTCCCGCCATCCATTGTCTTAGTATAGCTCATTCGACGCGTAATCGCATGGCCAACACAATAGTGTGGATAAAAAATCATCGCTTGCATAGTTTTTAAGTTATTCGAAAGATCACTCTCAAACAGCGCTCAACGCAGGTTTTGGAATTCCTGCAGAACCTCTTTGCATGCGCAGAACCACTGCTTCCTGTATTTACACACTAAATGGACCATGCTCTTTCACTCAGAAATGAAAAACCGAGTATGGAAAATTTTGAACTTTTACTGTCAGACACAAAACATTGGAATTTGCGCCCATGAAGATTACTGTATGTTTCCAGCCCTGCAATAATGTTTCATCAGACTCAGTCGACGTGTAGGCGCACGACGAATAAGATGGTGTAACTTAAAATGTTAAACCATGTATAGTTTTAAGTTACTTGATGGAAACACTCTCAAACAGCGCTGAAAGTAGATTTTCCAATTGCTCAAGAAACCGTTCACACACAAAGAAAAAATTACTGCTCAATTTACCCACTATTTGGACCATGCCCCTTTTATCCGTATTGAAAAAAATCGCCTTTCAAAAGTATTCAATTTTTAGTCTCAGAAACAAGACTATGGAACTTTGCGCACATCAAGAATGTTGTATGTTTCCCGCCATCCAAAATGTGTTATTATAGCTCATTCGACGTGTAGTTGCACGGCCAACACGATGGTGTAACTTAAAAAGTTAACGCACGTGTAGTTTTTAAGTTTTCCCAAAGAGCACTCTCAAACACCGCCCGATGCAGATTTTCCAATTGCTTCAGAAACTGTTTGCATGCACAGAAACACTTGCCGCTGCACTAACAAACTAAATGGACCATGCCCTTTCATTGAGAAATGAAAACATGACATTGGAAAAATTGAAAACTTTTCGACAAAATGGCCACCCCAAAAAAAATTCAGCCAACACCCGGTGATCAAAAATGTTGTCAACAAGGGGTTTCATCGGTTTACATCGTTTGCAAGTTAAAGCACACTTCGATTTTCCTAAGTTCGCTAGATATGAGTTCGGAACATTTTACTACCCGAAAAACGGCTGTTTTCAATCTAAACATGCCTTCAATTTCCACGCGTGCTGGATTTCATCTCGGCCCTCATATGGGTCGAAAAAACGTCTGTTTCTGAACTGGGCCGTTCTCGCATCAAAGTGCCGCGGTTAGGTTTGTGATCACTGGCATATTGACAACAATGACACTGAATGTTTGTTTCAACACTGTGCATTGTCTGCACCGGCAATCGCTTTTCACACGGAGCGGTTCTCAGAAACAAATCCATGAAAATTTGCGGCCATCAAGAATGCTATATGTTTCCAGCAACGGACTAATGTTTTACTATATGTCATTTGACGCGCAAACGCACAGCGAACACGATGGTAGGATTTCAAACATGAACGCACGTATAGTTTGGAAGTTGTGTCCAAAATCAATCTCAAACGGCGCTCGATGTTGATTTTGCAATTGCTCCACAAACTGTTTGCATGCACAGAAACACTTGCCGTTGCACTTACGCACCAGATGGGCCATGGCCTTTTATTCCGAAGTGAAAAAATCACGTTTGGAATTAGTTCAATTTTTCGACAAAACGTCTCCCAAAACATTTTCGGCCAGCTCCCGGCAATCAAAAATGTTGTCAACAAGTGGTACATCGGTTTACATCGTTTGCAAGTTAAAGCACCATTCAATTTCCTTTGGTTCGCTAGATATGAGTGTGGAATATTTTACTTCCCGGAAAACGGCTGTTTTCAATCTAAACATGCATCAAATTGGCACGCGTGATGGATTTCATGTTGGACCTCATATGGGTTGGAAAATCTATCTTTTCTAAAATAGGCCCTTTTTCGCATGAAAGTGGCCGCGGCCAGATTTGTCATCACTTCCATGTTGGCAACAATAGCACCAAATGCTTGTGCCGCCACTGTGTGTCATCCGTAACGGCAATCTGCTTTCAAACGGAGCGGCTCTCAGGAACAAAACCATTGATATTTACGGCAATCAAGAATGCTATATGTTTCCAGCAACGCACTACTGTTTTTGCTCTATGTTATTGGACGCGCAATCGCACGACGAACACGATGGTATATCTTAAAACATGAACGCACGTATAATTTGGAAGTTATTTCCAAAAACCTCTCTCAAACGGGCCTTGATGTTGATTTGCAATTGCTGCACAAACTGTTTTCATGCACAAAATACTTGCCGCTGCACTTACACATTAATTGGACCATGCCCTTTCATTCAGAAATGAAAAAATTGCGTTTGGAATTTTTACAACTTTTTCGACAAAATGTCCCGTTGAAAAATTTCCGCCATTTCCCGGTGATCAAAAATGTTGTCAACAAGTGGTACCATCGGTTACATCGTTTGCAGGTCAAAGCACCTTTCAATTTTCATTGGTTTGTTAGATATGAGTTTGGAATATTTTACTGCCCGAAAAAACGGCTGTTTTCAATAAGAACGAGCGTCCAATTTGTACGCGTGGCGGATTTCATGTTTTCTCTCATATGGGTGGAAAAAAACATCCGATTCTGAAATGCGCCGTTTATCGCATCAAAGTGGCCGCGGACAGATTTGTGATCACCTGCATGTTGACAACAATGCCACTGAATGCTTGTTCCTACACGGTGTATCGTTTGCACCGGCAATCGCCTTTCAAACGGAGCGACTCTCAGAAACAAAACCATGGAAACATGCCGCCATCAAGAATGCTATGTGCTTCCAGCAACGCACTAATGTTTTACGATATGCCATTCTACGCGCAATCGCACGGCGAACACGACGGAATAACTTAAAACTTTAGCACACCCATAGTTGGGAAGTTACTTCCAAAAAAACTCACATACGGCGCTCGATGTTGATTTTGCAATTGCATGCACAGAAACACTTGCCGCTGCACTTACACACTAACTGGACCATGCCCTTTCTATCAGAAATGGAAAAACTCGTTTCGAAATTTTCAATATCTTCGACAAAATTCCCCCCGCCAAATTTTTCGGTCAGCACCCGGTGATCAAAAATGTTGTCAACAAGTAGCAACATCGGTTTATATCGTTGGCAAGTTAAGGCACCCTTCGATTTTTATTGGTTTGTCAGATATGAGTTTGGAACATTTTACTACCCGGAAAATCGGCCTGTTTTCAATCTCAACATGCATCTAATTTGTACACCCTTTTGACAATTCTGACATGCCCTTTCATTCAGAAAGGAAAAATCGCGTTGGGAAAATTTTCAACATTTTCGAGAAAACTGCCCCCCAAATAATTTTCGGCCAGCACCCTGTGATCAAAAATGTTGTCAACAAGAAGTAACATCGGTTTACATCGTTCGCAAGGTATAGCACAGTTCGAATTTTACTGGTTCGCTAGGTATGAATTTGGAACATTTTACTACCCGAAAATCGGCTGTTTTCGATCTGAACATGCATCCAATTTGTACGCGTGCTAGATTTCATACTCGCCCTCATACGGGTCGGAAAAACGTGCGTCTCAGAAATGGGCCGCATTTTTGCATCAATGGGCCGCGGCCATATTTGTGATCACTTTCATGTTGACAACATTGGCACTGAATGCTTGTTCCACCACTGTGTATGGTCTGCACCGGCAATCTGCTTTCAAATGAGCCGGCTCTCAGGAAAAAACATGGAAATTTGCGTGGATCAAGAACGCTATAGGTTTCCGGCAACGCAGTAATGTCTTACTATATGTCATTGGACCCGCAATAGCATTGTGAACACGATGGTACAGCTTTAAATATTAACGCACATTTGGTTTGGAAGTTAGTTACAAAAACTCTCTCAAACGGCGATTGATGTTGATTTCCAATTGCTGCACAAACTCTTTGCATGCACAGAAAGACTTGCTACTCCATTTACAGCCTAAATGAACCATGTCCTTGCATTCAGAAATGAAAAAATCGCATGTGGAAAATTGTCAATTTTGTCGTGAAAATGGCCTCCCAAAAATTTTCGGCCAGCACCCGGTGATCCAAAATGTTGTCAACAAGTGGTAGCATCGGTATACATCGTTTGCAAGTTGTAGCACCTTTCCATTTTCAATGATACCTTAAATATGTGTTTGGAACATTTAACTACCTGAGAAACGGCTGTCTTAAATCTGAACATGCATCCAATTTGCACGCGTGCTGGATTTCATATTGGGCCCCATATGGGTCGAAAAAACGTCCGCTTCTAAAATGGTCTGTTTTTCACATCAAAGTTGCACCGGCCAGAATTGTGATCACTTGCATGTTGACAACAATGCCACTGAATGTTTGTTCCACCACTGTGTATCGTTTGCACCGGCAATCTGCTTTTAAACGGAGCGGCTCTCAGAAACAAAGGCATGGAAATTTGCGGCCATCAAGAACGCTGTATGTTTGCAACAACGCACAAATGTTTTACTATACATCATTCGACGCACAATCGCACGCCGAATACGATGGTACAACTTAAAACATTAACGCACGTATAGTTTGGAAGTTGTTTCCAAATAACCCTCTCAAACGGCGCTCGATGTTGATTTGCAGTTGCTGCATAAGCTGCTTGCATGCACAAAACACTCGCCGCAGCACTTGCACACTGACTGGACCATGCCCTTGCATTGAGAACTAAAAAAATCGTAGTTGGAAAATTTTCAATTTTTTTCGAGGAAATGGCGCTTCAAAATTTTTCGGCCAGGACCGTCCAGATTCGTGATTACTTGCATGTTGACAACAAATCCACTGAATGTTTGATCCACCAAGGTGTATCGTTTTGCCCGGCAATCTGCCTTCAAACAGAGCGGCTCTCCGAGACAAAACCATGGAAAGTTGCGGCCATCATGTATGCTATATGTTTCCAACAATGCACTAATGTTTTACTATAGGTCATTCGAAGCGTAATCGCACGGCGAACGCGATGGCATAACTTAAAAGATTAACGTACGTATGGTATGGAAGTTATTTCCACAAAGCACTCAAACGGCGTTCGATGTTGATTTTGCATTTGCTGCACAAACTGTTTCCATGTACAGAAACATTTGCCACTGCCCTTACACACTAAATGGTTCATGCCCTTTCATATAAAACTGAAAAAGTCGCGTCTGAAAATTGTTCAATATTTTTGCCAACATGGCCCCGAAAAACTTTTCGGCCAGCCACCGGTAGTCAAAATTGTTATCAACAAGTGGAAACATCTGTTTACATCGTTTGCAAATTAAAGCACCCTTCAATTTTCATTGGATCGCTAGACATCAGTTTGGAACATTTTAGTACCCGAAAAAACGGCTGTTTTTTTCTGGACATGCATCCAAATTGTACGCGTGCTGGATTCCATATTGGCCCTCATATGGGTCGAAGAAATCTCCGTTTCTGAAATGGGCTGTTATTCGAATCAAAGTGGCCGCGGCCAGACTTGTGATCACTCGCATGTTGACAACCATGCCACTGAATGCTTGATCCACAACTGTGTATCGTCTGCACCGGCAATCTCCTTTCAAACGGAGCGGCTCTCAGAAACAAAACCATTGAAATTTCGGCCATCAAAATTGTTATATGTTAGCAGCCACGCACTATTGTTTTACTATATCTCATTCGACGTGCATTCGCCCTGCTTACACGATGGTATGACTTAAATCATTAACGCACGTATGTTTGGAAGTTGTTTCCAAAAAAAAAATTCAAAATGTGCTTCAGGTTTATTGTGCAATTGATTCACAAACTGTTTGCATGCACAGAAACACTTGCCGCTGCACTTACACACTAAATGGATCATACCCTTTCATTCAGAAATGAAAAATCGCGTTTGGAAGAGTTTTCAAATGTTTCGACAAAGTTGCCACGCCCCAAACTTTTCGGCCAGCACCCCGTGAACAAAAATGTTGTCAACAAGTGGTAACATCGGTTTACATCGTTTGCAAGTTAAAGCACACATGGATTGTCATTAGTTCGCGAGATATTAGTTTGGAACATTTTACCGCACGAAAAACGTCTCTTTTTAATCTTAACATGCATCCAAGTTGCACGCGTGATGGAATTCATATTGGCCCTCATATGGGTCGAGAAAGTCCCTTTCTGAAATGCACCGTTTTTCGCGTCAAAGTGGTCGCGGCCAGATTTGTGATCCCTTGCATGTTGACAACAATGCCAGTGAATGTTTGTTTCAACACTTTGTATCGTCTGCACCGGCAATCGTCTTTCAAACGGAGCGGCTCTCAGAAATAGAACCATGGAAATTGGGGCCATCAAGGATGCTATATGTTTCCAATAACGCACTAATGTTATACTACATGTTATTCGACGCGCAATCGCACGAGAACACGATGGTATAACTTAAAACTTTAACGCACGTATAGTTTTCAAGATGTGCCATAAAAACATTCTTAACGGCTCTCGATGTTGATTTTGCAATTGATCCACAAGCTGTTTGCATGCAGAGAAACACTTGCCGCTACATTTGCACACTAAATGGACCATTCCTTTCATTCAGAACTAAAAAAATCGCGTATGGAAGTTTTCAATTTTATCGACAAAATGGCCCCCCCAAAAAGTGTTCGGCCCGTACCTGATAATAAAAAGGTTGTCAACATGCAGTAACATCGGCTTACATCGTTTGCAATTAAGAGCCCCCTTCGATTTCATTGGTTCGCTAGATATGAGTTTGGAACATTTTACGTCCCAAAAAACGGAAGTTTTCAATCTGAACATGCATCCACTTTGTACGTGTGCTGGATTTCATATCGGCATTCATATGGGTTGAAAAACGTCCGTTTCTGAAATGGTCCGTTTTGGCATCAAAGTGGCCACGGCGGGATTTGTGATCACTTGGATGTTCACAACATAGCCACTGAATGCTTGTTCCACCACTGTGTATCGTCTGCACTGGCAATCTGCTTTCAAACGGAGCGGCTGTGAGAAACAAAACCATGCCACTTTGCTGACATCAAGAATGCTATGTGTTTCCAGCAACGCATTAATGTTTTACTATATGTCATGCGACGCGCAATCGCACAGCGAACACGATGGTGTAAGTTAAAACATTAACGCACCGAATGTTTGGAAGTTATTTCTAAAAAAAAAAACACCCAAACGGCGCTTGGTGTTGATTTTTCAATTGCTGCACAAACTGTTTGCATGCACAGATAGACTTGCGGCAGAATTTACACACTAAATAAACGATGCCTTTCATTCAAAAATGAAAAAATCGCGGTTGAAAACTTTTCGATTTTTTTCGACATAATGGCCTCTCCAAACATTTTTGGCTAGCACCCGGTGATCAGAAATATTGTCAACAAGTGGAAACATCGGTTTACAACGTTTGCAATTTAAAGCACCCTTCGATTTTCATTGGTTTTCTCGAAAGGAGTTTGGAACATTTTAATACCCGAAAAACGGCTGTTTTCAACTGAACATGCATCCAATTTGTAGGCGTGCATGATTTCATTTTGGCCCTCATATGTGTCGAAAAAACGTCCGTTTCTAAAATGGGCCGTTTTTCGCATCAAAGTGGCCGCGTCCAGATTTGTGATTACTTGCATGTTGACAACAATGCCACTGAATGCTTGTTCCACCACTGTGTATCGTTTGCCCCGGCAATCTGCTTTCAAATGGAGCGGCTCTAAGAAACAAAACCATGAAAATTTGCCGCCATCAAGAATGCTGTATGTTTCCAGCAACGCACTAATGTTTAACTATACGTCATTCGACGCGCCATCCCACTGCAGACACGATGGCATAAGTTTAATCATTAACGCACGTATAGTTTGGAAGTTATTTCCAAAAATCTCTCTCAAACGGCTCGATGTTGATTTTGCAATTGCTGCACAAACTGTTTGCATGCACAGAAACACTTGCCGCTGCACTTTCACACTGGATGGACCATGCCCGTTCATTCAGAACTGAAAAATCGCGTTCACAATTATTTTTTTCAATTTTTTTCTGCGGAATCTCCCCCGAAAAAAATCTTCGGCCAGCTCCCGGTGATCAGAAATGTTGTCAACAAGTGGCATCATCCGTTTACATCGTTTGCAAGCTAAAGCACGCTTCGATTTTCCCTGGTTCGCTAGATATGAGTTTGGAACATTTTGCTACCCGAAAAACGGCTGTTTTCAATCTGAACCTGCGTCCAATTGGTACGCGTGCTGGATTTCATGTTGGCCCTCATATGAGTCGAAAAAACGTCCGTGTCTCAAATGGGCTGTTTTTCGCATGAAAGTGGCCGCGGCCAGATTTGTGATCAGTTGCATGTTGACAACAATGCCACTGAATGGTTGTTCGAAAACTGTGTATCGTCTGCACCGGCAATCTGCTTTCAAACGTAGCGGCTCTCAGAAACAAAACTATGGAAATTTGCGGCCATCAAGAATGCGATATGTTTCCAGAAACGCACTAATGTTTTACGATATGTAATTCGTCGCGCAATCGCACGGCGAACACGATGGTATCACCTAAAACATTAACGCACGTATAGTTTAGAAGTTATTTTCACAAAACTCTCTGAAACGGCGTTCGATGTTGATTTTGCAATTGCTGCAAAAACTGTTTGCATGCACAGAAACACTTGCCGCTGCACTTACACACTAAATGGACCATGCCCTTTCATTCAGAACTGAAAAAATCGCATTTGGAAAATTTTCAAGAATGCTGTATATTTCCCGCCGTCCATTATGTCTTAGTATAGCTCATTCGACACGCAATCGCACGGCCAACACAATAGTGTAAATTAAAAAATTATGGCATGTATAGTTTTTGAGTTGTTCGAAAGATCACTCTCAAACAGCGCTCAGCGCAGATTTTGCAATTGCTGCAGAACCTCTTTCAATGCACACAACCACTGCTTCCTGCATTTAAACACTAAATGGACCATGCTCTTTCACTCAGAAGTGAAAAATACTGTGTGTGGAATATTTTGAATTTTTACTCTGAGACACATTACACTGGAATTTGCGCCCATGAAGAATACTGTATGTTTCCAGCCCTGCAATAGTGTTTGATCAGACTAAGTCGACGTGTAAACCCAAGACGAACATGATGGTGTAGCTTAAAATTTTAAGCCATATATAGTTTTAAGTTACTTGGTAGAACACTCTCAAACAGTGCTGGAAGCAGATTTTCCAATTGCTCAAGAAACCGTTCACATACGAAGAAAAGATAACCGCTCCATTTACACACTATTTGGACCATGCCCTTTTCATCTTTATTGAAAAGTCGCCTTTCGAAAGTTTGCAATTTTTTGTCTCACATGTAAGACTATGAAACTATGAGCGCATCAAGAATGCTGTATGTTTCCCGCCATCCATTATGTGTTATTATAGCTCTTTCGACGCGTAGTCGCACGGCCAACACGATGGTGTGACTTAAAAAATTAACGCATGTATAGTTTTTAAGGTCCCCGAAAGAGCACTTTAAAACACCGCCCGATGCAGATTTTCCAATTGCTGCAGACACTCCTTCCATGCACAGAAATACTTGCCGCTGCACTAACTCACTAAATGGACCATGCCCTCTCATTCAGTACTCAAAAAATTGCGTTTGTGAAAAATTTCAAATTTTTCGACAAAATGGCCCCTCCCAAAAAAAGTTTTCGGCCAACACCCGGTGATCAAAATGTCGTCAACAAGGGGTAACATCGGTTTACATCGTTTTGCAAGTTAAAGCACAGTCCGATTTTCATTAGTTCGCTAGATATAAGTTTGGAACATTTTACTGCCCGAAAAACGGCTGTTTTCAACCTAAACATGCATCCAATTTGTACGCGTGCTGTATTTCATATTAGCCCTCATATGGGTCGAAAAAACGACCGCGTCTGAAATGGACAGTTTTTCGCATCAAAGTGGCCGCGGCCAGGTTTGTGATCACTTGTATGTTGACAACAATGCCACTGAATGCTTGTTCCAACACTGCGTATCGTCTGCACCGGCAATCGCCTTTCAAACGGAGCGGCTCTCAGAAAGAAAACCATGGAAATTTGCGGCCATCAAGAATGCTATATGTTTCCAGGAACGCACTAGTATGTTACTATATGTCATTCGACGCAAAATCGCCCGGCGAACACGATGGCATAACTTAAAACATTAACGCACGCATATTTTGGAGGTTATTTCCACAAATCACTCCCAAACGGCGTTCGATGTTGATTTTCCAATTGCTGCACAAACTGTTTGCATGCACAGAAACACTTGCCGCTGCACGTGCACACTAAATGGACCATGCACTTCCATTTAAAAATGAAAAAATGGCATTGCAGAATTTTCACTTTTTTCGTCAAAATGCCCCAAAAAAATTTTCGACCAGCACACGGTGAAAAAAAATGTTGTCAACAAGTGATGACATCGGCTTACATCGTTTCAAGTTAAAGTACCCTTCGATTTTCATTGGTTTGCTAGATTTGAGTTTGGAACATTTTACTACCCGAGAAACGGCTGGTTTCAATCTGAACATGCATCCAATTGGCACGCGTGCTGGGTTTCACCTTGGCCCTCATATGGGTCGAAAAAACGTCCGTTTCTGAAATGGGCCGTTTTTTGTGTCAAAGTGGCCGCGGCCACATTTCTGATCTCTTGCATGTTGACAACAATGCCACTGAATTCTTGTGCCACCACTGTGTACCGTCTCCACCGGGTATCTGGTTTCAAACGGAGCGGCTCTCAGAAACAAAACCATGCATATTTACGGCCATCAAGTATGCTATATGTTTCCAGCAACGCACTAATGTTTTGCTGTATGTCATTCGACGCGTAATCGCACGGCGAACGCGATGGTATAACTTAAAAGATTGACGCACGCATGGTTTGGAAGTTATTTCCACAAAACACTCTCAAACGGCGTTCGATGTTGATTTTGCAATTGCTGCACAAACTGCTTGCTTGCACAGAAACACTCGCCGCTGCACTTAGACACTAAATGGACCAGGCCCTTTCACTCAGAAATGAAAAATCGCGTTTGAAATATTTTCAATATATTCCACAAAATTGCCCCTACCAAAAAATTTCCGCCAGCACCCCATGATCAAAAATGTTGCCAACAAGTACTTACATCGGAATACATCGTTTCCAAGTTGAAGCGTACTTCGATTTTCATTGGTTCGCTAGATATGAGTTTGGGACATTTTTCTACACGAAAAACGGCCCTTTACAATCTGACCATGCATCCAATTTGCACGCATGCTGGATTTCATGGTGGCCCTCATATGGGTCGAAAATACGTCCTTATCTGAAACGGGCTGTTTTTCGCATAAAAGTGGCCGCGGCCAGATTTGTGATCACTTCCAAGTTGACAACAATGCCACTGAATGTTTGTCCCACCGCTGTGTATCGTCTGCACCGGCAATCTGCTTTCAAACGGAGCCGCTCTCAGAAACAAAACCATTGAAATTTGCGGCTATCAAGAATGCTATTTGTTTCCAGCAACGCACTAATGTTTTACCATATGTCATTCGACGCGCAATCGCACGGCGAACACGATGGTATAACCTGAAACATTTACGCACGTATAGGTTGGAAGTTTTTTTCTAAAAGCTCTCAAACGGCGCTCGATGTTGATGTTGCAATTGCTGCACAACCTGTTTGCATGCACAGAAACACTTGCCGCTGCACTTACACACTAAACGTGTCATGCGCTTTCATTGAGAGAAGACAAAATCGCGTTTGGATCTTTTTCAATTTTTTCGACAAAATGGCCTTTCCAAAAATTTTCGGCCAGCACCCGGTGAAAAAAATGTTGTCAACAAGTGATGACATCGGCTTACATCGTTTGAAGTTAAAGAACCCTTCCATTTTCGTTGGTTTGCTAGATTTGAGTTCGGAACATTTTGCTACCAGAGAAACGGCTGGTTTCAATCTGAACATGCATCCAATTGGCACGCGTGCTGGATTTCACCTTGGCCCTCATATGGGTCGAAAAAACGTCCGTTTCTCAAATGGGCCGTTTTTTGTGTCAAAGTGGCAGCGGCCACATTTCTGATCTCTTGCATGTTGACAACAATGCCACTGAATTCTTGTGCCACCACTGTGTACCGTCTCCACCGGGTGTCTGGTTTCAAACGGAGCGGCTCTCAGAAACAAAACCACGCATATTTACGGCCATCAAGTATGCTATATGTTTCCAGCAACGCACTAATGTTTTACTATATGTCATTCGACGCGTAATCGCACGGCGAACGCGATGGTATAACTTAAAAGATTGACGCACGCATGGTTTGGAAGTTATTTCCACAAAACACTCTCAAACGGCGTTCGATGTTGATTTTGCAATTGCTGCACAAACTGTTTGCTTGCACAGAAACACTCGCCGCTGCACTTAGACACTATATGGACGAGGCCCTTTCACTCAGAAATGAAAAATCGCGTTTGAAATATTTTCAATATATTCCACAAAATTGCCCTTACCAAAAATTTCCGCCAGCACCCATGATCAAAAATGTTGTCAACAAGTACTTACATCGGAATACATCGTTTCCAAGTTGAAGCGTACTTCGATTTTCATTGGTTCGCTAGATATGAGTTTGGGACATTTTTCTACACGAAAAACGGCTCTTTACAATCTGACCATGCATCCAATTTGCACGCGTGCTGGATTTCATGGTGGCCCTCATATGGGTCGAAAATACGTCCTTATCTGAAACGGGCTGTTTTTCGAATAAAAGTGGCCGCGGCCAGATTTGTGATCACTTCCAAGTTGACAACAATGCCACTGAAAGTTTGTTCCACCGCTGTGTATCGTCTGCACCGGCAATCTGCTTTCAAACGGAGCGGCTCTCAGAAACAAAACCATGCAAATTTACGGCCATCAATAATGCTATAGGTTTCCAGCAACGCACTAATGTTTTTCTACATGTCATTCGACGCGTAATCACACGGCGAACACGATGGTATAACTTGAAACATTTACGCACGTATAGGTTGGAAGCTTTGTTCCTAAAAAACTCTCAAACGGCGCTCGATGTTGATGTTGCAATTGCTGCACAACCTGTTTGCATGCACAGAAACACTTGCCGCTGCACTTACACACTAAAGGTGTCATGCGCTTTCATTGAGAGAAGACAAAATCGCGTTTGGATCTTTTGCAATTTTTTCGACAAAATGGCCTTTCCAAAAATTTTCGGCCAGCACCCGGTGATCAAAAATGTTGTCAACAAGTAGTAACGTCGGTTTACATCGTTTGCAACTTAAAGCGCCCTTCGATTTTCATTGGTTCGCTAGATATGAGTTTGGAACATTTTACTATCATAAAAACGGCTGTTTTTAAAATGAACATGTATCCAAATAGCACGCGTGCTGGATTTCATATTGGCCCTCATATGGGACGAAAAAACGTCCGTTTCTGAAGTGGGCCGTTTTTCGCGTCAAAGTGGCTGCGGCCAGATTTGTGACCAATTGCATTTTGACAACAATGCCACTAAATGCTTGTTCCACCAATGTGTAAACAAACAAAACCATGGAACCATGGCTCTCAGAAACAAAACCATGGAAATTTGCGGCCATCTAGAATGCTATAGGTTTCCAGCAACGCACTAATGTTTTACTATATGTCATTCGACACGCAATCGCACTGCGAACACGATGGTAGAATTTAAAACATTAACACAGTATAGTTTGGAAGTTTTTTTTCAAAAAACACTTTCAAACAGCGCTCGATGTTGATTTTGCACTTGCTGCACGAACTGTTTGCATGCACAGAAACACTTGCCGCTGCACTTACACGGTAAATGGACCATGCCCTTTCTTTCAGAAATGAAAAAATCGGGTTTTGAAAATTTTCGTGTATGCTGTATTTTTCCCGCCATCCATTATGACTTAGTATAGCTCATTCGATGCGTAATCGCACGGCCAACACGATGGTGTGAATTATAAAATTAACGCATGTATAGTTTTAAGTTATTCGAAAGAGCACTCTCAAACAGCGCTCAACGCAGATTTTGAAATTTCTGCAGAACCTCTTTGCACGCACAGGACCACTTCTTCCTGCATTTACACACTAAATGCACCATGCTCTTTCAATCAGAAATGAAAAAACCGTGTATTGAAAATTTTGAATTTGTACTCTCAGAAACAAAACAATGCAAATTTGCGCCCATGAAGAATGCTGTATGTTTCTAGCAATTCAATGATGTTTCATCATACGTCAGTCGACGTGTAAGCGCACGACGAACATGATGGTGTAATTTATAATGTTAAGGCAGGTATAGTTTTAAGTTCCTTGATAGAACACTCTCAAACAGCGCTCGAAGGAGATTTTCCAATTCCTCAAGAAACCGTTTGCCTACGAAGAAAAAAGTGCCGCTCCATTTGCACACTATATGGACAATGCCCCTTTCTTTCTTATTGAAAATATCGCGTTTCGAAAGTTTTCAATTTTTAGTCTCAGAAATAAGAGTATGGAAATTTGCGCGCATCAAGAATGCTGTATGTGTCCCGCCAGCCATTATGTGTTATTATAGCCATTCGACGCGTAATCGCACGGCCAACACGATGGTGTGACTTAAAAAATTTACGCATGTACAGTTTTTAAGTCATCCGAAAGAGCACTCTCAAACACTACCCGATGCGGATTTTGCAAGTGGTGCAGAAACTCTTTGCATGCACAGAGAAACTTGATGCTGCATTTACACACTGAATGGGCTGTGCCCTTTCATTCTTAACAGAAAAATCGCCTTTGGAAAATTTTTAATTTCTAGTCTAGGAAAGAAAAGGATGGAAATTTTCGCGCATCAACAATGTTGTATGTTTCCAGAAGTGCATTAATAATGTATTATACGTCATTCTGGGCGTAATCGTACAGCGAATGCGATGGGGTAACTAAAAAAACGAACGGATCTATAGTTTTCAAGTTATTCAAAAAATACTCTCAAACAGCGCTCGATACAGATATTGCTATTGCTGCACAAACTTTTCGCATGCACGGAAACATTTCCGCTGCATTTACACACCGATATAGCTCATTCTACGCGTAACTGCACGGCAAACTCGATGGGGTAACTTAAAAATTTAACCCATGTTTAAGTTTTAAGTGGTGCGAAAGAACACTCTCAAATAGCGTTCGATACAGATATTTCAATTGCTGCAGAAACTGTTTGCATGCACAGAAACACTTGACGCTCCATTTACACACTGAATGGGCCGTGCTCTATCACTCTCAACATAAAAATCGCAGTTGGAAATTTTCAATTTTAAGTCTAGGAATGAAAAGCATGGAAATTAGAGCGCATCAACAATGTTGTATGTTTCCATAGATGCATTGATATTTTATTATATGTCATTCTAGGCGTAATCGCACAGGGAACACGATGGTGAAACTTGAAAAACGAAGGCATGTATAGTTTTTAAGTTATTCGAAAAACACTGAAAAATAGCGCTCGATGCAGGTATGGCTATTGCTGCAGAAACCTTTCGCATGCACAGAAACATTTCCGCTGCATGTACACACTAAATGGACCATGCCGTTTCATTCTAAAATGGGAAAGCTACGTTTGGAAACTTCTCGATCCTCGTCACAGAAACAAAACGAGGGAAAATTGCGCGTATCAAGAATACTGTATGTTTCGAGCCGTGCATTAATGTTTTATTGAAATCTTTCAACGCGTAATTGCACGGCGAACACGACTATGTACGCTGAAAAATTAACGGATGTATAGTTTTTAAGTTATCCGAAAAAGCACTCTTAAACAAAGCTCGATGCAGATTTTGCAAATGCTGCCGAAACAGTTTCCATGCACAGAAACACTTCCTGCTCCATTTACACACTGAACGCACCGTGCCCTTTCATCCTCAACAGAAAAAAACGCGTTTAGAAAATCTTCAATTTTTAGTCTCAGAAACAAAACCATGGAAATTTGTGCGCATCATGAATGCTGTATGTTTCCAGAGGCGCATTCATGTTTTATTATACGTCATTCTACGCGTAATCGCACAGCGAAAACGGTGGTGTAAGTTAAAAAATAAACGCAGGTATAATTTCAAGTGAGTTGAAAAAACATACTCAAACAGGGCTCGATGTAGGTTGGAAATTCCTACAGAAACTGTTTGCATGTCCAAAAACAATTTTGATGCATTTACACACTAAATGGACCATAGCCTTTCATTCTAATAGTAAAAAATCGGGCATGGAATTTGTTTCAATTTTAAGTCTCAGAAACATCAACCACGGAAATTTGCGCGCATTAAGAATGCTGTATGTTTCCAGCCGTTCATTAATGTTTTCTTATAGCTCATCCTACGCGTATTTTCACGACAAACTCGATGGTGTAACTTAAGAAGTTAACACCTGTATAGTTTTTAATTTATTCGAAAGAACACTCTCAAACAGCGCTCGATGTAGATTTTGCAATTTGTACAGAAACTGTTTCCATTCACCGAAACACTTGACGCTGCATTTACACACTGAATGGGCCGTGCCCTTTCATTCTCAAATGAAAAAATTGCCTCTAGAAAATTTCCTATTTTTAGTCCAGGAAACAAAAGCCAGGAAATTTGCGCGCGTCAAGAATGTTGTATGTTTTCAGAGGTGCATAAACATTTTATTATACGTCATTCTACGCGCAATTGCACAGCAAACACGATGGTGTAACTTAAAAAACGAACGCATGCATAGTTTTTAAGTTATTCGAAAGAACACTCTCAAACAGCGCTCGATGCAGCTTTTGCTATTGCTACAGAAACTGTTCGCATGCACAGAAACACTTCCGTTGCATTTACACTCTCAATGGACCATGCCCTTTCATACTAAAATGAACTAATCGGGGATGGAAAATTTCCAATTTTTTGTCTCAGAAACATAAAATTTTAAATTTTCCGGCATCAAGAATACGGTACGTCTGCAGCCGTGCACCAATGTTTTATTATAGGCCATTCGACGCGTAAGCGCAACGCAAACACGATGGTGTAACTTAAGAAACGAGCGCATATATAGTTTTTAAGTTATTCGAAAGAGCATTCTCAAACAGCGCTCGATGCACATTTTCCAATTCCTGCAGAAACTGTTTGCATGCACAGAAACAGTCATCGCTGCATTTACATACTGAATGGACCATGCCCTTTCATTCTAAAATGAAAAATGCATGAAATTATTTTCAATTTTAAGTCTCAGAAACAAAACCATGGAAATTTGCGCGCATCAAAAAAGCTTTATGTCTCCAGTCATACATTAACATTTTATTATTGCTCATTTTACGCGTAATTTCACGGCGAACACGATGGTGTAACTTAAAAAGTTAACGCATGTACATTTATTAAGTTACTCGATTGAACACTCTCAAACAACGCCCGATGCAGATTTTCCAATTGCTCCAGAAACCATTTGCATTCACAGAAACACTTGTTGCTGCTTTTACACACTTAATGGGCCCTGCCAATTCAATCTAAATTGAAAATATCGGGTATGGAATTTTTCAAATTTAGGTCTCTGAAAAAGTCCATGGAAATTTGTTCGCATCAAGAATGCTGCTTGTTTCCAGCAGTTCAATAATGTTTTATTATAGGCCACTCGAGGCGTGATCGCACGACCAACACGATGGTGTAACCTAAAAAACGCAGGCATGTATAGGTTTTAAGTTATTTGTAAGAACACTCCCAAAAAACATTTGATAAAAATTTTGCAATTGCTGCAGAATTGTGTGCATGAACAGAAACACATGCCGCTCCATTTTTACGATAAATGGACCATGTCCTTTCATTTTCAAATAAAAAAATCGCGTTTTGAACTTTCAATTTTTAGTTTCAGAAACAAAACCATCCAAATTTGCGCGCATCAAGAGATCTGGACGTTTCCAACGATGCATTTATGTTTTATTCAAGGTCATTTGACGCGTAATGGGACGCCGAACACAATGGTGTAACTTAGAAAATTAACGCATGTATGGTCTAGATTGGTATTGTTGGCTTAGGTGTTGTTAAGCGAACGGCAAATACGATGGCGTATCCTAAAAACAAATGCATGTATAATTTTCAAGTGTTTTTGAAAGAACACTCTCAATTAGCGCACGATGCAGATTTTACGATTCCTGGAGACACACTTTCCATGCACATAAACCTTGTTGCTGCATTTACATGCTAAATGGACCATGCCCTTTCATTCTAAATAGAAAAAATCGCGGTTGAATGTTTTCAATTTGAAGCCTCAGAAGCAAAACCATGGAAATTTGCGCGCATCAAGAATGCTGTATGTGTCTAGTCGTGCATAATGTTTTATTATAGGCCATTCGACGCGTAAGTGCAAAGCAAACACGATGGTGTAACTTAAAAAACGAGCGCAGGTATAATTTTTACGTTATTTGAAAGAACACTCAAACAGCGCTCGATGCAGATTTTGCAATAGCTGCAAAAACTGCTTGCATGCACAGAAACAGTTGCCGCTGCATTTACACACTAAATGGAGCATGCCCTTTTATTGTAGAATCAAAAAGTCGCGTATGGAAAGTTGTCCATTCCTGGTGTGGAAACAAAAGCATGCAAATTTGGGCGCATGAAGAATACAGCAAGTTTCCAACAGTGCATTAATGTTTCATTAGACGTCATTCGACACGTAAGCGCATGGCGAACACGATGGTGCAGCTTAAAAGGTTAACGGATGTATAGTTTTTAACTTATTTGATAGAACACTCAAATAGCGCTCGATGCAGATCTTGCAATTGCTGCAGAAACTGTCTTCATGCACAGAAAAACATGCCGCTGCATTTACACACTAAATGGAACATAGCCTTTCATCCTAAAATTAAGACTTCGCGCTTGGAAAATATTCAATTTCTAGTCACGGAAACAAAACGATGGAAATTTGCGTGCATCAAGAATGCTGTTTGTTTCCAGCCGTGCATTAATGTGATATCATAGGTCATTCGACGCATCAGCGCACGGGAAACACCATGGTGTAACTTAAAAAGTTAACACATGAGTAAATTTTAAGTCATTCGAAAGAACACTCTCAAACAGTGCCCGATGCAAACTGCGGGTGATGCAGAACTGTTTGCCTGCACAGAAATACTTGTTGCTGCATTTACAAACTCAATGGACCATGCCCCTTCTTTCTAACATAAAGAATTTCGTTCGGAAACTTTTTCATTTTGGGTCTCAGTAACAAAACCGTGGAAATGTGCGCGCATCAAGAATACTCTATGTATCCAGCCCTGCTTTTATGTTTTATTATAGGTCATTCCACGCGTAATCGCTCGGCGAACACGATGGTGTAACTTTGAATATTAACACAGGTATAGGTTTTAAGTTATTCCAAAGAACACTCTTAACCAGGGCTCGATGTACATTTTGCAAGATCTGCAGAAACTTTGTGACGCACAGAAACACTTGCCGCGGCATTTACACACCAAATAGACCATGCCCTTTCATTCTAAAATGAAAAGTCATCCTTCGAAATTTTGCAACCTCATCTCTGAAACGATACCATGTAAGCCTGTGCGCATCAAGTACACGGTATGCTTCCAGCCATGCATTAATGTTTTATTATAAGTCATTCGACGCGTAATCGCAACGCAAACACGATAGTGTAAATTATAAAATTTACGCATGCATGGTTTTTAAATTATTAAAAAGAACACTCTCAAACAGTGCTCGATGGAAATTTTGCAATTGCTGCAAAACTGTTTGCATGCACACAAAAACTTGCTACTGCATTTACACACTAATTGGACAGTGCCCATTGACTTTTAAATGAAAAAATCGCATTTGGAAATTTTTAAATTCTTAGTCTCAGAAACTAAACCATGGAAATTTTCGCGCATCAAGAATGCTGTATGTGTCTAGCAGTTTATAATGTTTTATTATAGGCCATTCGACGCGCAAGTGCAAAGCAAACACGGTGGTGTAACTTAAAAAAAACAAGCGCATCTATAGTTTTTAGGTTATTCGAAAGAACACTCCCAAACAGCGCTCGATGCAGATTTTTCAACAGCTGCAAAAACTGTTTGCATGCACAGACACAATTCCCGCTGCATTTATGCATTAAATGGAGCATGCACTTTTTTCTAAAATAAAAAATCGCGTTTGTAAAATTTTCCATTCTTTGTGTAGGAAACAAAAGCCTACAAATTTGGGCGCATGAAGAATATAAGAAGTTTCCAACAATGCATTAATGTTTCATTATACGTTATTCGACGCGTAAGTGCACACCAAACACGATGGTGTAACTAAAGAACAAATCGACTTATAGTTTTCAAGTTTTTTGAGAGAACACTCAATTATCGCACGATGCAGATTTTGCGATTGCTGCGGACACAGTTTGCATGCACAGAAAAACTTGTTCCTGCATTTACGTACTAAATAGACCATGCCCTTTCATTCTAAATTTAAAAAAATCGCGTTTGGAATGTTTTCAGTTTGAAGCCTCGGAAACAAAACCATCGAAATTTGCGCGCATCAAGAATCCTGTATGTGTCCAGCCGTGCATAATGTTTTATCATAGGTCATTAAACGCGTAAGTGCATAGGAAACACGATGGTGTAACTTAAAAAACGAACGCATGTATAGTTTAAACGTTACTCGAAAGAACACTCTCAAACAGCGCTGGATAGGGATTTTGCAATTGCTGCCGAAACTGTATGCATGCAAAGAAACACTTGCCGCTGCTTTTTCACACTGAATGGACCGTGCCCGCACGGCGAACACGATAGTGTAACTTGAAAACTTACCGCACGTATAGGTTTTAAGTTACTCGAAAGAACACTCAAAAAACGCTCCATGCAGATTTTGCAATTGCTCCAGAAACTACCTGGATGCACAGAAAAACTTGTTGCTGCATTTACACACTAAATGGGCCATGCCCAATCAATTTAAACTGAACAAAGCGTGTATGGAGTTCTTGAACTTGAAGGCTCAAAAAAAACTATAGAACTCTGCGCGCGTCAAGAATGCTGTATGTTTCCAGCCGTTCATTAATGTTTTACGTTAGGTCATTCGACGCGTAATCGCACGACCAAGACGATGGTGTAACTTAAAAAAACGAACGCATGTATAGGTTTTCAGTTATTTGAAAGAATACTCTCAAACAGCGCTTTATGCAAATATTGCAATTGCTGCAGAACAGTTTGCATCCACAGAAACATTTGCAGCTGCATTTTCACACCAAATGGACCATGGCCTTCTGTTTTCAAGTGAAAAAACTCGATTGGAAACTTTTGAATTTTTAGTCTCAGAAACAAAACCATGGGAATTTGCGCCCATCACGAATACTGTATGTTCCCAACCGTCCATTAATGTTTTATTATACGTCATTCGACGCGTATGCGCACGGCCAACACGATGGTGTAACTTAAAAAGTTAACGCATGTATGGTATTGAAGTTATTTGATTGACCACTCTCAAAGAGCGCTCGATGCACATTTTGCTCTTTCTGCAGAAACTGTCTGCATCCACAGAAACACTTGCCGCTGCCTTCACACACTAAATAAACCATGCCCTTTCTTTCTAAAATGAAAAAATTGCCTATGAATTTATTTTCAGTTTCAAGTGTCAGAAACAAAACCATGGAAATTTGCGCGCATCAAGAAACTGTATGTTTCCAGTCGTGCATTAATGTATTATTATAGTTCATTGTACGCGTAATTTCACGGTGAACTCGATGGTGTAGCCTAAAAAGTTAACACATGCATAGCTTTTACGTTTTTCGAAAGAACATTCTCAAACAGCGTTCGATGCAGATTTTGCTATTGCTGGAGAAACTGTTTGCATGCACAGAAACACCTGCCGCTGCATTTACACCCTGAATGGCCCATGCCCTTGCATTCTAAACTGAAAAAATCGCGATGGGAAAATTTTCACTTTTTAGTCTCAAAAACATAAAACTTGAAATTTACGTGCACCAAGAATACTGTATGTTTCCAGACGTCCATTAATGTTTAATTTGCGTCATTCTACGCGTAATCCCACGGAAAGCACGATGGTCAAAGTTAAAACATTAACGCATGTATATTTTTTAAGTTATTCGAAAGAACACTCTCAAACAGTGCTCGATGCAAAGTATGCAAAAGCTGAAGAAACTGCGCAGAAAAATTTCCCGTGCATTTGCACGCTAAATGGGCTATGTCCTTTTATTCTAAATTAAAAAAGTCCCGAATGGAAAATTTGCCATTTTTAGTGACACAACAAAGCGATGGAAATTTGCGCGCATCAAGAATACTGTATGTTTCCAGCCGTGCCTTCATTATTCATTATAGGCCTTTTGAAGCTTAAGCGCACAGGGAACGCGATGCTGTAACTTAAAAAGTTAACGCAGGTATTGTTTTTACGTTATTCGAAAGAACACTCTCAATCAGCGCTCGGTGCAGATTTTGCAATCTCTGCAGAGACTGTTTGCATGCACTGAAACACTTGCCGCTGCATTTGCGCACTAAATGCACCGTGCGCTTTTATTCTCAACTTGAAAAAAAATCGCATTTGGGAAGTTTTCAACTTTTAGCCTCAGAAACAAATTCATGGAAATTTGCGCGCGTCAAGATTGCTGCGTGTTTCTAGAGGTGCATTATTGCTTTATTATACGTCCTTCTACGCGTAATCGAACGGCGAACACGATGGCGCAACTGAAAACATTAGCGCATTTATAGTTTTTGAGTTACTCGAAAGAAACATCTCAAACAGCGCTTCATGTAGATTTTGCAATTGCTCCAGAAACTGTTTGCATGCACAGAAACACTTGCCGCTGCACTTACACACTGAGTGGACCATGCCCATTCAATCTTAAATTAAAAAATCGTGTTTGGAAAGTTTTCAATTTTTAGTTTCAGAAACAAGAACATGAAAATTTGTCCGCATCAAGAATGCGTATTGCTTGCAGTTGTTGATTAATGTTCTATTATAGGTCAATCGACGTGTAATCGCACGACCATCACGATAGTGTAATTTAAAAAACGAACGCATGTATAGTTTTTAAGTTATTTCAAAGAACACTCACAAACAGCGCTCGATGCAGATTTTGCAATTGCTGCAAAAACTCTTTGCATGCTCAGAAACACTTGTCGCTCTATTCACACACTACATGGACCATGCCCTTTCATTCCAAGATTTTAAAAAAACCGCGTATGGAAAATTTTAAGTTTTTACTCTCACAAACAAAACAATGGAAATTTGCGCGCATGAAGAATACTGTATGTTTCCAGCCCTCCATTAATGTTGTATTATCCGTTACTCGACGTCTAAGCGCACGACAAACACGATGGTGTAACTTAAAAAGTTAAGGCATGTCTAATTTTGTTGCAATTGCTCCAGAAACTGTTTGCATACACAGAAACCCTTGCCGCTGCACTTACACACTGAGTGGACCATGCCCATTCAATTTTAAATTAAAAAATCGTGTTTGGAAAGTTTTCAAGTTATAGTTTCAGAAGCAAAAACATGGAAATTTGTCCGCATCAAGCACATCTCGCTAACACTGCACATCTCGCTAACCTGGAGGAAGCACTGAAACGACTGGATCAGGAGAACCTGAGAATCAACCCAAGAAAGTGCCGGTGCTTCCTGCCAGAGGTCTCCTACTTCGGGGTGCGGATCGACAAGGTCTGCACCCAACAGAACAGAAGGCAGCAGCCGTGCGAGACGCCCCACGTCCTGAAAACGTTGGACAACTGAGGACGTATCTCAGCATGCTGAACAACTACAGCCGCTTCTGCCCGAAGCTGAGTGCGGTTGCTGCACAGTTGTATGCACTCCTGAGGAAAGACGCGGAGTGGCGATGGGGCGCAGAGCAGCGGGACGCCTTCAGGGCAACGAAGGTTCTTCTCTCAGAAGCTCCCTGTCTCGCACACTTTGACGGTAATGCACCAGGCATCCTGTCAGCAGATGCCAGCTCCTATGGCCTAGGAGCTGTGTTGTCTCACATGATACCAGAAGGAGAACGCCCAATCGCCTTCGCCTCCCGCACTCTGAACCAAGCTGAAAAGAACTACAGTCAGATCGACCGTGAAGGTCTGGCTCTAGTCTTCGCCGTCAAGCGGTTCCACAGCTTCGTATATGGGAGACCCTTCACGCTCAGAACCGACCACAAGCCGGTCCTGGGGCTCCTCGGGAAAATCAACTTGCCAGAAGCCGTCTTACCACGCATAGTGAGATGAAAGGTCACGCTAGACGTCTACCCGTACCAGTCGGTACACGTCCCTGGCAATGCAGAACAGCATGCAGCAGCAGACGCCCTCAGCCGTCTGCCAACTTCTGAAACAGTGGCAGAGGCTGCAGTAGCTCCGCTCATGGAAGTCATCCAGATGCTTGCAGCTGCCGATGGGCTGGTAACTGTGAACGCTGTTCGAGAATGGACCAGAAGAGATGCCGTTCTCTTTGAAGTTCTGCACTTCACCCGGAACGGATGGCCCAAGTCTTCAGAGGTGTCGCCAGCTCTCCTGCCGTACTAGTGGCGAAATGCCGGACTGAGTATCCAGGGCGGTTGCTTGCTCTGGGGATGCCTAGTGGTGATGCCACCACGGTGCCGCCAAAAGGCACTCAGGCTCCTTCATGAAGGGCATCCCGGCATTTGCTCTATGAAATGTCGTGCCCGCAGTCAGGTCTGGTGGCCTGGAACGGACTCAGACATGGCCGAGCTCACCAAAGTCTGTGATGCATGCCAGCTACACCTGAAAGCAGCGCCTTAAGTGCCATCTCAACCATGGAGGTATCCGGACGCTCCGTAGGACAGAGTACATGTTGACTACGCTGGCCCTGTAGAAGGCAAGATGCTCCTGATCGTGGTGGATGCGTATAGCAAATGGCCAGACGTCTGGATAACAAACGACGCCAGTACGAGAACGACCGTAGACCACCTACGGATTACCTTCTCCATACATGGGATCCCCGCAATGATCGTAAGCGACAACAGGTGGCTGCTTCACCAGTAAAGAGTTTAGCGACCTCACAAGCGCCAACGGCATCCGACATGTCTTCACCCATCCGCTTCACCCTGCATCTAATGGTCAAGCGTAAAGCATGGTGAAGCTCGTGAAAACCGGAATCAGGAAGCAACGCCTCGCTCCTCCGCTCACGAAACTCCAGAGGTGGTTGTTCCAGTACAGAAATACGCCACATACAGCAACAGGGAAGGCCCGAGCAGAGATGCTGTTCAAACGCGCTCCAAGAACGCGCCTGACGCAGCTTCACCCGTCGGAGGAAAGGCAGTACCGCAGCAGCACAGCCAGTGGTTCTGTCAACAGATCGCTCCGTACGGAGACCCAGTCTTCATCACATAAGTGACTGGTTCGGCCTGTAAGTGGCTCCCAGGAACCGTGCTGGATGTCTGCGGACCGTCTTGTCAGGTTCTGTTGCAAGATGGCCGTCAGTTCCGTCGTCACTTCGATCACATCCGTCCCCGTTATACGTCTGGACACGATGGACTGCTTGAAACAGAGAAGCAGTTCGCACCTGGTAGCCTAACCTCAGCCGTTCGTGGCTGCGCCCAGGAACGTGAAGGCACCACAGCCGACTCAGAGCAAGCCAGCGACGTTCGCCTTGTCCGCGGAAGCTGTCAACCAGCCAGCGACGTCCGCTTCATCCGCAGAAGCTGAAACCAGCCTCCCGCAGCCCAGTAGCGCGCGAACGACGTAAACAGCCGATCAGGTTCCGCCGCCTGCTCGTCCGGTACGCAACCAGCGCACGCCAGAGTGCCTGGACTTATAGTATGTACCGTTAAGCAAGTTTTTGCCAAGCAGAGAGGAGTTCTGGTACTGTAGTGCAGCGAATTACGGCAGTGTTTCAACATGTTCCGCTGCGCCTTTTGGAAATATAACTAACTTACGAGTGGATTGCGACGCACCAAGCCGCGTGTATCGCATTGTGCCTGAAAGCCTGCCCAGCCAATTACCTCCCATCATTCTGCACTGAGCGTGTATGCAACAATTGCGAAATCCATCAACTCACTCTGAACCATTTCTACTCTGATCACGAATTTTCGGCCGCCGGGTCCGCACCTCCAGTGGGTGGATGGTTGGAGTGCTGGTCTCTCACGCGGTAAGCCCGGGTTCGAATATCGATGACGGTCGCTGTTAAGCGGGTGGATTCATGGTTTATCGGCGCGGCGTGATGATGCCTACTCGCTTCACTTCTAAGTGGAACCAATTCTAAATAGGGCTTTTCATATCGGACAGCACCGTAGTTTCTGATGCTAGGGGGAGGGAGTTCACACCCTACCGAGATATTGAGGTTCCCGTGAAGGTTCACCGTAAATCTGAGTGCGACACACTGAATAGCCGGTGGAAATGACGCATACGACGGCAGAGGCACGTAGAATTACGTTTGGCAATTGCGTGTAAAAATCCATCGGCGCGTGTTCGACTGCTGCTCAAAGGCGAAGGCACCAAGGCCAATAAGGAGGGATCCTGAGCCGCAGGGTGCCGCATGGGTGCCGCAGGAGACCAACACAGTGGCTCCCGTCAAAAAGTGTAGGGTTCTCAGAGCAAGCGAAAACTGAACTCAAGACCAACGTGGTGGGCACCTAAACGATCAGTAGTGCCTCGACAGGCTGACCTATAAAGCCCAGGTTATAGCACAGGACCCTCCGAACAAAGGGAAATTATTCAGGACTATTAGGTAACACCCCTGTGCAATCAAGAGTGCACGGGCAAGTTAACGACACGGGTCTCGATAGGAGTGAAAAGTCAGTCGCAAATGAGACCACAGGAAAAGCGCCCTCGAGCAAAGTAGGGGGCCCCTGAGCATCGAGCGTCTCCATGCCATACCTTATAAGAGCCCTAGCAACGGCACAAGGCCCTGTCAAGTCCTTGGTTTGTTGGCACACACGATCAAACCAATCAAACGATGTATTCTTCTCCGGACACGTGCGCACCGTGCCGACTTGGCGTAACCACACGGACAAGGTTGCCGTAATCGGTATGTCGAACGGCAGGATGGGCTGCCCACACGTGACGTCACTAAACCCGAGCACAAACACCACACCTCCCCGGGTCGATCGGTAGGTCTTAACCTTCAGGTCGACCTCTAGCCTCTTCGGGACTCTCCGCTGACGGTTGCCTCGACGCGGCGCCACCGTCCTGGGTTGATCCGCAAATAGCACCTTCTTTGGAGCTGGTCTTGGTGCGACGTCACTGCGTCCGGGGGCCGGATCGCCCTGCGTGGCGTAAACGGGCCGGTACATACGAATGAACCGCCGTTTCCGCCACATGGTACGACCACTGGGGTTACCAGGTAATCCCTCATTTTGCCGATGGCCACGACTTCTCCCATGCTGTCCCAGAGTCCTGTCTCCTTGTCCTGTACGCTCACTTTCGTGCCGATTCGCATCGGGTGCAGTGGCTTTGCTCCTTTATCGTAGGCTGTAGTCGTCGCTCTCATCACATCCTCCCCCTTCCGGTCGCAGTCCTCCGCAGCCTTCTGCCAAGCTTTCGTCGAAGGCGTGATGGTTCATGGGGACTGCCGACCGAACTGGATGCCCGTAGAGGATCTGGGCGGGTGAGCGTCCGTCCACCCGGGGCGTGTTCCGGATCTCCAGGATGCCTCGGGCGAACTCATCGGAGTCCGTGTTGCCGGCCACATACGTCTTCTGCAGGAGTCGTTTGACCAGCTTGACTGCTGATACCGCGTGGCCGTTCGACTGGGGGTAGTGCGGACTAGATAGCACGTGTCTGACCCCCAGCGCACGAGGAAGTCCCTAGTGTGGTGCGCCGTTAACTGTAGGGCCTCCGTCGCTTCTCAGGACGTTTGGCACACCTGTGAAGGGGAAGATTTCGCGCAGGAAGCAGACGAGGGTCCGGGACGTCGCTTCTCTGTTGCAGGAGACGACGATGGGCCAACCGGAGAGTCGGTCGGCGTACACGAGGAACGTCTTTCCAGCGTGGTGGAAGAAGTCCGCCGACACGGACTGGAAGACTCTCGTCGGCTTGGGTTCGGTCATGAGTGGCTCCTTCTGCAGGCTGGGCAGTCTCTCATGGCAGTGGCGACATGATGTCACGAAATTGTGGACGTCCTGATCGATGTTAGACCAGTGCACCGACTGTCTGGTGCGCCGCTTTGTCCTGTCGACGCCTTGGTGACCGTCATGAAGGCGTTCGAGCACTTCACGTCGTAGGCTGTGCGGGATGACGAGCCGGGCTCCGCAGACGAGAAGGCCGCCGTCGATGGATGGGCGCTCTCGGAAGTTCCAGTAGGGATGAACCAGACTAGCGAGGTCTGCCTTGTGGTCGGGAAATCCTCGCATGACAGTCTTCGCCACTTTCTGGTATGCCTCGTCCGCGCCGGCAGCCTCTTTGACCCTTCTCCAACAGAGCGTCCTGGAACGGTGCAGATCCCGTTTCGTCTTCGCCGCCGTCGGTGAGGCGTGTCAGGAGGACACTGCGCGTCTGGTACGTCACGTCGTGTTCAGCTTCCTGGTCTTCAGGGCTCGGCTGATCGACGGGCGACCTTGACAGCGCGTCTGGGAGCTGATGAGTCTTTCCAGCTTTCCAGGCGGCTGTGAAGGTGTATGCCATGAGCTTCTCTCGTAGTCGTTGGAGCCTGGGGCTTTCTATCTCCTGCCAGAGGACTTGGTGTTGAGGATGTGCACCAAGGGTCTGTGGTCGGTGACAAGGCTGAACTCTGCTATTCCAGCCAGATATATGTGGCACTTGCGCACGGCCCAGGTCACCGCCAGCATCTCGAGCTCCACAACAGCGTAGCGTGACTCGATCTCAGACAAGAATCTGGAGCCAAACTGGACCAGCTTCCATCTCCTGGCCGTGACGCTGCAGCGGCGCGTAGCCCAGGCCTCGGAGTCGTGATGCGTCTGTGTGGACTGCAGTTGGCAGTGACGGGTCGAAGTAGGCCAGGGACGGGAGGGGTGACGAGCGTTGCTTTGACAGCTTCGAACGCTGCCTGGTGCACCGATGTCAATGTCCACTGATTCCGGGACCTCAGCAGGTCGCGTAGAGGCTCGGCTGTCCTGGCTGTGTCCGTCGAGAACGCTCCGAGCTGGTTGACCAGTCTCATGAAGCTCCTTAAGTCTGTGAGGTTCTCTGGAACGGGGAAGTCAGCGATAGCCCGCACCCTTCGCTGGTCTGCTGTGTAACCGTCAGGACTGATGACAGTAGCCGCAGGAAGTCCAGCGTCTGAGCGGCGAGCGTCACTTTCGCCGGGTTCAGGGTGATGCCATGGCTGTCGCATCGCTGAAGAATCTGGGTCCACGTGCAGAAGGTTGGCCGAAGTAGTCGTCAGTGTAGGCCAGGATGTCGTCGACTACCTTGTTCGTCTTCGCCAGGCCCGCCAGTGCTGCGTCTCCACGCCGTCCATATTCGTCTCCGGACGTGCAGAGGCCCATCACTGGCGCGTTTGAACTTGTAGCGTCCCCATGGTGCTATAAAACACGTCAGGTCCTGGTCTTCCTCTAGCGATCAGGACCCGGAAGTATCCTGACTTCGCGTCCAGCTTCGTGAAGTACCGGCTCCCTTGCTCGATTCCGGTGACGACATCGTGAAGCGTGGTGAATGGATGCGCTCCACGTCGAACGTAAAGATTGAGTCTGGTCAGATCCACGCACATGCGCACGAAGGTCTTGCCGTGGCTTCGGTCCTGTGGGCGACTTCGGCACTGGGACCATCGGGTGACACCACTCAGTCGGGTGTGCCGCGGGCGTGATGACGTCCTGCGCGATCAGGTCGTCTAGCTGATGCTTGATGTCGTCTCGCCATGCATGCGGGATGTGTCTGGCGGCTGTCACAGCGTACGGACGAGCGTCTGGCCGTAGATCGATCTGCATTGGACCACCTGACATCTCCCTCAGCGGTGGCTGGGTGCTGAACACTCAACGGGAACGCCTTCTTCGGCGTGTCCAGGTGCTGGTCCTTCTGGGCTGGCGTCGGGTCCCCGTCATCTGGTTTCCATCTTGGAAGGGACGGGCTGATTTCTGCCGCTTGAACGTCCTGAGTCATCACGGGTGTAGACGTCGCATCTTCAGCAGTAGTCTGTTCCGTCGTTGTTCCTGTGACACCGTAGATCTGTCTCGGGAAGTCAGGCGAGATGATGCCAACGGCGATGGAGTCATGCCATGACAGGAGGGCCGCGTCTAGGCCTGTCACAACTGTCACGGTGGTCGACGTCTGGCGTCGTCCCACGGTCAACTTGCATTGGAACGTGCCGGTACACTCCAGCTGATGTCCTCCAGCGGCCAGGAGACTGTCGGCCGGCTGTGTCAGCTGCGAGGAGTTGATGCCGATCCGCTCTGCTTCTTTGGTGCCGATGACGGAGACTTCGGCACCAGTGTCTGGTGTTCACAGGAGTGATCCTTCACCTCTCTGATGGCTGGACCAGGGGAGACACTTCTTCTCTTCACCAGCGGCGTCTTCTTCGCGGTCACGCCTTGAACGCGCACGTCGTTCACATGGAAGTTGTCGGACGTCTGTCGCTCTCCGTAGTCTGACCACGCGTTGCTCCGTCTGGCCCGCTTGCAGACTGATGTGTAGTGCCCTTTGATGCCACAGGCACTATACGTCGTGTTTCTGGCTGGGCAAGAGGCCAGCTGCCCCTTGGGGTGCCATGGTTCGGCACAGTAGCCGGCATCGCCTCTCGCGGCTATGCGACCGGTTGTCTCGTCGGTAGGCCGTCGTCTCTTCTGTAGCTGTTGTCTCGCCTGTAGTTGGCGTCCCGTGTTTCCATGCTGGATCGTCTTCCACGATTGTCTGGGCTGTCCCGTCTTTGTCGGCTGTCTGGGCTGTCCCGTCTACCTCTACTGTCCCGGCTCCGGCCACGGCGGTAGGCGGACACGGGGTAAGCGTGGACTCCCGCGGAGCGCTTCGCTGTTCTGTAGTGCGTTTTCACGCGCTCGACAGATGTCGATTGTCTTCTGCAGCGTCCACGATGGCTCGGCGAGAAGAAATCGCAACGTTTCTTCACACCGGATGCCAGCTACGATCCTGTCCCTGAGTCTGTCGTCCATACAGTGGACACAGAAGTCGCAGAATTCCACCAGTTGCTTTATCGCCATCAAGTAGTCGTCGAACGGCTCTCCACCTGCTTGCGGTCTTCTATATAATCCCTTCCTGTCGAGGATGACGCTCCTTTGGTTCCTGAGGTGCTTCTCCATCTTGTCCAGCAGGTCGTCTTCTTAAGTGGTGTCGCTCACGTCCTGAGAATAGCGCGACTCGCGTCTATTCATCGTCGAGGAGTGCCAGTGGCGCTGCTCGTTGCTCTTTGATGGGGAGGGAGTCGAGGCTTGTGAGAAGACGGTAGCCTTTGTGCTTCTCTCGCAGGTCGAGATCTCTCTCAGGCTAGCGGAGGTGGCTAGCTGCGGTGCTGGGGTGGCTGACGGCGGAAGGCGAAGTCTGCTGGTCGTGGCTTGTGGTCTGGGCGACGGTGTCGTCTGTGGGCTCGCCTCCTTGTCTGCCCTGCAAATCCTGAATCACGAGATCGGCCATCCATTGTTCACGCTGGTTAGCGACCTCAACTTGGTCTTTCAACAGATAAGTGAGGTTCGCTATAGCAGCGGCAAAAGCATTTTCATCTTCCATCGTGTCAAAAGCCGACCGCCTCAACCGTGACTTGAACCCGGTCCCGCCGCGTGAGAGCCCGACGCGATATCCACAAAAGTACCGAAAGCTTAACTGATGCGACGAACTTTTCATGTCCTTTTCATACTCATTCGGCTTTGACTGGCTTGACTGGAATGCCGTACTTGTGCCGAGAGGTACTTGAGGCGAAGCATGCTAAACATGACATTCACATGATATCACCTTACCGACCGCGCCATGTCAAGTCCTTGGTTCGTTGGGACACACGATCAAACCAAACGATATATTCTTCTCTGGACACGTGCGCACCGCGCCGACTTGGCGCATCCACACAGACAAGGTTGCCGTAATCGGTATGTCGAACGGCAGGATGGGCTGCCCACACATGACGTCACTAAACCCGGGCACGAGCACCACAGGCCCTTCAAGCAAATAGAAAGTACCTGATATTTATATGAAGGACCCCTGAGCAACTGAATGTACTCTAGAATATGCGGTCCCGGAAAAAATGTATGTAACCTTTCGGATGAATGGGTAGAATCCGTGGAGGAAAACCCGATTGATCAACAGTGCTCAAGCATGGAGGCAGGTAGCGTCCCAACAGCACATTGGGCCCTACGAAAAAAATGGGAAGAGGTCAAGGGTAACGTGGAACGCTCCTTAGCGATCACATTGACGCAGCAAGTGGACATATAGAGACAGGCAGCCAACAGCGTAATGCCTCTAGACAGCGTAATGAGACCCAAAATTTCCCTCAAGCAATACTCTCTCAATCAGCGAAGAATGAACTTCGTTTACTTATGAACTTTTTATTTTTGCTAGCAATGGTTCTTGGTCATCTCAAGATCAAACTAAATGCATCCAATTCTGTTGTGCATCCAATGCATTCAATTAAATTAAATGCATGCATTAAATGCATCCAAGTTTGTTGTAAGGAAACTGCGTCCGTCCGGCCGGTTATTGGCCCCTTCGGAGTCTTTAGGTTCCCTCGGCGTGGTCCATGGGACATGGCCCTGTGCCTCCCCCTCCCCCCTCTTCCCCCCCCTCACACTCTGCATCCGCCACCGGCCCGAGCAGCTGAATGAATAGGGCCCGCTAAGAACATAGGGTCATCCATTCAAATAAGAAATACTAGGCAATGTGTAGGGCTCTGAACGATCGAGTGCGCCACAACAGGTTAACATATAGGGCCCCCGTCAAGAGCTTGGGGCCCTCTATTCAAATAGGAAGTATTCAAGACTTGATGTAGAGGGCCCCTGAATGATCGAGTGTGCCCGAGCAGGTTAACAAATAGGGCTTCCAATAAGAGCGTAAGGCCCTCCATTCGAATGGTAAGCACTGAAGATCTTAAGTAAAATGCCCCAGAATGATGTTATGTGCCCGAGTAGCGTATCAGAAGGAGGTCGACAAGAGCGCAGGGCCCTTCATTCAGATAAGAACTACTCAAAACGCAGTGCGGAGGGCCCCCGAAAAATGGAGTATATCCGAGCAGATTATCAGATGACCCAGACAGGGGTGTAGAGCCCTAAATTAAAACACCAAGACCCAATATTTAGGGCGCTCGAACAATCCAACGTGGCCAAACCGTCGAACAGATGGGGTCCCCGACAAGTGCGTAGGTCCCTCCATTCAGATGGGAAGTGCCCAAGACACAATGTGGAGGGCCCCCGGATATTCGAGTGTGGCCGAGCAAGTTAACAGATGGGGCTTCGGTAAGAGCCTAGGACCTTCTGTTCAAATGTGAATTACCCACGGCACGATGTAGAAGGCCCCGAGTAACCGACTGCGCCAGAGCAGGTTAACAGATAGGGCCCCCAAAAAGAGCGGAGGGCACTCCATTAGAAAAGGAAGTACCCAAAACCAGACGTGGAGGTCCCCCACGATCGAAAGGACCGAGCATCTTATCAGATTGGAGCTCCAACAGGAGCTTAAGGCCCTCCATTCAAATAAGAAATACCTAAAACCCATGCGGAGGGCCCGGAAAGATGGAGTGTGTGCGAGTACCGAGTATAGCGCGCGAGTAGTAGTATCTAGACCGAACGGTAGATGGCAGAGTGTCTCGCGGAGTACGGGAATACAGTCTGGTTCCGACCGCCGACTCGTGTGGACTCTCGCGGAGACAGACTCAAACAAGGCGCAGCCGACAGGATCAGTGGGAATTGATCCCGCCTCGGTTCCCTTGCCGGACGACATGGATGACCCTGTGACTGGTGCCGTGCCCCGGGGAACGCGACTCGTGCCAGACTCGATGGCAAAAGATGCCAAACCGGAACGATTGGAGCTGACCGGGGACCGCGGAGTGACGTACCGCATGCGGCGACAGAGATGGGACGACTACGCGATGTTGTCGGACTTGAGCAGCAGGCCGCCAGCCCTGCAGCTGGCGATTCTCCGGTCGTGCCTCTCGGACGAGGACCTGACAGTCGCGGCCAACTTCGACATCCCTGCTTCCCAGCGATCGGACCTCTCCGTCGTCCTCTCGCACCTGGACGGCTACGCCCGCGGCCAGGTCAACGAGGTCATTCAGAGGCGCACATTTAATATTTGCACTCAGCAGGAGGGCGGGTCATTTAATGACTTCTCCACCCGCCTCCGTGACCTCAGCCGCGAGTGCGGATTCTGCGATGCCTGCCGTGACAGCCTGATCAGGGACCGTATAATCGTGGGCCTGCGCGACCCGGCGGCAATCAAACGGTTGTGCGCCGTCCCACTCCTGTCATTCCAGCAGGCGATCCAAATCTGCCGCTCCGAGGAGGCTGCGACGCGTGACCTCGTGGAGATCGTCGGCGGAGAGGCCGATGCCGTGTCAGGGTGCCGCGCACCGGTCGGCCGGCGCGCCGGCCGCCCTTCGGACCCCAGGACTCCGCGCGGTGTCAGGTTCCAGTCGCGGAGCCCCACCCCTCCCCGCCGAGCGTCGGGTGGGGGCTCCTCCGAGCGAGAAATGGACTCCCCGTGCTCGGCCTGCAGAAACTGCGGCACCCGGCATGCACGATCTGACCGCTGCATGGCCGCGGATAGGGCGTGCTACAACTGCGGCAGAACGGGTCACATCTCCAGGATGTGCCGCAGCGCGCGCCAGTCACAAGAGACATCTGCCTCTGCGGTTACGCTCGCGACCGCATCGATGGGATCCGCACCGACTGTCAGCGTGTCCGTGTCAGGTCGTAAGACGGCCAAGATGACGGCGCTTCCGGACACCGGAGCCGACGTGTCAGTCGCTGGGTTAGACTTTGCCGAACTCATTGACGAGATGAACGATAATCTTCAGCCGCCGTCGACCCATCCCCGCTCTGTGGACGGACACGCGGCGCGCTCGCGCGGGAGTCTGCCCGTCCGAATCACCCTGGGTGACGCAACGGTGTCTGACACGGTGCATATCATCTCAGGAGTGCCACGACTCCTCCTCTTGTGGCGCACTGCCGTCCGTCTTCGTATTGTAACGGCCAATTACCCACGGCAGATAAATGCAGTCAGTCGGGGTGCCGGACCGCCCGACGCACCCGCTGGTCAGCCGCCGCCGCCCAACCCAGCCGCGGCTGAGACGCGCGCGCCGCGCCGCGGCCAGCCCTCCCCTACTGAAATCGGAGACGAGACGGGACGCCACGAGCGCCCGGCCGGGGGAGGAACCGTCGGACGGCCGACTTTCGACGACGGAGACAGCGGAGACGGGCCGGACCGCCGGTCCTCAGTGGACCACACCGCCCGATCGGTGCGGCCCTCTACAGTCCCCGTGCAGCACGCAGCGCCCCCAAGAGCCTCAGAGCTGCCTTACGATCACATCTCTTCCGACGTGACCGAGAATGCAGCGCCACTTCACGAGTTTTCCGACGTGTTGGACGGCAAAGCACGAACCATGCCAGGAGAAGAATACCAAATCCACCTGCGAGAAGACGCCACCCTCTTCGCCGTGCGTTCGCCACGCAGGGTGCCGATAGCTCTGAGAGAGCCTCTACGCCACGAGCTCGAAAAACTCGAGCGTGACGGCATCATCGAGCCCGTCACGTAGCCAACTGAGTGGTGCACGCCCATCGTAGTGGCCCCCAAGAAGGATGGCATGGGCATTCGACTGTGTGTAGACCTTTCAAAGCTGAATAGGCCCGTGAGGCGGGAGCTGTACCAATCCAACACGCCCGCTGAGTGTGTCGCATCCATCACTGCGTCGGACACTAAATGGTTAAGCGTGTTCGACGCCACCAAAGGATACCACCAGTGCCCTCTAGATGAAGACAGCCGAAACCTGACGGCGTTTATTGCACCATTCGGGCGCTACCGCTATCTGCGCGCCCCCTATGGCGTCTCGTCAATTAGCGATCATTACAATCGGCGCATGGACGAGTGCTTCGGGGACGTGGACGGCATCCAAGATGTCGCGGACGACGTCATCATCGCCAGCAAGATGCAAGCAGAACACGTCGCCCGAGTCCGGAAGTTTTTGACGTGGTGCCGTGCCCGCGGCGTCTCCCTGAACCCCTCCAAGACGCGGCACATGAAGACCAGCGTCAAATTCGCCGGCTTCATCGTGTCCCGAGACGGCTACGTGCCCGACCCGGCCCTGACGAACGCCATAGCGGCGTTCCCGGCGCCGAAATCGCTCACTGACCTCCGGAGCTTTTTCGTCAACCAAGTGGTGCCATTTAACGAAGAGACGGCTAAGCTACTGGAACCGCCTCGCCACCTCCTGAGCGCGAAGAGAACCTTCATCTGGGACATCTGTCACGAGGTGGCGTTCCAGGCGGCGAGAGAGGCGCCGTCGTCCGTCCGCACTCTAGTGTACTTCGACCCGACAAGGCCGACGAGGCTGTATACGGACGCCAGCCATCTCCAGGGGCTCGGGTTTCTGCTACAACAAAAACAGCCGGACGTTACCTGGAAAGTAGTGCAGGCCGGGTCGCGCTTCCTCACCGACACCGAATCTCGGTACGCTACAACAAAACTAGAACTGCTGGCAGTCGCCTGGGCGGTGAAAATGTGCCGACTTTTCGCCTCTGGCCTTCCACACCTGGACCTCGTCGCTGATCACCGCCCTATCGTGCCCATCATCAACAACAAAAACCTTGACGAAATCGAGAACCCGCGAATGCAAAGGCGAAACTGCGAAAGCTGCGACTGCGAAAAACTGCGAAAAAATATCCGACGTCAGCATGACTGCGTCGTGGTGTCGAGGCAAGAGCCACCTGGCGGCCGACGCGCTCAGCAGGTCACCAGTCGACCCGCCCACCGATGGCGACGAGCTGGCCGAAGATGACACCGCTCCTACCGTCGCCACCGTCGCTGCGCGGGCGACCGGCGCGTCGCACCTCGACCTCCGACTACGGGACGTGCTGGAGGCGGCTGATGGCGACGCGGAAGCCCAGCTCCTACTCGAGGCAGTCACGAACGGCTTCTCTCATAAAAAATCGACCTCCCGTACCAAATCCGCCCCTACTGGTCAGTGCAAGACAAACTGACAGTTGAAGGCGGTCTGGTGCTTCACGGGTGCGGCCTCGTGATCCCCCGGCAAATGCGACCCGCCGTGCTCCGGGAGCTTCACGCCGGACACGTGGGCAACGAAAAGGCAAAAAGTCGGGCCCGCCAGCTAGTATTCTGGCCTGCGATGTCTAACGACATCGACAACATAACAAGGCATGTCAGGCGCGGTACAACCTCCACGCGCGGGATCTGCCAGCCCTCCGGACGGGGACTCTAGTCACCCTCCAAAATCCAGCCACTGGCCGCTGGGACCGGTACGGCATCATCGCAGAGATCGGCCCTCACCGCCGCTACTTCATCCGCCTGCCCAGCGGCCGGGTGTTGACACGGAACCGGCGTCACATCCGCCAGCGGTACGCCCCCAGCCGGCCGGACGCGGCCGAGCTCTGGCAGCTGCCAGCGTCCGCGCCCCCGGCGCCGGCGGCCGCGGCGGGCACACCGTCCCCGCCCGAGCCGGTCCCCGCGGGGGATTCGGGACGTCTGAGTGAGCCGACCCCAGGTCCAACCCCGGCTGGAGAGGCGACGTCCGACGTCTTCCCAGCGCCGTTGCGACGGTCTGCACGGCCTACCCGGCGTCGCAAACGTCTAACTGAGACCATGTGACTGAATGGCCAGGCACTCCGTGTGCGTTAGATTTAGTATTTTCTATAGATTTAGCATGCGACCCCTTATTTTCGCACTGTAGCCTCCGCGCCCCGCCGCCGTCTTCCTATCGGCCCGCGATCGCGTCTCCCGCCATACTTGTGTTCAATTATCTAGTGTACACACTCATCCCTCGCGTATAAAAAATTGTGTTCGTCATTCGATCGCGGCCCGCGGGCTGAATAACTGGTGGGGGATGTGAGAGTACCGAGTATGGCGCGCGAGTAGTAATATCTAGACCGAACGGTAGATGGCAGAGCGTCTCGCGGAGTGCGGAAATACAGTCTAGTTCCGACCGCCGACTCGTGTGCACCTTCGCGGAGACAGACTCGAACAGAGTGTACCTAAACAGGCTATCAGATGACCGCGATACGGGCAGAGGGCCTTAAATTCAAACACTGAGAACCGATGTGCATGGCCCACCAGCAATCCAGCGTGGGCGAGGAGACGAACAGAGGGGGCCCCGACCATTGCGTAGGGCCCCATTAAAATAGCACGTGCCTAAGGCCCAATATAGAGGGCCACCAAACGATCGGATGTGCCCGAGCAAGTTATCAGATAGCCGTCCCTCCCCCCCCCCCCCCCCCCAACAGAAGCGTGAGCCGCCCATTCAGAAAAGAAGTACCGAAAACCTGGTGTAGACGGTCCCCAAACGACTGAGTGTGCCCAAGCAGGCCATTAGATAGGACCCCGATAAGAGTGTAGGGCCCTAAGCAAGGGACAGAGAATTGGAAACGCCCTGGACCAATGTAGAGGACCGATGGACATATCGCAAGTGTGTCGGTAGGTTAACCGATATCCACGTAAAGGGCCCCTGGGCCACCGAGAATACCCCGGCAGGTTAATCCCCGGTATGGGACGGTAGCCAGAGGTAGCCAGAGTCCCCGGTATGGGACTCTGGCTACCGCTCACAGGGCCTTTCTGGCGAATGGGAATAACCCGTGGAAGCGCCCGTGATTGCCAAGAGTTCCCCGGCACGCTAACCGGAAGGGCCCCAACAACAGCGCAGGGCACTCGGAGCAAATGCAAAGAAATGAAGCACAACGCGGAATACTCCCAAACGACCGAAATGAACCTCCAAGTGACAGATAGGTCCCCGGAAACAGCATGGAGCCCTAGACGGTGCAGTGGGGCTTAAAATTTCCAGTTCACAACTTTTCCAGTCATTGAGTAATTTTTGGGACTTTTCATAGGCCCTTTACTTTCGCTTACAACTGTTCTTGGTCGCCTGAAAGCCCAGATACCCAGTTTTGTTGCGCTTTGTGCTAAAATAACTGCACCTGTTCGGCCGGCTGTCAGCCCCCCGGACCCAATGGGCCCTTTCGTGGCCCAGGGGGGGGGGGGGGCATGCCCCGTGCCCCCCCCCCCGCCCCTCTCTGGACCCGCCCTGCTTGTTACCGTATGGTTTGGGGATACTTTTCTTATTTTCCACTTTTTTACCTCTCCCGAAACTTCCTTATTTTCCACTTATTTACCCCTCCCCGAACTCAGTTTGCCCCTGATGTCGGACTGTCGTGATGTCGGACTGTCTTGGAGTCACAGCCTTCATACTCTGCTCCAGATCAAGGCGTGGCTGGAGATGTCTTCTCCTCAGGACCTTCTAGCCAGAGCGCAGCTGGAGATACCCGCTCCGTCTCCTCCGCAGGCAGCTCCAGGCAGGCTGTGGCTACAGAAGCGCGCCCCGTCTCCTCAGGACCTTCTAGCCAGAGCGCAGCTGGCTAGGCCGCCCCGTCTCCTCCGCAGGCAGCCCCAGGCAGGGTGTGGCTACAGAGGCGCGCTCCGTTTTCTCCTCAGGAAGTTCTAGCCAGGGTGAGGCCGAGGAGGGCCGCCCGGTCCCTTTCGCTGGCAGTTCCGAACAGGTCTCTTTTGGTGCTGGTTCTGTCTATGTCACAGATCGAGGCATGCGGAGGCGACTGGGGCATGTCGCCGAACTGTAAAATCTGAAGGAACCTGCCAAGATCACCAAGAACAAGGGTCGACCGCGCGGAAATACGGCAACCAACGTCATCGGGCTGCCAAAGCTGAAACGGAGAACTCTGAAGGCCTTCCCAGATCTGCTTTTCCACGAAAAGCAGAATGGCAAGTTACGCAGTTTCGCTGTTGATGTCTCATCGCACTTGCGATTGCTGCGATGCGAAGACTTACCATTGAGATATTACATGTCAAGTGATGGTTTACACCTCTCTTTCGCCCTCTCGCTCTCTCGCCCTCGCTCTATCGCTCTCTATCGCTTTATCGCTCCCTATCGCTCTCTATTGCTCTCTAACGCTCTACTGCTCTTCCACCTTCTCTCTCCCTCTCTCCCCCTCCCTCCCTCCCTTCCCCCTCCCTTTCTCTCCCTCCCCTCTTTCTCTCTCTGCTTGTCAACAGTATTACCAACAGTGCAGGCCAATCAGCGGCTTCGAGTTGACCGGCACTCGCCTGCGAGCTTAAAACATGGCTGCGCCTTCTTCAGCGTAAAGGATTTGTTCTTCAGGACCTACAGCGGACAGAAACGTGCGACGAAGCACCTGGTGAAGGCGTTTGCAAATTGCCATGTCATCCCGACACCGTCCGGCACGAAGCCCCATTAATTCGACGGGAAACGGCCCATGTCACAATTCCTATGTATGCAATACGCTTTGGCTTTAAACGAGAAAGATTGAGCCGTGAAGAGCATAGAGATCGCAACGTAGTGCACTGTAACCGGCATTGAGATGAAACACAGTCACACTTTTCGTGATACTTTGGGCACCATGTACAAAAAGTATGCACAGGTCCGAGGTCCCACATGTCGTCGATGATAATTCTCGGGCGCCATGCCCAAGGGCAGCCCATTTTGAGGTGAAGCTAGTGAAACAGAAGCCCGCGCGCGCTACATGTCAGTGCACTGCTGCCTGCAAAGAATCGGAAACGAATGCTGCAACGCAGTGAGGAAATCTAATTGTACAATTTTACATGGGTTACTGGCTTCGTATGTTTCAGTCTTGGGTCATCTCTTCCCCCGTAACGTTCACTTCTGCTATCATTTCGCGCGTTCCATAGTGCAAAATACATCTTACTGGCCCTTGTTGCAGCCATGCTACGCTGGATTCTCAAGAACTCATCGAAGGAAGGCCTGTTCGGTGAATGGTACGTACGGGCCTGGGATGTCATCCACCTCGGCAGGCTGAAAGCGAATCCAGATGTACTGCTATCTCTGGGACATCGCTTCACCCGACCTGCGTGGATATGTTTCTGGCTGGGGTGGACCAGTTCGATGAAGAACGTCATTGGTTGTGTGGTTGTGGGGAGGACCACCTGGTTGGTGCCTCCGCGCAAGGTGGTGTGTGTGTGAAATGTGGTTCAGCGCGCGCTGTTCCGTTGGTTATGTTAGGGGTATGGATGCATGTATATGTTCACTGTGCAAGTAGCGCTAGTTTCCCCCAGTGCCCAGGCTGCCTTGAGTGGCAAGTGAAAAGTTCAGCCGTCTTCTTTTGGACTTAAGAGAATTGCTACATTGTTTTATGCCGGCCATATCAGATGCAGTAAGACGACCTGCCCTAGCCGTCGGTAGGTCGTCATGGATCTGGGAATGTCATGGCAGCATGGGTGCCCTTGTGTTTAGGGGCAGCATATTGGTTAATTATGCGTAGCTGTACATAGTTACGTTATAGTGGGTCGATGAACAGTTTCTTTTGGCGCCAAACATGATGTTGCGTTCGGATGTGGTGTCATGTCGTTGTCCCTGGCTTGCCGTGACACGGCTGACGAGCGGCAGTGAATGCGTGCCCTTAGCTGTCATTTCCGTTTAATATACATATGCGTTTTCTACATTATGCTTTACATATGCGTTGTATACATTGCTATTTACATATGCCTTTCGTGTATTACATTTTATACAGATATGCAATACATGATATGCAATAGATGTCTGTTGTGTCCAGACTGTCACCCTACGATGAATCACAGTCGTTTTCTGGTAACCACAATATTGGCATCCAGATAGACGCGATGCATTCAGACGACAGATGGTTTGGCTAGCTGTTATGGCTGCAAGCCTAAGAGGAGCTACTGTTGGGCACTGTGGGACACTGACCGCCACAAGGGCTTCTCCTTGTCGCAGGGGTCCAGACCAATGCAATCCTCGGGCTCGGCCTCATCCATTCTCTGGAAGCGCTCTCTCAGGGCTCAGACTGGCACGGAAACAACTGTTCGGCGTTGGTGATGTCTTACCAAAATAGGGGCCCACATTGCCCTAGGGGTCCCCAATCGGTGGGGGAGAAGTTCTGAGTGATATGTGAGGTTACGACGCTACCAGCGGAGGGTCGTAACCTACAGCCAGCACTTCGGTCCTTCTGTCTTCCGCCCAGGCCCTTAAGCTTCGGTCCCAAGGTCTTCGGATCCCCTCGAACACGGCTCTTGAAGGCCTCGGGGCACCTTCCCAACGCGGGACCTTATGTCAGGCACTTCGGGACACTAGGCGACATGGGAAGCCCGGCTTTGTCGTTGCTTTAGAAATGGGTTTCCAGACCTAGACTGCCGAGGAGCCGGATGTTTGGTTCTGGTGGTGCCCAACCGACCCATTGGCTCTTATCGCCGCAGGGGTCCCCTGCAATCGATGCAAAGAGCCCTCTGACTGGTATTTGTAAGCCCAGCCAGCAGCGTCAGGCACCTTAATGCAATCCCCAGTCAGACCTTTGGGCACTCAAAACGGGCCCTCAGTCGTCGATACCAAGGGGTCTGAACGAGCCATTGGGGATCCTAAGGGAGGGGGGGGGGGCGTGCTATCTGTGCCGCCGCTGTCTGTGTCACGGGGTATCATCGTGTGAGATTATTCCAGTGGTATGCAGGTTTTACAATTGTGACACTAAAAACTGCAGGGCAAGGCAATCCTCGGGCCCGGCTTCTGATGCCGCTGTTTCCCGTTTGTCCAGTTCCCACGCAACCTACGATGGGTTTCCCGTTGCGACGAAGATGCGAGACTGTGCAGCATGGAGAAAAAGCACATTAGTACCTATCGACGTGCTGCGACATACACCAATGCGGGAACTGTAAACGATATGATGACGTGGTGTTCATCTGTGATTTACGTGACAACAAAAGTACTGCGCCGAATCACGCCTGCTTACCGCCAGAGATGACGGAGGACGTATGCAACATGCTTCCTGCGCCGCCACCACAGATTCAGCTATAAGAAACTGTTACTGTTACTTTCACCAACTATGCTTTAATGTCAGCAGTCATTGGTTGAGAAAAGGAAAATTTGGGAGGTACTAACCCGCGCTTTATGGCACAGGTGCGGCTCTTGTACCCTCGGTGCCGAGCTGGCGCCGAGATGCTGCTATGTTGCATCACAGGTGATTGAAATGGGCCACTCTCTACGGATTTCGGGTTCCGAGATGCAACTGCTTGTCAGTTCGCTGGGAGAAACGAAGTGGTCCTGCTGTGTTCCGATCGCTCCGTACCTAAGTAGGGTGATATGAACTCAGCCAAATCAAGAACTTTGAGTTTGCATTTTCTCAAGATGCAAGCAATATACACAAAAGAACACATTAAAGGCGACGGCCTTGGTTAAATCATACACCTTCCCCTCCAACAAGACTATAACAAGACTGTTCCTTCTCCGACTAGGCCATAATATCAGCTGCAAGGTGCATCAATAATTAATTGCTGGCGTCCCAGCCGAGCGCCCCAGGCTGGAAGCTGGGAGACAAAGCTCTCACAGAGCTTTTTCGGGAATTGACTGCCTAAGTTGGAAATAGATATGCAAACCAAAAGAGTCCATGGGCACATCTTAAAGAAACAACAATTAGAAATCATGCTGACATGAAAGGTCAAGGTCAGGGCAAAGGCCTGCAAACCCCCATTGCATGTTTGCAGGGGCTGGGTGAATTAGTGTATCCTTTCCTCAAAAAGTATATGCTCTTTGGCTAAATGAGGATGCTGTGTCACGAACATGTAGATGCCACAATGGGGTCAGATCAGGGTTGTTCCATAGGTTACTGTGATAATTGGCTGTATTCATGTGATCTATGATTCAAAACATTTTCATGTGCATTTTGATTGTGTTATGCGGCTTAAACATCAGCTACAATTTTTTCTGGTCATTACATAGCCAAGATGTGGGTAGGATGTCGAGATGACGTCATACCAGGCCGACATGACACACAGTATTCTAGCCATGTCATACATGTTTCTGGATTGCTTATCCCACAGGAATCCAATATAATCACCTATAATCTCATATCAGGTCATCTTGGTCCCTGAAGAGAACAAAACCTGCTGTTTGTGCTTACTGTGACCTTTGAAAGGCATTCAATAGCCATGTGCAGGTAAGGAAATTGATTTTGAAACTGCTGCATAAAAGCTATCACTCTGCTCATGCCTTGTTTGAAATGCAGATTTCATAATTTTCAAAGAGGTAGAAATTTCAATTTGTCAGCAATAGAGGAAAGCAAACTTTTCTGTAACAATTAGACAATACCTAGTGCACAGCCTGCCTCTACATATGCATGCATAACACACTCCAGCATGATTTTCTTAATACCAGGAGCAGCCATACAGTGTCCTTATTCCAAATACCAATGACAGCGGGACATAAGTAAAAGACCTGGTCACAGCATTTCTTTTCTATACAGCATGTACCATCCTCACCATCAGTGGCTTGGGGCACCAATGCATGTCCAATGTCTATTCACAGCAGCACAGTCTTGTGACAGTTCTTCTCACTGTAAGGACTGCAGATACCCCTCTTGCCATGCCTCCCTCTTGAGTACCCGTCTCTGACAATTTCACTGCAGGTCCCTGGTATATCAAAGCAAAGAAAGTAGTACTACAGTTGTCATCAGGTTTCAAGGGAAGAGATACCTTTATGATACCTTTGATATAATTGGACTCATACAGCAAGTTATGATGTCTGGACCTCAAAGCATGCAATGGACAGCTACAAAAAATGTAATATCTGATAACTTTCATGGAAATTATATATCCATCACATAATGTGCTTATGTGCACTCATATACCTAAGGAAGATGACATGATAATGAAAAATTGACCTGACATGGGATTCAGTCCCCAAAACAACCATAATATGTAATCAGATGAGATTGCAGCCTAATCCTATACATAAATATTCACAGCATTATGCTTGCTGGCTGTCATTTGTATTGCTCATATTTCATGCCTGAAAATGATTTCAAACATAAAAATAAAAAACAGAGGCTAGTTATCCAAGCAGTGTGTGGATTACTTGAAGAGATGCATTAACTTTAAAACATGTAATAACAATGTGGTATATTTTGTACCACCAGGTTCATACATGTCTTCAAAAATGCAGCTTTAGAAACACAAAACACACAATCAAGCATACTGCAAGGCAGCAGGAAAACACTTAACTCCCTGCAACTAGCGGCCCAATGCCACCTTACACTAAAACCATGGAGAAAAACCTGTGCCTTTAACATTACCAACGGGTTGACAAATGGCTACCACACACAAACGGCACCGTGTACATTGCACTTCTTTAGCTTTCGTGCACACCACACAAAAGCTTCAAACACATCATAATTAAATCCAACGTGCACCACCAAAATCCCCACAAAACATCAATAACATGAACTGAGAAAAAGCAAGCGACACCCAGCGACGTGAGTCAAGGCTGGTGAACTTATTTTGTCTGTTTCGCGCCACGCATTTGGCACTTAGCAAAAATGAACAAAAATAAACGCAAAAATGAAATGGCGATACACAGGGATGACAGCAGACTAGCTGTCTTCTAGGAATTGCAGTGTACGTAGGGGCGGTGCGCATATCCTTTCCGAGGTTTTTGGAGGGTGCATAAGCCCGGTACGCAGCCACCTTCTATTTTGGAGGGTGTGTAAGCCCGGTGCGTAACCACCCTCCGTGTTGGAGGGTGTATAAGCCCGGTGCGTAACCGCCCTACGCTTTGGAGGGTGTATACGCACAGCCTTACTTAACAGAGAAATTGCCTTGTCTAGCAGTGTTGTCCACTTAAAATATACCAATAGTTATAAGTGGGCTTATTTCAAAGTATCTTATGCTTCCTTCAATTTCTTCAAATGTGGAACATTCCTTCCAGTGCTTGTGTACGTAGGTGCTTGGATACGTAGGGTACTGGCAGTTCAGATAAATCCAATGCATTTCGTTGGCCCAGTCTCCCCTGCTTTGATCACATGTCTCGGGCGAAGGTCGATAAGCATTGAGGCGCTCCAGCCAGCTTTGGAGGGCGCTCAGCCCCCCCCCCCCCCTCCCCCGCCCTGCCCCGAGGGCATACAGAGTTACTCCGCTGGGTACGGCCCAGCGTGGATCATCGTTTGTGTTGTATATGGGGTCTGCTTTTTTCGTTTTAAACTATTTTTGCGAAATAAAACACGCAGTGACCAAGCCTTTCAACTAAATGGACTATTGGACTTCTAATGGAAAGGGTATCAGAGCAATTAGTGTAATTGTTTGTACAACCTTACTCTTCCACGAATTTTGGCTATATTTTAGTCTCACTACACAACTTTTGCCAAGGCTGCGTCACGATTGGCCCACGTAAACATGACGGATAGTACGCATGCGCAGTACTTTGTTTACGTCTGTAGCAATCTTTTCTGCCGCCTTTTCTGCCCTGGTATATAAGGTAGGGCCTTCCCTGCCGCTCGTGTCACTCCAAGCGGTGGTCGCGGGTGTTGCGGGTGGGTGCGCTGGTGTGCTGCCGCTGGCATTTGTGCGTTTGAAGTCAAGAGGGTTGCTGAAAATAACCAGTTCAGGTTGTATCCGTTTACCCAAGAGTGGTTGCAAGTCAAGGAAAGGCTCGCTGAGTAAGCGTGGCAGCTCACAGCTGGCTACAATCCAGCCTCACGTCGATTGTGGCCGAGGTGGTTGGAGATATTCAAGAATATGAACATCATTCCCGTGTTGGTTTTGGGTTTTGTGACATTTGTCTTGCAGATAAGTTTGATTCTATGCAAGAAGGATTATTATAAAGTGCTTGGACTGGATAAGAATGCATCTGAAAAGGACATAAAGAGGGCATTTAGAAAACTTGCCATAAAATACCATCCAGACAAAAACAAGGCTTCTGATGCAGACCAAAAGTTTCAGGAAATAGCTGAGTCATATGAAGTGCTCTCTGATCCTAAGAAACGAAGACAGTATGATGCGGAAGGAGAAGGATTTCGGTTCTCTGGGCATGCTGGACATGGGGCACATCATTTCAACTTTGATGACATTGTCAAGATGTTTGATGATGATTTGATGACTGGCTTCGGCCAAGGCTTCAGTGGATTCCATGATGGAGGTCATGGCTCCCATCATCAGAGATTCAACGAAAAGCACAGATTCCATGCTCATCGGGTAAATGCATTCAGTTTTGATGACTTTTTCAATGATGATTTTGGCTTTGGAGAAGAATTTTCCAAGCATGGAGGACCTGACAGCTTTTTCACAAGTGATAGCATCTTCGGTTCACATGCAAGTGCCTTTTCACAAGGTGATGGTGGATATGCCCAAGCTTCAAGTCATACAAGAAGGCAAGGACATCATCAAAGCTGCAGAACTGTCACAAGGAGAGAAGGAAATGTAGTGTCAACTCATACTACTTGTTCATGACTTTCATGCAATATGCCTGCTGAGATTAATGAAATGTCTGTGATATTGATGTGTAATAGGATCTATTATGATGTCAGTCCTGTTGTCCAGGACAGTAAAACTTTTTTCCTTAGTCTGAGCCCACTGCAAGCTTCCATGGTCAAGGTGCAGTCAATAAGTCAATTGAAAAGAAGATTGTGTAATGTTTTTTCAGTGATGCAGTGCTCAGTGCTCTTAGTTTTGATGGTATCATCTGGGCTCAGGACTGTGTGGATGTCTGATGATGCCAAATAAATTGTGCTCTGAGCATGCATTTTTCAGAATATACTGAAGTGAGGAATACACTGAATGGTGGAGAAGATACTGAATAGTGAAGTGAAGTGAAGAATATGCAGAATGTACTGAAGCAGAAAAATGTCTCATTGGATGTATAACATCACTTAGTTTTCAACTTGTCTGTAGCACATTGTCTCAATCAGACCATGAATGTTAGAAGTAGCCATTGGACATCATATGGACAGTCTTGTTACCATTTGCAAGTATTCATTTACTCGGTGTGTCAGATTGGCAGGGAACAAAATGGCTAAAGTTGTATTTTCAACACTTTCCAGATGTAGAGGGACCACATATGCACTGTCCTCATGCAACACAAATTGCTAAGACATTCAGATGTCTTGGTTGAATTGTTGGTTGGCTGGTTATCTGAGTAACATAAAGGTTTTATGCAGTGAATTAATAGCACTGACATTTGTTCAGAATGATTTGCATTCTACCATTTTCACTTCCAGCATCTATTGGCCAACAACAGGTTTTGAAGAGATGCCTGTTGTGGGATGTGCACTAGCCATCTGGAAGCGTCATCAGGTGATGATGGATGGTGGCGGCAACCAAGTCTGGTACTTTGTATGTTCCCACTTTCAGGCCACCCTTTTGAGAATCTCAAGCATATGGACAAGGGGTCTGGGGGTCATGGTCTGGGCTTGTTTTCAGAATATATAATATTAGCCATATGACAATGTACTGAATGAATTTGCCTCAAAATTTGGTGTCATCCCAATTTTTCCAGACGTCCCTGCGCCTATGGAGGGAGCGGGACGCCCAATAACATAGTATTACGGCGTTGAAGGGGACTAGGACCAGCGTTATGATGCAGTCTGCCAGAACATCTCATCGCGCGCCGCGGATCGGCTGTATGAAAATAGTGATGCAGCTTGGGTGAGTTTTCCACCGGCAGGTCAGGTTCTGTGGCGCAGCTGCAATTGGTTTTGCAACGATATTGTGACTGCCTTCCGCGAATGGAGGGCGTGGTCAGGTTCGTGTTGCGTGGCGCCGCGGACGTATTTTCCTGGTCAGGCGTACCGCGATAATGTGGTTCGCCATAGGTCAGCGTAGGATCAGGACCGTCATAGCGTAACTCTGATTGGACGGAGGCGACCTTTAGCCATTGAAACAATCAGGTCAAAGCCAGAATTTGCTTGATTACGCCTTAGCGGAATATATTCCGACTTCCGATCAGAGCGCACCGGAATGGTGACAAGGACTCCGCGCAGCACAGTACAACCTCGCGTGGACCTCGATTCCGACTTGAGGCGTAAAGCTAGCTTTCAGAGGCGGCTCCGATACGATCGATTGGTGTGACAGCGGTTTAAAGGTCGTTTACTGATTTGGGGGTTCATAGTGGCCTGCATGTGTTATTCATTTTAGGAGCAAAATAGCTGCATGCGGCCGCGGCCAATCTGAGCGAGTAGTGACAGGCTGAACACGTTCTGCCGCTCGAGTTTCCATTCTGGTATGCACGCCAGCAATCAGGTTAATTCCGACCAGGACTCACACCGAAGATTCGAGGGAATCGATTCGAACCCGACTCAACGATAACATTGTACATTCCGGAAACGATGCCAACTCCATCCGGAAGCAAACGCAAGCCTGTTGAGAACTGCTGGTAGACATTACAAATTTGAGAACCGGCTACTCCGTTGAGTCCCAGGTGCGAGTCCCCTGAGTCCCCTGAGTTGAGTACCCCCTAGTGTGACGCCGCAGTCTAAAAGTCCAAATACCCGCTGGCGTGTTTGATGAACAAAATTGCTTGCTGCAGCACCGTCAGCCTGTCGTTAGCTTCGTTGCCTTATATGCATCGGCGCCCTGTGGACGGTTGGAGCCACGGATGCCAACACCGTACTTGCGGCGTCTGCTCGGGCGCCCCTTTCCACGGCCAAATGTGCACATGTGCAGGGCACCACCAACTAGCTAGGCGACTAGCTCGAAAGCGTTCCCTTTTACACCACTTCGAGCTCCTGCCAACATTGGGATGGATCTTCCTCCTCCGGAATGTTTTTGGTACCTAACTCGGCTCTTTCGCTCGCACACATGTATGTCGACCTTCGACAATAAACCAGGGCGGTCGCTCCGAGTAGGTTCCTTCATCAGCACACATACGAGCTCTCCTAACTGTTTTACGCGCTCTGAACACACTGCTGGGGGTGCGCGGTCAGTCAGGGCTCGGACGAGGTGTTGCCGTGCCTGGACACGCTTGATGATGGACGTTGACGTTTACGAACTTTTGTCAACTTCTCGTTCACAAAGTTCAAGGCTGCTCAAATTTCACATATATTTGTGTCGAACACGATTACTCGGTACGATTGAAAAGCGCACAAATATTCCAGAACCAGTGTTTTGTGTTCCGCCCCACTGCTGTGAACACGTGAAATTATAATACAGTACTGAAAAGACAACCACATGATCATGTGAATTTACGTGTCATATATGGCACACATTCCTGAGCAATGATTACCAGCCGTGTCCGGTCCTCCTGCCAGGACGAAAGGAAGACCGTGTTGCAGAGTATTCCAATAGCAATCAGCATTGCCTACAAATACTAAACATCAGGCACGACGAACGCGAACCTATTTGGCCAAGGGACACATATTCTCAATACATGTAAAATTATTTTAAAACCGTGCACAAACGATCACATGATTGCGTAAACCTGGTAAACCCTGATCAGAAAACAACAAAGCGTGGCCTAATACTGCGGCCCAATTATGTGGGCCCAATACAATGGCGACCCTACTACTATCGCAAACGGAAACGAACCTATTTAGCCAAGGAATTCTTTCTTAATGGAGAAAAGCACAGTTGGCATGGTGATCACATGATCACATCACATCACTTTTGGATGATCACACTTTGTATAAGTAATTTCAGATGCCTCTGGGCTAATCAGATGCAAGGCCATTGAACTGAAGGTACAACCGTCCGGCCAAATTCCGCTGCTTCGACTGATGACGTCACAAGTGTAATCGAACCATTGCGATGCATAGGCGATACACGCAAAATGTAGTTTAAAAAGTTTGATGAGCTAGTTTAAGACCGTAAGCCTGGATATATATTTGGCTTGTATGTAACACCACTATCTGTTCTTGCACCAGGTCATAATATTGGCCCAAAAGAGTATTTTTTCACGATCGATTGGCGTCGAAACTGAGCGCCTTTCCCCTGTAAGGCCGGGAGGCGAAATTCGAACCACCAAGTTTTCTCGGAAGTAATTGTATGATTTGTATACAACACACAGGAGCCAAAAGAGTTCACGGATGTCGCTTTAGGAGAATTTAACAATTACGCATAATAACAGGGGCGGTCAAGGTCAGGTCAAAGGTCTGCATAAGCCTTGCTAACATCAGTCTTACTGGTTCTGGGCGAACTTAAGCATGTCTCGTCTTAACATCGCGTTCGTTGGCTTTGTGAGGATGATGTGTTACTAAAATACTGATGCCATGACCCGTTCAGGTCAAGGTCATGGCACGGAAGATCGGCACGATAATTTGGTTACTCACGGGGTCAGTGCCTCAAAACATTTATTTACGTCCATTTTGCCTATAACGCATAAGAAATGTATATTAAGACTTGCAACTTTTTGGGTAAGTACAGCCAAGATGTAGGTGCAAGGTCAATATGAAAACACACATTGTCAACACAGCGTGAAATAAGCTAGTCCTGTCGCAGTTTTTAGAACACTTACGATTTTCATGACATCGCCTTAACCTCATATCGGATCATTCTAGTGCTGAATAAGAAAAATTGCCAGTCGATACGAAATTTTTCACCTCAGAAACCCTGCAGTGCACAGGACAGAATTATGACAACCCTAAACTTGCGTCATAAATAGCTACTTCTCCGATTATTTCCGGTTTGAAATGAAGATTTTCGAACATTTTTAAAAGGAAAAATTGTCGTTTGCAACACAATGAGTGTAAGGCAAAAGTGTATTATTGTGCTGGCAAACAAGGGGCCGCACACCGTACACAAAATGACATACAGAGCACTCGGCCACACATTTAATATCTTAACTATGGTAAAGACACTCAAGAGTAATCATAACAATTTGTGGCGAGGACCCAGAGTCCTTCTCAGCAACACGCAATAAAAGACTAGACCACCAACTGAGACAGTTTTCAGCAACCTTATTATACACAAGAACCAAGGGCTACCATACACTCAAACACTCACGTTAAACAAACACTCGCACACAAGTATCACAGTATCATAGTATATACAAGTATACAAGTGCACGCTAGCAGGCATCAGCTCTTGGGGCGGTGTCCTTATTCTACACAGCACAAACACGGGCACTAACCAAAAAGCCTAATCGGTGTTGCTATTCGAAGCAGCGGCACGAACACTTCTTAACATTATTAGCGACTCGCGGCATGCTGGCACAGCTGCTTGTCACGGCGTCTCTGCGCCGCGTCCCTGTCCTTCTGGCGGTTAAGCCAGCGCAGCCGGATGTGCAGCCGGGTGCTGGCCAACTTTCGAAGGATGCGCCCGTCAACGTCTTATTTTGCGTTGATGTGCTGCCTTCTGACGCCTCTACCGCAGCTCTCGTTGTTTCATCAGTCTTTGCAGGCTTTGGTGTCACTTGATGGTGCGTGTGATGAACGACGCCGATACGCTGATGGCTGACTTTTCACCGCCTCCCAAACCGAGCGGACTGCTGCCGGAGGAAAAGCTCAGTTAGATGATGCCAATACGGTAGTACATGCTGCTTAGATGAAGATACAATGAAACTTCATTGATATTTATTGCTCCCCCACTGCTTTACAGACAACTGTTAGATGAGACAGGCCTTGCTGGCATGCAATAAAAGTACATGATATGCAATAAACGTTCTTTAACAGGCACAAACGAGTGCTATTAATGTGCAGTGCAGGCATGAACAATTGCTTTATTTATTCTGCATATGAAAATTGTTTGCTGTCCGAAATCTATGTTTAATAACACAAAAGTATGGTGTTCATTCCAACACAAACACTGAAGCCAAAGAATACTCTGCACTTTCCAAAAACTTACTTTGGATGAGGCTCATGTTGAACTGATGGCTTCTTGTTCTTGCTGAGCAGACAGCAGACCTCCTTCCTCTCATGCCTCCCCCTTAAGCATCTGTCTCTGGGCATCTCCTCACAGGCCCTGGGAGATCAGAGCAAAACATGCTGTGTGTTGCCAGATAAGTTTGTCCTTTGAAGTGTCGGGAGAACATTCAGCCTGTACCATGCCCTTTGTAATGATTTCAATCTCACAGGAAGTCACTGGACATAAGTCCCCAGTTCCCAACTCGTCAAAGAACTGGGAACTCGATATCACCCAAAAATTACCGACCGACCTCCAACTTGCAAACGTCAGAATATTCAATACATACAATGTTTAACATTCTTTCCAATGTATGTTCGTGGAGATTATAAGGTCTTGGGGCTAAAAACACCAAGAATCATCCAAGTTTCAGACACTGATGCTGATGGTTAATAAGTAAAACATCAGCACAAAGCACTCAGACATAATATTAGTAATCCTCCCGACACCCTCCCCTAGACACCCTCTCCCCTTCCCCACACGCCATGAGAGCAAGCACCTATCCAAAAGAGAGACATGAGTTATGATACCGTGTTGGCTCGAGTCGTCAGACCAAAACCAAAATCCCAATTTCGCAACTCTGCACCTTACCTTTCTTCCGCCAACCTTACCTTTCTTTCTTTTTCAAATGACGCCACTTGACGCCCATTCATAGCAGGGCACACCAGGATGCGCACACTACCTATACATTTACTCGGCCCAATACCATGTTGGGTCCAGCTAGGTCAAATACTGGGACCTAAGACACTGGCCCCAGCTACCAACGTCAAGGCTGCGTAGATGAAACCAAGGCTACTAGAAAACTAACCTTGGGTGAAACCTAGGGCGCGTTCGGCCGGCAAATGATCTCGAAAAGTTGTCCGGGTTGTCAGTAAATTTTCCGAATTGGTATTCGGCACTGCTGACACGGAAAATCATCCCAGATAATTTTCCGTGGCGAGGGAGAATCCAGAAGAGTTTTCAGAGGATGGTCAAGGCGGATAATCTGTTTTTGCTATGCACTGCTGTGACCGTTGACTGTGGATGGCGCGTGGGAGAATAACCTGGGGGATAATTTTCGGACCGGTGGAGTGTAAATGGAGAATCTCCGCTGATGATTATCTGAGAGATAATTATTAGCTGAATCATTTTCCCTGGACCGAACGCACCACTAGTGTAAAATTGTGCGGTGATTATCATGTCATCTTTGCCACACGTTGGCATGACGTCACTGATTCTGAGACTTCAATTCGCGGATAGCTGAATCAGCTGATAGACGCCGGGCGTCATGTCGGGGGTCAATCAGAATATCGGAATATACGTGCGGCAACAAAAAGGTCGTTGGCGGAAGGCGCAGCTCTGGAACGCAGAGCACGTCGGTTTGCTGCCGCCGATCAACTTCGGCCTGCAACGCTGCACTGTAACGACTTGTTTGTTTCGTAGTTGATCCTTGAGGTGAGGCCGTACGTTTTCTGTTCGTCGGTGCTCGCTGTTCGGTTGCACGGTTTATACCTCGCTGTCCCTTCGTGGATGGTCTGAGAGTTGTTCACTTGTCAGATAACCTAACTGCTGTGTTTCATAACGCATTTCTGCTGCGTCGATACGTATGCACGTACGCACTAGATCTGCGCGCAGTAGAACGTTCTGCAGGGCGCCCCCGCGAGATCGCAGGTCACCCGCCAGCACCCCGCGGCCCCAAGGTGTATACAGACTGGCGCATGCCGCGTAGCGTCGGGCGAGGGCCGACCACGACTAGGGTCGCGACTCTGCACTCCTTACACAACGCCAGCGAGTCCGATTATCTTGAGGCCGGATATAGAAAGCATTCTCACTTACATTTCTAATGGACAGTTACCATGTTTATATGGGCAGCTGTGATTCGAATGGAGCCGGGATCCGTCCTCGATCCGGACTATCGGGCCCATGTATACACTTCACGCGCTGGTCCGCTGATTCGAATCATGCGCCGGCAGAAATCCATTCCCGTGGGAGGATCATCCGTTCAGGAAGGGATTACGTTCGAATTGTCGGTGGTCAAGGCTGCTTAAAGGATATTTGCTGTGTATAACAAAAAAAGAAGAAGAAAACCGCCTGGTTCACGCAGTTGTGCTCAAGGCCATTTCAGATATGTTTGGTGTTGCCGCTTTTCCATGGGTTTTCAGCTATTGCTCAAGACGATCCAAGTCTAACATGGAAAAGAAAAAGGGAAAGAAGGTGAAGTTGACACCACGCTATTTCAAGCACTCTAATTATTGAGGGCCTTAAGCGGCAAGCAGCACAGAAATGCTCACGTAATATAAGCTTGTTGGGCGTTGATCTACGCAGACAGTAGGCGTCAGCAGTGTTTGGTGTTATCTTTGTGTCTCAAGGTTAGATTGATTTGCATCTGGCGCAGGCTCCATGCTTCCAAAAACCATGTGGAGCTCACACGCAGTATCTGAAGTCTGGTTTTGGCTCTTGGAGGAGAGAGCAAAAATATTAAAACCACGGCTTGTAGTGAGAACAAAATAACCCAGGTAAATTTGCACTGCATTCACAGCTGGCACTAAAGGACCATCTTTGGTAGCAGATGACAGAAAACACCATGCTCTAGCAGGTCTCAGTGATTGCTAAAGACCATTAGAAATTGACTGCTTGCAATTTTTCAATTTTCTGGCTTCCTAAGTAAGTGCTTCCTTCCTAAGTATATGCTCGCACCTACTCTATGTTTTAAGCCATGAAGCTGATGGAAAGTTGTTGATATCAACAATTATATTACAAATGTGTCAGTCCCAATAAGGGCTGATGGAAGCAGATGCCTAAAATGTTGTGCACCTGTTGCACCATCCTCTGGACCACGTCATGCTAAGTTTGTGATTGAAATGTCATGCAAGCCACGATATAAATAGGAGCATCTGGGGTATGATAATTAGTTTATCTACATTCCAGCTAAGGTACAATCTTTCTCACCCAGAGGAAAGATTCTGGGACCATGTGATACCCGCCTAGGCTTTTACTGACCCAGATGTATTTAATTTGGGAACGGGTGTGTATTTTCCTTTTTAGCTGGACAGAATGCCTGCCCCTTCCCAGCTTTGGGAAAAAACTTGGTCAAAATCAGGGAGAACATGTTTTGCACCATTTCTTTGGGATACAAAATTTCTCTGCTCACGCGCTCCACAAAGTTATGAACAAAACTACACCACCTGGGACGTCAGGCTGCTGCGTGATCGGGACACTGGATCATGCCAGAGGCCAAAGGGTGCAGGCCCCTTGGCACCGAGGCACGCGGAGCCACGCGGTATCTCCATAACAATATACTCTGTCAGACACCGGTGCTCGCCAAAGAACTTGCCTGAGCAATAAATCGGTATCAAAACACACACTTCACCTAAGAAAAATTTCGGTACGCGGACATTTCAAACACAGGAAGGAATCACCCCCACCCCCCACCGTAAAGGCCGCAAAGTTCCGCCCTCTTTGGCTCGTCCGCAGGAGCCTACTCCAGAGTGGCTACGGTGCGGAGTGCCTCGGGAGGACGAGATCCGCGGATTTTATAAGGTGTGTGCCGGACTGATACGAGCCATCGCGCCCGCGCACCACCCTGCTATATCACCTGGAACACCTGATTCGGCCTCCCGAGCCAGCGCGGCCGCCGCGTGCCATCTAGCGGGAGTTCTCCGAATCAGCTGAACCTCGGTGCCATTTACAGGCGATGCCCGCGCCATACGCAAAGGACGGTGCCTGCATACCGTTCCAAGCGCCCGCATCATGTAGACCATGGGCGTAGGAACAGGGAGCACGGGTCATGTCCCCCCCCCCACTTTTCGAGGTGGGGGCAGCAATGTTAGCTGCCCTCCCCCCCCCCACTTTTCAGATTAAGGTTGCATTTGGCTTACTTTTGCACTGCATTAAACATGCACGCCGATTTAACTAGTTCACCAGCCATCTCTTAAGATGCGTCATCTTTTTCGTTTGCCCATTGGCCATCACTTAGTGGTGCAGCCGTAGGGCCGACGCCGCACGGCCTGGAGACTGCGACGCCGGGCGTCGAGGCTGTTATTGCTATGCCTTGCGAGCACGCATGTTCAACACCATATTGCGTAGTTTTCTCATCAGTAATCAGCTCTGACAAGATCTTGAGCATTATAAGACGAACATGGGCTAGCCACGTTAATATCTGCGATCTACATCACCTGCAATCTACAGTCGGGGAGAACTCAATATCTCTGAGGAACACAAAAAAACATCAAACTGGAGCCGCTGTCAAAACTATCGGACTGCCTGCGGTGATCAGGGATGTTCTTGCGTCAGTGAGGGTCCCTGTGCTGATCCGGGGCTAACTGCGCGAGTCAAATGGCCCCCCGCGTCAGGAATGGGAACTATGTGCTATGATATATCCTTCTAATGACCTCCAGATCGACCAGGAGATCCCGCGCCGTGCCACCAGAATGATAGCCAATGGGACGAAATGGCGCTTCAGCCCTTGACCGGAAACGGTAATGTACCCCTGGTGTTCTACTCAAGAGGCCCCTTGCCCGGAAGGGAATAAGGGGTCTCATTATTGTGGAGTAGATTGGGACTCCCATTCTTGTTGAAAAGCACAAGTAGAAATGAATTTAAAAAAAAAAAACGAGCGAGGTCGTGACATGTTTGCCTGAGAACGTTCATTTCTTTCAGAATGTATTATGGAAACAAATTACATCACAAGGCTTGAACATGCCCGCCCGCAACTTCGAGGGCAAGGACAAGGATGGTCTGGGTTGCAACTTCCGTGAAACCGATAAGTTTCGGCCACTGCAAGTGCCACCAGACGGCGGGCGCCGTGTTAATCTGTCTTCTGGGCAGATAAATAGCTGCGGAAACACGAAAAGTAGAGATTTTACCCTCACTCTTCCAATTCAACCACCAGATTCCAGCCCCACTTCGCGGTGCCTTAGGGACCAATCCGTTCTTTTAATCAATCTAAAAATTGCCCGCGTGAAATATACCTTCAGACTGCCTTCTAAATGCAAGATTTGATGTCGTGAAGCGTCCAAGGATACTTTCTCAGAAGCGTCATCATTTTCGTCCACCCATTGCCCACAACTTAATATTAACTGCTGGACCGACGCTGCGCGTCCTACGGAGACTGCAACGCCTGGAGGCGAAGCTTGCGTTCAATTTTTGAGTGCGCATGCTCAAAATAACACCACATAATTTGTATAACTAGGTGATTAAAGTGTTTAAAGGTAATCATTTCAGAAGCGTCATCATTTTCGTCCACCGGTGGGCCACGGCTAAATGTTAAATTTGTGAGCCAGCATGTTAAAAAACACGCTACATGAAATGTATCACTAATCGATTCTGACTGAATGGTGAACATTTTCAGACAAACATGGCTCGGCCATGTTAATACACCTTGTTGACCACTCGATTTGCAATTAAATTTTCATCGTTAAATTCGGATCAAACATCGATCAATAATCTACCTTTGCGATGTCCTCAATGTCTGTAGCACCCAGATAAAAAATCGACAACGCTTCTGAATTCTATCGGCTTAGAAACAGTCAGCTAACCATTGTAAATTAAGAGCGCCGGTGATTTCTTCCGTGCAGTCATTCGACGCCCGATTTCTGCAGCTTATTGACCTCCAGATGCAAGCAGCATTAAGCTCACGGTAGCCCCTGGTTTCTGTTCTGGTTACGAGGTAAAAATATCAATAACACGAAGAAAACCGTGTCACTTGTTAACAAGTAGGCCATATCCGGGGACTTGGGGGGGGGGGGGGGCTCACCATAAGATAGGCTTTTGTCAACCCTGTGTTCCCTCTTGGCAAGGCTCTGGCTACGCCCCTGCCTGCACACAAAAACAGATCAGGTCGCGTACGTTGCATGATGGGCAATGAAATGTCCGTTGGGCCAATCCATACCTAAGGCAGACAGCTTCCCGGCGGCTATTTTTCTACGATGGTGTGGTATAAGGGAAGATAATTCGGGAAAAATAGTGTTGCAGGTATTTAACACACGTTTCATACACCATGTAGAAGTAACACTGATCCAAAAGTATGCAACACAGTAGTCACACGATCAGCTCACCGTCAGTCATGCGGGAGACACCCAGACCAGGGCAGTGACCACCGACGGCGGACAGGAGCAGGACCCAGATAAGGAACATATGACAGATGGGTCTTATTATGTGGCTTGATTCTTAAAAGAGAATATCTAGTTTTATGGATTTTGTCACATTTTTTTCTAGCAGTTCAAGCTCCCGAATTTGTTTCCGCCCAAAATGCTGTGACAAGTCTTATTTCTTGAAAAGCAGCCAGCGAAATGAAGGCGCATGAAAAACCTGGCGCACTGTGAGCCATCCACCCACTTTCAAAATTCTCACCAGCCTATATCCATGTTGTATTTTGGCTATCTAAACTGTGGAGGCAAATGCTTCCTTAATGGCCCAAAATACCTACCCGCTCGTGGAATTTTGTCTCCCCAGGAAGGACAATGTCAAAATGGACGAATAATCCATAGAAGCTGGTTTGCTTTATTTGCCAAATGACAGATGGGCCGAATAGGCAAGATGGTGCGCCAGTGATAAACAGCTCCAGATGCATAGCTAGCATAGCAGCCATGACATTTGAATAAATAATGATAAGAATCTCTATCCCCCCCCCTCCCCGGTCATCGGGCTCGCTTTCCAGAAAAAGTTCCTGAAGTGCACCCTGAGCTTGCCCCCCCCCCCTACTTTTTGAAACGTTCCTTCGCCTATGATGTAGACCGCGGAACCGCCACGCGAGCGCCACTCGGCCGCGGGTGAAAATGTTTACACATGATCCATGTGACGCACTGGTTCAAACTCCAACCAACCAGCTTCTCGGTATCAGGCCGTTGCCCGCTGGGCCAATCATAAAGTTCTTTTATTCGCTACAGCGGAGGTGCGCACGGTCGTTCTCATGACGACGGATCACGACTGCGAGGAGGAAGTGTAGTACGGGTACAAAGCGTTGACACTGCAATTTGGTCTTGAAAGATAACCGTATTGTATCGTGATGATGCTGCAGTGCCACGACCCAGTGCTCTTGTTAGACGTAAGTGGGCCTGAGGTTTGACCAATGCAGGTTTTTGAAGTATGCCTCATAGGTGGGACACTCTCTTCAACAAGAAAAAATAGCCACAGATAACTGTGACGGCTAAGTGTAAATATTCGCTCATTGTATATGCTCTTGCTCCCAGCGCATCGCCTGTCTGTTGCCTGCCACCGCCGATCTCTCACCAGTCTGTTTGCCGCCAATCCCTTGGCTGTCTGTTACCTGTTACCGCCAATCTCTTGCCTGTCTGTTGCCTGCCACCGCCGACCTCTCGCCTGTCTGTTGCCTGCCACCGCCGATCTCTCACCTGTCTGTACTTGTTACTGCCGATCTCGCACCTTTCTGTTACCTGTTATCGCCAATCTCTTGCCTGTCTGTTTCCTGTTACTGCCAATCCCTTGCCTGTCTGTCGCTTGCCACCGCTGATCTCTGGCCTGTCTGTTACTTGTTACCGCCGATCTATCGCCTGTCTGTTACCTGGTACCGCCAATCTCTCGGCTGTCTGTTGCTTATTACCGTCAATCTCTTGCCCGTCTGCTACCTGCCATCGCCGATCTCTTGTCTGTCTGTTGCCTCTTACTGCAGATCTCTCGCTTGTCAGTTACCTGCCACCGCCGATCTCTTGTCTGTCTGCTACCTGTTACTGCCGATCTCTCGCCTGTCTATTACCTGCCACCACCGATCTCTTGCCTGTCTGCTACCTGTTACTGCCGATCTCTCGCCTGTCTATTACCCGCCACCACCGATCTCTTGCCTGTCTGCTACCTGTTACTGCCGATCTCTCGCCTGTCTATTACCTGCCACCACCGATCTCTTGCCTGTCTGCTACCTGTTACTGTCGCTCTCTCGCCTGTCTGTCACATGCCAACATCAATCTCTCCAATTGCTTGCACCTAGCGACATTTTCTGCTATAGCTAGAATAGCCCAATTGCCACCGTACCGACGTTGTGTGTGAGCCACTCGTTACGCTCAGCTTGTTAGCCCGTGCATTCGATCCTGCAACGTAACCCAACGACGCGCTGGAATGTTCTTGAGCCAGTGTCGTTGTGACCCCTGGGACAGAGCGTTTCTCTATTTCGGCCGGAGATCACCAACAACGAAAAGCCGGCTTTGTGTTGGCCTGAGGTCTAGGCGCCCATTTCCTAAGCAGCGGCTATGCCGGGCCCACGATTTACGTTGGCCGGGGCTCCCGTATTGCTCAATGATACCCAGTGTCTAACAGGTTATTCTGTACAAACAACGGGCTTCGAGTCAGTGAGGGAACGATTTGCTGACAGGGACGGGGACGGGACCCCGCTTGACAGAGGGCCTCTTGCGTTGGTCAGGCCCTTTGACAATGAAGGGAAACATGAAAACTTGTGATGAGGGATCATACCGAGGCAATCGCAGGGTCCTGTTCCAGTCAGGACCCTGTTAGTACCGAACGGTGATCCTTCTAACCCAATTCCAGCGTGGACCCGTTAAATCGAACTTGAGTCCGTGTGCCAATTATCTATGTGCCAGTTATCTGTGTATCCAATTATTATCCATGTGCCAGCTATTTGACCACCAGCGGCGATCAGGGATGGTATTGCGTCAATGAGGGCTCTTGCCCAGGTTGAATTGCGCGTATCAGAAGGCCTTCCGCGCCAGGGAAAGGACCTATGAGATATGATGTATCTCTCTAATGGCCTGATCGGCCAGGGTCGTCGTAAAACAACATCGCACGTGCTCGATCTTTTTATGTATATGCGTCTGCCTGACATTTCTTCAACCGAGAAGGTGCTTTACAGGCGGGGAGCCCCACTCAGTGCTCCGGGTACTCGCCCTCACGGAAAAGAAGGATCTTTTAGCACAGCTACGCTCACACGACTGGAGATCAGAAGATAGAAGCTTCAATCGCCGCATTTGCAGAATAAGAATTTCCTTCTTGGCAGTCATTGAGCGGTGGGTCGAATATTAATGCGGTGTGAAAGCGGCCACGGTTTAAAGCACGGTTCGGCAGTAATCTATCACCTGATTGTATCACGAGTAAAGTGTTGCAGAATGAAGTCGCCGTATTGTGCGTGGTGTGTTCCAGAGTTGGCACGGTGTTGGGCGTGGTGTTAACTGGTCTTTGCGTAGAAGCCGGACCATGACTTTAAAACGTCGAACCATAGCTTTAAATAGCTTACGGACGGACCATAGCTTTAAAACGTCGAAATTTCTCAATGTGACTATTGCTTACTTGATATCGTCCCTTACGCAGTTACTCTTTGCAAACTGAAGATCGAATATCATCAGCAAGCTCCCAACTCAGAAGGTCGAAACATCACGAGCGCGAGGCCTCTCTTGCCTTTGTCAGCTTCATACCTGATCGCCTCAACGACACGTGTGAAAGCGCCCAACGCGCTATTTATTACTGCGGCCACTCCAGTGACGCGCCCGGTCAACAGCTTGTACCCACTCTGTTCTAGTTATCGGCATGCCTGTTGAGATCGTGCAAGTTCAGTTTTACTTCTAGTTACAGGTACTTCCTGGCAGTGCGCATGCTGCATTCCCGTGGCATCTACCCGGAAAACGCGTCATGCGCACACTCTTCACTAGTTTGCGTGCGTCGGGCATGGCGTGGTCTGACCCGCACAGAACCGTCTCTTCGCGGCTCTCTGTTAACACCACTTTCCATCTTCCATGAACCACCTCCCACGCATGACAAGTGAGACCTAATTCAAGTGACTATATCGGACCGGCTTGGTAAGACGTTTCTGTGGATTACGCCCAATGCTTAGCTTCTCGCAAAGATGCAGTTTTAGATGGACTTGAAATGGGATGCCATTCTTCCGTATATAGTTCTTTTATCGGGCAAATTTGTTGAGATAAGTGCTCACACTCTTTTTCATCTGGGACGTAACCCAAAGTGGCCGTAATCCGGGGAGAAAGCGGGTACTGTGGTAGGCTAGACTGACCTTACCGGCTGAGCCACCCAACCGAACTTCCAAAGTGACAACTCTCGTTTCAGTCCAATGCCTTGTCAACACCGAAAGGCTTAACCAACTGCTTTCGAAGGATGTTGTGTGGGAAGACCCCCTTAACTGCAGAAACTACAGCTCAAAAGGCTGTCAGGCTGGTGTGCCATCGATCGGTCACCATCTGGCCAAAGTAGGTAATTTTAGCCACGATCGCACGACTTGCCACACGCCGCATTGTTAGTGAGATAGGATGCCTGGTTCATGCAGCCGTCTGATATTCGACAGTAGGCAGTGCAGCTTCTCGTGTCGCCTTCAGCTTTGCCAAGCGACACGCTTCAGACACTGGTCAAATTGACTGGAAATCACTACGCTCATGTTTTGCTCGATGTTTGGTATCTATTGCATGGTAAGAACAGCTTCAAAAATGCATCGTCGGTTTCATGCATCATCTCAAATTATTCAGTGTAATGAACGCTGGGGTCAACCGGAATCCAGTCTTTTAACTATGTTTGCTGGTGCTGTCGAGGATCAGTGCACGCCGAGACCACCTTCAGAAAAGCATCTAAGTAAACTTAAGTGAGTGATCACTGATGACTACCGCTGTCACCGATCGCGTTGCTTAACCACCACAGCTAGCATTGTGCGACAAATGCAATTGCCACTGTTTGGGAAAGCATGCGCTGACTTTTATCTGGGGAACCCTAAAATTTTACAAGCTGCCGCATATTGCAGTTCATTGTTCTTCATTTGAACGCAGGTGTTAACATTTGCAAAAGTTATCAAACATTGCCAGACTGGTTAACATCTGAAAGAGTTGGCATGACGAAAACATTAGGCACATACAGAATGACTTACTTATTATACGACGGTTAATTTGGTACGAAATTAACATGGCACTAAAAGTGGTGTGTTGAAGTACCTACTATCTCATACACCAAAAGTTGAGATGCTTGCTCTGTATGTATTTGGCCCAATATTCCCTCCGCTCATGTCTTGAGGGGCTCAGAGGACCACTGGGGTGGCGTGGGGGTTGAAGGCGGCACTGGGGAGTTCAGGCACCCCAGGAGCATATAAAGTCACGCCCCTGCCATCAAGTTAATCTGTTGGCGCTAGCACATCAGAACCCATATGCAGACCGCGACAGTCGAAGGCTGTAGTGTAAGCTTCGGATATTGTCCGACTGATGGCGTTACGAGCGAGAGCCTCAAACGTCCTACGCAAGAGCAGGAAAGCGGCTTCGATCATGTATGACCAAGCCCCACAGATAACAACTGGTGATTCATCATACTGAGAGCTTTAAGATCATTTTGATTTTGAAAACATTTCTCGGTGCTTAAAGTTGAGATTTAGGAGGGAAAATACGACAAGGAGCCTATACAAAACAACAAAGTTTAGATTATTCGATGCTTTGCAATGACACGGTATGGTACATTCTTTGCATATTGTGCGTTTCTCTGCATATTCTTTATGCATATTCTTTAGAAATCACAGTTGGACGTGGCCACCTTTAGCTTTGAGTTTATCATATTAAGTTGCATCTGCAATGAAACAGCGCTCAAAAATTTCATAATCAACCAGGATGTTTTGTAGTTCACAATCGAACCTACTGCATTGGTTAAAGCTCATGCATACCTACGCGCGCAATGGATCATGCTCACACTAACAGAGCACAATAATGTAACCTCAGAAACTCCGACAAATGGGGGCTCTCCGACTAGCTCGTTTTTTTCTCACACTTCGGTTGGTTTCATAACACGGACGACTATGCTGTGTGTACGCGAGTGCGGCGAGGGATCGACCACGCCACGCGCCTCCACCCGCACACCCACGGCCATCACCGAGGCTGCATCGAAGCCCCGGCATTACTGCATTCTGGGTAGCGACGCTGTGACGTTATCATGGGACTAAGTCATGTGACACCAACGCTATGGCGGCGAGAAAATGCTGTCCTTTGCGGGATGGTTTAAGCATAAAGATGTCCAAAAGCCGAATTTTTTCGACCCAGCGCATTCAATGAAATATTTCCAGCTGGGAAATGACTTTTTTTGCAACAGAGCGCCAGAATTGTTGCTGAAATGCGTTCCCAGCATGGCAATGACAGACAGATGGTTTACCCATTCACCAGTGATTTATCCCGAAGAACTCTGATTGGAAGTGCCTAGAAACGCTCTGTGTAAATCTACAACTTAGAAAAACGTTGTTTAGTAAGATTTATTTTTGGAAGTAGATCGTAGTATTGGTTTACCGTTGGAGGATTTTGAACACAAAACGTACAGTGTCTACTCACGTAACATTTAAATTGAGATGTTGAACAGGTTTGCTACCCAGTTAATTCATGAAATCTCCGTCAGTAAACATGTTGCTAATATGTATCGACTTTTGCGTAGTATCAACCAAAAACCATACTACGGGCTACCAAATATTAGTCCCGTGCTGACGTCACGTCTGCGTAGCCTTCTTTAGCAGCCTTGACTGCATTCAGCTGTATGACTGCGCTCAGCTGCGCTGGCAATGGGCGCATGCGCCATCCACGGCGCGCGTCGCCAGCTGCGCTCTGCACAATCGATGTGAGGCAGCAGGGCCTCGTGGGCGCGTGGGGCGGCGGCCGGACAGCACGTAGGCTTGGGGTGCGGCGGCTGGGCAGTGCGCGGGGTCGGGGCGCGGCGGCCAGACAGTGCGTGGGCTTGGGGCGCGGTTGCCGGACAGCACGTGGTCTCGGGGCGTGGCGGCCGGACAGCACGTGGGCTCGAGGCGCGGCGGCCGGGCAAGAGGGCGGCGGTCGGACGGCACCGGTCTCTGGGAGCTGACGGCACAGCTGCTGCCGAGCTCCGTGTTCCTGCAGGTAGACGACAGCTTGCCTGTCCAGTCTCACCGGAATCGTCGCCCTGTTTGTGCGCCATCCGCACAGCATCACTCCCTCATCGCCTCGCACCAGTCTGTCCATGGTGAATAAATAAACGAGCCTCACGTGTCTGGTGGACGGTACGCGTGGCCTGCTGGGCCAGCAATCGGCCTGCAGTCGAGTGTTTCGGTCGGCGGCGGCACCACCGCGGTCACGGCACCATGACGGACGACCAGGAGCCGCTCGTCAACGGCACCGCTGCCCGTCCAGGTGAGCCAGCGGCCCGTCCGGCCCGCCTCCTGCGACACTGACGCGCTCTGGAGCCTGAGCTGGCCCTTCGCACGCATGTGAGGCTCGATGACGGGTGACAGTCGGAAGCCCGGCCCACACCGACTCCGTCACGTCCAGGTGAGCCAGCGGCCCGTCCGGCCCGCCTCCTGCGACACTGACGCGCTCTGGAGCCTGTGCTGGGCCTTCGCACGCATGTAAGGCTCGATGACTGGTGACAGTCGGAAGCCCGGCTCACACCGACTCCGTCACGACTCAGCGGCCCTCCCGTGTTCTCTCCCGGTCCGGTGAAGCAGGCGTCGGTGCGGCGTGGCCTGGGCCGGTTCAGCTGATGTACTTGCGAGCCAGCTGTGTCGCGGTGTGCCCGGCGCAGCTTCGGTCAAACCCATGCCGGCCTCAGGCACGTGCCAGTGCGTTGTGCCCCTGTTCGGCAGACAAGCGCCTGTTCACGCCGGGCCCGCTCAACACGCGACCGGAGGTGCGGCGCGCCATGCTTCGCGACCTCGGCTCGCGGGATACGGCGTTCGTCGACACGGTGCGCCGGATCCGGCGCGGCCTGCTGCAGCTGGCCGGTGAGCCTCAACCCCCCCCCCCCCCGCCTGCACCTGCTACGCCGCCAGAGTCGCCTGACGGCACTGCTGTGGAAAGGGCTGATCACCTGCACGATCAGCAGCGGGAGCAGTCCGCCCGTTCTCCAGGCCTGGATCCTATTGCCGCCATGCTCTGGAACGGCGGTTGTTTTCAGTGGCTTGAGGCCTGAGCGTCGCGCGGAGCGCCCACTCTCGATCAGGCCGGCAAACATTCAGCACACCAACGGATACTATGCAAACAGCTCATTATAGGGGCAGATAACCGACACGAGCCCGGATTGTGTTGCGAAGACATGTTGTATAAAGTCGGTCTAAAACGTCCAAGATGGCGCATGGTCGACCAGCCCGTTCGCAGAGACCTCACAGTTTAATCGGCACAGCTTGCAAAGAGTCGCGTTTTTGTTGCTGACGGCAGCATTCAGCATGCTCACATTGTTACCTATTGTGGGGCGCTCACACGCGACGGCGGGGCGCACGTGTCCGGGTGACAGCCGCTGCCTGCACCCGACGGTCGCCGTCGGATCCCCGTCTCAAGTTTAGGTCAGAGCGCGGGGTGACGAGGTCCAGCGGCGCCACGTGCCTTCCGGCTGGCGACCACGGCCTGTCAGTCAGATGCCGATGCCAAGGGCACAGGGGCCATCAGGATCTGGCGCCCGAGCGGCCGACGGTCTGGGGAGGACCTGTGTTGGAGAGATGCAACTCAGTGGCGGGACAGGCGGACAGCTTCGAAACAATAAGACCGTGGCTGCCGACAGGCAACGGTGCAGTTTTTACATCCCTGAACTGGCGGTCACCGGGCTCCGAGCATTTTTAGTAAAGCTGCGAAACACGTGCTCCGAGACCGAGCTCTTTGCACCCTCGCTTATATGGGGGTCATGCACGGTCCGAAGAGGACACCGCCAATGCTCGTCCGTGCTCGACGCGACGACACCTCTGACGACACTGTCAATGCCCACGCCTTTGTGATCCGGCTCAAACTGTGTGCGAAACGCCAAGCTTGCGAGCCGTGGAAAGCGCGGTTACAGCCCACGTCCGGTGAACGGCAGGGGGACCAGAAGATAAACAACCGAGATCAGCAAGATGATGTAAGGACGCATCTGGAGTTCGATGTAGCAAACACACTCGTGTGGAGGCCACACGAGTACACCTGGAGTGGCCTGGGCTGCCTCTGGTTTGCACACGATATGCACCCGAGCAGTGACGCAGGCAGCGGGGCACAGGGGACACGTGCCTCCCCCTTAGGACTCGAGGTGCCCCTCGGGCCCGTGAGGACCGACAGCTGTGGGCTCGAAGCGCTGTCCGGGAGTCGCAATACGGGGCCTCGACCCGCATAGCTGAACCTTAAAATGCTGGCCTCTTTGTCGACCACACACCGCCAGTATCAAACAGTTGGCTCCGTGTCGGTGTGGGCCTGAGGGCCACTTCCTGAGCATGGAGAGGTGCTGTAAAGGCTAAACCGTTCCATTATTAATCTAAAAATCGCACTGGTCAAATGTGCGCTCGGACTGACTTCTGGGCGTACGAATTGGTGTCTTTAAGCGTCCAAAGGTACTTCTTTCAGGTGCTTCGTCATTTTCTTCCCCTGTTCGCCGTCACCAAATGCTGGCCGCAAGATGAGCACTACGCGGCCTACGGAGACTGCAACGCCGGTCGTCGGGCTTTTGCTTGAAGACTTCCGTGCGCACATGTTCAAAACTATGCCAAGTAATTTTTCACTATTCGGTTCTGGACCAAGGCTGGACATTGCCAGACAGACATGGGTTCGCCACGTTGACACAAATTTTTGGCGCCGTTTCGATCTGCAATCCACGCTCACAGTGTCTAATATTTCTGAAGAACACTAGCGCCGGCGGTTCATTTCTTGCAGTCTTTAACACCTGGTTGCTTCAGTTGATTAAATTCAAAATACATACTCAATTGGTTAAAAAACATACTGAATCTTCCGGTGGTTTCCTGCTTCTGTTCTAGCTAAGGAAAACAAACAAATGAAATAAAGACTCATCCCCCGAAATGACAGGAACCATATTTGCTCTTTTTTTCTTGGAGAGGCTTCCACCACCAGGAGTCTATTTGTGAGTCCTGTGTCCCTTCCCAGTTGCCAAAGCTCTGGCTGCGCCCCTGCATCCGAGTGCCCGGCCCTTGAAAGCTCAGGCCAGCATGTACTCTGTGCTCTGCTACTCCGTTCACAGACCAGTGGGGCGGCCGGCTGGGCTGTCCGGTGGAGGGTGGGCCTCGGGTGACCCATCCAGTGCAGAGTGAGCCTCAGGTGGTCCGTCCAGTGGAGGGTGGGCCTCAGGTCACCCATCCAGTGGGGCGTGGGCCTCAGGTGGCCCTTCCAGTGCAGGGTGGGCCTCGGGTGACCCATCCAGTGGAGGGTGGGCCTCAGGTGGCCCGTCCTGTGGAGGATGAGCCTCAGGTCACCTATCCAGTGAAGGATGAGCCTCAGGTGGCCCGTCCAGTGGAGGTTGGGCCTCGGGTGACCCATCCAGTGGGGGGTGGGCCTCAGGTGGCCCGTCCAGTTGACGGTGAGCCTCAAGTGACCCATCCAGTGGAGGGTGAGCCTCAGGTGACCCATCCAGTGGAGGTTGGGCCTCAGATGGCCCGTCCAGTGGAGGTTGGGCCTCAGGTGACCCGTCCAGTGGAGGGTGAGCCTCAGGTGACCCATCCAGTGGAGGTTGGGCCTCAGGTGACCCATCCAGTGGAGGTTGGGCCTCAGGTGACCCATCCAGCGGAGGGTGAGCCTCAGGTGACCCATCCAGTGGAGGTTGGGCCTCAGGTGACCCATCCAGTGGAGGTTGGGCCTCAGGTGACCCATCCAGTGGGGGTTGGGCCTCAGGTGACCCATCCAGTGGAGGTTGGGCCTCAGGTGACCCATCCAGTGGAGGGTGAGCCTCAGGTGACCCATCCAGTGGAGGATGGGCCTCAGGTGGTCCGTCCAGTGGAGTTTGGACCTCAGGTGACCCATCCAGTGGAGGGTGGGCTTCAGGTGACCTGGCCGTTCCTTGCCGGCAGGCGTGTCGGATGACCAGTTCACGGCCATCCCGGTCCAGGGGAGCGGCACGTACGCGATCGAAGCGGTCCTGCAGACGGTGTCACCCCGCGAGGGAGCGAAGGTCAGACGGTGTTACACCGCCAGAGGGTCAAGGTCAGACGGTGTCACCCTTCCATGGGGGCAAGGTCAGACGTCACCCCATAAAATCCCAGGTCAAGGTCAGAATGTGTGATCCCGCCTGGAGGTCGCAGTCAGACGGCGGCGGCACCGCCCGCGGGCCGGACAGGCTCATGATCTCAGCAAGCGCACCGGCAGAACGCCTGAGGCAAAACTGTCCAGTGCTGAGCATCATTCATTTGTTTCAAGTGATGGTCAAGGTCAACAATCAAGGTCAAGACAAATGCCATTGATGCTTTTATTATGGTAGCGTTTGTCCGCAGTGTTGCGGTCGAAGACTTCTGCAAACGCACCAATTTATGCAGTGTTCGGGTTGGTTAGGTTTGGAAAACTCCCGTGTGAAATCAAGATTTTCCGGTGGGTGTTCAAACGCTCTCTGGTGGGCATTAAATCACACCCTCGCTTGCATCAGCTGGAAAACCAGTGCCGGCAGCAATACCGCGTGATCTATAACAGACCGCGCATAACGGCGGCGTTGCACTGTAGCGGGGCGCGGGTCCGGTCGGGTTCACCCTCCCGTCCGCGGGGGCCAGTGGGCGTCACCCTCCGTTCCGCGGGGGTCAGTCGGCGTCACCCTCCGCTCCGTGGGGGTCAGTCGGCGTCACTCTCCCGTCCGCGGGGGTCAGTCGGCGTTACCCTCCCGTCGCGGGGGTCGGTCGGGGTCACCTTCCCGTCCGCGGGGGTCAGACGGCGTCACCCTCCCGTCCGCGGGGGTCAGTCGGCGTCACCCTCCCGTCCGCGGGGGTCGGTCGGCGTCACCCTCGCGTCCGCGGGGGTCAGTCGGCGTCACCCTCCCGTCCGCGGGGGTCAGTCGGCGTCACCCTCCCGTCCGCAGGGGTCAGCCGGCGTCACCCTCCCGTCCGCGGGAGTCAGTCGGCGTCACCCTCCCGTCCGCGGGGGTCAGTCGGCGTCACCCTCCCGTCCGCGGGGGTCAGTCGGCGTCACGCTCCCGTCCGCGGGGGTCAGTCGGCGTCACCCTCCCGTCCGCAGATGCTGGTCCTCTGCAACGGCGCCTACGGCCGGCGTATGGAGCAGATCTGCCGCACGGCTGGCATTGCGTGCGAGACGTTCAACCAGTCGGAGGAGCAGGCGCTGTCACCGGCCGCAGCTGCGCCGCTGCTCGCCGCCGGCCCGCTCTCCGCTGTTGCTATGGTACACTGCGAGACCAGCAGCGGCGTGCTCAACCCTGTGGCTGAGCTGGGGCGACTGGTGCGCCAGCTGCAGCCCGGCGCCGCGTTCATCGTTGACTCGATGAGCGCGTTCGGGGCGGTGCCGCTGGACCTGGAGGCGGCCGGCGTCGACTACCTGGTCAGCTCGGCCAACAAGTGCATCGAGGGCGTGCCCGGCTTCGGATTCGTCATCGCTCGGCTCGAGCGTCTGAAGCAAACCAAAGGTTGGTTTGACAATCCCGGCAGATGTTGTGTTAAGTGCTTTATTCCGCATAATTCTATTTGCGTTCTTACGCTGCGTCTGACGGTCTTCCCTATTGTTTAACGCCACAACTGAGCGCATTCCCCGCTTTCTCACGTCACGTTTGACCTCTGTCCCATTACCTCGCGCTACGTCTGACCGTCTTCCCTGTTATCTCGCGCTGTGTCTGACTGTCTTTTCTACTGTTTCACGTCACGTTTGACCATCTTGTGTTGCGCTACGTTTGGCCGTCTTCCCTGTTGCCTCGCGTCACGGTTGACCTCTGCCGTCTGCCCCGTTGTCTCACGACACGTCTAACTGTTTTCGTTGTTGTCTCACACCACTCTGACCGTCTTCTCTACTGCCTAAAGTCGCGTTTGGGCGTCTTTCGCGTTGTCTCACGCCGAGTCTGACCGTGGCCGCAGGTAACAGCCGCAGCCTCAGCCTGGACCTGTTCGATCAGTGGGCAGGGCTGGAGCGCAGCGGCCAGTTCCGGTTCACGCCGCCCACGCACGCCCTGCTGGCGTTCGACTGCGCGCTGCAGGGGCTGCTGAGCGCCGGCGGCGTGGCCGCGCAGGCGTCCCGCTACCGCGCCAACAACGTCATCGTGAAGCGCGGCCTGCGCCGGCTGGGCTTCCGGCCGCTGGTGCGCGACGGCGACGACTGCTACATCATAACGTCGTTCCTGTGTCCCACGCACGCAAACTTCTCGTTCACGGAACTGTACCGCCGGCTGTCGGCGCTGGACCAGGTCATCTACCCGGGCAAGGTGACCGACGCAGACTGCTTCCGGATCGGGAACATCGGCGACCTGCACGAGCCGGATATGCACCGGCTGGTGGACTGCGTGGAGACCGTGCTGCGTGACATGCAGGTACCGATCCCGGTCACCTACGGCGACCCGCAGTGAGACCGGCTCTCCAGCACCGCCGTCGTAGGCAGCGTGCCGCACGGAATCCGACCGAGACGTAACACGGCAGAGCGGCGATTAGTGGCGCTTGTATTCCGATAAAGTGGTCGGTGGTGATTGCTGGGGCGCACACGGAGAGCCCGGTACCACGCACCGAGGGTCCGTAAGCAAATTAATTGCACGCGTGTGTACATCCGGCGGCTGGTTTCAGTGTTGAGCAAATGTTAATACAACTGGTGAACATCAGACGTCCCGACGTCTTCGTGTCACCATTACACCATTCATTTGTTCTGTGCCACACGTCAGTAATCAGCACCGGTGGCTGGTACGAGTCCAGAAAAAAAATACTAAATGCGTTCAGAGACCTCTCGGCGCCTCGACCGTTAGCACCACAACCAACGCTGTGGCTATAAAAAGATAGCCACAAGAACCGCGAAGACGAGAAGTCTCGAGATTACGTCGACAGCGCTCGCGAGACAGCATTCGCCGCACACGAGGACTTCCAAGCGCACAGCGCCCGCGTCTGGAGCCACTCGGAGCCTGGGCGGCCTCTCCCCATCGACGCCGTCACAGGGACAGCTGGAAGCCAGATCTCGACGAGAACAGAGCGGCTGGCGCTGGCGCCGCCGCCCACATCACAGACTACTCTCACATCGAACAGCCAAACACACAGGCAAACGGACACCGCACTACCTGGGAATCGCATAGCAGGTGGCCGCGGCGGCCTTGGGTGGGGTGTAACTAGCAACCTAAGCCTGGCCGAGGGGGCGGGGGTCTGCCTCCTGTGAGGTGGGCGTAATGTTATACATCAATGGCATAGTTTTACCTCTGGAGCACAATTTCACACATCTGGGGCGTAATGATACGTTGCGACCTCAGAAACACTGGCGTTCCACAGCAACTAATGCACCAGAACACCAAAGTAACGGATGCTCTATCCACGGCATGAAGTGCCCACCATTAGAGAAAACTAGCGTTAGGCAGGTAAGTTCACTGAGTAATGCTTTGACATTGTAAATCTCTAACGCTGACAATGTTCCCCTGCGACAGGGAGGTCAACTATTCATTCGCGTCATGTACGAAACCACGCGTTCAAGAAAATTGCTTGTTTTAGAGCTTCGCACCAAAAAATAATATAACAAAATAAAACCAAGTTTTGCTGTCAAAGGAAAATGGCACACAGCACTAACAACGGGACCTACGGACAGGGCAAAAAGACGCGATCCATGGGCCATGCCTTCTGACTTAGGTGTAGTTTTACACGAACGCCAGCGCACTCATGGATCGGTGCAAGGACCCATCCTCGCCGCCTTCCACCTCCACATACACACACACGGACACACACACCATTTTTAAAACAACATCGTGTCTAAGGATGTTAACGCGGCTACACCCGGGACCGGGGTGGGGCGGCTCGCCGCCGGCTTGTAGCGGCCTCACCAAACCCCCGCGAACGACAATCGAGACTAGGCCTCCACTAGCGTTCATAGCCCAACAGTGCCTCGGCCACGCCGAAGTAGTAGACCATCTGGGCGATGCCGAACAGCGGCGCTATGACGATCATACGACAGGCGCCGCCCTTGAAGAAGGCCCGCACGCCCTCCTGCTTCATGATCTTGCTGGAAACGGAGGGGAAGACCGTGAGCACAGAGGTCATACTTCACCCCAGATCGAAGCGCCTGTTGTGCGACAATCCACCGGCAGCTCAACCATGGGCGACATACGGCAGTCAGACTGAATACAAAGGGCGGCAGTAAAAACTGTCACAAGTATCCACTTAAATGGCGGGCTGTTCTCATCGCACGCGAGATCTCCCTGCTTGCAATCCAAGCACTGCCACGCTTCAAATGCGTCCAATGACTTCAAGCGCCACGACAGCCTCAGCCCAACTATTCTCATGTCATCCTATCGCACAACGCAACCTTGACAAACACGGACAAAACGTCTACAGCCGCCACGAAAGACGGTCACCACGCGTTGGAGAGCCTGCGAGCGAGGCTGTACCCAAATACTTACAATTATAGATCGACATAGCCACGGCGGGGAAGCATGCTGCATTTTGCAGAGCTAAGACAATGAAAACACATTTTATTTAGGCAGCGGGTCTGGAGGGCACCAAGACTGTGCCCAAATACTTGCAACGATAGATCCATAAAGCGCTGGCGGGGAAGCACGTAGCATTTTGCAGAGTTAAGACAATGAAAACGCGGCAATTATTTAGATAGCGGTCTGGGGGGGGGGGGGGGAAGGGCACCACTCACACGAAAGCATCGGCGATGCCCGAGTACACGGCGTCGCCCTGGCCCTTGTTGATGACCTGCAGCCGGGTCTTCACCACATCGAACGGGTTGACGGCCAGCGCCGACAGCGAGCCGGCGGCGCAGCCGGACAGGAATGAACACCAGAACACCGCCTCGCCTGGCGGCACAGGTCGCGTCAGCGCTACAGCGCCGCCTAATCCTACCTACCCTACCTAAAATCCTACCTTGCGTGGCGGCACAGAGCACACAGGTACCGCAGCTTGGCGATACAAGCCGCCGATTACCACACCATCTGGCCAGCCAGCACAGGGCCCGTGTGCGCGACACAGCCTCGCACACAGTCCTGGCGGCGCAGGCCTCGTCAACGCCGAAACACAGTGTCGCCCGACGGCACCGACTATGTGATCACCAGACCACCGTCTGACCAGGCAGTAGACGCCCTGCGAGCACCCTGCTCCTGCACCGCCCCCTGCCCAGAAACAACCGACGACGAGAAGAGAAGCAGAAATGACAGAGCCCACACACGTGAGCTATTGTGCCCCGTAACCCCAGCTGCTGGCAACTTGTCGAAACGGATCGCTCTGGCATGCAACGACCAGAAAGAAGCACATTACAGTGGGGAAACACTATATCGGGACTCCCGTCAGAGCCACGAGGGCAAACGACAACATACCTGTTGCATTGAACAAACACTTCTTGGAAAGCAGAGACATTAATCATAAACGCATGTGACCCATTCCTCGACAAAGCCACCGGCGGGCGGGCCGACGCTATACCTCGCGCTTCAGGCTTCGAAGATATTACCCTCCATCAAGCTGGATTATGCCCGGATCGTACCGTCTCATTTTAAGAAAAACCGAGGTAATGCAACGGTCGGCGACCGGCCTATAGCGTTCTTGGCGTTTCGGAGACAACCAAGCAAGGGTGGCTCTGGTGGCCTGCATCTCAAAGGTAAACCAGAACAGCAAATTAGACATTGCTGAACTCGCAAAAAGCCTGTGTATCTCTTGACTCAATCATATATGTTTTCACGTTTATTGCTTAATCCCTTCGCGAGCTTGTCACGCAATGTACTTCCACCTTCGGGGCACACAATATGTCATTTTTAAACGACAAATAGGGTGGAAGGCGAGGGTCAAGAAACTGTGTTTTTTTCGTGCTTGTAGTTTACATTTCAAGTTCGGAGTCCAAGGCCAATTGTGAGCCGATGTGACATGCCATTAAGTTCATGTCGTTCAACCCGCAAGACAATGGATTGAATTGCGCACACCTGAACATCTTTTAACTTGCAAAGATCCCTTGCGTCAAATTCATTCTGTCAGTAAATTAAGCTGTGTGAGCGTTCATTAAACAGGCCCGGTAAATCTAGGTCCAGACGTGTTGTTGGCTCTCTGGTGTAATCACAGTAACCATTACCAACAAATATTCAAAATAAACATTGGTAATCAGCATTTCAGGACGAAGACCATTAAAAAAGATGTGATGACACTACGACATTAAAAACACTATGCTCGCACTCACAACGTGTTTCGGTGTTCGCATCTCGCATGTCGAAGACAAACTGATGTGGTCTTATTTCACCGACAGCGTTGAAGGTGTGTTTACATCCTGCGACGCACGAGTTAAAGACTGCCCGGATCACGACAGCGCTTCAACAGCTTGTGAGCTGGACGCCACTGAAGTGGCCTGACGCATCCAGCCAACTCGGCCGCAGCGGACTCAGGCGGGCCGGCCCACTCGGCCGCAGTTGACTCAGGCGGGCCGGCCCACTCGGCCGCAGCGGACTCAGGCGGGCCGGCCCACTCGGCCGCAGCGGACTCAGGCGGGCCGGCCCACTCGGCCGCAGCGGACTCAGGCGGGCCGGCCCACTCGGCCGCAGCGGACTCAGGTGGGCCGGCCCCACTCGGCCGCAGCGGACTCAGACGGGCCGGCCCACTCGGCCGCAGCGGATTCAGGCGGGCCGGTCCACTCGGCCGCAGCGGACTCAGGCGGGCCGGCCCACTCGGCCACAGCGGATTCAGGCGGGCCGGCCCACTCGGCCGCAGCGGACTCAGGCGGGGCCGGCCCACTTGGCCGCAGCGGACTCAGGCGGGCCGGCCCACCCGGCCGCAGCGGACTCGGGCGAGCCCACCCGGCCGCAGCGGACTCGGGCGAGCCGGTGTCGTCACCGCAGTTACCTGAGCCGTCACCCTTGCGCGGTCCCAGCGCATTCAGGTGGGCGAACAGCGGGAAGTAGACGCAGCTGAAGGAGACGTCCCTGAGCATGGTGGCGGCCGTGCCCCGATACAGGCCGGTGATACCGCGCGTGCGCAGCAGGTCTAGCGTGATCTGACGCGCCGAGACGCGCGGCGCCGCCTCGCCCTTCCCGGCTGTGGGGCGCGCAGGGCTGTGTCACAAGGGAGAGCGAAAGGGGATCAAGATATGAGGAGGAGACGGCGAGGGAGGGGAAGGTAAGGGGAGGAGAGAGGGAGAGGAAAAGGGAGAGAGACAGGGAAAGGGACAGGGAGGGGAGAGGGAGAGAGTGAGGGAGAGGGAGAGGAGGGGAAGAGGGAGAGGGAGAGGGAGAGGGAGAGGGAGAGGGGGAAGGAGAGGAAGGGGAAGGGGAAGGGGGAGTGGGAGAGGGAGAAAGTGAGACGGAGAAGGAGACGGAGAAGGAGAGGGAGAAGGAGAGGGAGAGGAAGAGTGAGAGGAAGATGGAGAGGGGAGAAAAAAAGCCAGAAGAAGAGGGAGATGGAGAGGTACAGGGAGAAGGAGAGGGGAGGGAGAGTGAGAGATAGAGGGAAGGGAGAACGAGAGGGAGATGGAGAGAAAGGAATGAGGGAAGTAGAGAGGCAGGGGCAGTTTGGGGGGGGGGGGGGGGAGTACGCAGGGAGAGCGAAAGCCGTACACAGCTCTGTCAGCCGCTTCTACCGGCTGACTGCAGTGTGAAGGGCATCGCACATGATTATTGGTAGCGGTGCACGAAGACGACACAAAGAGCACCTTGATTGAGGATTCAGACGTTAGGGTGAACTTGGCTGGGTGCCCTTAGTTTTGAGTAACACAGCTAGGCCTGCCACACGTCTAGGGCGCCAACAGTATAAGTTAACAGGGTTCCAGTGACCTACGATATATCGAGGGGTGCTACCATGTCACACAATATCAAGCCAGCACATCATTGCCCGACCGCGCCCCGGGTCCACCCGGCGCACTCACACACAGGCCCCCGCCAGCTGCCCGCCTGTGATCAGCCACTGGTCAGCCCCAATCCCCACTCCGGCGGGTCCCACGAGGCGCTGGCTCCCCGCATCTGACCGGCCTTGGCCATGGCGGCGACGCGTCCCGAGTCCTGCAACTGGATCTTCAGCAGCTCCAATTGGCGTGGTCACGATGATCTGGCAGAAGCCGGCACTGCCACCGGCCGCCATCTCTCGCAGCAGCGTCAGCTTCCTGCGGCAACGCGACAAAGGCTTGATTCACACAACGCGCGCCATGGGCTCGGTTCACTACGACAACACACGAAACGGGCTCCGATTCATTACGACAAACGCACGACACGGGCTCGGTTCGCTAAGACAGCGGCGCGACACGGGCTCGGTTCGCTACGACAGCGCACGCCATGGGCTCGGTTCATTACGATAGCGCACGGCGCCGTGTCGGCAGCCCTACCTCAGGCGACACATTTGTCAGTCCATGTGCGGCGGCGTGACGCTCGCGGAGGACTGATGCCCGCAGCGATCAGGCCCCGGCTACCGGCTGCGCACAGGTGTGTTGTGACTGGCGCCTGTGTATCGCGGGCCCGTACGTGACCTGCCGCACGCAGCAGGCTGTCCGTACTGAGCCCCCGCTGTAGCGTATCGGTGGGGCTGGCCACCGGCTGCGGCTGCTAAGCACTGACCCCTGTTTGTTGGCGTATCGGTAGCGGAAGAAGTCGTTTGGCCGCCCAGGCTTAATGGCCTTCTCGGGGCGTGATGAGCACGATGTTGACGGCTGAGCCGCGGGTACATGCCGAAGTAGCCCTCCGGCACCGGTACGTCTTCTTAAAGCAATCGAACCTGGCGACCACACGCAACCGGCAGTTGCACAGACGCCACGCGGCTTCCACTGAAAACTTAAGTCAGCAATCGTACTTTTAATATGCATATAACCATTTATATAGCCACTCAAGTACAGAAAACGGGGCCACGGAAAAAGATGGTGAATAATATGTGAACACGCCGGTTTTAATACGTTATTCTGATACCAATGTACTAATAAGTTACTTGTGCAGATACATATTTACATGCTCCAAATTTGTTTCCGATTAAGACGAGCAGCCACGGTCCTGTATTAGCAGCCAGTACATTTCACCGTGTTATATACGCTGCAGGAAGTAGGGCTTACATTGAGTTGTACATTCGCTCTCCATTTGGGCCAATTTTTTGGTTTTGCAGCCGTGTCTTGACTAAGTCCAGCGGGAAGACACAGGTGACACCAATGATGCCAGCAATGCCTCCATTGACTATCTTTGGTACCAACCTGGGAAAATCATTCATGGTGTGAGGCAACATATCGGGACAGAGCTGGATACGACATAACGAACCCACAACAACAAAACATCAATACAAAAGAGACGCACAGGCAGCACCACCAGCAAGCAGACTTCTCCACGAATACTGCTCGCAAGATATGGCCACCTAGCAGTTCAAGCCAGCATTCTGAACAACCAAACAATCTTAATCTGAGGTACTTGTTAAAGCATTTGTGAGGAACGTTTTACATGTAAAATGTCTAAAAATTATGTTGCTGATATTCGTTTCGATAGAGGCATGCAGAAAAACAGCAACACATCGATCTCTTCTTTTTTAGCCTGAGGCAGTCTTAAAAGTGTAGGGCTTCTATGCTGAACAACATCCATAGAAATTGGTCTCCCATCCAGATAAAGTGAATATCTGACTGATGTGGCAGAGAACGCACAGGTGACAACATAAGGATACACACGTATTTAAACTGCTGGTGCGCAGTGATGTCGTCGTCATCGTCATTGGGGCTTTACCATGCACTCGCTACTGAGGCCGTATGGCGTCGCCTGCCTCACCCTGGCAGGAAGAGCGGGCACCACGAGGAATCGAACCCCGTACCTCTGGCTTCCCGAGCGCACAGTGGTTAACGCAGACGCGTTAACCACCCCACTATCTGCACCCTGCACGAAGCGAGGTACATACAAGCGGTTTTGCCTCGTCCGCTGCGCAAAGAAACTACATCAGTATCACCGGTGGGCGCCGCCTTCAACGACACCATAGATCACATATCAGGAGCGTTACATGCATCCCCGTTCCATTTCCAATGTGTCTACTATTCAGAGTCCACCCGGCCCATTAATCGCGTGGCGCTATACAGGCACTCGGGATATAACAAGACTTCACCGTCGCCGGGAATCAGCTGTCTTCAGCAAACGTGGATCAACAACTCATCACTGCCCAACTAATGCAGTATGTTCTCAACAGCTGACTTTGCACAGCTTATTTTTCCAATACTGGCGCTACGAAGGTAAAATGCTGGCAAAATGTGGCAAACGCGAGTGAGTGTGTGCAATTGCTTTGCCCTTTCTGGCACGCTGGCGATGGCTCCGATGGGCGCTGCCGGGCACCTGTCCGAGCGAGATGCGCGCTGCCATCAGGCTGCTATGTTTGTTTGTCAGACAACGTAACTGTTGGCGGAGAACCAGCACGCCGCGCTTCCCGGTGAGCACGGCGGCCTGTCAGGGAGCCATTCTGTTTCCACACCTTACGATTGTTCTCCTCAAATTGTGCATACATCAGCCAAACGCCCGTGCGCTGGGAGCGCGACTCCACAGCCCCACGTGGCGTGCGCTGGGGGCGTGACTCTGCAGCCCCACGTGCCCGGGCGCTGGGAGCGCGACTCTGCGGCCCCACATGCCCGTGCGCTGGGAGCGTGACTCCAGCCCCACGGCTGTGCGCTGGGAGCGTGACTTCACAGCCCCTCATGCCCGGCGCTGGGAGCGCGACTCCGCGGCCCACGTGCGTGCGCTGGGAGCGTGACTCTGCAGCCCCACGTGCCCGTGCGCTGGGAGTGTACTCTCACGGCCCACGTGCCCGTGCGCTGGGAGCGCGACTCCACAGCCCCACGGGCGTGCGCTGGGAGCGTGACTTCAGCCCCACTGCCCGGCGCTGGGAGCGCTCTGCGTCCCACGCCCGTGCGCTGGGAGCGACTCCACAGCCCCACGGGATGCGCTGGGAGCGTGACTCTCACCCCCATGCCCGGCGCTGGGAGCGTGACTCTGCGGCCCCACGTGCCCGGCGCTGGGAGCGTGACTCTGCAGCCCCACGTGCCCGTGCGCTGGGAGCGTGACTTCACGGCCCCACATGCCGTGCGCTGGGAGCGTGACTCTGCGGCCCCACATGCCCGTGCGCTGGGAGCGTGACTCTGCAGCCCCACGCCCCGTGCGCTGGGAGTGTGACTTCACGGCCCCACATGCCAGTGCGCTGGGAGCGCGACTCCACAGCCCCACGTGCCAGTGCGCTGGGAGTGTGACTCTGCAGTCCCACGTGCCCGGGCGCTGGGAGCATAACTCTGCGGCCCCACGCGCCAGTGCGCTGGGAGCGTGACTCTGCGGCCCCACGTGCCCGTGCGCTGGGGGTGCAACTCCACGGCCCCCACATATCTGACAGTGCCCTGAGAGCGCGACTCCACGGCTCGCACGTACTCGTGGTGGGGATACTGAATCCCCTAATCCTTGCCAGCAATGCACAGCAGCACAGACATCTGCTGAGCGCTCTGGAAGGCTTCATGAAAAGAAGCGACCGGAATTTGTTCAGTTGCTCAGCTAAAACAAGGTATCTGCTATATGTTCGGGGTAGTCGTATCAGACACCAGGCGGCACCATATTGTGATCAGCACTGGTCGGCGTGCGCTCAGTCCCGGCTTCTGACCATTGTGGTCAATCTATGCAGACGCACAGCTCAGCCAAACGCGCAGCGCCCCCTATGTATTAACACCGCCCGGCATTCTGAGCTTCATCTGCGAACGGCAAGGCGTTCGTGTGCAGTTGTGACACCCCCTTTTCTTTTGTTAGCAG
>NW_023596136.1:20992266-21118065 GCF_011947565.3 Pollicipes pollicipes | reverse complement strand
TGGGGGGGGGGGGGGGGGAACGGCTATCTGATAACTTGCTCGGGCACATCCGATCGTTTGGTGGCCCTCTATATTGGGCCTTAGGCACGTGCTATTTTAATGGGGCCCTACGCAATGGTCGGGGCCCCCTCTGTTCGTCTCCTCGCCCACGCTGGATTGCTGGTGGGCCATGCACATCGGTTCTCAGTGTTTGAATTTAAGGCCCTCTGCCCGTATCGCGGTCATCTGATAGCCTGTTTAGGTACACTCTGTTCGAGTCTGTCTCCGCGAAGGTGCACACGAGTCGGCGGTCGGAACTAGACTGTATTTCCGCACTCCGCGAGACGCTCTGCCATCTACCGTTCGGTCTAGATATTACTACTCGCGCGCCATACTCGGTACTCTCACATCCCCCACCAGTTATTCAGCCCGCGGGCCGCGATCGAATGACGAACACAATTTTTTATACGCGAGGGATGAGTGTGTACACTAGATAATTGAACACAAGTATGGCGGGAGACGCGATCGCGGGCCGATAGGAAGACGGCGGCGGGGCGCGGAGGCTACAGTGCGAAAATAAGGGGTCGCATGCTAAATCTATAGAAAATACTAAATCTAACGCACACGGAGTGCCTGGCCATTCAGTCACATGGTCTCAGTTAGACGTTTGCGACGCCGGGTAGGCCGTGCAGACCGTCGCAAACGGGCGCTGGGAAGACGGTCGGACGTCGCCTCTCCAGCCGGGGTTGGACCTGGGGTCGGCTCACTCAGACGTCCCGAATCCCCCGCGGGGACCGGCTCGGGCGGGGGACGGTGTGCCCGCCGCGGCCGCCGGCGCCGGGGGCGCGGACGCTGGCAGCTGCCAGAGCTCGGCCGCGTCCGGCCGGCTTGGGGGCGTACCGCTGGCGGATGTGACGCCGGTTCCGTGTCAACACCCGCCGCTGGGCAGGCGGATGAAGTAGCGGCGGTGAGGGCCGATCTCTGCGATGATGCCGTACCGGTCCCAGCGGCCATTGGCTGGATTTTGGAGGGTGACTAGAGTCCCCGTCCGGAGGGCTGGCAGATCCCGCGCGTGGAGGTTGTACCGCGCCTGACATGCCTTGTTATGTTGTCGATGTCGTTAGACATCGCAGGGCCAGAATACTAGCTGGCGGGCCCAGACTTTTTGCCTTTTCGTTGCCCACGTGTCCGGCGTGAAGCTCCCGGAGCACGGCGGGTCGCATTTGCCGGGGGATCACGAGGCCGCACCCGTGAAGCACCAGAACCGCCTTCAACTGTCAGTTTGTCTTGCACTGACCAGTAGGGGCGGATTTGGTACGGGAGGTCGATTTTTTATGAGAGAAAGCCGTTCGTGACTGCCCTCGAGTAGGAGCTGGGCTTCCGCGTCGCCATCAGCCGCCTCCAGCACGTCCCGTAGTCGGAGGTCGAGGTGCGACGCGCCGGTCGCCCGCGCAGCGACGGTGGCGACGGTAGGAGCGGTGTCATCTTCGGCCAGCTCGTCGCCATCGGTGGGCGGGTCGACTGGTGACCTGCTGAGCGCGTCGGGCCGCCAGGTGGCTCTTGCCTCGACACCACGACGCAGTCATGCTGACGTCGGATATTTTTTTCGCAGTTTTTCGCAGTCGCAGCTTTCGCAGTTTCGCCTTTGCATTCGCGGGTTCTCGATTTCGTCAAGGTTTTTGTTGTTGATGATGGGCACGATAGGGCGGTGATCAGCGACGAGGTCCAGGTGTGGAAGGCCAGAGGCGAAAAGTCGGCACATTTTTCACCGCCCAGGCGACTGCCAGCAGTTCTAGTTTTGTTGTAGCGTACCGAGATTCGGTGTCGGTGAGGAAGCGCGACCCGGCCTGCACTACTTTCCAGGTAACGTCCGGCTGTTTTTGTTGTAGCAGAAACCCGAGCCCCTGGAGATGGCTGGCGTCCGTATACAGCCTCGTCGGCCTTGTCGGGTCGAAGTACACTAGAGTGCGGACGGACGACGGCGCCTCTCTCGCCGCCTGGAACGCCACCTCGTGACAGATGTCCCAGATGAAGGTTCTCTTCGCGCTCAGGAGGTGGCGAGGCGGTTCCAGTAGCTTAGCCGTCTCTTCGTTAAATGGCACCACTTGGTTGACGAAAAAGCTCCGGAGGTCAGTGAGCGATTTCGGCGCCGGGAACGCCGCTATGGCGTTCGTCAGGGCCGGGTCGGGCACGTAGCCGTCTCGGGACACGATGAAGCCGGCGAATTTGACGCTGGTCTTCATGTGCCGCGTCTTGGAGGGGTTCAGGGAGACGCCGCGGGCACGGCACCACGTCAAAAACTTCCGGACTCGGGCGACGTGTTCTGCTTGCATCTTGCTGGCGATGATGACGTCGTCCGCGACATCTTGGATGCCGTCCACGTCCCCGAAGCACTCGTCCATGCGCCGATTGTAATGATCGCTAATTGACGAGACGCCATAGGGGGCGCGCAGATAGCGGTAGCGCCCGAATGGTGCAATAAACGCCGTCAGGTTTCGGCTGTCTTCATCTAGAGGGCACTGGTGGTATCCTTTGGTGGCGTCGAACACGCTTAACCATTTAGTGTCCGACGCAGTGATGGATGCGACACACTCAGCGGGCGTGTTGGATTGGTACAGCTCCCGCCTCACGGGCCTATTCAGCTTTGAAAGGTCTACACACAGTCGAATGCCCATGCCATCCTTCTTGGGGGCCACTACGATGGGCGTGCACCACTCAGTTGGCTACGTGACGGGCTCGATGATGCCGTCACGCTCGAGTTTTTCGAGCTCGTGGCGTAGAGGCTCTCTCAGAGCTATCGGCACCCTGCGTGGCGAACGCACGGCGAAGAGGGTGGCGTCTTCTCGCAGGTGGATTTGGTATTCTTCTCCTGGCATGGTTCGTGCTTTGCCGTCCAACACGTCGGAAAACTCGTGAAGTGGCGCTGCATTCTCGGTCACGTCGGAAGAGATGTGATCGTAAGGCAGCTCTGAGGCTCTTGGGGGCGCTGCGTGCTGCACGGGGACTGTAGAGGGCCGCACCGATCGGGCGGTGTGGTCCACTGAGGACCGGCGGTCCGGCCCGTCTCCGCTGTCTCCGTCGTCGAAAGTCGGCCGTCCGACGGTTCCTCCCCCGGCCGGGCGCTCGTGGCGTCCCGTCTCGTCTCCGATTTCAGTAGGGGAGGGCTGGCCGCGGCGCGGCGCGCGCGTCTCAGCCGCGGCTGGGTTGGGCGGCGGCGGCTGACCAGCGGGTGCGTCGGGCGGTCCGGCACCCCGACTGACTGCATTTATCTGCCGTGGGTAATTGGCCGTTACAATACGAAGACGGACGGCAGTGCGCCACAAGAGGAGGAGTCGTGGCACTCCTGAGATGATATGCACCGTGTCAGACACCGTTGCGTCACCCAGGGTGATTCGGACGGGCAGACTCCCGCGCGAGCGCGCCGCGTGTCCGTCCACAGAGCGGGGATGGGTCGACGGCGGCTGAAGATTATCGTTCATCTCGTCAATGAGTTCGGCAAAGTCTAACCCAGCGACTGACACGTCGGCTCCGGTGTCCGGAAGCGCCGTCATCTTGGCCGTCTTACGACCTGACACGGACACGCTGACAGTCGGTGCGGATCCCATCGATGCGGTCGCGAGCGTAACCGCAGAGGCAGATGTCTCTTGTGACTGGCGCGCGCTGCGGCACATCCTGGAGATGTGACCCGTTCTGCCGCAGTTGTAGCACGCCCTATCCGCGGCCATGCAGCGGTCAGATCGTGCATGCCGGGTGCCGCAGTTTCTGCAGGCCGAGCACGGGGAGTCCATTTCTCGCTCGGAGGAGCCCCCACCCGACGCTCGGCGGGGAGGGGTGGGGCTCCGCGACTGGAACCTGACACCGCGCGGAGTCCTGGGGTCCGAAGGGCGGCCGGCGCGCCGGCCGACCGGTGCGCGGCACCCTGACACGGCATCGGCCTCTCCGCCGACGATCTCCACGAGGTCACGCGTCGCAGCCTCCTCGGAGCGGCAGATTTGGATCGCCTGCTGGAATGACAGGAGTGGGACGGCGCACAACCGTTTGATTGCCGCCGGGTCGCGCAGGCCCACGATTATACGGTCCCTGATCAGGCTGTCACGGCAGGCATCGCAGAATCCGCACTCGCGGCTGAGGTCACGGAGGCGGGTGGAGAAGTCATTAAATGACCCGCCCTCCTGCTGAGTGCAAATATTAAATGTGCGCCTCTGAATGACCTCGTTGACCTGGCCGCGGGCGTAGCCGTCCAGGTGCGAGAGGACGACGGAGAGGTCCGATCGCTGGGAAGCAGGGATGTCGAAGTTGGCCGCGACTGTCAGGTCCTCGTCCGAGAGGCACGACCGGAGAATCGCCAGCTGCAGGGCTGGCGGCCTGCTGCTCAAGTCCGACAACATCGCGTAGTCGTCCCATCTCTGTCGCCGCATGCGGTACGTCACTCCGCGGTCCCCGGTCAGCTCCAATCGTTCCGGTTTGGCATCTTTTGCCATCGAGTCTGGCACGAGTCGCGTTCCCCGGGGCACGGCACCAGTCACAGGGTCATCCATGTCGTCCGGCAAGGGAACCGAGGCGGGATCAATTCCCACTGATCCTGTCGGCTGCGCCTTGTTTGAGTCTGTCTCCGCGAGAGTCCACACGAGTCGGCGGTCGGAACCAGACTGTATTCCCGTACTCCGCGAGACACTCTGCCATCTACCGTTCGGTCTAGATACTACTACTCGCGCGCTATACTCGGTACTCGCACACACTCCATCTTTCCGGGCCCTCCGCATGGGTTTTAGGTATTTCTTATTTGAATGGAGGGCCTTAAGCTCCTGTTGGAGCTCCAATCTGATAAGATGCTCGGTCCTTTCGATCGTGGGGGACCTCCACGTCTGGTTTTGGGTACTTCCTTTTCTAATGGAGTGCCCTCCGCTCTTTTTGGGGGCCCTATCTGTTAACCTGCTCTGGCGCAGTCGGTTACTCGGGGCCTTCTACATCGTGCCGTGGGTAATTCACATTTGAACAGAAGGTCCTAGGCTCTTACCGAAGCCCCATCTGTTAACTTGCTCGGCCACACTCGAATATCCGGGGGCCCTCCACATTGTGTCTTGGGCACTTCCCATCTGAATGGAGGGACCTACGCACTTGTCGGGGACCCCATCTGTTCGACGGTTTGGCCACGTTGGATTGTTCGAGCGCCCTAAATATTGGGTCTTGGTGTTTTAATTTAGGGCTCTACACCCCTGTCTGGGTCATCTGATAATCTGCTCGGATATACTCCATTTTTCGGGGGCCCTCCGCACTGCGTTTTGAGTAGTTCTTATCTGAATGAAGGGCCCTGCGCTCTTGTCGACCTCCTTCTGATACGCTACTCGGGCACATAACATCATTCTGGGGCATTTTACTTAAGATCTTCAGTGCTTACCATTCGAATGGAGGGCCTTACGCTCTTATTGGAAGCCCTATTTGTTAACCTGCTCGGGCACACTCGATCATTCAGGGGCCCTCTACATCAAGTCTTGAATACTTCCTATTTGAATAGAGGGCCCCAAGCTCTTGACGGGGGCCCTATATGTTAACCTGTTGTGGCGCACTCGATCGTTCAGAGCCCTACACATTGCCTAGTATTTCTTATTTGAATGGATGACCCTATGTTCTTAGCGGGCCCTATTCATTCAGCTGCTCGGGCCGGTGGCGGATGCAGAGTGTGAGGGGGGGAAGAGGGGGGAGGGGGAGGCACAGGGCCATGTCCCATGGACCACGCCGAGGGAACCTAAAGACTCCGAAGGGGCCAATAACCGGCCGGACGGACGCAGTTTCCTTACAACAAACTTGGATGCATTTAATGCATGCATTTAATTTAATTGAATGCATTGGATGCACAACAGAATTGGATGCATTTAGTTTGATCTTGAGATGACCAAGAACCATTGCTAGCAAAAATAAAAAGTTCATAAGTAAACGAAGTTCATTCTTCGCTGATTGAGAGAGTATTGCTTGAGGGAAATTTTGGGTCTCATTACGCTGTCTAGAGGCATTACGCTGTTGGCTGCCTGTCTCTATATGTCCACTTGCTGCGTCAATGTGATCGCTAAGGAGCGTTCCACGTTACCCTTGACCTCTTCCCATTTTTTTCGTAGGGCCCAATGTGCTGTTGGGACGCTACCTGCCTCCATGCTTGAGCACTGTTGATCAATCGGGTTTTCCTCCACGGATTCTACCCATTCATCCGAAAGGTTACATACATTTTTTCCGGGACCGCATATTCTAGAGTACATTCAGTTGCTCAGGGGTCCTTCATATAAATATCAGGTACTTTCTATTTGCTTGAAGGGCCTGTGGTGCTCGTGCCCGGGTTTAGTGACGTCATGTGTGGGCAGCCCATCCTGCCGTTCGACATACCGATTACGGCAACCTTGTCTGTGTGGATGCGCCAAGTCGGCGCGGTGCGCACGTGTCCAGAGAAGAATATATCGTTTGGTTTGATCGTGTGTCCCAACGAACCAAGGACTTGACATGGCGCGGTCGGTAAGGTGATATCATGTGAATGTCATGTTTAGCATGCTTCGCCTCAAGTACCTCTCGGCACAAGTACGGCATTCCAGTCAAGCCAGTCAAAGCCGAATGAGTATGAAAAGGACATGAAAAGTTCGTCGCATCAGTTAAGCTTTCGGTACTTTTGTGGATATCGCGTCGGGCTCTCACGCGGCGGGACCGGGTTCAAGTCACGGTTGAGGCGGTCGGCTTTTGACACGATGGAAGATGAAAATGCTTTTGCCGCTGCTATAGCGAGCCTCACTAATCTGTTGAAAGACCAAGTTGAAATCGCTAACCAGCGTGAACAACGGATGGCTGATCTTGTGACTCAGGCTTTGCAGGGCAGACAAGGGGGCGAGCCCGCAGACGACGCCGTCGCCGAAAACCACAAGCCACGAGCAGCAGACTTCGCCTTCCGCCGTCAGCCACCCCAGCACCGCGGCTAGCCACCTCCGCTAGCCTGTGAGAGTTCTCGACCTAGCGAGAGAAGCACAAAGGCTACCGTCTTCTCACAGGCTTCGACTCCCTCCCCATCAAAGAGCAACGAACAGCGCTACTGGCACTCCTCGACGATGAATGGACGCGAGTTGTGCGCCATTCTCTGGACGTGAGCGACACCACTGAAGTAGACGACCTGCTGGACAAGACGGAGAAGCACCTCAGGAGCCAAAGGAGCGTCATCCTCGACAGGAAGGGCTTCTACACAAGACCGCAAGCAGATGGAGAGCCGTTCGACGGCTACCTGATGGCGATAAAGGAACTGGCGGAATTCTGCGACTTCTGTGCCCACTGTATGGGCAACAGACTCAGGGACAGGATCGTAGCTGGCATCCGGTGTGAAGAAACGTTGCGATTTCTTCTCGCCGAGCCATCGTGGACGCTGCAGAAGACAATCGACATCTGTCGAGCGCGTGAAAACGCACTACAGAACAGCGAAGCGCTCCGCGGGAGTCACGCTTACCCCGTGTCCGCCTACCGCCGTGGCCGGAGCCGGGACAGTAGAGGTAGACGGGACAGCCCAGACAGCCGACAAAGACGGGACAGCCCAGACAATCGTGGAAGACGATCCAGCATGGAAACACGGGACGCCAACTACAGGCGAGACAACAGCTACAGAAGAGACGACGCCTACCGACGAGACAACCGGTCGCATAGCCGCGAGAGGCGATCCGGCTACTGTGCCGAACCATGGCACCCCAAGGGGCAGCTGGCCTCTTGCCCAGCCAGAAACACGACGTATAGTGCCTGTGGCATCAAAGGGCACTACACATCAGTCTGCAAGCGGGCCAGACGGAGCAACGCGTGGTCAGACTACGGAGAGCGACAGACGTCCGACAACTTCCATGTGAACGACGTGCGCGTTCAAGGCGTGACCGCGAAGAAGACGCCGCTGGTGAAGAGAAGAAGTGTCTCCCCTGGTCAGCCATCAGAGAGGTGAAGGATCACTCCTGTGAACACCAGACACTGGTGCCGAAGTCTCCGTCATCGGCACCAAAGAAGCAGAGCGGATCGGCATCAACTCCTCGCAGCTGACACAGCCGGCCGACAGTCTCCTGGCCGCTGGAGGACATCAGCTGGAGTGTACCGGCACGTTCCAATGCAAGTTGACCGTGGGACGACGCCAGACGTCGACCACCGTGACAGTTGTGACAGGCCTAGACGCGGCCCTCCTGTCATGGCATGACTCCATCGCCGTTGGCATCATCTCGCCTGACTTCCCGAGACAGATCTACGGTGTCACAGGAACAACGACGGAACAGACTACTGCTGAAGATGCGACGTCTACACCCGTGATGACTCAGGACGTTCAAGCGGCAGAAATCAGCCCGTCCCTTCCAAGATGGAAACCAGATGACGGGGACCCGACGCCAGCCCAGAAGGACCAGCACCTGGACACGCCGAAGAAGGCGTTCCCGTTGAGTGTTCAGCACCCAGCCACCGCTGAGGGAGATGTCAGGTGGTCCAATGCAGATCGATCTACGGCCAGACGCTCGTCCGTACGCTGTGACAGCCGCCAGACACATCCCGCATGCATGGCGAGACGACATCAAGCATCAGCTAGACAACCTGATCGCGCAGGACGTCATCACGCCCGCGGCACACCCGACTGAGTGGTGTCACCCGATGGTCCCAGTGCCGAAGTCGCCCACAGACCGAAGCCACGGCAAGACCTTCGTGCGCATGTGCGTGGATCTGACCAGACTCAATCTTTACGTTCGACGTGGAGCGCATCCATTCACCACGCTTCACGATGTCGTCACCGGAATCGAGCAAGGGAGCCGGTACTTCACGAAGCTGGACGCGAAGTCAGGATACTTCCGGGTCCTGATCGCAGAGGAAGACCAGGACCTGACGTGTTTTATAGCACCATGGGGACGCTACAAGTTCAAACGCGCCGTGATGGGCCTCTGCACGTCCGGAGACGAATATGGACGGCGTGGAGACGCAGCACTGGCGGGCCTGGCGAAGACGAACAAGGTAGTCGACGACATCCTGGCCTACACTGACGACTATTCGGCCAACCTTCTGCACGTGGCCCAGATTCTTCAGCGATGCGACAGCCATGGCATCACCCTGAACCCGGCGAAAGTGACGCTCGCCGCTCAGACGCTGGACTTCTGCGGCTATGTCATCAGTCCTGACGGTTACACAGCAGACCAGCGAAGGGTGCGGGCTATCGCTGACTTCCCCGTTCCAGAGAACCTCACAGACTTAAGGAGCTTCATGAGACTGGTCAACCAGCTCGGAGCGTTCTCGACGGACACAGCCAGGACAGCCGAGCCTCTACGCGACCTGCTGAGGTCCCGGAATCAGTGGACATTGACATCGGTGCACCAGGCAGCGTTCGAAGCTGTCAAAGCAACGCTCGTCACCCCTCCCGTCCCGGCCTACTTCGACCCGTCACTGCCAACTGCAGTCCACACAGACGCATCACGACTCCGAGGCCTGGGCTACGCGCCGCTGCAGCGTCACGGCCAGGAGTGGAAGCTGGTCCAGTTTGGCTCCAGATTCTTGTCTGAGATCGAGTCACGCTACGCTGTTGTGGAGCTCGAGATGCTGGCGGTGACCTGGGCCGTGCGCAAGTGCCACATATATCTGGCTGGAATGGCAGAGTTCAGCCTTGTCACCGACCACAGACCCCTGGTGCCCATCCTCAACACCAAGCCTCTGGCGGAGATAGAAAGCCCCAGGCTCCAACGACTACGAGAGAAGCTCATGGCATACACCTTCACAGCCGCCTGGAAAGCTGGAAAGACTCATCAGCTCCCAGACGCGCTGTCAAGGTCGCCCGTTGATCAGCCGAGCCCTGAAGACCAGGAAGCTGAACACGACGTGACGTACCAGACGCGCAGTGTCCTCCTGACACGCCTCACCGACGGCGGCGAAGACGAAACGGGATCTGCACCGTTCCAGGACGCTCTGTTGGAGAAGGTCAAAGAGGCTGCCGGCGCGGACGAGGCATACCAGAAAGTGGCGAAGACTGTCATGCGAGGATTTCCCGACCACAAGGCAGACCTCGCTAGTCTGGTTCATCCCTACTGGAACTTCCGAGAGCTCCCATCCATCGACGGCGGCCTTCTCGTCTGCGGAGCCCGGCTCGTCATCCCGCACAGCCTACGACGTGAAGTGCTCGAACGCCTTCATGACGGTCACCAAGGCGTGGACAGGACAAAGCGGCGCACCAGACAGTCGGTGCACTGGTCTAACATCGATCAGGACGTCCACAATTTCGTGACATCATGTCGCCACTGCCATGAGAGACTGCCCAGCCTGCAGAAGGAGCCACTCATGACCGAACCCAAGCCGACGAGAGTCTTCCAGTCCGTGTCGGCGGACTTCTTCCACCACGCTGGAAAGACGTTCCTCGTGTACGCCGACAGACTCTCCGGTTGGCCCATCGTCGTCTCCTGCAACAGAGAAGCGACGTCCCGGACCCTCGTCTGCTTCCTGCGCGAAATCTTCCCCTTCACAGGTGTGCCAAACGTCCTGAGAAGCGACGGAGGCCTACAGTTCACGGCGCACCACACCAGGGACTTCCTCGTGCGCTGGGGGTCAGACACGTGCTATCTAGTCCGCACTACCCCCAGTCGAATGGCCACGCGGTATCAGCAGTCAAGCTGGTCAAACGACTCCTGCAGAAGACGTATGTGGCCGGCAACGCGGACTCCGATGAGTTCGCCCGAGGCATCCTGGAGATCCCGAACACGCCCCGGGTGGACGGACGCTCACCCGCCCAGATCCTCTACGGGCATCCAGTTCGGTCGGCAGTCCCCATGCACCATCGCGCCTTCGACGAAGCTTGGCAGAAGGCTGCGGAGGACTGCGACCGGAAGGGGGAGGATGTGATGCGAGCGACGACTACAGCCTACGACAAAGGAGCAAAGCCACTGCACCCGATGCGAATCGGCACGAAAGTGAGCGTACAGGACAAGGAGACAGGTCTCTGGGACAGAATGGGAGAAGTCGTGGCCATCGGGAGAATGAGGGATTACCTGGTAAAGTTCCCCAGCGGTTGCACCATGCGGCGGAACCGGCGGTTCATTCGTAGGTACCGGCCTGTTCGCGCCACGCAGGGCGATTCGGCTCCCGCACGCAGTGACGTCGCACCAAGACCTGCTCCAAAGAAGGTGCGATCTGCGGACCAGCCCAGGACGGTGGCGCCGCGTCGAGGCAACCGTCAGCGGAGAGCCCCGGGGAGGGTAGAGGTCGACCCGAAGGTCAAGACCTACCGATCGACCCGGGGAGGGGTGGTATTCGTGTTCGGGTTTAGTGACGTCACGTGTGGGCAGCCCATCCTGCCGTTCGACATACCGATTACGGCAACCTTGTCCGTGTGGTTACGCCAAGTCGGCGCGGTGCGCACGTGTCCGGAGAAGAATATATCGTTTGATCGGTTTGATCGTGTGTGCCAACAAACCAAGGACTTGACAGGGCATTGTGCCGTTGCTAGGGCTCTTATAAGGTATGGCATGGAGACGCTCGATGCTCAGGGGCCCCCTACTTTGCTCGAGGGCGCTTTTCCTGTGGTCTCATTTGCGGCTGACTTTTCACTCCTATCGAGACCCGTGTCGTTAACCTGCCCGTGCACTCTTGATTGCACAGGGGTGTTACTTAATAGTCCTGAATAATTTCCCTTTGTTCGGAGGGTCCTGTGCTATGACCGGGGCTTCATAGGTCAGCCTGTCGAGGCACTACTGATCGTTTAGGTGCCCACCACGTTGGTCTTGAGTTCAGTTTTCGCCTGCTCTGAGAACCCTACACTTTTTGACGGGAGCCACTGTGTTGGTCTCCTGCGGCACCCATGACTGCTCAGGATCCCTCCTTATTGGCCTTGGTGCCTTCGCCTTTGAGCAGCAGTCGAACACGCGCCGATGAATTTTTACACGCAATTGCCAAACGTAATTCTACGTGCCTCTGCCGTCGTATGCGTCATTTCCACCGGCTATTCAGTGTGTCGCACTCAGATTTACGGTGAACCTTCACGGGAACCTCAATATCTCTGTAGGGTGTGAGCTCCCTCCCCCTAGCATCAGAAACTACGGTGCTGTCTGATATGAAAAACCCTATTTAGAATTGATTCCACTTAGAAGTGAAGCGAGTAGGCATCATCACGCCGCGCCGATAAACCATGAATCCACCCGCTTAACAGCGACCGTCATCGAGATTCGAACCCGGGCTTACCGCGTGAGAGACCAGCGCTCCAACCATCCATCCACTGGAGATGCGGACCCGGCGGCCGAAAATTCGTGATCAGAATGAAATGGTTCAGAGTGAGTTGATGGATTTCGCAATTGTTGCATACACGCTCAGTGCAGAATGATGGGAGGTAATTGGCTGGGCAGGCTTTCAGGCACAATGCGATACACGTGGCTTGGCGCGTCGCAATCCACTCGTGAGTTGGTTATATTTCCAAACGGCGCAACGGAACATGTTGAGACACTGCCGTAATTCGCTGCACTACAGTACCAGAACTCCTCTCTGCTTGGCAAAAACTTGCTTAACGGTACATACTATAAGTCCAGGCTCTCTGGTGTGCTCTAGTTGCGTACCGGACGAGTAGGCGGCGGAACCTGATCGGCTGTTTCCGTCGTTCGCGCGCCACTGGGCTGCGGGAGGCTGGTTTCAGCTTCCGCGTACGAAGCGGACGTCGCTGGCTGATTGACAGCTTCCGCGGACGGAGCGAACGTCGCTGGCTTGCTATCAGTCGGCTGTGGTGCCGTCACGTTCCTGGGCGCAGCCACTAACAGCTGTGAGGTTAGGCTACCAGGTGCGAAGTGCTTCTCTGTTTCAAGCAGTCCGTCCTCTCCAGACGTATAACGGGGACGGATGTGATCGAAGTGACGACGGAACTGACGGCCATCTTGCAACAGAACCTGGCAAGACAGTCCGCAGACATCCAGCACGGTTCCTGGGAGCCACTTATAGGCCGAACCAGTCAGTTCTGTGATGAAGACTGGGTCTCCCGTCCTGAACGATCTGTTGACAGAACCACTCGCCGTGCTGCTGCGGTACTGCATTTCCTCCGACGGGTGGAGCTGCGTCAGGCGCGTTCTTGGAGCGCGTTTGAACAGCATCTCTGCTCGGTCTTTTCCTGTTGCTGTATGTGGCGTATTTCTGTACTGGAACAACCACCTCTGGAGCTTCGTGAGCAGAGGAGCGAGGCGTTGCTTCCTGATTCCGGTTTTCACGAGCTTCACCATGCTTTCCGCTTGACCATTAGATGCAGGGTGAAGCGGATGGGTGAAGACATGGCGGATGCCGTTGGCGCTTGTGAGGTCGCTAAACTCTTTACTGGTGAAGCAGCCACCGTTGTCGCTTGCGATCATTGCGGGGATCCCATGTATGGCGAAGGTAATCCGTAGGTGGTCTACGGTCGTTCTTGTACTGACGTCGTTGGTTATCCAGACGTCTGGCCATTTGCTATACGCATCCACCACGATCAGGAGCATCTTGCCTTCTACAGGGCCAGCGTAGTCAACATGTACTCTGTCCTACGGAGCGTCCGGATACCTCCATGGTTGAGAGGGCACTTAAGGCGCTGCTTTCTGGTGTAGCAAGCATGCATCACAGACTTTGGTGAGCTCGGCCATGTCTGAGTCCATTCCAGGCCACCAGACCTGACCGCGGGCACGACATTTCGGAGAGCAAATGCCAGGATGCCCTTCATGAAGGAGCCTGAGTGCCTTTTGGCGGCACCGTGGTGGCATCACCACTAGGCATCCCCAGAGCAAGCAACCGCCCTGGATACTCAGTTCGGCATTTCGCCACTAGTACGGCAGGAGAGCTGGCGACACCTCTGAAGACTTGGGCCATCCGTTCCGGGTGAAGTGCAGAACTTCAAAGAGAACGGCATCTCTTCTGGTCCATTCTCGAACAGCGTTCACAGTTACCAACCCATCGGCAGCTTCAAGCATCTGGATGACTTCCATGAGCGGAGCTACTGCAGCCTCTGCCAGTTTCAGCAGTTGGCAGACGGCTGAGGGCGTCTGCTGCTGCATGCTGTTCTGCATTGCCAGGGACGTGTACCGACTGGTACGGGTAGGCGTCCAGCGTGACCTTTCATCTCACTATGCGTGGTAAGACGGCTTCTGGCAAGTTGATTTTCCCGAGGAGCCCCAGGACCGGCTTGTGGTCGGTTCTGAGCGTGAAGGGTCTTCCATATACGAAGCTGTGGAACCGCTTGACGGCGAAGACTAGAGCCAGACCTTCACGGTCGATCTGACTGTAGTTCTTTTCAGCTTGGTTCAGAGTGCGGGAGGCGAAGGCGATTGGGCGTTCTCCTTCCGGTATCATGTGAGACAACACAGCTCCTAGGCCATAGGAGCTGGCATCTGCTGACAGGATGCCTGGTGCATTACCGTCAAAGTGTGCGAGACAGGGAGTTTCTGAGAGAAGAACCTTCGTTGCCCTGAAGGCGTCCCGCTGCTCTGCGCCCCATCGCCACTCCGCGTCTTTCCTCAGGAGTGCATACAACTGTGCAGCAACCGCACTCAGCTTCGGGCAGAAGCGGCTGTAGTTGTTCAGCATGCTGAGATACGTCCTCAGTTGTCCAACGTTTTCAGGACGTGGGGCGTCTCGCACGGCTGCTGCCTTCTGTTCTGTTGGGTGCAGACCTTGTCGATCCGCACCCCGAAGTAGGAGACCTCCTGTCCTGGAGACCTAGAGTCTCCTACTCCTACGAAGTAGGAGTAGGAGACTCTACGAAGTAGGAGTAGGACTTCTAAGTAGGACTAAGGACTTCAAGAGTAGGACTAGGAAACTCCTACTTCGTAGGAGTTTCCTACTCCTACGAAGTAGGAGTAGGAAAAGAGAAGGCAGGAAGCACCGGCACTTCTTGGGTTGATTCTCAGGTTCTCCTGATCCAGTCGTTTCAGTGCTTTCTCCAGGTTAGCGGGATGTGCAGTGTTAGCGAGATGTGCTTGATGCGGACAAATTTCCATGTTTTTGCTTCTGAAACTAAAACTTGAAAACTTTCCAAACACGATTTTTTAATTTAAAATTGAATGGGCATGGTCCACTCAGTGTGTAAGTGCAGCGGCAAGTGTTTCTGTGCATGCAAACAGTTTCTGGAGCAATTGCAACAAAATTAGACATGCCTTAACTTTTTAAGTTACACCATCGTGTTTGTCGTGCGCTTACACGTCGAGTAACGGATAATACAACATTAATGGAGGGCTGGAAACATACAGTATTCTTCATGCGCGCAAATTTCCATTGTTTTGTTTGTGAGAGTAAAAACTTAAAATTTTCCATACGCGGTTTTTTTAAATCTTGGAATGAAAGGGCAAGGTCCATGTAGTGTGTGAATAGAGCGACAAGTGTTTCTGAGCATGCAAAGAGTTTTTGCAGCAATTGCAAAATCTGCATCGAGCGCTGTTTGTGAGTGTTCTTTGAAATAACTTAAAAACTATACATGCGTTCGTTTTTTAAATTACACTATCGTGGTGGTCGTGCGAGTACACGTCGATTGACCTATAATAGAACATTAATCAACAACTGCAAGCAAAACGCATTCTTGATGCGGACAAATTTCCATGTTCTTGTTTCTGAAACTAAAAACTGAAAACTTTCCAAACACGATTTTTTAATTTAAGATTGAATGGGCATGGTCCACTCTGTGTGTAAGTGCAGCGGCAAGTGTTTCTGTGCATGCAAACAGTTTCTGGAGCAATTGCAAAATCTACATGAAGCGCTGTTTGAGATGTTTCTTTCGAATAACTCAAAAACTATAAATGCGCTAATTTTTTCAGTTACGCCATCGTGTTCGCCGTTCGATTACGCGTAGAAGGACGTATAATAAAGCAATAATGCACCTCTAGAAACATGCAGCAATCTTGACGCGCGCAAATTTCCATGGATTTGTTTCTGAGGCTAAAAGTTGAAAGCTTCCCAAACGCGATTTTTTTTTCAAGTTGAGAATAAAAGCGCACGGTGCATTTAGTGCGCAAATGCAGCGGCAAGTGTTTCAGTGCATGCAAACAGTCTCTGCAGAGATTGCAAAATCTGCACCGAGCGCTGATTGAGAGTGTTCTTTCGAATAACGTAAAAACTATACCTGCGTTAACTTTTTAAGTTACAGCATCGCGTTCCCTGTGCGCTTAAGCTTCAAAAGGCCTATAGTGAATAATGAAGGCACGGCTGGAAACATACAGTATTCTTGATGCGCGCAAATTTCCATCGCTTTGTTGTGTCACTAAAAATGGCAAATTTTCCATTCGGGACTTTTTTAATTTAGAATAAAAGGAAATAGCCCATTTAGCGTGCAAATGCACGGGAAATTTTTCTGCGCAGTTTCTTCAGCTTTTGCATACTTTGCATCGAGCACTGTTTGAGAGTGTTCTTTCGAATAACTTAAAAAATATACATGCGTTAATGTTTCAAGTTTGACCATCGTGCTTTCCGTGGGATTACGCGTAGAATGACGCAAATTAAACATTAATGGACGTCTGGAAACATACAGTATTCTTGGTGGACGTAAATTTCAAGTTTTATGTTTTTGAGACTAAAAAGTGAAAATTTTCCCATCGCGATTTTTTCAGTTTAGAATGCAAGGGCATGGGCCATTCAGGGTGTAAATGCAGCGGCAAGTGTTTCTGTGCATGCAAACAGTTTCTCCAGCAATAGCAAAATCTGCATCGAGCGCTGTTTGAGAATGTTCTTTCGAAAAACGTAAAAGCTATGCATGTGTTAACTTTTTAGGTTACACCATCGAGTTCACCGTGAAATTACGCGTACAATGAACCATAATAAGACATTAATGCACGACTGGAAACATACAGTTTCTTGATGCGCGCAAATTTCCATGGTTTTGTTTCTGAGACTTAAAACTGAAAATAAATTCATAGGCAATTTTTTCATTTTAGAAAGAAAGGGCATGGTTTATTTAGTGTGTGAAGGCAGCGGCAAGCGTTTCTGTGGATGCAGACAGTTTCTGCAGAAAGAGCAAAATGTGCATCGAGCGCTCTTTGAGAGTGGTCAATCGAATAACTTCAATACCATACATGCGTTAACTTTTTAAGTTACACCATCGTGTTGGCCGTGCGCATACGCGTCGAATGACGTATAATAAAACATTAATGGACGGTTGGAAACATACAGTATTCGTGATGGGCGCAAATTCCCATGGTTTTGTTTCTGAGACTAAAAATTCAAAAGTTTCCAAACGAGTTTTTTCACTTGAAAATAGAAGGCCATGGTCCATTTGGTGTGAAAATGCAGCTGAAAATGTTTCTGTGGATGCAAACTGTTCTGCAGCAATTGCAATATTTGCATAAAGCGCTGTTTGAGAGTGTTCTTTCAAATAACTGAAAACCTATACATGCGTTCGTTTTTTTAAGTTACACCATCGTCTTGGTCGTGCGATTACGCGTCGAATGACCTAACGTAAAACAGTAATGAACGGCTGGAAACATCCAGCATTCCTGACGCGCGCAGAGTTCTATAGTTTTTTTTTTGAGCCTTCAAATTCAAAAGCTCCATACACGCCTTGTTCAGTTTAGATTGATTGGGCATGGCCCATTTAGTGTGTAAATGCAGCAACAAGTTTTTCTGTGCATCCAGGTAGTTTCTGGAGCAATTGCAAAATCTGCATGGAGCGTTTTTTGAGTATTCTTTCGAGTAACTTAAAACCTATACATGCGGTAAGTTTTTAAGTTACACTATCGTGTTCGCCGTGCGGGGCACGGTCCATTCAGTGTGTAAAAGCAGCGGCAAGTGTTTCTTTGCATGCATACAGTTTCGGCAGCAATTGCAAAATCCCTATCCAGCGCTGTTTGAGAGTGTTCTTTCGAGTAACGTTTAAACTATACATGCGTTCGTTTTTTAAGTCACACCATCGTGTTTCCTATGCACTTACGCGTTTAATGACATGATAAAACATTATGCACGGCTGGACACATACAGGATTCTTGATGCGCGCAAATTTCGATGGTTTTGTTTCCGAGGCTTCAAACTGAAAACATTCCAAACGCGATTTTTTCAAATTAGAATGAAAGGGCATGGTCTATTTAGTATGTAAATGCAGGAACAAGTTTTTCTGTGTATGCAAACTGTGTCTGCAGCAATCGCAAAATCTGCATCGTGCGATAATTGAGTGTTCTCTCAAAAAACTTGAAAACTATAAGTCGATTTGTTCTTAAGTTACACCATCGTGTTTGGTGTGCACTTACGCGTAGAATAACGTATAATGAAACATTAATGCATTGTTGGAAACTTCTTATATTCTTCGTGCGCCCAAATTTGTAGGCTTTTGTTTCCTACACAAAGAATGGAAAATTTTCCAAACGCGACTTTTTTATTTTAGAAAAAAGTGCATGCTCCATTTAGTGCATAAATACAGCGGGAATTGTCTCTGTGCATGCAAACAGTTTTTGCAGCTGTTGAAAAATCTGCATCGAGCGCTGTTTGGGAGTGTTCTTTCGAATAACGTAAAAACTATAGATGCGCTTGTTTTTTTAAGTTACACCACCGTGTTTGCTTTGCACTTGCGCGTCGAATGGCCTATAATAAAACATTATAAACTGCTAGACACATACAGCATTCTTGATGCGCGAAAATTTCCATGGTTTTGTTTCTGAGACTAAGAATTTAAAAATTTCCAAATGCGATTTTTTCATTTAAAAATCAATGGGCACTGTCCAATTAGTGTGTAAATGCAGCAGCAAGTTTTTGTGTGCATGCAAACAGTTTTGCAGCAATCGTAAAATTTCCATCGAGCACTGTTTGAGAGTGTTCTTTTGAATAATTTAAAAACCATGCATGCGTAAATTTTCTAATTTACACTATCGTGTTTGCCTTGCGATTACGCGTCGAATGACTTATAATAAAACATTAATGCATGGCTGGAAGCATACCGTGTACTTGATGCGCACAGGCTTACATGGTATCGTTTCAGAGATGAGGTTGCAAAATTTCGAAGGATGACTTTTCATTTTAGAATGAAAGGGCATGGTCTATTTGGTATGTAAATGCCGCGGCAAGTGTTTCTGTGCGTCACAAAGTTTCTGCAGATCTTGCAAAATGTACATCGAGCCCTGGTTGAGAGTGTTCTTTGGAATAACTTAAAACCTATACCTGTGTTAATTTTCAAAGTTACACCATCGTGTTCGCCGAGCGATTACGCGTGGAATGACCTATATTAAAACATAAAAGCAGGGCTGGATACATAGAGTATTCTTGATGCGCGCACATTTCCACGGTTTTGTTACTGAGACTAAAAATGAAAAAGTTTCCGAACGAAATACTTTATGTTAGAAAGAAGGGGCATGGTCCATTGAGTTTGTAAATGCAGCAACAAGTATTTCTGTGCAGGCAAACAGTTCTGCATCACCCGCAGTTTGCATCGGGCACTGTTTGAGAGTGTTCTTTCGAATGACTTAAAATTTACTCATGTGTTAACTTTTTAAGTTACACCATGGTGTTTCCCGTGCGCTGATGCGTCGAATGACCTATGATATCACATTAATGCACGGCTGGAAACAAACAGCATTCTTGATGCACGCAAATTTCCATCGTTTTGTTTCCGTGACTAAAAATTGAAAATTTTCCAAACGCGAAGTCTTAATTTTAGAATGAAAGGCTATGTTCCATTTAGTGTGTAAATGCAGCGGCATGTTTTCCTGTGCATGAAGACAGTTTCTGCAGCAATTGCAAGATCTGCATCGAGCGCTACTTGAGTGTTCTATCAAATAAGTTAAAAACTATACATCCGTTAACCTTTTAAGTTGCACCATCGTGTTCGCCATGCGCTTACGTGTCGAATGACGTCTAATGAAACATTAATGCACTGTTGGAAACTTGCTGTATTCTTCATGCGCCCAAATTTGCATGCTTTTGTTTCCACACCAGAAATGGACAACTTTCCATACGCGACTTTTTGATTCTACAATAAAAGGGCATGCTCCATTTAGTGTGTAAATGCAGCGGCAACTGTTTCTGCGCATGCAAGCAGTTTTTGCAGCTATTGCAAAATCTGCATCGAGCGCTGTTTGAGTGTTCTTTCAAATAACGTAAAAATTATACCTGCGCTCGTTTTTTAAGTTACACCATCGTGTTTGCTTTGCACTTACGCGTCGAATGGCCTATAATAAAACATTATGCACGGCTAGACACATACAGCATTCTTGATGCGCGCAAATTTCCATGGTTTTGCTTCTGAGGCTTCAAATTGAAAACATTCAACCGCGATTTTTTCTATTTAGAATGAAAGGGCATGGTCCATTTAGCATGTAAATGCAGCAACAATTGTTTATATGCATGGAAAGTGTGTCTCCAGGAATCGTAAAATCTGTATCGTGCGTTACTTGAGAGTGTTCTTTCAAAAACACTTGAAAATTATACATGCATTTGTTTTTAGGATACGCCATCGTATTTGCCGTTCGCTTAACAACACCTAAGCCAACCATACCAATCTAAACCATACATGCGTTAATTTTCTAAGTTACACCATTGTGTTCGGCGTCCCATTACGCGTCAAATGACCTTGAATAAAACATTAATGCATCGTTGGAAACGTCCAGATCTCTTGATGCGCGCAAATTTGGATGGTTTTGTTTCTGAAACTAAAAATTGGAAGTTCAAAACGCGATTTTTTCATTTGAAAATGAAAGGACATGGTCCATTTATCGTAAAAATGGAGCGGCATGTGTTTCTGTTCATGCACACAATTCTGCAGCAATTGCAAAATTTTCATCAAATGTTTTTTGGGAGTGTTCTTACAAATAACTTAAAACCTATACATGTCTGCGTTTTTTAGGTTACACCATCGTGTTGGTCGTGCGATCACGCCTCGAATGGCCTATAATAAAACACTATTGAACTGCTGGAAACAAACAGCATTCTTAATGCGAGCAAATTTCCATGGACTTCTTCAGAGACCTAAATTTGAAAAATTCCATACCCGATATTTTCAATTTAGATTGAATTGGCAGGGCCCATTAAGTGTGTAAAAGCAGCAACAAGTGTTTCTGTGAGTGCAAATGGTTTCTGGAGCAATTGGAAAATCTGCATCGGGCGTTGTTTGAGAGTGTTCAATCGAGTAACTTAATAAATGTACATGCGTTAACTTTTTAAGTTACACCATCGTGTTCGCCGTGAAATTACGCGTAAAATGAGCAATAATAAAATGTTTCTGTGCATGCGAAAAGTTTGTGCAGCAATAGCAATATCTGTATCGAGCGCTGTTTGAGAGTGTTTTTTGAATAACTTGAAAACTATAGATCCGTTCGTTTTTTTAGTTACCCCATCGCATTCACTGTACGATTACGCCTAGAATGACGCATAATACATTATTAATGCACTTCTGGAAACATACAACATTGTTGATGCGCGAAAATTTCCATGCTTTTCTTTCCTAGACTAGAAATTAAAAATTTTCCAAACGCGATTTTTCTGATAAGAATGAAAGGGCACAGCCCATTCAGTGTGTAAATGCAGCATCAAGTTTCTCTGTGCATGCAAACAGTTTCTGCACCACGTGCAAAATCCGCATCGAGTAGTGTTTGAGAGTGCTCTTTCGGATGACTTAAAAACTGTACATGCGTAAATTTTTTAAGTCACACCATCGTGTTGGCCGTGCGATTACGCGTCGAATGGCTATAACAACACATTATGGCTGGCGGGACACATACAGCATTCTTGATGCGCGCAAATTTCCATACTCTTATTTCTGGGACTAAAAATTGAAAACTTTCGAAACGCGATGTTTTCAATCAGGAAGAAAGGGGCATAGTCCATATAGTGTGCAAATGGAGCGACACTTTTTTCTTCGTAGGCAAACGGTTTCTTGAGGAATTGGAAAATCTCCTTCGAGCGCTGTTTGAGAGTGTTCTATCAAGTAACTTAAAACTATACCTGCCTTAACATTACAAGTTACACTATCATGTTCGTCGTGCGATTACACGTCGACTGACGTATGATGAAACATCATTGAATTGCTAGAAACATACAGTATTCTTCATAGGCGCAAATTTGCATTGTTTTGTTTCTGAGAGTACAAATTCAGAATTTTCAATACACGGTTTTTTCATTTCTGATTGAAAGAGCATGGTGCATTTAGTGTGTAAATGCAGGAAGAAGTGTTTCTGTGCGTGCAAAGAGGTTCTGCAGAAATTTCAAAATCTGCGTTGAGCGCTGTTTGAGAGTGCTCTTTCGAATAACTTAAAAACTATACATGCATTAATTTTATAAATCACACCATCGTGTTGGCCGTGCGATTACGTATCGAATGACCTATACTAAGTCATAATGGATGGCGGGAAAAATACAGCATACACGAAAATTTTCAACACCCGATTTTTTCATTTCTGAAAGAAAGGGCATGGTCCATTTACCGTGTAAGTGCAGCGGCAAGTGTTTCTGTGCATGCAAACAGTTTGTGCAGCAAGTGCAAAATCAACATCGAGCGCTGTTTGAGTGTTTTTTTGAAAAAAACCTCCAAACTATACTGTGTTAATGTTTTAAATTCTACCATCGTGTTCGCAGTGCGATTGCGTGTCGAATGACATATAGTAAAACATTAGTGCGTTTCTGGAAACCTATAGCATTCTAGATGGCCGCAAATTTCCATGGTTTTGTTTCTGAGAGCCATGGTTTCATGGTTTTGTTTGTTTACACATTGGTGGAACAAGCATTTAGTGGCATTGTTGTCAAAATGCAATTGGTCACAAATCTGGCCGCAGCCACTTTGACGCAAAAAACGGCCCACTTCAGAAACGGACGTTTTTTCGTCCCATATGAGGGCCAATATGAAATCCAGCACGCGTGCAATTTGGATACATGTTCATTTTAAAAACAGCCGTTTTTCTGGTAGTAAAATGTTCCAAACTCATATCTAGCGAACCAATGAAAATCGAAGGGTGCTTCAAGTTGCAAACGATGTAAACTGATGTTACTACTTCTTGACAACATTTTTGATCACCGGGTGCTGGCCGAAAATTTTTGGAAGGGCCACTTTGTCGAAAAAATTGAAAAAGATCCCAACGCGATTTTGTCTTCCCTCAATGAAAGCGCATGACACGTTTAGTGTGTAAGTGCAGCGGCAAGTGTTTCTGTGCATGCAAACAGGTTGTGCAGCAATTGCAACATCAACATCGAGCGCCGTTTGAGAATTTTTTAGGAAAAAAACTTCCAACTTATACGTACGTAAATGTTTCAAGTTATACCATCGTGTTCGCCGTGCGATTGCGCGTCGAATGACATATGGTAAAACATTAGTGCGCTGCTGGAAACATACAGCATCCTTGATAGCCGCAAATTTCAATGGTTTTGTTTCTGAGAGCCGCTCCGTTTGAAAGCAGATTGCCGGTGCAGACGATACACAGCGGTGGAACAAACATTCAGTAGCATTGTTGTCAACTTGGAAGTGATCACAAATCTGGCCGCGACCACTTTTATGCGAAAAACAGCCCGTTTCAGACAAGGACGTATTTTCGCCCCATATGAGGGCCACCATGAAATCCAGCACGCGTGCAAATTGGATGCATGGTCAGATTGTAAAGAGCCGTTTTTCATGTAGAAAAATGTCCCAAACTCATATCTAGCGAACCAATGAAAATCGAAGAATGCTTCAACTTGGAAGCGATGTATTCCGATGAAAGTACTTGATGACAACATTTTTGATCATGGGGTGCTGGCGGAAATTTTTTTGTAGGGGCAATTTTGTGGAATATATTGAAAATATTTCAAACGCGATTTTTCATTTCTGAGTGAAAGGGCCTGGTCCATTTAGTGTCTAAGAGCAGCGGCGAGTGTTTCTGTGCAAGCAAACAGTTTGTGCAGCAATTGCAAAATCAACATCGAACGCCGTTTGAGAGTGTTTTGTGGAAATAACTTCCAAACCATGCGTGCGTCAATCTTTTAAGTTATACCATCGCGTTTGCCGTGCGATTACGCGTCGAATGACATATAGTAAAACATTAGTGCGTTGCTGGAAACATAGAGCATTCTTGATGGCCGTAAATATGCATGGTTTTGTTTCTGAGAGCCGCTCCGTTTGAAACCAGATACCCCGTGGAGACGGTACACAGTGGTGGCACAAGAATTCAGTGGCATTGTTGTCAACATGCAAGAGATCAGAAATCTGGCCGCGGCCACTTTGACACAAAAAACGGCCCATTTCAGAAACGGACGTTTTTTCGACCCATATGAGGGCCAAGGTGAAATCCAGCAAGCGTGCCAGTTGGATGCATGTTCAGATTGAAACCAGCCGTTTCTCGGGTAGTAAAATGTTCCAAACTCAAATCTAGCAAACCAATGAAAATCGAAGGGTACTTTAACTTCAAACGATGTAAGCCGATGTTATCACTTGTTGACAACATTTTTTATCACCGGGTGCTGGTCGAAAATTTTTTGGGGGTCATTTTGACGAAAAAAGTGAAAATTCTGCACTGCGGTTTTTCATTTTTAAATGAAAGGGCATGGCCCATTTAGTGTGCACGTGCAGCGGCAAGTGTTTCTGTGCATGCAAACAGTTTGTGCAGCAATTGGAAAATCAACATCGAACGCCGTTTGAGAGTGATTTCTGGAAATAATCTCCAAAATATGCGTGCGTTAATGTTTTAAGTTATACCATCGTGTTCGCCGTGCGATTTTGCGTCGAATGACATATAGCAACATATTAGTGCGTTGCTGGAAACATATAGCATTCTTGATGGACGCAAATTTCCATGGTTTTCTTTCTGAGAGCCGCTCCGTTTGAAAGGCGATTGCCGGTGCAGACGATACACAGTGTTGGAACAAGCATTCAGTGGCATTGTTGTCAACATCCAAGTGATCACAAACCTGGTCGCGGCCACTTTGATGCGAAAAACTGTCCATTTCAGACGCGGTCGTTTTTTCGACCCATATGAGGGCCAATATGAAATACAGCACGCGTACAAATTGGATGCATGTTGAGATTGCAAGAAGCCGTTTTTCGTGTAGTAATATGTTCCAAACTTATGTCTAGGGAACTAATGAAAATCGGACTGTGCTTTATTTTGCAAAACGATGTAAGCCGAATGTTACCCCTTGTTGACAACATTTTTGACAACCTGGTGTCAGCCGAAAATTTATTTTGGGGGGGGAATTTTGTCGAAAAATTTAAGATATTTCCAAACGCGATTTTTTTGGATTTCTGAATGAAAGGGCATGGTCCATTTAGTGTGTAAGTGCAGCGGCAAATGTTTCTGTGCATACAAACAGTTTCTGCAGCAATTGGAAAATATGCATCGGGCTGTGTTTTAAAGAGCTCTTTCGGATAACTTAAAAACTATACATACGTTAATTTTTGAAGTCACACCATCGTGCTGACCGTGCGATCACGCTTCGAATGAGCTATAATAACACATAATGGATGGCGGGAAACATACAGCATTCTTGATGCGCACATAGTTCCATAGTCTTCCATCTTAGACAAAAAATTGAAAACTTTCCAAAGGCGATTTTTTCAATAAAGATGAAAAGAGTATAGTCCAAATAGTGTGTACATGGAGCGGTAATTTTTTCTTTGTATGTGAACGGCTTCTTGAGCAATTTGAAAAGCTGCTTCCAGTGCTGTTTAAGAGTGTTCTATCAAGTAGCTTGAAACTATACATGGCTTCAACTTTTAAGCTACACCATCATGTTCGTCGTGTGCTTACACGTCGACTGAGTCTGATGAAACATTATTGCAGGGCTGGAAACATACAGTAGTCTTCATGGGCGCAAATTCCATTGTTTTGTGTCTGAGAGAAAAATTCAAAATATTCCACACACGGTATTTTTCATTTCTGAGTGAAAGAGCATGGTCCATTTAGTGTGTAAATGCAGGAAGAACTGGTTCTGTGCATGGAAAGAGGTTCTGCAGCAATTGCAAAATCTGCGTTGAGCGCTGTTTGAGAGTGATCTTTCGGATAACTTAAAAAATTACATGCGATAATTTTTTAATTCACTCTATAGTGTTGCCCGTGCGATTACGCGTCGAATGAGCTATACTAAGACATAATGGATGGCGGGAAAAATACAGCATTCTTGAAAATTTTCCAAATGCGCATTTTTTCATTTCTGAATGAAAGGGCATACGTGCGTGAATGTTTTAAGTTTTACCATCGTGTTCGCCGTGCGATTACGCGTCGAATGACATATAGTAAAACATTAGTGCGTTGCTGGAAACATATAGCATTCTTGATGGCCGCAAATTTCCATGGTTTTGTTTCTCAGAGCCGCTCCGTTTGAAAAGCGATTGCCGGTGCAGATGATGCACAGTGTTGAAACAAACATTCAGTGGCATTGTTGTCAATATGCAAGTGATCACAAACCTGGCCGCGGCCACTTTGATGCGAAAAACGGCCCAGTTCAGAATCGGCCGTTTTTTCGACCCATATGAGAGCCGAGATGAATTCCAGCACGCGTCCAAATTGAAGGCATGTTTAGATTAAAAACAGCCGTTTTTCGGGTAGCAAAATGTTCCAAACTCATATCTAGCGAACCAGGGAAAATCGAAGCGTGCTTTAGCTTGCAAACGATGTAAACGGATGCTACCACTTGTTGACAACATTTCTGATCACCGGGAGCTGGCCGAAGATTTTTTCGGGGGAGATTCCGTAGAAAAAAAAGAGAAAATAATTGCAAACGCGATTTTTCAGTTCTGAATGAACGGGCACGGTCCATCCAGTGTGAAAGTGCAGCGGCAAGTGTTTCTGTGCATGCAAACAGTTTGTGGAGCAATTGCAAAATCAACATCGAGCGCCGTTTGAGAGAGATTTTTGGAAATAACTTCCAAAGTATACGTGCGTTAATGTTTAAACTTATGCCATCGTGTCTGCAGTGGGATGGCGCGTCGAATGACGTATAGTTAAACATTAGTGCGTTGCTGGAAACATACAGCATTATTGATGGCCGCAAATTTCCATGGTTTTGTTTCTGAGAGCCGCTCAATTTGAAAGCAGATTGCCGGGGCAAACGATACACAGTGGTGGAACAAGCATTCAGTGGCATTGTTGTCAACATACAAGTAATCACAAATCTGGCCGCGGCCACTTTGATGCGAAAAACGGCCTATTTTAGAAACGGACGTTTTTTCGACACATATGAGGGACAAAATAAAATCATGCACGCCTACAAATTGGATGCATGTTCAGTTGAAAACAGCCGTTTTTCGGGTATTAAAATGTTCCAAACTCTTATCGAGCAAACCAATGAAAATCGAAGGGTGCTTTAACTTGCAAACGTTGTAAACCGATGTTTCCACTTGTTGACAACATTTCTGATCACCGGGTGCTAGCCGAAAATGTTTGGAGAGGCCATTATGTCGAAAAAAATCGAAAAGTTTTCAACCGCGGTTTTTTCATTTCTGAATGAAAGGCATGGTTTATTTAGTGTGTAAATTCTGCCGCAAGTCTATCTGTGCATGCAAACAGTTTGTGCAGCAATTGAAAAATCAACACCAAGCGCCGTTTGAGTGTTTTTTTTAAGAATTAACTTCCAAACAATCAGTGCGTTAATGTTTTAACTTATGCCATCGTGTTCGCTGTGCGATTGCGCGTCGCATGACATATAGTAAAACATTAATGCGTTGCTGGAAACACATAGCATTCTTGATGTCAGCAAAGTGGCATGGTTTTGTTTCTCACAGCCGCTCCGTTTGAAAGCAGATTGCTGGTGAAGACACACAGTTGTGGAAAAAGCATTCAGTGGCAATGTTGTCAACATTGAAGTGAACACAAATCCGGCCGTGGCCACTTTGACGCCAAAGCGAACCAGTTCAGAAACGGACGATTTTTCGACCTATTTGAGGTCGAAGAGCCAATGTGAAATCCAGCACGCGTACATATTGGATGGATGTTCAGGTTGAAAGCAGCCGTTTTCCGGGACGTAAAATGTTCCAAACTCTAATCAGGCGAACCAATGAAAATCGAAGGGTGCTTAAACTTGGAAACGATGTATACTGATGTTACCACTTGTTGACAACATTTTTGATCACCGGGTGCTCGCCAAAATTTTTTGGGAGGCCATTTTCACGACAAAATCTAAAATTTTCCACATGCGATTTTGTTATTTCAGAATGCGAGGGCATCGTTCATTTAGTTTGGAAAATCAGTAGCAAGCGTTACTGTGCATCCAAACAGTTTGTGCAGCAATGAGAATTCAACATCGAGCGCCGTTTGAGAGAGTTTTTGTAACTATCTTTCAAACTATACATGCGTTAATGTTTAAAGTTATACCATCGTGTTCGCAGTGCGATTGCGGGTCTAATGACAGAGTAAAACATTAGTGCGTTACTGGAAACATATAGCATTCTTGATGGCCGTAAATTTCCATGGTTTTGTTTTCTGAGAGCCGGGCCGTTTGAAAACAGATTGCCGGTGTCGACGATACGCAGTGGTGGAACAAGCATTCAGTGCCAATGTTGTCAACATGGAAGTGATCACAAATAGGGCCGCGGCCCCTTTGATGCAAAAAAGCGGCCCATTTCTGAAACGGACGTTTTTCCGACCCATATGAGGACCAATATGAAATCTAGCACGCGTACCAAATGGATGCATGTTCAGATTGAAAAGAGCCGATTTTCGGGTAGTAAAATGTTCTAAAGTCATATCTAGCGAACAAGCAAATTTCGAATTGTGCTTTGCCTTTCCAACGATGTAAACCGATGTTACTTCTTCTTGACAACATTTTTGATCACCGGGGTCTCACCGAAAAATATTTGGGCGGGCAGTTTTGTCGAAAATTTTGAAAACATTCCCAACGCAATTTTTTCATTTCTGAATGAAAGGGCATGGTCCATTTAGTGTGTAAGTGCAGCGGCAAGTGTTTCTGTGCATGCAATTTCAAAATCAACATCAAGCGCCCTTTGGAAGAATTTTGGAAATAACTTCCAAATTATACTTGCGTTGATGTTTTATGTCATGCAATCGTGTTCGCCGTGCGATTGCGCGTCGAATGACATATAGTAAAACAATAGTGCGATCCTGGAAACATATAGCATTCTTGATGGCCGCAAATTTGCATGGTTTTGTTTCTTAGAGCCGCTCGGTTTGAAAGCAGATTGCCGGTGCCCACGATACGCAGTGTTGAAACGAGCATTCAGTGGCATTGTTGTCAACATACAAGTGATCACAAATCTGGCCACGGCCACTTTGATGCGAAAAACGGCCCATTTTAGAAACGGAAGAATGTTGGACCCATATGAGGGCCAATATGAAATCCAGCACGCGCACAAATTGTATGGATGTCGAGATTGAAAAAAACGTATTTCGGGTAGTAAAATGTCCCAAACTCATATCTAGCGAACCAGGGAAAATCGAAGGGTGCTTTAACTTGCAAACGATGTGAACGGATGCTACCACTTGTTGACAACAATTTTGATCACCGGGAGCTGGCTGAAGATTTTTTCGGGGGAGATTTTGTAGAAAAAATTTGGAAAAAAATTGCAAACGCGATTTTTCAGTTATGAATGAACGGGCATTGTCCCTTCAGTGTGTAAGTGCAGCGGCAAGTGTTTCTGTGCATGCCAACAGTTTGTGCAGCAATTGCAAAGTCAACATCGAGCCCCGTTTGGGAGAGATCTTTGGAAATAGCTTCCAAACTATACGTGCGTTAATGTTTAAACTTATACCATCGTTTTTGCAGTAGGATTGCACGTCGAATGACGTATAGTAAAACATTAGTGCGTTGCTGGAAAGATACAGCATTCTTGATGACCGCAAATGTACATGGTTTTGTCTCTGACACTCTGACACTTGTACATGGTCTTGCCCTTTTGCGGAAAAAATTGAAATTTTTCCAGACGCGATTTTTTTATTTCTGAATGAAAGGGCATGGTCTATTTAGTGTGTAAGTGCAGCAGCAAGTGTTTATGTGCATGCAATTTCAAAATCAACATCAAGCGCCGTCTGGGAGTTTTTTGGAAAGAACTTCCAAACTATACTTGCGTTGATGTTTTAAGTTATACCATCGTGTTCGCCGTGCGATTGCGCTTCGAATGACATATAGTAAAAGAGTAGTGCCTTCTTGGAAACATATAACATTGTTGATAGCCGCAAATTTGCATGGTTTTGTTTCTGAGAGCCGCTCCGTTTGAAACCAGATTGACGGTGGAGACGGTACACAGTGTTGGAACAAGCATTCAGTGGCATTGTTGTCAACATACAAGTAATCACAAACCTGGCCGCGGCCACCTCGATGCGACAAACCGCCCATTTTAGAAACGGACGATTGTTCTACCCATATGAGAGCCAAAATGAATTCCAGCACGCGCACAAATTGGATGGATGTCGAGATGAAAAAAAAGTTTTTCGGGTCGTGAAATGTTCCAATCTCATATCTAGCGAATCAATGAAAATCGAAGGGTGCTTTGACTTGCAAACGATGTAAACCGATGATATTACTTGTTGACAACGTTTTTTATCACCGGGTGCTGGCCGAAAACTTCAGACCATTTTGGGAAAATTTGAAAATTTTCCAACTGCGACTTTTTTAGTTCTGAATGCAAGGGCATTGTCCATTTAGTCTGTAAATGCAGCGCCGAGTCTTTCCGTGGACGCAAACAGTTTGTGCAGCAACTGCAAATCAACATCGAGCACCGTATGAGAGTTTTTTTGGAAATAACTTCCAAACTATACGTGCGTTAATGTTTAAAATTATGTCATCGTGTTCGCAGTGCAATTGCGCGTCGAATGACATATAGTAAAAGATTATTGTGTTGCTTGAAACATATAGCATTCTTGATGGCCGCAAATTTCCATGGTTTGGTTTCTGAGAGCCGCTCCGTTTGAAAGCAGATTGCCGTTGCAAACGATACACAGTGGTGGAACAAGCATTCAGTGGCATTGTTGTCAACATGCAAGTGATCACCAATCTGGGCGTGGCCACTTTGATGCGAAAAACGGCCCATTTCAGAAACGGACGTTTTTTGGTCCATATGAGGGCCAATATGAAATCCAGCACGCGTGCAAATTGGATGCAAGGTCAGATTGAAAACAGCCGTTTTACGGGTATAAAAATGCTCCAACCTCACATCTAGGGAACCAATGAAAATCGAAGCCTGCTTTAACTTGGAAAGGATCTAAACCGATGTTGCTACTTGTTGACAACATTTTTGTTCATCGGGTGCCGATGGAATTTTTTTTCTAAGGGCAGTTTTGTGGAATATATTGAAAATATTCCAAACACTTTTTTCAGTTCTGAATGAAAGGGCATGGTCCATTTAGTGTGTAAGTGCACCGGTGATTCTGTGCAAGCAAACAGTTTGTGCAGCAATTGCAATATGAACATCGAATGCCGTTTGAGAGTGTTTTGTGGAAATAACTTCAAACCATAAGTGCGTTAATCTTTTAAGTTATACCATCGCGTTCGCCGTGCGATTACGCGTCGAATGACATACAGGAAAATATTAGTGCGTTGCTGGAAACAGATAGCATTCTTGATGGCCGTAAATTTGCAAGGTTTTGTTTCTCGGAGCCGCTCCGTTTGAAACTAGATTGCCGGTGCAGACGGTACACAGTGGTGGCACCAGAATTCAGTGGCACTGTTGTCCACATGCAAGTGATCACAAATCTGGCCGCGGCCACTTTGGTGCGAAAGACGACCCATTTCAGAAACGGTCGTTTTTTCGACCCATATGAGGGCCAATATGAAATACAGCACCCGTACAACTTGGAGACATGTTTAGATTGAAAACAGCCGTTTTTCGAGTAGTAAAATGTTCCAAACTTATATCTAGCGAACTAATGAAAATCGAAGTGTGCTTTACTTGCAAACGATGTAAACCGATGAAACCCCTTGTTGACAACATTTTTGATCACCGGGTGTTGGCCGAATTTTTTTGGGATGGCCATTTTGTCGAAAAGTTTTAAATTTTTCCAATGTAATTTTTTCATTTCTGAATTAAAGGGCATGGTCCATTTAGTGTGTTAGTGCAGCGGCAAAAGTTTCTGTGCATGCAAACAGTTTCTGCAGCAATTGGAAAATCTGCATGGGGCGGTGTTTGAGAGTGCTCTTTCGGATAACTTAAAAACTATACATGCGTTAATTTTTAAAGTCACACCATCGTGTTGGCCGTGCAATTACACGTCGAATGAGCTATAATAACACATTATGGATGGCGGGAAACATACAGCATTCTTGATGCGCGCAATGTTCCATTGTCTTATTTCTGAGACGAAAAATTAAAAACTTTTGAAAGGCGATTTTTTCAATACGGATGAAAGGGCATGGTCCAAAAAGTGGGTAAATGGAGCAGTATTTTTTTATTTGTATGTGAACGATTTCTTGAGCACCCTAAAAATCAACTTACAGTGCTGTTTGAGTGTTCCATCAAGTGACTTAAAGCTATACATTGCTTAACTTTTTAAATTACACCATCGTGTTCGTCGTGCGCCTACACGTCGACTGAGTCTAATGAAACATTTTTGCAGGGCTGAAAACATACAGTGTTCTTCATGGGCGCAAATTCCGTTGTTTTGTGTCTGGCATTAAAAGTTCAAAATTTTCCATACACGGTTTTTTCATATCTGCGTGAAAGAGCACGGTCCATTTAGTGTGTAAATGCAGGAAGGAGTGGTTCTGTGCATGCAAAGAGGTTCTGCAGCAATTGCAAATTTTGCGTTGAGCGCTGTTTGAGAGTGATTTTTCGGAGCTTAAAAACTAAGCATGCGATAATTTTTTATTCACCCTTTTGTGTTGGCCATGCGATTACGCGTCGAATGAGCCATACTAAGACATAATGGATGGCGGGAAAAATACAGCATTCTTGAAAATTTTCCAAACGCGATTTTTTTCATTTTTGAATGAAAGAGCATGGTCCATTTAGTGTGTAAGTGCCGCAGCAAGTGTTTCTGTGCATGCAAACAGGCTGTGCAGCAATTGCAAAATCCACGTCGAACGCCGTTTGAGAGTGTTTTGTGGAAATAACTTCCAAACTATACGTGCGTGAATGTTTTAAGTTCTACCATCGTGTTCGCCGTGCGATTACGCGTCGAATGACATATAGTAAAACATTAGTGCGTTGCTGGAAACATATAACATTCTTGATGGCCGCATATTTTCATGGTTTTGTTTCTGAGAGCCGCTCCGTTTTAAAGCAGATTGCCGGTGCACACGATAAACAGTGTTCGAACAAGCATTCAGTGGCATTGTTGTCAACATGCAAGTGATCACAAATCTTGCCGCGGCCACTTTGATGCGAAAAACGGCCCATTTGAGAAACGGACGTTTTTCGACCCACATGAGGCCCAATATGAAATCCAGCACGCGAACAAATTTGGTGCAGGTTCAGATTGAAAACAGCCGTTTTTCGGGTAGTAAAATGTTCCAAACTCATATCTCGCAAACCAATGAAAATCGAAGGGTGCTTTAAGTTGCAAACGATGTATACGGATATTACCACTTGTGGACAACATTTCTGATCATCGGGTGCTAGCCGAAAATGTTTGGAGAGGCCATTTTGTGGACAAAATTGAAAATTTTCCCAACGCTATTTTTTCATTTCTGAATGAAAGGGCTTGGCATATTAAGTGTGTAAATTCTGCGGCATGTGCTTCTATGCATGCAAACAGTTTGTGCAGCAACTGGAAAATCAACATCGAGCGCCGTTTGAGTGTTTTCTTAAAAATAACTTCCAAACTATAGGTGGGTTAATGTTTTAAATTATACCATCCTTTTCGCAGTGCGAATGCGCGTCGAATGACATATAGTAAAATATTAATGCGTTGCTAGAAACACATAGCATGCTTGATGGCCGCAAAGTTGCATGGTTTTGTTTCTCACAGCCGATCCGTTTGAAAGCAGATTGCCGGTGCACACGATACACAGTGGTGGAACAAGCATTCACTGGAATCGTTGTCAACATGCAAATGATCACAATTCTCGCCGCGGCTACTTCGATGCGAAAAAAGGCCCATTTCACACACGGACGTTTTTAGACCCATATGAGGGCCAATATAATATCCAGCACGCTTAGAATTTGGATGCATGTTCTGATTGAAAACAGCGGCTTTTCGAATAGTAAAATGTTCAAAACTCATGTCTAGCGAACCAATGAAAATCGAGGGGTGCTTTAACCTGCAAACGATGTAAAACGATATTACTAGTTATTGACAACATTTTTGATCAGCGGATGATGCCCGAAAGTATCATCGGAGGGGGGGGGGGGGGGGGCGCAATTTTGTCGAAAATATTGAAAATTTGAAAACGCGAAGTATACATTTCTGAATGAAAGGGCCTTGTCCATTTAGTGCATACGTGCAGCGGCAAGTGCTTCTGTGCACGCGAACTGTTTGTGCAGCCATTCCAAAATCAACATTGAACGCCGTTTGAGAGTGTTTTCTGGAAATAACTTCCAAACGATACGTGCGTTAATGTCTTAAATTATACCGTCGTGTTTGCTGTGCGATTGCGCGTGGAATGACATGTAGTAAAACATTAGTGCGTCGCTGAAAGCATGTATCATCCTTGATTACAGCAAATTTCCATGGTTTTGTTTCTGAGAGCCCCTCCGTTTCAAAGCAGGTTGCCAGTGTGGACGATACACAGTGGTGGAACAAGCATTCAGCAGCATTGTTGTCAAGATTCAACTGATCACCAATCTGGGCGTGGCCACTTTGATGCGAAAACGGCCCATTTCAGAAACGGACATTTTTTCGACCCATATGAGGCCATATCTTATCTTGCCCATATCTTATGAAGTATCCAATCCCATATCTCATGAAATCCGGGACGTGTACAAATTGGATGCATCTTGTGATTGAAAACAGCTGTTTTTCGGGATGTGAAATGTTCCATTCTCATGTCTAACGAACCAATGAAAGTCGAAGGGTGCTCTAAATTGCAAACGATGTAAACCGATGTTACCAGTTGTTGACAAAATTTGTGATCACTGGGTGCTCGCCGAAACGTTTTAGACGGGGCATTTTTTCGAAAAAAATTAAATCTTTTCCACATACGATTTTTCAGTTCTGAATGAAAGGGCATCGTCCGTTTAGTGTGTAAATGCAGCGGCAAGTGTTTATGCGCATGCAAACAGATTGTGCAGCAACTGCAATATCAACATCGAAGGGGGGTTTGGGAATGTTTTTGCAAAAAACATCCAAACTATGGGTGCGTTAAAGACCCAAGTTATACCATCGTGTTCGCCGTGCGATTGTGCGTCGAATGACATATAGTAAAAATTAGTGCGTTGGTGGAAACATATAGCATTAAGCAGAGTGCCGGTGCAGACGACACACAGAGGTGGAACAAGCATTCAGTGGCAATGTTGTCAACATGCATGGGATCACATGTCTGGCCGCGGCCACTTTGATGCAAAAAAACGGCACATTTCTTAAATCGAATTTTTTCCGACCCATATGAGGGCGAATATGAAACCCAACAGGTGTACAAATTGGATGCATGTTGAGATTAAAAACAGGCGTTTTTTGGGAAAGAATATGTTCCAAACCCATATCTAGCGAACCAATGAAATTCGAACGGTGCTTTAACTTGCCAACGATGTAAAACGATGATTCTACTTGTTGACAACATTTTTGATCTCCGGGTGCTAACGGAAAAATTTGGAGGGGCCATTTTCTCGAAAAAATTGAAAACTTTCCAAATGCGACTTTTTAGTTTCTGAATGCAAGGGCATGGTCCCATTAGTCTGTAAGTGTAGCGGCAAGTCTTTCTGTGTAAGCACACAGTTTGTGTAGAAATTGCAAAATCAATGTCGGGCGCCGTTTGAGAGAGTTTTTTGGAAATGACTTCCAAAATATACGTGCGTCAGTTTTTTAAGTGGTACCATCATGTTCGCCTTGCGATTGCGCGTCGAATAACATATAGTAAAACATTAGTGCGTTGGTGGAAAAATATAGCATTCTTGATGGCCGTAAATATCCATGGTTTTGTTCCTGAGAGCCCCTCCGTTTGAAAGCAGATTGCCGGTGCGGACGATACACGGTGGTGGCACAAGCATTCAGTGGCATTGTTGTCAACATGCAAGTAATCACAAATCTGGACGCTGCCACTTTGATGCGAAAAAAGGCCCATTTCAGAAACGAATGTTTTTTCGACCCATATTAGGGTGAATACCAACTTCAGCACGTGTACAAATTGGATGCATGTTGAGATTGAAAACAGGCCGACTTTTGGGTAGTAAAATGTTCCAAAGTCATATCTGATGAACCAATTAAAATCGAAGGGTGCTTTAACTTCCCAACGATATAAAGCGATGTTACTACTTGTTGACAACATTTTTGATAACCGGGTGCTGAACGGAAAATTTCGGGGGGCAATTTTGATGAAAATATTGAAAATTTTCGAAACGCGGTTTTTTTCATTTCTGAATGAAAGGGCATGGTCCAGTTAGTGTGTAAGTGCAGCGGCAAGTGTTTCTAACCATGCAATTGCAAAATTAACATCGCGCGCCGTATGTGAGTTTTTTTGGAAGTAACTTCCCAACTAAACGTGTGTTAATGTTTTAAGTTATACCTTCGTGTTCACTGTGCGATTGCGCGTCGAATGACATATAGTAAAAGATTAGTGCGGGTCTGGAAACATATAGCATTCTGGATGGCGGCATGTTTCCATGGTTTTGTTTCTGAGAGTCGCTCCGTTTGAAAGGTGATTGCCGGTGCAGACGATACACAGTGTTGGAACAAGCATTCAGTGGCATTGTTGTCAATGTGCAGGTGATCACAAATCCGTCCGCGGCCACTTTGATGCGAAAAACGGCCCATTTCAGAAACGGACGTTTTCTCGACCCATGTGAGGGCCAATATGAAATCCGCCACGCGTACAAATTGGACGCTTGTTCAGATTGAAAACAGCCGTTTTTCGGGTAGTAAAATATTCCAAACTCATATCTAACAAACCAATGAAAATATAAATGTCCTTTAACCTGCAAACGATGTAAACCGATGCTACCACTTGTTGACAACATTTTTGATCACCGGGAACTGGACGAAATTTTTTTACCGGACATTTTGTCGAAAAAATTGTAAAAATTCCAAACGCGATTTTTTTTTAGTTCTGAATGAAACAGCATGGTCCAATTAATGTGTAAGTGCAGCGGCAAGTGTTATGTGCATGCAAACAGTTTGTGCAGCAATTGCAAATCAACATCGAGCGCCATTTGAGAGAGTTTTTTGGAAATAACTTCCAAACTATACGCGCGTTCATGTTTTAAGATATACCATCGTGTTCGTCGTGCCATTGCGTGTCGAATAACATAGAGCAAAAAAAGTGCGTTGCTGGAAACATATAGCATTCTTGGTTGCCGTAAATATCAATGGTTTTGTTCTTGAGAGCCACTCCGATTGAAAGCAGATTGCCGGTGCGGACGACACACAGTGGTGGCACAAGCATTCGTTGGCAGTGTTGCCAACATGGAAGTGATGACAAATCTGGCCGCAACCACTTTCATGCGAAAAACGGCCCATTTTAGAAAAGATAGATTTTTCAACCCATATGAGAGCCAACATGAAATCCAGCACGCGTGCAAATTTCATGCATGTTTAGTTTGAAACCAGCCGTTTTTCGGGAAGTAAAGTATTCCACACTCATATCTAGGGAACCAATGGAATTTGAATGGTGCTTTAACTTGCAAACAGCAAACGTGTTGCCCGATCGTGTAAACTTGCAAACGATGTAAACCGATGTTGCCACTTGTTGACAACATTTTTGATCGCCGGGAGCTGGCCAATAATTTTTTGGGAGACATTTTGTCGAAAAAATTGAAATAATTCCAAACGCGATTTTTTCGCTTCTGAATAAAAGGCCATGGTCTATCTGGTCGGTAAGTGCAACGGCAAGTGTTTCTGTGCGTGCAAGCAGTTTGTGCAGGAATTGGAAAATCATCATCGAACCCCGTCTGAGAGTCTTGTGCAAATAAATTCCAAACTATACATGTGTTAATGTTTTAATTTATACCATTGTGTTCGCCGTGCGATTACGCGTCGAATGACATATAGTAAAACATAAGTGTGTGTCTGGAAACATATGGCATTCTTAATGGCCAAAAACTTTCATGGTTTTGTTTCTGAGAGCCTCTCCGTTTGAAAGCAGATTGCCGGGGCAAGCGATACGCAGTGGTGGAACAAGCAACCAGTGGCATTGTTGTCAACATGCAAGTAATCAGATATCTGGACGCGGCCACGTTGATGCAAAAAACAGCCCATTTCAGAAACGGACGTTGTTTTGACACATATGAGGGCCAAAATGAAATCATGCACGCGTACAAATAGGATGCAGGCTCAGATTGAAAACAGCCGTTTATCGGGTAGTAAAATGTTTCAAAGTCATGTCTTGCGAACCAATGAAAATCGAAGGGTGCTTTAACTTGCAAACGATGTAAACGGATGTTACCACTTGTGGACAACATTTCTTATCACCGGGTGCTAGCCGAAAATGTTTGGAGAGGCAACTTAGTAGGAAAAATTGAAAATTTTCCCAACGCGATTTTTTTCATTTCTGAATTAAAGGGCATAGTTCATTTAGGGTGTAAATTCTGCGGGAAGTTTTTCTATGCGTGCAAACAGTTTGTGCAGCAATTCCAAAATCATCATCAAGCGCCGTTTAAGTGTTTTTTTTTTAGAAATAACTTCCAAATTATAGGTGCGTTAATGTTTTAAGTTACACCGTCGTGTTCACCGTGCCATTGCACGTCGAATGACGTATAGTAAAACATTGATGCGTTGCTGGAAACATATAGCATTCTTGATGGACCCAAAGTTGCATGGTTTTGTTTCTCACAGCCGATCCGTATGAAAGCAGCTTGCCAGTGCAGACGATACACAGTGGTGGAACAAGCATTCAGTGGCAATGTTGTCAACATGCAAGTGATCACAATCCCGCCGTTGCCACTTTGATGCAAAAACGGACCTTTTCAGAAGCGGACGTTTTTTAGACCCACATGAATGCTAATATGATATCCAGCACGCGCACAAAATGTATGCATGTTCAGACTGAAAACTGCCGTTTTTCGGGAAGTAAAATGTTCCAAACTCATATCTAGCGAACCAATGAAAATCGAATGGTGCTTTAACTTGCAAACGATGTCATCCGATGTTACTACATGTTGACAACATTTTTGATCACCGTGTGTTGGCAGAAAACTTTTGGGAAACCTTTTTTGTCGATAAACGGAAAATTTCCATACGCCATTTTTTCATGCCTGAATTAAAGGAATGGTCAATTTAGTGTGCAAATGCAGCGGCAAGTGTCTCTTTGCATGCAATTAGTTTGTGGAGCAATTGCAAAATCAACATCGAGCGCCGTTTGAGATTGCCTTTGGACATAACTTCCAAACTATACGTGCGTTGAGGTTTTAAGTTATACCTTCGTGTTCGCTGTGCGGTTGCGCGTCGAATAACATATAGTGAGACATTAGTGCGTTGCTGGAAACATATAGCATTCTTGATGGCCGCAAATTTCCATGGTTTTGTTTCTCAGAGCCGCTCCGTTTGAAAAGCGATTGCCGGTGCAGATGATGCACAGTGTTGAAACAAACATTCAGTGGCATTGTTGTCAATATGCAAGTGATCACAAACCTGGCCGCGGCCACTTTGATGCGAAAAACGGCCCAGTTCAGAATCGGCCGTTTTTTCGACCCATATGAGAGCCGAGATGAATTCCAGCACGCGTCCAAATTGAAGGCATGTTTAGATTAAAAACAGCCGTTTTTCGGGTAGCAAAATGTTCCAAACTCATATCTAGCGAACCGATGAAATTAGAAGGGTGCTTTAACTTGCAAACGATGTAAACCGATGGTACCACTTGTTGACAACATTTTTGATTAGCGGGTGGTGGCCGAAAATTTTGGGGCGGGTCAACTTTGTCGAAGCATTGGAAACTTTTCCCATCGCATTTTTTTCATTTCTGAATAAAATGGGCATGGTCCATTTAGTGTGTAAGTGTAGCGGGAAGTGTTTCTGTGCATGCAAACAGTTTGTGCAGCAATTCCAAAATCAACATCGAGCGCCTTTGGACAACTTTTTTGGAAATAACTTCCAAACTATACGTGCGTTACTGTTTTAAGTTATACCATCGTGTTCGCATTCCGATTGCGCGTCGAATGAGGTATACTAAGACGTAATAGATGGCGGGGGAAAAATACAGCATTCTTGAATATTTTCCAAACGCGATTTTTTCATTTCTGAATAAAAGAGCATGGTCCATTTGGTGTGAAAGTGCAGCGGCAGGTGTTTCTGTGCATGCCAATAGGTTGTGCAGCATTTGCAAAATCAACATAGAACGCCGTTTGAGAGTGTTTTGTGGAAATAACTTCCAAACGATACATGCGTGAATGTTTTAAGTTATACCATCGTGTTCGCCGTGCGATTGCGCGTCGAATGACATATAGTAAAACATTAGTGCGTTGCTGGAAACATATAGCATTCTTGATGGCCGCAAATTTGCATGGTTTTGTTTCTGAGAGCCGCTCCGTTTGAAAGCAGATTGCCGGTGCAGACGATACACAGTGTTGGAACAAGCATTCAGTGGCATTGTTGTCAACATGCAAGGGATCACAAATCTGGCTGCGGCCACTTAGATGCCAAAAACGGCCCATTTGAGAAACGGACGTTTTTTCGACCCATATAAGAGCTAATATGAAATGTAACACGCGTACAAGTTTGGTGCAGGTTCAGATTGAAAACAGCCGTTTTTCGGGTAGTAAAATGTTCCAAACTCATATGTAGCGAACCAATGAAATTGAAGGGTGCTGTGACTTGCAAACGATGTAATCCGATATTACCACCTGTTGACAACATTTTTGATCACTGGGTGCTGGCCAAAAATTGTTCGGAGGCCATTTTTCGAAAAAATTGAAACATTTTCCAACTGCAACTTTTTTAGTTCTGAATGCAACGTCACTGTCATAATAGTCTGTAAATGCAGTAGGAAGTCTTTCTGTGCAGGCAAACAGTTGTGCAGCAATTCCAAAATCAATATCGAACGCTGTTTGTGAGTGTGTTGTGGAAATAACTTCCAAACTATACGTGCGTTAATGTTTTAAGTTATGCCATCGTGTTCGCCGTGCAATTGCTCGTCGAATGACATATAGTAAAACATTAGTGCGTTGCTGGAAACATAGCATTCTTGATGGCCGCAAATTTCCATAGTTTTGTTTATGAGAGCCGCTCCGTTTATAAGCAGATTGCAGGTGCAGACGATACACAGTGGTAGAACAAGCATTCAGCGGCATTGTTTTCAACATGGAAGTGATCATCAATCTGGGCGTAGCCACTTTGCTCCGAAAAACGGCCCATTTCAGAAACGGACGTTTTTTCGACCCATATGAGGGCCAATATGAAATCCAGCACGCTTACAAATTGGATGCATGTTTATGCGGCCCATTTCAGGAACAGACGTTTTTTGACACTGATGAGGCCTAATGTGAAATCCGGCACGTGCACAAATTGGATGTATGTTCAGATTGAAACCAGCCGTTTTTCGGGGAGAAAAATATTCCAAAGTCATATCTAACCTACCAATCAAAATCGAACGGTGATTTAACCTGCAAATGATGTAAACCGATGTTACCACTTCTTGACTACGTTTTTGATCCACGGGTGGTGACCGAAAACTTTGGAGAGCACTTTTGCGGAAAAAATTGAAGTTTTTCCAGACGTGATTTTTTTCATTTCTGAGTGAAAGGGCATGGTCTATTTAGTGAGCAAGTGCAGCGGCAACTGTTTCTGTGCATGCAATTTCAAAATCAACATCGAGCGCCGTTTGGGAATTTTTTGGAAATAACTTCCAAACTATACTTGCGTTTATGTTTTCAGTTATGCCATCGTGTGCGCCGTGCGATTGCGCGTCGAATGACATATAGTAAAACAGTAGTGCGTTCCTGAAAACATATAGCATTCTTCATGGCCGCAAATTTCCATGGTTTTGTTTCTTAGAGCCGCTCCGTTTGAAAGCAGATTGCCGGTCCAGACGATACACAGTGTTGGAACAAGCATTCAGTGGCATTGTTGTCAACATACAACTGATCAAAAACCTAGCCGCGGCCACTTTGATGCAAAAAACGGCCCATATTAGAAACGGAAGTTTGTTTGACCCATATGAGGGCCAATATGAAATCCAGCACGCGCACAAATTGGAGGTATGTCGAGATTGAAAAAACCGTTTTTTCGGTAGTGAAATGTTCCAAGCTCATATCTAGCGAATCAATGAAAATCAAAGGCTGCCTTAACTTGCAAACAATGTAAACCGATGATATTACTTGGTGACAACGTTTTTTTTCATCGGGTGCTGGCCGAAAATGTTTTCAGAGACCATTTTCTCGAAAAATTGAAAATTTTCCAACTGTGACTTTTTTAGTTCTGAATGCAACGCACCTATAGTTTGGATGTTATTTCCAAAAACTGTCTCAAAGGCCCCTTGATGTTGATATTGCAGTTGCTGCACAGTCTGTTTGCATGCACATAAACACTTTCCGCTGCATTTACACACTAAATGAGCGATGCCCTTTCATTCAGAACTGAAAAAGTCGGGTATGGAAAAGATTTAGTCGTTTCGAAAAAAATGCCCCGCCTAAAACATTTCGGCGAGCACCCAGTTATCAAAAACATTGTCAACAAGTGGGAACATCGGTATACATCGTTTCCAAGTTAGAGCACCCTTCGATTTTTATTGGTTCGTTAGATATGAGTTTGGAACATTTCACTTCCCGAAAAACAGCTGTTTTCAATCACAACATGCATCCAATTCGTACACGTCCCGGATTTCATAATGTCCCTCATATGGGTTGAAAAAACGTCCGTTTCTTAATGGGCCGTTTTCGCATCAAAGTGGCCACGCCCAGATTTGTGATCACTTGAATGTTGACAAAAATGCCACTGAATGCTTGTTCCACCACTGTGTATCGTGTACAATGGCAACCTGCTTTGAAACGGAGGGGCTCTCAGAAAAAAACCATGGAAATTTACTGCCATCAAGGATGATACATGCTCCCAGCGACGCACTAATGTTTTACTACATGTCATTCCACGCGCAATCGCACGGCGAACATGACGGTATAATCTAAAACATTCACGCACGTATCGCTTGGAAGTTATTTCCACAAAACACTCTCAAACGGCGTTCAATGTTGATTTTGGAATTGCTGCACAAACAGCTTGCGTGCACAGAAACACTTCCCGATGCACGTATGCACTAAATGGACAAGGCCCTGTCATTCAGAAATGAATAAATCGCGTTTGGAAATTTTCAATATTTTCGACAAATTTGCCCCGCCCTCTATAATATTTTCGGCCACCACCCGCTGATCATAAATGTTGTCAACAATTAGTAATATCGTTTTACATCGTTTGCAGGTTAAAGCACTCCTCGATTTTCATTGGTACGCTAGACATGAGTTTCGAACATTTTACTATCTGAAAAGCGGCTGTTTTCAATCTGAACATACATCAAAATTCTAGGCGTGCTGGATATCATATTGGCCCTCATATGGGTCCAAAAACGTCTGTGTGTGAAATGGGCGTTTTTATGCATCGAAGTAGCCGCCGCAAGAGTTGTGATCACTTGCATGTTGACAACAATGCCACTGAATGCTTGTTCCACCACTGCGTATCGTGTGCACCGGCAATCTGCTTTCAAACGGATCGGCTGTGAGAAACAAAACCATGCAACTCTGCGACCATCAGGAATGCTATGTGTTTCTAGCAACGCATTAATGTTTTACTATATGTCATTCGACGCACAATCGCACGGCAAACACGATGGTAAAATTTAAAACATTAACACATCTATAGTTTGGAAGTTATTTCTAAAAAAAGACACTCAAACGGCGCTCGATGTTGATTTTCCAATTGCTGCACAAACTGTTTGCATGCATAGAACACTTGGCGCAGAATTTACACACTAAATATACCATGCCCTTTCATTCAGAAATGGAAAAATAGCGTTGGGAAAAGTTTGAATTTTTTCGACAATATGGCCTCTCCAAACATTTTCGGCTAGCACCCGGTAAATGAAATGTTGTCCAGAAGTGGTAACATCCGTTTACATCGTTTGCAAATTAAAGCACCATTCGATTTCCATTGGTTCGCCAGATATGAGTTTGGAACATTTTACTACCCGAAAAACGGCTGTTTTCAATCTGAACCTGCACCTAATTTGTACGCGTGCTGGATTTGATATTGGCCCTCATATGGGTCGAAAAACGTCCGTTTCTCAAATGGGCCGTTTTTGGCATCAATGTGGCCGCGGCCAGATTTGTGATCACTTGCATGTTGACAACAATTCCACCGAATGCTTGTCTTAACACTGTGTATCGTCTGCACCGGCAATCTTCTTTCAAACGGAGCGGCTCTCAGAAACAAAACTATCGAAATTTGCGGCCATCAAGAATGCTATATGTTTCCAGCAACGCACTAATGTTTTACCATATGTCATTCGACGCGCAATCGCACGGCAAACACGATGGTAGAACTTAAAACATTCACGCACGTATAGTTTGGAAGTTATTTCCACAAAACACTCTCAAACGGCGTTCGATGTTGATTTTGCAATTGCTGCACAACCTGTTTGCATGCACAGAAACACTTGCCGCTGCACTTACACACTAAATGGACCATACTATCTCATTCAGAACTGGAAAAAATCGCGTTTGGAAAATTTTCAAGAATGCTGCATTTTTCCCGCCATCCATTATGTCCTTCCATACCTCATCCGACGCGTGGTTGCATGGCCAACACAATAGTGTGAATAAAAAATTATCGCATGCATACTTTTTAAGGGATCCGAAAGATCACTCTCAAACGGCGCTCAACGGAGATTTTTGCAATTGCTGCAGAACCTCTTTGCATGCACAGAACCCCTCCTTCCTGCAGTTACAACCTAAATGGACCATGCTCTTTCATTCTGGTTCAAACTTTCCATACACGGTTTTTTCATTTCATTCAGAAATGAAAAAACCGTGTATGGAAAGTTTTGATCTTCGGAAGACACAAAGACACAAAACAATGGAATTTGCGCCCATGAAGAATACTGTATGTTTCCAGCCCTGCAAAAATGTTCCATCAGACTCAGTCGACGTGTAGGCGCACGACGAACAAGATGGTGTAACTTGAATATTTACGCCATGTATAGTTTTAAGTTACTTGATGGAGCACTCTCAAACAGCGCTTGAGGTAGATTTTCCAATCGCTCAAGAAACTGTTCACATACAAAGAATAAATTATTGCTCCATTTACCCACTACTTGGACCATGCCCTTTTCATCCGTATTGAACAAATCGCCTTTGAAAAGTTTTCAATTTTTAGGCTCAGAAATAAGACTATGGAAATTTGCGCGCATCAAGAATCCTGTTTGTTTCCCGCCATCCATTATGTGTTATTGTAGCTCATTCGACGTGTAATTGCACGGCCAACACGATGGTGTCACTTGAAAAATTAACGCATGTATAGTTTTTAAGTTCTCCGAACGAGCACTCTCAAACATCGCCCGATACAGATTTTCCAATTTCTGCAGAAACTGTTTGCATGCAAAGAACCACTTGCCGCTGCACGAACACACTAAATGGACCATGCCCTTTCATTCAGAAATGAAAAAATGATATTGGAAAAATTTAAAACTTTTCGACAAAATGCCCACCCCAACAACTTTTTCGGCCAACACCCGGTTATCAAAAATGTTGTCAACAAGGGGTTACATCGGTTTACATCGTTTGCCAGTTAAAGCACACTTCGATTATCAATAGTTCGCTAGATATAGGTTTGGAACATTTTACTACTCGAAAAACGGCTGTTTTCAATCTGAACATGCATCCAGTTTGTACGCGTGCGATATTTCATACTGGCCCTCATATGGGTCGAAAAAACGTCAGTTTCTGAAATGGGCCGATTTTCGCATCAAAGTGGCCGCGGCCAGATTTGTGATCACTTGCATGTTGACAACAATGCCACTGAATTCTGGTGCCACCACTGTGTACCGTCTGCACCGGCAATCTGGTTTCAAACGGAGCGGCTCTGAAAAACAAAACCATGTAAATTTACGGCCATCAAGAATGCTATCTGTTTCCAGCAACGCACTAATCATTTACTATATGTCATTCGACGCGCATTCGCACGGCGAACGCGATGGTATAACTTAAAAGATTAACGCACGTATGGTTTGGAAGTTATTTCCACAAAACACTCTCAAACGGCGTTCGATATTGATATTGCAATTGCTGCACAAACTGTTTGCTTGCACAGAAACACTTTCCGCTGCACTTACACACTAAATGGACTATGCCCTTTCACTCAGAAATGAAAAAAGCATTTCGAATAATTTCAATATATTCCACAAAATTGCCCTTCCAAAAAAATTTCACCAGAACCCCATGAACAAAAATGTTGTCAACACGTAGTCACATCGGTTTACATATTTTCCAAGTTAAAGCACCCTTCGATTTTCATTCGTTCCCTAGATGTGAGGTTGGAACATTTTTATTCCCGAAAAACGGCTGTTTTCAATCTGACCATGCATCCAATTTGCACGCGTGCTGGATTTCATACTGGCCCTCATATGGAACGAAAAAACGTCCGTTTCTGAAATGCGATGTTTTTCGCATCACAGGGGCCACGCCCAGATTGGTGATCACTTGCATGTTGACAACAATGCCACTCAATGCTTGTTCCACAACTGTGTATCGTTTGGAACGGCAATCTGCTTTCAAACGTGGCGGATCTCAGAAACCAAACCATGGAAATTTGCGGCCGTCAAGAATGCTATATGTTTCCAGCAACACACTAATCTTTTACGATATGTCATTCGACGCGCAATCGCACTACGCACACGACGTTATAATTTTAAACATTAACGCTCGTTTAGTTTGGAGGTTATTTCCAAAAAACTCTTTCATACGGCGCTCTATTGTGCAGGAACTGCAATATCAACATCGAGGGGCGTTTTAGAGAGTTTTTGGAAATAATATCCAAACTATATGTGCGTTAATGTCTCAAGTTATATCATCGTGTTCGCCGTGTGATTGTGCGTCGAATGACATATAGTAAAAAATTAGTGCGTTGCTGGAAACATATAGCATTCTTGATGGCCTCAAATTTCCATGGTTTTGTTTCTAAGAACCGCTCCGTTTGAAAGCAGAGGTCCGGTGCAGACGACACTCAGAGGTGGAACAAACATTCAGTGGCAATGTTGTCAACATGCATGTGATCACAAATCTGGCCGCGGCCACTTTGATGCAAAAAACGGCCCATTTCTGAAATCGAATTATTTCCGACCCACATGAGGGCGAATTTAAAAGCCAACACGTGTACAAATTTGATGCATGTTGAGGTTGACAACAGGCGTTTTTCGGGAAGGAATGTGTTCCAAACCCATATCTAGCGAACCAATGAAAATCGAACGGTGCTTTAATTTGCCAACGATGTAAACCGATGATTCTTCTTGTTGACAACATTTTTGATCTCCGGGTGCTGGCGGAAAATTATTGAGAGACCATTTTCTCGAAAAAATTGAAAATTTTCCCAATGCGGCTTTTTTTCTGAATGCAAGGGCATGGTCCATTTAGTCTGTAAGTGTAGCGGCATGTCTTTCTGTGTAAGCAAACAGTTTGTGCAGCAATTGTAAAATCAAAGTCGGGCGCCATTTGAGAGAGTTTTTGGAAATGATTTCCAGAATATACGTGCGTCAATGCTTTAAGTGATACCATCATGCTCGCCGTGCGATTGCACGTCGAATAACATATAGTAAAGCATTAGTGCGTTGGTGGAAACATACAGCATTCTTGATGGCCGCAATATAAATATAGAAGTAGCTTCCCAACTATACGTGTGTTAATGTTTTAAGTTATACCTTCCTGTTCGCCGTGCAAATGCACGTCGAATGACAAATAGTAAAATATTAGTGCGTTGCTGGAAACATATAGCATTCTTGATGGCCGCATGTTTCCATGGTTTTGTTTCTGAGAGTCGCTCCGTTTGAAAGGCGATTGCCGGTGCAGACGATACACAGTGTTGGAATAAGCATTCAGTGGCATTGTTGTCAACGTGCAGGTGATCACAAATCTGTCCGCGGCCACTTTGATGCGAAAAACGGCCCATTTCAGAAACGGACATTTTTTCGACCCATATGAGTGCCATTATTAAATCCGCCACGCGTACAAATTGGACGCTTGTTCAGATTGAAAACATCCGATTTTCGGGTCGTAAAATATTCCAAACTCATATCTAACAAACCAATGAAAATAGAAACGTGCTTTAACCTGCAAACGATGTAAACCGATGTTACCACTTGTTGACAACGTTTTTGATTACCGGGAACTGGACGAAATTTTTTACGGGACATTTTGTCGACAAAATTGTAAAAATTCCAAACGCGATTTTTTCATTTCTGAATGAAAGGGCATGATCCAATTAATGTGTAAGTGCAGCGGCAAGTGTTTTGTGCATGCAAACAGTTTGTGCAGCCGATGCAAATCAACATCGAGCGCCATTTAAGAGAGTTTTTTGGAAATAACTTCCAAACTATACGTGCGTTCATGTTTTAAGATATACCATCGTGTTCGTCGTGCGATTGCGCGTCGAATAACATAGAGCAAAACATTAGTGCGTTACTTGAAAGATATAGCATTCTTGATTGCCGTAAAAATCAATGGTTTTGTTCCTGAGAGCCGCTCCGATTGAAAGCAGATTGCCAGTGCGGACGACACATAGTGGTGGCACAAGCATTCGGTGGCATTGTTGCCAACATGGAAGTGATGGCAAATCTGGCCGCAGCCACTTTCATGCGAAAAACGTCCCATTTTAGAAATAATAGATTTTTCAACCCATATGAGGGCCAACATGAAATCTAGCACGCGTGCAAATTGTATGGATGTTCAAATTGAACAAAAACGTTTTCGGGTAAAAAATGTTCCAAACCCATATCTAGGGAAGCAATGAACTTCGAAGGGTGCTTTAACTTGCCAACGATGTAAACTGATATTACTACATGTTGACAACATTTTTGATCACCGGGTGCTGGTCGAATATTTCGGAGGGAGCAATGTTGTCGAAAATATTTGAAATTTTCCAAACTCGATTTTTTCATTTCTGAATTGAACAGCATGGTCCTTTTAGTGTGTACGTGCAGCGGCAATACAACATTTTTGATCACCGGGTGTTGGCAGAAAACTTTTGAGACGCCATTTTCTCGAAAATATGGAAAATTTCCACAAATGCGATTTTTTTAAAATTCTGAATGTACGAGCAGGGGCCATTTAGTCTGTAAATACAGCAGCGAGTCCTTCTGTGCATGCAAACAGTTTGTGCAGCAATTGCAAAATCAACATCGAGCGCCGTTTGAGAGTGTTTGTTGGAGAAAAAAATTCCAAACTATGCGTGCCTTAATGTTTTAAGTTATACCATCGTGTTCGCCGTGCGATTGCTCTTCGAATGACATATCGTAAAAGATTAGTGAGTTCCTTGAAACATATAGCATTCCTGATGGCCGCAAATTTCCATGGTTTTGTTTCTGAGAGCCGCTCCGTTTTAAAGCAGATTGCCGGGGAAACGATACACAGTGGTGGAACAAGCATTCAGTGGCATAGTTGTCAACATGGAAGAGACCACAAATCTGGCCGCGGTCACTTTTATGAGAAAAATGTCCCATTTCAGAAACGGACGTTTTTCGACCCACATCAGGGCCAACATGAAATCCAGCACGTGTACAATTTGGATGGATGTTTATGCGGCCCATTTCAGGAACAGATGTTTTTTGACACACATGAGGGCCGATATGAAATCCTGCACGTGCACAAATTGGATGCATGTTGAGATTGAAAACTGCCGTTTTTCTGTTCGTAAAATGTTCCAAAAATATATCTAAAGAACCAATAAAAAACGATGGGTGCTTTAACTTGCCACTGATATAAACCGATGTTGCTACTTGTTGACAACATTTTTGATCACCGGGTGCTGATTGAGAATTTTCGGGGGGAGGGGGCAATTTTGTCGAAAATATTGAAAACTTTCCTAAGACGTTTTTTCATTTCTGAATGAAAGGGCATGGTCCACTTAGTGTGTAAGTAGAGGGGCAAGTTTTTCTGTGCATGCAATTGCAAAATCATCATCAAGCGCCGTTTGAGAGTTTTTTTGGAAATAACTTCCTAACTATACGTGTGTTAATGTTTTAAGTTATACCATCGTGTTCGCCGTGCCATTGCGCGTCAAATAACATATAGTAAAACATTGGTGCGTTGCTGGAAGAACATATAGCATTGTTGATGGCGCAAATTTCCATGGTTTTGTTTCTGAGAGTCGCTCCGTTTGAAAGGCGATTGCCGATGCAGACGATACATAGTGTTGGAACAAGCATTCAGTGGCATTGTTGTCAACATGCAGGTGATCACAAATGTGTCCGCGGCCACTTTGATGCGAAAAACGGCCCATTTCAGAAACGGACATTTTTTCGACCCATATGGGGGCCAATATTAAATCCGCCACGCGTACAAATTGGACGCTTGTTCAGATTGAAAACATCCGATTTTCGGGTAGTAAAATATTCCAAACTCATATCTAACAAACCAATGAAAATAGAAACGTGCTTCAACCTGCAAACGATGTAAACCGATGTTACCACTAGTTGACAAAATTTTTGATTACCGGGAACCGGACGAAATTTTTTACGGGACATTTTGTCGACAAAAATTGTAAAAATTCCAAACGCGATTTTTTCATTTCTGAATGAAAGGGCATGATCCAATTAATGTGTAAGTGCAGCGGCAAGTGTTTTGTGCATGCAAACAGTTTGTGCAGCCGATGCAAATCAACATCGAGCGCCATTTAAGAGAGTTTTTGGAAATAACTTCCAAACTATACGTGCGTTCATGTTTTAAGATATACCATCGTGTTCGTCGTGCGATTGCGCGTCGAATAACATAGAGCAAAACATTAGTGCGTTACTTGAAAGATATAGCATTCTTGATTGCCGTAAATATCAATGGTTTTGTTCCTGAAAGCCGCTCCGATTGAAAGCAGATTGCCAGTGCGGACGGCACACAGTGGTGGCACAAGCATTCGGTGGAATTGTTGCCAACATGGAAGTGATGACAAATCTGGCCGCAGCCACTTTCATGCGAAAAACGGCCCATTTCAGAAATAATAGATTTTTCAACCCATATGAGGGCCAACATGAAATATAGCACGCGTGCAAATTGGATGGATGTTCAGATTGAACAAAGGCGTTTTCGGGAAAAAAATGTTCCAAACCCATATCTAGGACGCAATGAATTTCTAAGGGTGCTTTAACTTGCCAACGATGTAAACTGATATTACTACATGTTGACAACATTTTTGATCACCGGGTGCTGGTCGAATATTTCGGGGGAGCAATGCTGTCAGAAATATTGGACGTTTTCCAAACTCGATTTTTTCATTTCTGAATTAAACAGCATGGTCCTTTTAGTGTGTAAGTGCAGCGGTAATACAACATTTTTGATCTCCGGGTGTTGGCCGAAAACTTTTGAGAGGCCATTTTCTCAAAAATATGGAAAATTTCCACAAATGCGATTTTTGTTAATTCTGAATGTACGAGCAGGGGCCATTTAGTCTGTAAATGCAGCAGCGAGTCCTTCTGTGCATGCAAACAGTTTGTGCAGCAATTGCAAAATCAACATCGAGCGCAGTTTGAGAGTTTTTTTTGGACAAAAAAAAATCCAAACTATGCGTGCCTTAATGTTTTAAGTCATGCCATCGTGTTCGCCGTGCGATTGCGCTTCGAATGACATATCGTAAAAGATTAGTGAGTTCCTTGAAACATATAGCATTCTTGATGGCCGTAAATTTCCATGGTTTTGTTTCTGAGAGCCGCTCCGTTTTAAAGCAGATTGCCGGGGCAAACGATACACAGTGGTGGAACAAGCATTCAGTGGCATAGCTGTCAACATGGAAGAGATCACAAATCTGGCCGCGGTCACTTTCATGAGAAAAATATCCCATTTTAGAAACGGACGTTTTTCGACCCACATCAGGGCCAACATGAAATCCAGCACGTGTACAAATTGGATGGATGTTTATGCGGCCCATTTCAGGAACAGACGTTTTTTGACACACATGAGGGCTAATATGAAATCCGGCACGTGCACAAATTGGATGCATGTTGAGAATGAAAACAGCCGTTTTTCTGTTAGTAAAATGTTCCAAAATATATCTAAAGAACCAATAAAAACGATGGGTGCTTTAACTTGCCACTGATATAAACCGATGTTCCTACTTGTTGACAACATTTTTGATCACCGGGTGCTGATTGAGAATTTTCGGGGGGGGGGGCAATTTTGTCGAAAATATTGAAAACTTTCCAAAGACGTTTTTTTCATTTCTGAATGAAAGGGCTTGGTCCACTTAGTGTGTAAGTAGAGCGGCAAGTTTTTCTGTGCATGCAATTGCAAAATCGTCATCGAGCGCCGTTTGAGAGTTTTTTTTGGAAATAACTTCCTAACTATACGTGTGTTAATGTTTTAAGTTATACCATCGTGTTCGCCGTGCCATTGCGCGTCAAATAACATATAGTAAAACATTGGTGCGTTGCTGGAAGAACATATAGCATTGTTGATGGCGCAAATTTCCATGGTTTTGTTTCTGAGGGCCGCTCCGTTTAAAAGGAGATTGCCTGTGCAGACGACACACAGTGGTGGAACAAGCATTCAGTGGCATTGTTGTCCACTTGCGAGTGATCACAAGTCTTGCAGACGCCACTTTGATGCGAAAAACGGCCCATTTCAGAATCGGACGTTTCTTCGACCCATATGAGGGCGAATATGAAATCCAGCAAGCGTACATATTGGATGCATGTTGAGATTGAAAACAGCCGTTTTTCGGGTAGTAAAATGTTCCAAACTGATATCAGGCGAACCAATGAAAATCGAAGGGTGCTGTAACTTCTAAGCGATGTAAACCGATGGCACCACTTGTTGACAAAATTTTTGATCACCGGGTGTTGGCTTAAAATTTTTTCGGGTGGCCATTTTGTCGAAAAATTTGAAATTTTTCCAATGTCATTTTTCATTTCTGAATGAAAGGGCATGGTCCATTTAGTGTGTGAGTGCAGCGGCAAGTGTTTCTGTACATGCAAACAGTTTCTGCAGCAATTCGAAAATCTGCATCGGGCGGCGTTTGAGAGTGCTCTTTCGGATAACATAAAAATTATACATGCTTTAATTTTTTAAGCCACACCATCGTGTTGGCCGTGCAATTACACGTCGAATGACGTATAATTACACATAATGGATGGCGGGAAACATACAGCATTCTTGATGCGCGCAAAGTTGTATAGTCTTTTTTCTGCGACGAAAAATTGAAAACTTTTGAAAAGCGATTTGTTCAATACGGATGAAAAGGGCATGGTCCAAATAGTGGGTAAATGAAGCAGTAATTTATTCTTTGTATGTGAACGGTTTCTTGAGCACTTGGAGAATCTACTTTCAGCGCTGTTTGAGAGTGTTCCATCAAGTAACGTAAAACTATACTTGGCTTAACTTTTTAAGTTACACCATCTTGTTTGTCGTGCGCCTACACGTTGACTGAGTCTGATGAAACATTATTGCAGGGCTGGAAACATACAGTGTTCTTCATGGGCGCTAATTCCATTGTTTTGTGTCGGACAGTAAACGTTCAAAATTTTCCATACACGGTTTTGTTCATTTCTGAGTGAAAGAGCATGGTTCATTTAGTGTGTAAATGCAGGAAGGAGTGGTTCTGTGCAAGCAAAGAGGTTCCGCAGCAATTGCAAAATCTGCGTTGAGCGCCGTTTGAGAGTGATCTTTCGGATCCCTTAAAAAGTATGCATGCGATAATTTTTTATTCACACTATTGTGTTGGCCATGCGATTATGTGTCGAATGAGCTATACTAAGACATAATGGATGGCGGGAAAAATACAGCATTCTTGAAAAATTTTCCAACTGCGATTTTTTCATTTCTGGTATGAAAAAGCATGGTCCATTTAGTGTGTAAGTGCAGCGGCAAGTGTTTCTGTGCAGGCAAACAGGTTGTGGAGCAATTGCAAAATCAACATCGAGCGCCGTTTGAGAGTGTTTTGTGGAAATAACTTCCAAATTATACGTGCGTGAATGTTTTAAGTTCTACCATCGTGTTCGCCGTGCGATTGCGCGTCGAATGACATATAGTAAAACATTAGTGCGTTGCTGGAAACATATAGCATTCTTGATGGCCACAAATTTCGATAGTTTTGTTTCTGAGAGCCGCTCCGTTTGAAAGCAGATTGCCGGTAAAGACGATACACAGTGCTGGAACAAGCATTCCGTGGCATTGTTGTCAACACGCATGTGCTCACAAATCTGGCCGCGGCCACTTTGATGGCAAAAACGGCCCATTTGAGAAACGGACGTTTTTTCGACCCACATGAGGCCCAATATGAAATTCAGCACGCGTACAAATCGGATGCAGGTTCAGATTGAAAACAGCCGTTTAACGGGTAGTAAAATGTTCCAAAGTCATATCTAGCAAACTAATGAAAATCGAAGGGTGCTTTAACTCGCAAACGATGTAAACGAATGTTACCACTTGTGGACAACATTTCTGATCACCGGGTGCTGGCCAAAAATGATTGGAGAGGCTATTTTGTCGAAAAAATTGAAAATTTTCCCAACGCTATTTTTTTCATTTCTGAATGAAAGGGCATGGTATATTTAGTGTGTAAATTCTGCGGCAGGTGTTTCTATGCATGCAAACAGTTTGCGCAGCAATTGCAAAATCAACATCGAGCGCTGTTTGAGTGTTTTTTTTTAGAAATAACTTCCAAAGTATACGTGCGTTAATGTTTTCAATTACACCATCGTGTTCGCCGTGCGATTGCGCGTCGAATGACATATAGTAAAATAATAGTGCGTTGCTGGAAACATATAGCATTCTTGATGGCCGCAAAGTTGCATGGTTTTGTTTCTCTCAGCCGATCCGTTTGAAAGCAGATTGCCGGTTCACACGATACACAGTGGTGGAACAATCATTCACTGGCAATGTTGTCAACATGCAAGTGATCACAAATCTCGCCGCGGCTACTTCGATGCGAAAAAGGCCCATTTCACACACGGACGGTTTTGGACCCATATGAGGGCCAAAATCATATCAAGCACGCGTAGAATTTGGATGCATGTTCAGATTGAAAACAGCCGTTTTTCGGATAGTAAAATGTTTGAAACTAATGTCCAGTGAACCAATGAAAATCGAGCTGTTCTTTAACCTACAAACGATGTAAAACGATATTATTAGTTGTTGACAACATTTTTGATTGCGGGTGCTGGCCGAAAGTTTTATAGGGATTGGCAATTTTTTGAAAGTATTGAAAATTTCCAAACGCGATTTATTCATTTCTGAATAAAAGGGCCTTGTCCATTTAGTGCATGCGTGCAGCGGCATGTGTTTCTGTGCACGCGAACTGTTTGTGCAGCAATTCCAAAATCAACATTAAACGCCGTTTGAGAGTGTTTTGTGGAAATAACTTCCAAGCGATACGTGCGTTAATGTTTTAGATTATACCGTCGTGTTCGCCGTGCGATTGCGCGTGGAATAACATGAAGTAAAACATTAGTTCGTCGCTGGAAACATGTATTATCCTTGATGGCAGCAAATTTCCATGGTTTTGTTTCTGAGAGCCCCTCCGTTTCAAAGAAGGTTGCCAGTGTAGACGATACACAGTGGTGGAAGAAGCATTCAGTGGCATTGTTGTCAACATTCAAGTGATCACAAATCTGGGCGTGGCCACTTTGATGCGAAAAACAGCCCATTTCAGAAACAGACGTTTTTTCGACCCCTATGGGTGACATGATATTCGGGACGTGTACAAATTGGATGCATGTTGTGATTGAAAACAGCCGTTTTCGAGAAGTGAAATGCTCCAAACAAATATCTAACGAACCAATAAAATCGAAGGGTGCTCTAACTTGCAAACGATGTAAACCGATGTTACCACTTGTTAACAAAATTTTTAATCAGTGGGTACTCGCCGAAATGTCTTAGGCGGGGCATTTTTTTTCGAAAAAATTCAATCTTTTCCATACCCGATTTTTTCAGTTCTGAATGAAAGGGCATCGTCCATTTATTGTGTAAATACAGCGGGAAGTGTTTATTTGCATGCAAACAGATTGTGCAGCAACTGCAATATCAATATCGAGGGGCGTATGAGACAGTTTTTGGAAATAACATCCAAACTATAGGTGCATTAACGTCTTAAGTTATACTATCGTGTTCGCTGTGCGATTGTGCGCCGAATGACATACCGTAAAACATTAGTGCGTTGCTGGAAACATATAGCATTCTTGATGGCCTCAAATTTCCATGGTTTTGTTTCTAAGAGCCCCTCCGTTTGAATGCAGAGTGCCGGTGCAGACGACACACAGAGGTGGAACAAGCATTCAGTGGCAATGTTGTCAACATGCATGTGATCACAAATCTGGCCGCGGCCACTTTGATGCAAATAACGGCCCATTTCTGAAACCGAATTTTTTCCGACCCATATGAGGGCGTATATGAAACCCAACACGTGTACAAATTGGATGCATGTTGAGATTGAAAACAGGCGTTTTTCGGGAAGGAAGATGTTCCAAACCAGTATCTACCGAACCAATGAAATTCAAACGGTGCTTTAACTTCCCTACGATGTAAACCCATGATTCTACTTGTTGACCACATTTTTGATCTCCGGGTGCTGGCGGCAAATTTTTGATGGGCGATTTTCTCGAAAAAATTGAAAACACTCCAAATGCGAATTTTTTTGTTTTTGAACGCAAGGGCATGGTCCATTTAGTCTGTAAGTGTAGCGGAAAGTGTTTTTGTGTAAGCAAACAGTTTGTGCAGCAATTGCAAAATCAAAGTCGGGCGCCGTTTGAGAGAGTTTTTTGGAACTAACTTCCAAAATATACGTGCGTCAATGTTTTAAGTGACACCATCGTGTTCGCCGTGCGGTTGCGCGTCGAATAACATATAGTAAAATATTAGTGCGTTGGTGGAAACATATAGCATTCTTGATGGCCGTAAATATCCATGGTTTTGTTCCTGAGAGCCGCTCCGTTTGAAAGCAGATTGCCGGTGCGGACGATACACAGTGGTGGCACATGCATTCAGTGGCATTGTTGTCAACATGCAAGTAATCACAAATCTGGACGCGCCCACTTTGATGCGAAAAACGGCCCATTTCAGAAACGGATGTTTTTTCGACCCATATGACGGTCAATATCAACTCCACCAAGTGTGCAAATTGAATGCATGTTGAGATTGAAAACAGGCCGATTTTCGGGTAGTAAAATGTTCCAAGCTCACATCCGACGAACCAATAAAAATCGAAGTGTGCTTTAAATTGCCAACGATATAAAACGATGTTACTACTTTTTCACAACCTTTTTGATCACCGGGTGCTGACCGAAAAATTTCGGGGGGGGTGAATTTTGTCGAAGATATTGATAATTTTCGAAACGCATTTATTTCATTTCTGAATGGAAGGGCATGGTCCAGTTAGTGTGTAAGTGCAGCGGCAAGTGTTTCTGTGCATGCAATTGCAAAATCAACATCGAGCGCCGTATATGAGTTTTTTTGGAAGTAACTTCCCAACTATACGTGTGTTAACGTTTTAAGTTTTACCTTCGTGTTCGCCGTGCGATTGCGCGTCGAGTGACATATAGTAAAAGATTAGTGCGTTGCTGGAAACACATAGCATTCTTGATGGCCGCATGTTTCCATGGTTTTGTTTCTGAGAGTCTCTCCGTTTGAAAGGCGATTGTCGGTGCAGACGATGCACATTGTTGGAACAAGCATTCAGTGGCACTGTTGTCAACATGCAGGTGATCACAAATCTGTCCGCGGCCACTTTGATGCGAAAAACGGCCCATTTCAGAAACGGACATTTTTTCGACCCATATGACGGCCAATATGAAATCCGCCACGCGTTCAAAATGGACGCTTGTTCAGGTCGAAAACAGCCGTTTTTCGGTAGTAAATTATTCCAAACTCAAGTCTGACAAACTAATGAAAATAGAAAGGTGCTTTAATTTGCAAACAATGTAAACCGATGTTATCACTTGTTGACAACATTTTTGATCACCGGGAACTGGCCGAAATTTTTTACGGGACATTTTGTCGAAAAAAATTGTTAAAATTCCAAACGCGATTTTTTCATATCTGAATGAAAGGGCATGCTCCAATTAATGTGTAAGTGCAGCGGCAAGTGTTTTGTGCATGCAAACAGTTTGTGCAGCAATTGCAAATCACCATCGAGCGCCGTTTGAGAGAGTTCTTTGGCAATAACTTCCAAACTATACGTGCGTTCATGTTTTAAGATATACCATCGTGTTTTTCGTGCGATTGCGCGTCGAATAACATAGAGCAAAACATTTGTGCGTTGCTGGAAACATATAGCATTCTTGATTGCCGTAAATATCAATGGTTTTATCCCTGAGAGCCGCTCCGTTTGAAAGCAGATTGCCGGTGCGGACGACACACAGTGGTGGCACAAGCATTCGGTGGCATTGTTGCCAACATGGAAGTGATGACAAATCTGGCCGCAGCAACTTTCATGCGAAAAACGGCCCATTTTAGACAAGATAGATTGTTCAACCCATATGAGGGCCAACATTAAATCCAGCACGCGTGCAAATTTGATGCATGTTTAGATTAAAAACAGCTGATTTTCGGGAAGTAAAATATTCCTCACTCATATCTAGCGAACCAATGGGAATTGAAGGGTGCTTTAACTTGCACACGATGTAAACCAATGTTACCACTTGTTGACAACATTTTTGATCGCCGGGATCTGGACGAAAATTTTTTGGAAGACGTTTTGTCGAAAAATTTGAAATAATTCCAAACGCGACTTTTTCACTTCCGAATAAAGGGCCATGGTCCATCTGGTGCGTAAGTGCAACGGCAAGTGTTTCTGTTCATGTAAACAGCTTGTGCAGGAATTGGAATATCAACATCGACCGCCGTTTGAGAGTTTTGTGCAAATAAATTCCAAACTATACATGTGTAAATGTTTTAAGTTATACCATCGTGTTCGCCGTGCGAATGCGCGTCGAATGACATATATTAAACATAAGTGCGTTTTTGGAAACATATAGCATTCTTGATGGCCACAAACTTGCATAGTTTTGTTTCTGAGAGCCTCTCCGTTTGAAAGCAGATTGCCGGGGCAAGCGATACACAATGGTGAAACAAGCATTCAGTGGCATTGTTGTCAACATGCAAGTAATCAGATATCTGGACGCGGCCACTTTGATGCGAAAAACGGCCCAGTTCAGAAACGGACGTTTTTTTGACACATCTGAGGGCCAAAATGAAATCTTGCACGCGTACAAATTGGGTGCATGTTCAGATTGAAAACTGCCGTTTTTCGGGTACTAAAATCTTCCAACCCCATATCTAGCAAACCGACGAAAATCGAAGGGTGCTTTAACTTGCAAACGTTGTAAACCGATTTTGCCACTTGTTGACAACATTTCTGATCACCGGGTGCTAGCTGAAAATGTTTGGAGAGGCCACTTAGGCGGAAAAATTGAAAATTTTCCCAACGCGATTTTTTCCTTTCTGAATGAAAGGGCATGTTTCATTTAGTGTGTAAATTCTGCGGCAAGTTGTTGTATGCATGCAAACAGTTTGTACAGCAATTGCAAAATCAACATCAAGCGCCGTTTGAGTGTTTTTTAGAAAAAACTTCCAAACTATAGGTGCGTTAATGGTTTAAGTTATACCGTCGTGTTCGCCGTGCGATTGCGCGTCGAGTAACGTATAGTAAAACATTAAGGCGTCGTTGGAAACATATAGCATTCTTGATGGCTGCAAAGTTGCATGGTTTTGTTTCTCACAGCCGATCCGTATGAAAGCAGCTTACCAGTGCAGACGATACACAGTGGTGGAACAAGCACTCAGTGGCAATGTTGTCAACATGCAAGTGATCACAAATCCCGCCGTGGCCGCTTTGATGCCAAAGCGGACCTTTTCAGAAACGGACGTTTTTTAGACCCACATGAATGCCAATATGAATTCCAGCACGCGCACAAAATGGATGCATGTTCAGACTGAATACTGACGTTTTTCGGGCAGTAAAATGTTCCAAACTCATATTTAGCGAAACAATGAAAATCGAATTGTGCTTTAACTTGCAAACAATGTCTTCCGATATTACTACATGTTGACAACTTGTTTTATCACCGGGTGTTGGCCGAAGTCTTTTTCTGTGGGCCATTTTGTCCATGAAGTAGAATATTTCCATGCGCGATTTTTTCATTTCTGAAACAAAATAATGGTCCATTTAGTGTGCAAATGCAGCGGCAAGTGTTTCTTTCCATGCAAACAGTTTGTGGAGCAATTGCAAAATCAACATCGAGCGCCGTTTGAGATTGCTTTTGTACATAACTTCTAAACTATACGTGAGTTAATGTTTTAAGTTTACCATCGTGCTTGCTGTGCGATTGCGCGTCGAATGACAGATAGTAAAAGATTGGTGCGTTGCTGGAAACATATAGCATTCTTGATGGCCGCAAATTTCCATGGTTTTGTTTTTAAGAGCCGCTTCGTTTGAAAAGCGATTGCAGGTGCACACGATGCACAGTGTTGAAACAAACATTCAGTGGCATTGTTGTCAATATGCAAGTGATCACAAACCTGGCCGCGGCCACTTTGATGCGAAAAACGGCCCAGATCAGAAACGGACGTTTTTTCGACCCATACGAGGGCCGAGATGAAATCCAGCATGCGTGCAAATTGAAGGCATGTTTAGATTGAAAACAGCCTTTTTTCGGGTACTAAAATGTTCCAAACTCATATCGAGCGAACCGATGAAAATAGAAGGGTGCTTTAACTTGCAAACGATGTAAACCGATGTTACCACTTGTTGACAGCATTCTTGATCACCGGGTGGTGGCCGAAAATTTTGGGGCGGGTCAACTTTGTCGAAACATTTGAAACTTTTCAACTTGCAATTTTTTCATTTCTGAATAAAAAGGGCAAGGTCTATTTAGTGTGTAAGTGCAGCGGCAATTGTTTCTGTGCGTGCAAACAGTTTGTGCAGCAATTCCAAAGTCAACATCTAGCGCCTTTGGATAATTTTTTTTGGAAATAACTTCCAAACTATACGTGCGTTACTCTTTTAAGATATACCATCGTGTTCGCATTGCGATTGCGCGTCGAATGAGATTGAGTAGAAAAATAGTGCGTTGCTGGAAGCATATAGCAGCTTTGATGGCCGTAAATACCCATGATTTTGTTTCTGAGAGCCGCTCCGTTTGAATGGAGATTGCCGGTGCAGACGATGCACAGTGGTGGAACAAGCATTCAGTGGCATTGTTGTCAACACGGAAGTGGTCACAAATCTGGACGCGGCCACTTGGTACAAAGAACAGCCCAGTTGAGAAAAGGAGATTTTTTCGACCCATATGAGGGCCAATAAGGAATCCAGCACGCCTACAATTTGTATGCATGTTCAGGTAAGAAACAGCTGCTTTCCACGTAGTAAAATGTTCCAAACTTATTTCTAGCAAACTAATAAAAATCGAAATGTGCTATAACTTGCAAACGATGGAAACCGATGTAACCACTTGTTGACAACCTTTTTGATCACCGGTTGCTGGCCCAAAAATGTTTGAGGGGCCATCTTCTCGAAGAAATTGAAAATTTTCCAATGCAATTTTTTTATTTCTGAATGCAAGGGAATGCTCCATTTAGCGTGTAAGTGCTGCGGCAAGTGCTTTGTGCATGCAAACTGTTTGTGCAGCAATTGCAAATCAACATCGAGCGCCGTTTGAGAGAGTTTTTTGGAAGTAACTTCCAAACTACACGTGCGTATTGTTTAAAGTCATACCATGGTGTTCGCAGTGCGATTGCGCGTGCAATGTCATGTAGGAAAAGATTAGTGTGTTGCTGAAAACGTATAGCGTTCTTGATGGCCGCAAATTTCCATGGTTTTGTTTCTGAGAGCCGCTCCGTTTGAAAGCAGATTGCCGGTGCAGACGATACACAGTGGTGGAACAAGCATTTAGTGGCATTGTTGTCAACATGGAAGTGATCACAAATCTGGCCGTGGCCACTTTGATGCCAAAAACGGCCTATTTCAGAAACGGAGGTTTTTTGACCCATGTCAGGGCCAATATGAAATCCAGGACGCGTGCAAATTGGATGGATGTGCAATTGAAAACAGTCGTTTTTCGGGTAGTAAAATATTCCAATCTCATGTGTAGCGAACCAATGAAAATCGAAGGGGGCTTTAACTTGCAAGGATGTAAACTGATGTTACCACTTGTTGGCAGCATTTTTGATCACCGCGTGCTGGCCCAAAAATGTTTGAGGGTCCATCTTCTGGAAAAATTGAAAACTTTCCAATGCAATTTTTTTATTTCTGAATAGAAGGGCATGGTCCATTTAGTGTGTAAGTGCTGCGGAAAGTGTTTTGTGCATGCAAACAGTTTGTGCAGCAATTGCGAATCAACATCGAGCGCCGTTTGAGAGAGCTTTTTGGAATTAACTTCCAAACTATACGTGCGTATTGTGTAAAGTCATACCATCGTGTTCGCAGTGCGATTGCGCGTAGAACGACATGTAGTAGAAGATTAGTGCGTTGCTGAAAACGTATAGCATTCTTGATCGCCGCAAATTTCCATGGTTTTGTTTCTGAGAGCCGCTCCGTTTGAAAGCAGATTGCCGGTGCAGACGATACACAAGCATTGGAACAAGCATTCAGTGGCATTGTTGTCAACATGCAAGTGATCACAAATCTGGCCGTGGCCACTTTTATGCCAAAAACAGCCCATTTCAGAAACGTAGGTTTTTTGACCCACGTCAGGGCCATTATGAAAGCCAGGACGCGTGCAAATTGGATGCATGTACAGTTTGAAAACAGCCGTTTTTCGGGTAGTAAAATGATCTAAACTCATTTCTAGCGAACCAATGAAAACCGAAGGGTGCTTTAACTCGCAATCGATGTTTCCCGATGTTTCTACTTGTTGACAACATTTTGGATCACCGGGAACTGGCCGAAAATTTTTGAGATGCCATTTTCTCGAAAAAACCGAAAATTTTCCAATTGCGATTTTTTTAGTTCTGATTGCAGGGGCATTGTCTATTTCGTCTGCAAATCCAGTAGTAAGTCTTTCTGTGCATGCAAACAGTTTGTGCGGCAATTGCAAAATCAACATTGAGCGCTGTTTGAGAGTGTTTTTGGACATAACTTCCAAACTATACGTGCGTTAATGTTTTAAGTTATACCATCTTGTTCGCAGTGCGATTGGGCGTCGTATGAGATATAGTAAAAGATAAGTGCGTTGCTGGAAACATATAGCATTCTTTATGGCCGCAATCTTCCATGGTTTTGTTTCCGAGAGCCGCTCCGTTTGAACGCAGATTCCCGCGGCAAACGATTCACGGTGGTGGAACAAGCATTCAGTGGCATTGTTGTCAACATGCAAGTAATCAGAAGTCTGGACGCGGCCACTTTGATGCAAAAAACGGCCCATTTCAGTAATGGCCCTTTTTTCGACCCATATGAGAGCCAAAATGAAACGCAGGACTCGTACAAATTAGATGCAGGTTCAGATTAAAAGCAGACGTTTTTCGGGCGGTAAAAAGTTCCAAATTTGTTTTTGCAAACTAATAAAAATCGAAATTTGCTCTAGCTTGGAAACGATGGAAACCGATGGTACAACTTGTTGACGAAATTTTTGATCACCGGGTGCTGGCCGAAAATGTGGGGGGGGAGCAATTTTGTCGAAAAGTTGTGAAATTTTGCAAACCCGATTTTGTCAGTTCTGAATGAAAGGGCATGGTCCATTTAGTGTGTAAGTGCAGCGGCAAGTGTTTCTGTGCATGCAATTGCAAAATCAACATCGAGCGCCGTTTGAGAGTTTTTTGTAATTAACTTCCCTACTATACGTGGGTTAATGTTTTAAGTTATACCATCGTGTTCGCCGTGCGATTGCGCGTCGAATGACATATAGTAAAACATTAGTGCGCTGCTGGAAACATGTGACATTTTTGATGGCCGCAAATTTCCATGGTTTTGTTTCTTAGAGCCGCTCTGTTTTAAAGGCGATTGCCGGTGCAGACGATACACAGTCTGAAAGAAGCATTCAGTGGCATTGTTGTGAACAGGAAAGTAATCACAAATCTGGCCGCGGTCAGTTTGATGCGAAAAACGATCCATTTCAGATACGGACGTTGTCATACCCAGATGAGGGCCAATATGCAATCCAGCAAGTGTACAAGTTGGATGCATGTTTAGATTGAAAACAGACGTTTTTTTCGGGAAGTAAATGTTCCACACTCATGTCTAACGAACCATTAAAAATGGAAGGGTGCTTTGACTTGTAAACGATGTAAACCGATGTTTCCACTTGTTGACAAAATTTTTGATCAATGGGTGCTCGCCGAAATGTTTTTGGGGGGCCATTTTTTCGAAAAAATGGAATTTTTCCATACGCCGTTTTGTCAGTCCTGAATGAAAAGGCATGGTCCATTTAGTGTGGAAGTGCAGCGCCAAGTGTTTCTGTATATGCAAACAGTTTGTGCAGCAAGTGCAAAATCAACATCGAGAGCCGCTTGAGAAAGTTTTTGGAAATAACATCTAAACTTTACGTGCGTTAATGTTTTAAGTTACACCATGGTGTTCGCCGTGCGATTGCGCGTCGAATGGCATATAGTAAAACATTAATGCATTGCTGGAAACCTATAGCATTCTTGATTGCCGCAAATTTCCATGGTTTTGTTTCTGAGAGCCTATCTGTTTGAAAGCAGATTGCCGGTGCAGACGACACACAGTGGTGGAACAAGCATTCAGTGGCAATGTTGTCAACATGCAGGTGATCACAAATATGTCCGTGGCCACTTTGATGCAAAACCAGCCCATTTCTGAAACGGACGTTTTTCCGACCCACATGAGGGCCAACATGAAATCTGGCACGCGTACAAATTGAATGGATGCTCAGATTGATAACAGCCGTTTTTCGGGTGACAAAATGTTCCAATTTCATGTCTAGCGAAACAATGAAATTCGAAGGCTGCTTTAACTTCCCAACGATGTAAACCAATGCTACTACTTGTTGACAACATTTTTGATCACTGGGTGCTGGCGGAAATTTTGGGGAGGGGGCAATTTTGTGGAATATATTGACAATTTTCCAAGCTCGATTTTTTCATTTCTGAATGAAAGGGCATGGTCTATTTGGTGTGTAAGTGCAGCGCCAAGTGTTTTGTGGATGCAAACAGTTTGTGCAGCAATTGCAAATCAACATCAAGCGCCGTTTGAGAGAGTTTTTTGTGAATAACTTCCAAACTATACGTGCGTTAATGTTTTAAGTTATACCATCGTTTTCGTCGTGCGATTGCGCGTCGAATAACATATAGCAACACATTAGTGCGTTACTAGAAACATATAACATTACTGATGGCCGTAAATGTCCATGGTTTTATTCTTGAGAGCCGCTCCGTTTGAAAGCAGATTGCCGGTGCGGACGATTTACAGTGGTGGCACAAGCATTCAGTGGCATTGTTGCCATCATGGAAGTGATGACAAATCTGGCCGCGGCCACTTTGATGCGAAAAACGGCCCATTTTAGAAAAGGTAGATTTTTGGAGCCATATGAGGGCAAATATGAAATCCAGCTCCCGTACAAATTGGATGCATGTTCAGATTAAAAACAGACGTTTTTCGGGTGGAAAAATGTTCCAAACTTATTTCTGGCAAAGTGATAAAAATAGAAGTGTGCTTTAACCTGGAAACGTTGTAAACTGATGTGTCCACTTGCTGACAATATTTTTGTTTACCGGGTGCTTGCCGAAGATTTTTTGGGGGGCCATGTCGTCGAAAATATTGAAAATTTTCCAAACGCGATTTTTTCATTTCTGAATGAAAAGGCATGGTCCATTGAGGGTGTAAGTGCAGCGGCAATTGTTTCTGTGACTGCAAACAGTTTGTGCAGCAATTGCAAAATCAACAACGAGCGCTTTTTGAGAGAGGCTTTTGGAAATAACTTCCAAACTATGCGTGCGTTAATGTTTTAAGTTATGCCATCGTGTTCGCAGTGCGATTGCACGTCGAATGAGATATAGTAAAATATGAGGTGCGTTTCTGGAAACATATAGCATTTTTGATGGCGGCAAATTTCTGGCATTGTTGTCAACATGCAAGTGATCATAAATCTGGCCGCGGCACCTTTGATGCGAAAAACAGCCATTTCATAAACGGACGTTTGCTCGACCCACATGAGGGCCGATATGAAATCCAGCACGAGGAGAAGTTGGATGCATGTTTATTTTGAAAACAGCCGTTTTTCGGGTAGAAAAATGTTTCAAATTCATATCTAATAAACCAAGGAAAATCGAAGGGTGTTTTTACTTGCAAACGATGTGTTTGCAAGTAAACAAGTATGTTACCACTTGTTGACAACGTTTTTGATCACTGGATGCGCGCCGAAATTTTTTGTGGGGGCCATATTTTCGAAAAAATTGAAAATTTTCCAACTGCAGTTTTTTCAGTTCTGAATGAAAGGGCATGGTTCATTTAGTGTGGAAGTGCAGCGGCAAGTGTTTCATTGCATGCAAACAGTTTGTGCTGCAATTGCAAAATCAACATCGAGGGCTGGTTGAGAAAGTTTGTGGAAATAACTTCCAAACTATACGTGCGTTAATGTTGTAAGTTATACCGTCGTGTTCGCCGTGCGATTGCGCGTCGAATCACATATCGTATAACATTAGGTCGTTGCTGGAAACATATAGCATTTGTGATGACCGCAAATTTCCATGGTTTTGTTTCTGAGAGCCGCTCCGTTTGAAAGCAGATTGCCGGTGCAGACGACACACAGTGGTGTAACAAGCATTCAGTGGCATTGTTGTCAACATGGAAGTGATGACAAATCTGGCCGCGGCCACTTTGATGCGAAAAACGGCCCATTTCAGAAACGGACGTTTTTTCGACCCATATGATGGCTAATATGAAATCCAGCACGCGTACAAATTGGATGGATGTTCAGATTGAAAAGAGCCGTTTTTCGGGTGGTAAAATGTTCCAAACTGATGTCTAAGGAACCAATAAAAATGGAGTTGTGCTTTAGCTTGCAAACGATGTAAACCGATGTTACCACTTGTTGACAACATTTTTGATCACCGGGTGCCCGCCGAAAATTTTGGTAGCGGCCATTTCTCGAAAATATTGAAAATTTTCCCAACGCAATTTTGTCATTTCTGAATGAAAGGGCATGGTCCATTTAGTGTTTATGTGCAACGGCAAGTGTTTCTGTGCATGCAAACAGTTTGTGCAGCAATTGCAAAATCAACATCGTGAGCCGTTTGAGAGTGTTTTTTGGAAATTACTTCCAAGTTATACGTGCGTTAATGTTTTACGTTATGCCATCGTGTTATGGGCCATTGGCCTAAAATGGCCCAGATCAACGTGTTGTTTTTAGAATCACACTGCCTAGCGTAATATTTGTCGCTTATTAAAATGCAAAGCTTTGAGCGATCTTGGGTGAGTTTGGTCTTCATGACCTTCAGAAGGTGAAACAAGGTTGCTGACCTTAGTTGAGCCTGTGGTCTTTTGCTTCGAAGCAGTTACCTATGTTATGGTGACACTTTGGAGACCAACCTGGAATTTGACGCGATTTGACCTTATTTGACCCGGAAGTCATGACGAAGGAACCTCAATCTTTGTCTTAAGTGAGTTCACGTGCTGATCAACCCACCCTGTAAGTTTAGTGCCTCTACCTTTCTTATGTCGCGAGATCTCAGCATGGTCAAATTGACTCCTCACCCGAGCGGAGGCCGTCCAGTTGGCCACCCAGGCGCGTGTCAATATCATGCTCAGTTTGTTCCAAATAGTATCTTGCAGGTACCTGTACAGGAAATCCCAAATAAAATGTAGTTACCGTTTTCCTCACTAATGACCAGTGTCTGTCGCACAATGGTGACATTCAACTATGCGACCAATGGGATGTCCCGTCGGCCTTGTCGACAGTGATGCGCAGAGGCGGATCCAGAGGGCGCCATGGGCCATGCCCCCGCTTCCTTGGGCCGCTATGATGTTTTGGTATCCTGAATGCGCACACAAACCTTCATTCCGGAATCACGCATCTTTTTCAATAGCTGCTTAATCCCAACGATGCCTCAAAGGCCTGAAATCTGTATTTTGCGAGGGGCACCATACTCCAGAAGCAGCGCACAGCCCTTGTCCTGTCCACTCGCGAAAACATGGACCGGCCCATTCGGCGAAAGAACGCCAAAACCTTCATTTTGAGGCATCAGTGCCTGAAAAGGAGTGTTCCCATTTGTATATGGTTTTGAACTTAGCCATTGAACTTAGCCATAGCCATTTTGAAGACTTTTCGGTGCTGTTCACAATCTTGCCGTTCTAACACCTACTCCCCTTGAACCTCTGAGCTATGGGCCCGCGAAAATGAGAAAGGTATATCAAGGGAAGTATTTGAAAGTCACCTTGAGATTCATGACGTAATGATATTGTTATTAAAATCTTGCCATTCCATAGGCCATCGGGTGATCAAGACCAAAACAAAAACATGTCGTCGTGGCGTTCATATCTGGCGTTCGTGAGCGCGATTTCCAGATATAACGGCCGTCCATGGCTCTCAATCAATGTTGTGCAAAATACGATAACGCAATCAAACCATGAAGCATTGGGAAGTATATTTGCTAAACAGAGTATTGTGGTGTCTAGAGCAGTCTTTTCGACTTAACAAGCACACCAATGGTTATAAGTGAGCTGGTTTCATCATAGCTGATGCTTGCTTCAATATCTTCAAATGTGAAATGTTCCCTTTCATGCTGAGGCAAGACGCTCAATCGCGGCATCGCTAACGATATCAACAAGACCCAAAATTGAACATCCATGAAACTGCACCACGAGTGTCACCGGTAAAGCCGCATTGCATTGAAAACCACTGCGCACCTCCTTTTTGCAGCGGTTGAAAGGTGCCTTGGCGGCAAGACTAATTGCCACATCTAGATCCATTTCGGTATCTTCTGCTGTCTAGTATAGGACACCAAACGCCAACTGGTAAAGACGGAGAATCGGCCAATCGCGTCAGCCATTGGATATGCCTTGATCTGTCACCGACCTATCACCGAGTCCATCAACCGTCTAAAAATCCTAGGATGTCTTTGGCCCGGGTTTGGATGAATTTTAGTTGTGTAGCGTGCTTTGCAACATTTGGTCCTGGCCGTCATCAAAATTTTCAGTCAAAACATTTTTGGTACCAGGTGTCAATTTAATTTATATATTTGTTTTGCCAACCTCACGCACCGAGTTCTGTGCACCAAGTTTTGCCATCCCTGAGTTAACATCAAAATAGAACAAAATTTACCTTTCGAATCAAAGTGGGCTAAATCTGGCGTACCTTTTTAGTGAGGACGTACGGAATTTGATTATTTGCTGTCCACCAGCAGGGGCCCTCTGTTAACTACGGTGAACCTTTCTTACCGCGACTCTGGCCATAGCGCCCGTGCATCTCCTTGACGAAATCCCGGAGGTCACTCCAGATCAGCGCAGCCAATGTGGAGGGAGTCATCCCACCCATTATCCGCATTTTTAGTTATTTTAGCGCCGTATGTGGTCTTTCACAGATACTTTTCACAGAAAGCTCGAATTTTCTCGTGCGCTTTGCATTGGACAATGCTTACAGTAACCATTGTGAAGCACTACCTTTCCGTGGTGAGAGACCATGTGCTCCTGATCCTGCGATCCTGATTTGAACCAACATTTGCGCTCACAATATCTCACCACAAACACATCATCTTCCGGCGTTGCAGTCTCCAAAGGCGGCCCATGGTCGGCTGCCAAAACTAACACTAGCGGCATAAGTGCGTGGGCAAAAGCGAGACTTGTCGGTAAATAACGCTTCCGAGTGTTTTGTTAAGTCGTTTTGTACGGGCGTCGACAAAAGTGGATCATACATTTCGTGTTACACTGGTTCCGGGTCGGACATGAGAACAAATTATCAGATACACCAACAAGCAAACGATCGATATTTCCCCCATCGCATCGATACTGACCAGAGAATGTGAAGACTTGGTCGCCATCTCAGAAGACACCATTTCGGCCGTAACGATTACATTTGTTATCAATTCATTCTCCGTTTCCATCGCATCCATGCGCAAAAAAGCACGGCTGCAGGACAAATTGCTGAATGGCGTTTAAACGACTGCTATTTTACCAAATGTGGAATCCCAATTTTTGGACCATTAAATGTCACAAGAGATATAAGAAATGGCAACAAGATGAGTGTAAACTGGCTAAATGGTCAATTGTACGAACCGATTTTGCTCAAATGCGAATTAGACGATTGCAAATTATTCGAAGTGATACCGCCAACAGACCGCAAAGGTTCTTCCATGAATTATGTCCCACATTAAGAGGAATCATGTCGGTGAGCATGTAACCAATAGTGTAAGGACATAGATATACTCAGTCTCGTTTCGCATGCTATGTCCTTGATAAAGCTGGATGGGCCGATGGAACAAAAGCTTTCATCCCTGTGACCTGGCATGACGCATGACAGTCAAATCTGTCGATTTGACTCTAGATTTGACTAGATTTGACTAGACTGACTAGAGCCGATTTGAAAGATATTTTTTAAGAGTTATTCATCACCGTTTTCTGCATTGTGCCATGCTTAATTCTTACAGTGACAGGGGGGGGGGGATCTGACCTGACCTGTACTTGATGTGATCAGCTCCCATTTTTTTCGGAATTATGATTGAAGGTTTGCATGATGGGATAGCGACCTTCGGAGTACTCGTTAAACAACGTTGCGATGTTAAATAACGATTATATTTAGTGCCGTCAGTAAAATCGTCGGTTAGCATCACGTCGTTTAAAAATGCCTCCTGGTATATTAAAGGCCGTTGACTGAATATAAGAAGTTTCAACTGATCATGATTTAGCGTGTCTAAGTTACATTTGCCATTGTGTTGTCACACCTTTCTGATGTGGTTCAACCAGAGCTTTCAAAGTTCGTCTTTCCCGTGCCTAGCTTGCTTGGTTTTTTTGAGATCTTATGTAGAGTTACCAATGCCTTCCATCGCATGACGGCGGTGAAAAAGGACTATAGGGCGAAGCCTAGGGGGGTTATGTCTATATCCAATCAAAACATTTCGACGCAAAAGAATTCCACTTAAGAGCATCGGCTAATTAACATTCGACTGAGGAGCGTTTCTGTTAATCAGTATTCGACCACAGCACATCTTCGTGGTTCACATTCTACGAAAAAAGAAGAATGTTCCGCCAAAGTGATATTTGACTAAAGGGTAATTTGGTAACTTGATATTCCACCAAAAAACCCTTGGGCACTTTGCACCCTGCTAAAGAACGTTTCGACTGATTGCCGTTTGAATAAAGAGTATTTGGCCAGATTGACACTCATTGAATGTGTATTTCGACTGTTTAACTTTTTCAATTTGATGTGTCAGCAAAAGGGATGTCGGCATGTTGCGGCATGTTCAAACTTTAGCGTTTCGCCTCATTGACACCGCGACAGGAGTGAGTCGCCTGTAAAGCAGTTAGTAGTATGCATCGGGGAAAAATATCTGCAGGTAAACGCATTTCGGTTACATGCCCGGGTTGCAGCAGCGCAGAGTCGGAGGCAGCCACGAGAGCCGTCGGCCGGTGGGCGGGGCGACGGGGGCGGCGACCAATTACAGCTCGAGCTGCCGGGGGCTCGTCCCGCCGGCCGAGGAGCGAGGCGAGTCCGGTCAGTCACTGTGGCCAGTGGCGGAGAGACGGCGGAGGGCGGGTGTTCGCGCTCGCGTGATCTGTCGGATCGTCGCAGGCGTGCCCAGCAAGCTTGTGAGTGACCTCTGGCCAGGTGGCCGCGGCCCTGCCGGAGAGACTACGTGCCTGGGACGACGGTGACTGCGCGGAAGGCGAACTGAGGTACGGCGTAGATGCGAACAGACTGGCGTGCCGGTTTTTAATGGCCTTACCGCACAATAGGTAGCTACGGCGCGGGCATTACAGTTGCTGCTTAGTCTGTGCATTTAGGCTCAGCTGTCGCGCAAAGTTCGGGAGGGGCCGAGAGGCTGACGGTGCTAACGTTGGGTTGCGTGGTTACACATTACGCAAGACCGCTCCCAGCGCCTGCCTCGATCTAGATGCGTAAGTTCCTTCTTTAATTTATATTCCTCCCAAAACGGGTTTCGTTTTTTTTTTGCCACCCATCCAGGCGCTCTGCTTCATCTATATGCATCCTCGCTATAACAAATGGAACGGAGGCTCCTAGCCCATAGGCACTGCGATGAACACTAGACCGCGCTCCACGGCACTCGTGCTGGTCTGAGTACCGCCCTTCTGCTGGACTTATGACGAAACAGCACCTAAAACCATACTTCCATCCACCTTGTTACTGACGGACATGACAGAGGTTGTCAGGGCACACACACCGGCACACATAACAGGCACACATAACGGAGACTGAAAATAGATTGGCATTACCATGCTTCCAGGCACAGCATTAAGCCATAGGCTAGCGTCTCTTGTGACACACAACTGGCGGGAACAGTTCCGTTGGCCCCGATTTCGCAGTCTATTCAAACATATACTCTACGTGTGATACTACATGGTGGTGACCAGAAAATACCAAAAGTGATTATGCGTCATGGCACATCGCTCGTGACAAACGTTTTACGCTTGAGATACTTGTTGTGAAGGTTTTTCATCAAGTAACATGAAGGCGTAAAGTTTGCACTATATCCATGTGTGCGGAAGCGGGACAGCGCGTTTCGTTACGCCATATCAAGCCTTTCTTCCTCCATCCATGGCATATAATTTGGTATATTTTATCGAGCAACTACGAAAGTTTGATCCGATTGTTGCAATATAGTCTAGTTGTGCCCTTGCCGGTATCGTACTGTGCCGTCAATCCCGTCCTGTGGCCGTGCCCAGACTGCTGACCACTTCTATCATCATTCTCATGCCGGGGTGCTGCTTCTGCCGCCGCTCTCAGCAGCATGCAGGCCCTTTTGTCACCGCCATCGGAGCTACAAGCTCTCTGTCATCGTTCCCGGGAACATGTGAAGCCCTTCCCCTCATCGCCGCGGGAGAACTTCGGTCCTTTTTGCCACCATTCCTCGGCAGCCTGTGAAACCCCTCTCCTCACCTTCGGCAGGAGCCCATAGGCCATTTTCATCGCCCTTCTCGGACAAGAACGTTCCTTCTCTTCCCGTGTCCTGGAACCTATGTCCGTGCCTGAGCCTGATTGGCCTATGCCACCGTTCCCGGGTCTCTACACCCCTTCCATCACCGCTCTCGGAAGTCTACATTGCGCTGCCGCTATACGCGCGCCATCAGACCCGTCGGGCTGTCAGGCGCCGTCTTTACCCCGGCTGCTGTCCTGAACCCACCCCGGCTCGAGCTCAGCACCCCCAGCACGCCGTGTCGACGCGCCTCCATGGGGGCCGTCGGTACCCCGGCCTGTTCTCACGGCGGCGGCGCGACCAGGTTCCCAGCACGCACTACAGACTGCTGTTTACAGAACAAGCCCCGTAACTGCAGACAAGACGTCATACGACTGTGGACTAAACCACAGGACTGCAGACTAAACCACAGGACCACAGACTAAATCACAGGACTGTAGACAAAACCAGGAAACCGCACACTAAACCGCGGAACTACAGACAAAATCACAGGACTGCAGACAAAGCCAGAAGCTGCGGAGGAAACCTCATAACACACACTAAACTACTGCATTGTAGGCTGCAGGGCTGCAATGCTACAGACTTCAGACCACGGGCGTGAGAACAGGGGAGGGGAGCGTAATCGTCGCTTCCCACTTTTTAAAGCGTGTTTAAGATTGCCCATATGGCGATGCATGAAAAAACGAAGGTCAAAATTGGCAGCGAACCATCTCCATCTGTGCTCTGCTGGAGTGGCAAACCTTTCTTGCACGCTCATTTTCTCGATTTTTGCTCGTTTCCAATGTCGCGGGAACTTGAACTTTGGAACGAAAATTTCGTAGGCCTGCGAAAGTCGGAAAAATGAGCTCAAAAGTGGTGTCTACAGTCCGTAACAGCTAGCGCTGACGGACTGCGCTGCGGGCCGTCCACGAATGTTACGGACTAAGTACATGAAAGGAATACCTTTCACCATTTGCTTCGCTTTTTCCAGCGTGTGTCTTTTGTAATGTTTTAATACACTTCTTGGCCAAAATGTTAGAGCAATGAGCAGTGTAAAAGCTATTAAAGGTACAACTTATCTGAGTGTGAAAGTTAAGGTGCCACTTATCAGATATTAACTTACCCATTGACCCGCGCCTTAAGCACCTGCGGGCTTAAAAGTGGCACATCTAGGAAGAAATACCTCAGTAGTAATGAACGTTTGTGACTGACATAGCGGGCGGCGTTAGCCGTTTAGCGAGAAGTAGAGTGTTGGAAGTTAGAACTAGTGTGTCAAGATCATGCGGTATGCTGCTGACATATGCCTGTCTTGTAAACACAGCCTTGCAACTGTCTCGGTATTCAAGTACACAAATTGCTGAAGCGTGTTTCCAAAGAGTCAGTGTGCTAAACGCCGCAGAAGTAGATTAAAGCCATGGGATTATATTTCGTTGAATTCGTTTGCTAATGACATCATACTTGTATGCCCTTTTCCCTAAATAGAGTGTTCCAAGCTTTCACAGCGCTCATTGCTCTAGCATTTTGGCCAAGAAGTGTATTAAAACATCGCAGAACACACACACGTGGAAAAAGCGAAGCAAATGCTGAAAGGTATTGCTTTCATGGTGGCAGGCGGGGAGGACATCGATATTTCTCCCCTCGTAGCGGCTAATGGAAATCTACACTGAGTTATTCAGAAGGATTTGCAAGAACTGGCATCACCGATGAAGCCCAACTCTTCTGATCTATCTTCGGTTACAAAGTACGAACTAGCTAACAAACTGCGCTCAAGGTGGTGGAACGTAAAATCTAAATATATATTACCGGAGCAGGGGAAGTAAGCATCAGTCACAGCTTACCAGATCTCAATTTTGACGTGAAACGCCGTTTGCGGTGCATCGGGGCTGGAATCTCTGGCACATTTTATTCCATTAACAGGTGCACATTTTGCTCGGCTTTATAGGCGTCACCAAAGACCGCTGCTGGCTGTTTAAGAAGCACACAAATCACGGCTTTTGTAGCCACAAGGTGAAAGAACAAAATCATATGGTGCCATTTCCAAATAAGAATTATATTTTTCGAGACGTGGCGCCCTGCTTTTTGTATATGCGTTGTACTTCGCAGAGTTTTGCTGCCATTTCCGATTGTCTAAGCTTAGCGCGTTTGCTCTGCGACCACAGGCCAGTCATGATAACTCACGCGCTCTGTAGCACAACAATCCTTGACTGCACAGGCCGTCATTTATGTCGATTCCAGCGGATCTTCCTGAGAACCAGAACATCGTCGTTCTGCCAAGTTAGCTCGGAGCGATCCGGCCAGTTTTACGACCGTCTCCATCGTTGTCCATCAGCCAATGGGTTGTTGTATTTTTTCGGGCGGGATTCAAGGGCCCTCGTGGCAGGTCGTTGCAGCATCTCAATAGCTATCGACGGCGTTTATCGGCGCCATAAATTCGCACCCCAGCACGTCCAATAACCAGTTGGCATCTCGGCCGACCGTTTGGCATCTCCATCGACGTTGGATGATTACTGGCCATTATAACTGCGCCGGCCACAGCTTTTGTTTGCAGAGCGGCGCCCATGCCAGCACGCCATCCGTGCGCCGCATTCGCCGCCGATATTCGTTCGCCGCTTTCGCTGTTGATAGGGAGAGTTGTAGGGAGAGTGGAGAGACTTGTATCAGTTTTTACTCCGAGCTCCCTCCTGCTATAACTAGTTGGGAAAGGGCTAAAATTCTTATAGCTGTAGACAGCTATAACTGTCAGCGTCATCTGTAGCGGTAAAGTTTTTGGAGAGCACGTCTTTGTTTTTTGGTAAATGACTTTTGAATGATCTCCTTTTGAATGACGCAATTTGCCCCACTCTGGGTTGGGTTGCATCACATGACTGTGCTGACATTTTTTGTCATAGAGTAAAGTGCACCGCCAGAAAGCTGAATGTGCTGTGACATATAGACCCGAATACGCTCGTCTGTGCTGTTTCGTAACTTTTACGGGTCGTGCGGGTTTGGTGGGAGGGAGGGGGGGGGGGGGGGGGTCAGTTCGTCAGCCTTCCTCCTCCCCCGTCTTACTGCGCCGCTGCGTGCGTTGGTACCTGCATAAGGCGTACCGAGATGTCATGCTGTAACGGACCGCGACACATGAAGATCAATGCATGGGCAATGGCATGATAGCTGAATTACGAGTTGTGACATCCCATGGGCGTCAAGCATTTGATCTCAATTCGGACCACTGAATCCGTATGCACATTTGTCTTCAATAAGCTGGCTTGCACCAACTGGAACGTATCCAGGCATGCATGTTCTCGCTACCATGCTAAAAACCGAGTACATAATAAAAAACAGATGTCTTCTTAGCTACCGTAAGTATTTCACAAAGGTAAAAGGCACAGATGTGCGTGTACTGTATGAATACCACAGCCAGGCTCACTACATTTGTCATTTATAGCAACACAGGCAATTAGATGTGTCAAACGACCTACGCTTTTTATATTTGTGAGCAATAGTAAGTCTTTACCCTTTTGATTGGAGGTATTTATGGAATCAGCGTCAACGCCAAGCGGTCTTTGTTGCCTGAGACCGGGCATTACCATCCGTTCGTAGAGCTCCGGGACAGCAGAAGAGTCTTCCGTTGAAAGCTTAACGTCTCCCAATGCTCGTCACGTCACGTCCATATGAGCTCCTCTGGGCACCCGCAATGGATATGAGCGAAAAAGAGCGTACTGAGCGAGTAAGAAACTACTGCAACAAGGCAGGCTTAAAGTACAGTTCAGCGGTGTACCTGCCACCGCGCCACAAAAAGAGTGTCGAAGAATGAAACTGACACGTTTTGCACGGTGTGCTCCTGGGCATTAGAAATATTGACGTGGTGTTGATTGACTTTTGCGAATAAATCTTTCCATGACGCAGCTTCAAATCGTCGAGTCTTCTCAATGCCGCCAACTTTTTCGATATGGGTTTTGAACCACTACCTTTAGGTGCACTGAAGGTCGGCTATTTATGACGGCAGGACTCCCAGCCCATCACTACATGTGGGTTTTGAACCAATACCTTTAGGTGCACTGAAGGTCGGCTATTTATGACGGCAGGACCCCCAGCCCATCACTGCATGTGGGTTTTGAACCACTACCTTTAGGTGCACTGAAGGTCGGCTATTTATGACGGCAGGACTCCCAGCCCATCACTACAAAAGACCGAGTTTCGAGACTTGTCTTGCTTATGCCAACCTTCAGCACGGGTTAAAGCCTTAGTCACGCTGTTTAACACGGCCACTGGGGATCCATTTGACCACCAGTCTTTACCCACTCGGTCCTTCCAATTACTGACACGTCTGTTGACAAGGTGGTAAAAGTTCAAGTTTTACTTTTGTAAAGAAGCACATAGTGGCGGTGTACTCAGGAAACTTTCTATATGCGATCGCCCGTACGTGTCAAACCGCACCATTCTGCATAAAGTCGTCTTTATATGTCTCGGACCACCTTCGATGTACGATGAACGATACATCGTTTTGTTGATCAAAAGGGGTGTAAAAACAAAGCTGTTTTTCTGCGACATACACTACATTTCAAGTTTTTCACAAAAAAGGCAGCTTTACATTACCGTGCAATCGGAGGCCATTTCTCGACAGCGAGATCAATTTTGGAATCAACGAAAAAGTCAAAAAGTTTTCCGTTTATTTTAGCCATGGGGACGCAACTTTGAATGACCTAAAACCGAGAGGAAATCAAATTTAATTTTGGGGGTATGCTAGGTCAACCCTGCCTGCTCAGGCCTTAAACGGCTTGAGAATTTGACACCACTGCTTGTCACGCCATTTCATTTCAAACCAGAATGGTGAATGCAGTGCGATTAAACCTAAACCTGGCAATGGCAAAAGCGAGCGTGGTCACTAGTCAGAAACGTCAACACATTCTGAAAATTGGCCTGCGCAGTTTTTTATTATTACTTTTTGTCTACTTCTTTGCTATCACAGCAAGGTATTAATGCGACAATTTCTAACGTCGGGAACAAAGCGACAGCCTCCTTCATGCCCATTGTCACTGGAATTGACATGTTTCCACAAATCGTTCGCAAGAATGCCCTACACGCACAAAATGTCCTGACCCGCTACAGCCACTGGCGAGTGCATCAGCTGACAGGTGAATCCCTAAACCACCAGTCGCCGAGGTAACAAGGTGTCATTTTTGCTGGTGGTTAATCGCGCTCCGTGTCTTCACTAAACTGATGATCGGCTGCAGCCCGGGATCGCACCTGGGGCTGCGAGCGGCGGTAATCCGACGGCCATCTGAGGCACCTGAGGCCACCTGATGGCCACGGCCACCTGAGGCCGCCTGATGGCCACGGTCACCTGAGGCCGCCTGATGGCCACGGCCACCTGAGGCCGCCTGAGGCCGGCGCTGACGGCCGCATGAGGCCACCTGAGGCCGGCGCTGACGGTCACCTGAGGCCACCTGAGGCCGGCGCTGACGGTCACCTGAGGCCACCTGAGGCCGGCGCTGACGGCCACCTGAGGCCACCTGATGGCCACGGCCACTTGAGGCCACCTGAGGCCACCTGATGGCCACGGTCACCTGAGGCCGGCGCTGACGGCCACCTGAGGCCACCTGATGGCCACGGCCACTTGAGGCCACCTGAGGCCACCTGATGGCCACGGCCACCTGAGGCCGCCTGAGGCCGGCGCTGACGGTCACCTGAGGCCACCTGAGGCCGGCGCTGACGGCCACCTGAGGCCACCTGATGGCCACGGCCACTTGAGGCCACCTGAGGCCACCTGATGGCCACGGTCACCTGAGGCCGGCGCTGACGGTCACTTGAGGCCGCCTGATGGCCACGGTCACCTGAGGCCGCCTGAGGCCGGCGCTGACAGTCACCAGAGGCCACCTGATGGCCACGGCCACCTGAGGCCGCCTGATGGCCACGGTCACCTGAGGCCGCCTGAGGCCGGCGTTGACGGTCACCTGAGGCCGCCTGAGGCCGGCGCTGACGGCCACCTGAGGCCGCCTGAGGCCGGCGCTGACGGTCATCAGAGGCCACCTGACGGCCACGGCCACCTGAGGCCGCCTGAGGCCGGCGCTGACGGTCACCAGAGGCCACCTGATGGCCACGGCCACCTGAGGCCGCCTGAGGCCGGCGCTGACGGCCACATGAGGCCACCTGAGGCCGGCGCTGACGGCCACCTGAGGCCGCCTGAGGCCGGCGCTGACGGCCACCTGAGGCCGCCTGAGGCCGCGCCTCTCCGGGCTCCTACCGCTGACGAGACGCCGACGACTGTGCTGTCAGGCTCAGGCGGTGAGCGCTCTGTCTCGCGCACGGTCTGTCCGCGGACAACAGAACCTGACGCCGCACTGGCGCTCGGTCCCTCCGGGGCCGGCGTGCTGGCGCCCGGTCCCCCTGATCCCTCGGGAGCCGGCGTGCTGGCCCCCGGTCCCCAGGCCGACGTGCTGTTACCTGGTTCCCGTGATCCCCCGGGGCCGACGTGCTGGCGCCCGGTCTCCCTAGTCCCTCGGGGGCCGACGCGCTGGCGCCCGGTCTCCCTAGTACCTCGGGGCCGGCATGCTGGCGCCCGGTTCTCTGCCGGATGGTGTGCTGGCGCCCGATCCCCGAGGTCCCCCGGGGACCGGCATGCTGGCGCCCGCTTCTCTGCCGGATGGTGTGCTGGCGCCCGATCCCCGAGGTCCCCGGGGACCGGTGTGCTGGTGCCGCGGTGGCCCGCCGCCGCGCCGCCGCTCCTGAGCAGCGCCCAGCGCGTGTTGGCCACGAGTGAGACGATCGTCAGATCTGCCGCGCTGCGTAAATGGTGCCTGTTTGGGCCGGAGTCGGCGCGCCGGCCCGCCGCCGATGGACGGACCCTGAGCCAGCCGCCGCTGACCGCTCGCGCGCGCGCGCGCGTTCAAGTATGCATTTGTGACGGCGTGTGGGCGCCGCGCACCCGCCGCCACGGGGCGGGGCTGGCTTCGGATGGAGGACGACGATCAGTAAGCGTTGATGAGTGCTGCTACGACCAGCTACGACGTGGGTTTGGATGGAGGCCGACGATCGGTAAGCGTTGATGAGTGCTGCTACGACCGCGGTGACACGTGTGAAGGAGATGTGCAAGGGTGTGTGAGATGTGTCAGATGAGCGTCAATACGACTGCGTGTGAAGAGGATGGAGGCGAAGATTTTAGCTTGCGGGAAACTGGTCAATACTCCCGAGTTTTGGAGCTGTCCGTTGGGGAGAGACAGGAAAGACAGGGCATGGAAAGAGCGATGCAAATGTCATGAACTAGTACTGTGTCGCTGAGTGTAATGTATGCCTCACACTAGAGCCGTCTGCCACAAAACATTCGTAGTATTAAACTTTGTGGGCAGTGCAGTTTTTCATCAAAACACCGCATAGTGAACACGGATGCCGTTGCATATCTGGCCACTGGTGGCGTACCCGCGCCGAGTGACGGGAGCTGGTGTTGACAGGGTCGGCCCGGCCGTGCAGACATGTCGACCGGTCCCGCGGCGGGATGACCGGCCGCGTGCTCTTGCCCGTGCCGCCCTAATGGAGACAAATTGCTCGCTTAACGATGTAAACACGCCGGAGCCGGCCTCGGCCATCCGATCTGCGGCACCCGAGCAATTCCGCCGGAGCAAAACAGACCGTGATGACGGCCGGGTGTCCGCTGCAGTGTCGGCGCGGCTGCCGCGGCTACGCTGCAGCACGCGACGGGTGTCATCGCCAATTTGTGAGATGGGTTCAGTTGGCGCGTCCAGATGACAAGGCCGTAATGTGCGGGAGATGTGGTTTGGAGTGTGGTCTTATGCGCTGCAGGAGGTTGACTGTAAGTGGTGTATTATGTTTGCGGCCGTTGCCGTGAGTGTGATAAATCCATCAATACTTTTCACCATGTGCATCGAATGAGCTCGGACAGAAATCAGAACTTTGAAATGAAGTTTCACGTATTCCCTGACGAATGATGGCCAGGCACAAAACACGCTGTCACTCTGGTCGGACCAGCTACAAGTAGCGTGCCACAGTCCACCTCATGCGACAAGTGACTGCTCTGAGGCGCCGTGTATGTCGAGTCACTGGGTATCGATGCAGCCTGCCGGCGTCTGGACCGTCTCTCACGTCCGGACCGCAGGCCGTGGCTGTCAGCCGCACACGAGTCAGGACGGCACGCGCGCGGGCAACGTTCGTTGTGCCGACGCCGGGCAGCCGCCGCGCGGAAGACAAATGCGGCACAGGGGAGACAGGTGTGGCGCAGAGTTGCGCCCGCTTCTGCCGTCGGCGGCGGCAGCGCGACACAGCTCTGGGTCAGCGCCGGCGAGCTGCTCCCTGCAGACAGGGGACAGAGACCTCCATGACAGGAACAGGGACTTCAGGAGCTGGCAGCCCCCCGGGCCAGCCGCCGTTGACTGCTCACGCGCGCACTCGCTGAGGATATGCTGTTTGTGAATGCCACAAACAGCATATCGAAGCCACTTCAATGCCACAAACAACATGCGAGCTTAGTCCTGCATAAACAGCACGCTGATTCCAGGACCTGCTGATCCTGGAATCAGCAGGACCAGCTGGTTCCGGGAGGCGTGAGGGGACCAGCTGGTTCCACGAAACATGCGGGGACCAGCTGGTCCCAGGAGACCCCGGAGACCAGCTAGTCCCAGGAGACCCCGGAGACCAGCTAGTCCCAGGAGACCCCGGAGACCAGCTAGTCCCAGGAGACCCCGGAGACCAGCTAGTCCCAGGAGACCCCGGAGACCAGCTAGTCCCAGGAGACCACGGAAACCAGCTAGTCCCAGGAGGTATTGCGGCATGAGTCAGCGGCTTGGCGCGCAGAGCCCGCCCCCAGCGAGGGCAGTTGCGGAGGGCTGTTTTGACACCTTCCTCGGATGCACGAGCATTCGATTGCCAGGCAAACAAACATTGACGTGTGTCAAAACAAGGACATGTTTGCTGTGGCCGTGCTATTTACTGGCCATTTCTAAACATATACAAAGCTAACGATGAAATGCACTTAACTGTGGAGTCTGCTAGTGCTTTTTATAGAATGGATGGATGTGAAATGCGTTCACTCTGTTCAAGTCGTCATGGATGGACCTGTTTGACAACAAGTCGTAAAACTCACGCTATGGAAGAAATAACGTGCGCGCGAAATCGTTCTGACAAGCTATGATCGATACCAGTTAGTTATCAGCTCCTGACTACTCAAATGATCTCAATACGACGCGGAGCTTCTAGCTCAATGAAAGATCTTTTCCAGCTATCAGGAGCTGGATTTATCATAGTAATGCACGTGTGGGGGAGCAAACTACGTGGTTTGCGCTTCGCTTGGTAAAAAACGCCATAGCTTGCGTAAGCCGATATCACACCAAAGTAAAATCCAAAGCCAAAATAAGCTGTGAGAGCGCGAGACAACATCTTCACCTATGACAGATCTCCGCGCCTGGAGCTCGTCGTACCTCGGGAGTCAAACAATTACCTGCTAATGCCAACACAACCAAGTCATCTGCTGGTAGCGCCGTTATGCGGCGCCAGCACAGTTGCTGCTAATCATCTGGACGTAAATTTCATTTATCCGTTACTTCACTACAATAACTGCATACTAGGAGCTTAGTCCAGGCTCTGATTGCCATTGTACTGCGCTACCTACCGGCAGTAGCGCTGCCCTCTGTTGACGTACACTCCGCCTACGACACGGAATCCTATCAGCTCACATCACTCAAGCCGCGCCGACATCGCCCAGGAAGTGGTCAGCGCCGGGTTTGGTTCCGACAGCGCCGTATTCGCTCCGACAGCGCCGGGTTCAGCCCCGACAGCGCCGGGTTCAGCTCCGACAGCGCCGGGTTCAGCTCCGACAGCGCCGGGTTCAGCTCCGACAGCGCCGGGCTCGGCTCCGACAGCGCCGGGTTCAGTTCCGACAGCGCCGGGTTCAGCTCCGACAGCGCCGGGCTCGGCTCCGACAGCGCCGGGTTCAGTTCCGACAGCGCCGGGTTCAGTTCCGACAGCGCCGGGTTCAGCTCCGACAGCGCCGGGTTCAGCTACGACAGCGCCGGGTTCAGCTCCGACAGCGCCGGGTTCAGCTCCGACAGCGCCGGGTTCAGTTCCGACAGCGCCGGGCTCGGCTCCGACAGCGCCGGGTTCAGTTCCGACAGCGCCGGGTTCAGCTACGACAGCGCCGGGTTCGGCTACGACAGCGCCGGGTTCGGCTCCGACCGCGTAGCTCTCGGCGTGACGTCAGCGGCGCCGAAGCGGCGCGGCGGCTTTGATTAACGAGCGTGCAGCTCTGTGTGGGCCGCTGGTCCTCGGACTGACCAGTCGGGGGTCCGCCGTGGTGGGTCGAGAAGCTGCAGAATGAGCCCCAAACCGCCGACTCACGACGCTGTCATCAGTCATAACCCGATTTGCGAATGGTCGCTCATGCTGCGACCAGCAGCATGCGACGGGCCTGCCACTGACAGACGGCATTCTGTTTGATGTCCTGTTTTGTTCAGGCCGCTGTCCTCCTCGCGCTGTTCACATAGGTATTCGCCTGCCACGTGGCTGTTGCTTCATCGGTTCTCACGACTCCGGTGGCTCTTGGTGAAGCACTCTCTCATACTTCTTCATATTTTGGCCCGTAAGAGTCGTCTCCTCCTCACCCTTCGTCATGAAATTTCGTCACCTTTCACCCTTCGTCAATGAACCGACTTTCCCCTTTTCCTCTCCGCCGCCATATCCCCCCCCCCCCCCTCTCTCCCTCTCCGTCCGTCTCTGCGCGATATCCTGGTTTCTCTCAACCATCAAATAGGGCAATGTGTACCTCCCTTCCGCCTTTCTCTTCACTAATTCTTCCTTCCTCTGGTCCTTCATTCCTCCACAGCCTCAATTTTCCTGGGTCAGTCTCTCACCGTCCGAATTTCTGTATCCTTCCTTCATGCATTCGCACCCCCATCACTGTTAACGAAGCTCCGCAGTATTATGTTGCCCTATCCCTCTGTCTCTCCGTCTTTTTGTTCCCGCTCGTCTGTCCCTCCATCCCTCTATCCCATGGTTACCCATGCTCTATCCGTCCCTCCACGCCTCTTTGTTCCTTCAACCCCGCGTCCCTTCTGATATCGGCCCTTCCGTCTCCATGCTTCTCCATGCTCTTGGCTCTCCCTCTCTGTGCATTGGTTCCTCTCCCTATCTGTCCCTCCGTCCCGCAATACTTTTGTCCACATCCTTCTGTCTCCGTCCATTTATCTTCCGTCTGACCATCTATGTTTTCGTCCTTTCATTCTTCATCACCACCTTCACCATGCCTCTCCATTCTTCCTCTCCTCCTTCCCGGTTGTCCCCTCCCTCCATCCTTCGCGCCTCTTTCTTCATGATCCCTCTATCCCTCGGGACCCGCCCCTGGGTCGCGGTCGGGCGCCGGGAATGTCTCAATCGCAGCGCAGCCGGACCTGTTTGTGACGCGGCCGCCCGCGGCCGAACATGACGGCTCGATTAATAGCGGCGATTTATGGCGCGGACCGCAGGCGCGCCGCGATCGTATCGACGCTGCAGACGGACGCCGACCTCCCACCGGCCGGTGGCGAGTGCGGCGCGGCGGCGGGGACGAGCGCGGCGCGGCCAAAGGCGAACTCGGCGCGTCGGGATGGACGGACGGCGCCGCCGACTTAGAGGCGGCGACAGCCTTGAGACCACAAAAGGCGAATTCCCAGCGGCAGTGGGAGAGGCAATCATGTTCGCATGCGCAGCGGTGTGCTCTGCGGGCAGACAATGTCGGTCTTCCGTGCCCGCACGAAGTCAGTTTGCTCTGACTTGTCTGAGGACAGTGGAACCGTCGTGGGGCCGGCTACGTCCTCATTCGTGGCGCCGCAGCGGCTGCCGAAGCTGCGTGGGTACGCTGAGCCGGCATAGGCGCTCGGCCGACGTTGCCGGACAGTGCAGCGCTCGCTTCCGACCGGTTCTCTCCTGATACCCACCGCACCTCCTCCGATCAGCGCCGACCCCGCCCCTGGGGCCGCTCCTATCCTTGCACCGATGCCGCCGCTGTAATCGCTCCCGTCCCGGCGTCCGTCTCTCTGTCGCTGGCTATAAATTCTCCCAGCGTCGATGTGGGATTGTGTAGCTGGTGTGTAATGGCCTGGAACTGGCGCCTCGTTTACGACCTGACCTGTTATTGGATGGCGGGTACGTGTCGGGCCGCTGCCGGAGGCGCGCGGGCGTGAGCGCGGGCCACACGCAATCCCTTTTGCCATGGAAGAGATCAGGAGTCTGCGGCGCGGCTGAGAATGCAGGGGCGTGAGGCCGCGGCCATCATGGGCGGGCGTCTCGCTAGACACGGTTGCCGAGGGCGGGAGCGACTGACCAACTGCAGTGCGACCGCAACATCGGTTGATGCGCTGCACATTGCAGGTGTCGTTGAAGTTATGATACATGGTAAAGTATGCATACCCTTCGGAAGACGACAGCTGATCGGAGTCGCAAGGGCTTTACGCCGCAGTAAATTCGCCGCGTTGTCAAGTTGCACACTAGGAGCTCTCTCAACATATTCTGCATCCGACAGCAATGTGCGCCAGGGCATCGGCACTCCAGACGCCGCCTCATCATCTAGCCCCTTTGTCCTGAGCCTGACACCAACTGAAGCCACCGTCAGCGTGGCATGCGAGACACATTGTTGAGACCAGAACTGACAGCCGCTTTGTGCTGCCGGGGTGACCTCAGCGGGCGCGGCCAATCGCCTCTGTCGTCGGTGGCCGAGCTCAGCTGGCGGGGCAGCCCTCTGCGGGCGACGCCGCCGCCCCTGGGGACATGGTGACCGGGTGGCTCCGCCGGCGCGACAGTGGGGTTCTGACGCCAGGGAGCCGCCTACTGGGGGGATTATCTCTGTATTTACGGGCGGGGCGCGCCGACGGCTGTGGGTTGCCCTGTCCAGTGGCCGGGCTGCGTGGGTCCCGTGTCTGGGGCCAGATGGACGGTCTGATCGGGAGATCGCAGACGGTGCACTGTGGCGCCGGGCCGGTCCGCGGTGCTCGCAGCCGGATCGATGCAGACAGCTTATTGCAATGACTCATCCGCAGCAGCGGGACGCGTCCGCACGAAGCCAGCGGTCAAGTGGGGTGCTGGGATTCAGCGCACGCCTCGCATTCCGGAGGCCCGGCGAGAAAAACGCGCACAAGAAAACTGACGGACGGACGGGGATCCGGAGACGTGGCCGGAGTATCTAATGATGTCTTGGAGTACTTTTGGTGCATGCGTATGACTGGGGGGGGGGGGGGGGGGGGAGAAACATGACGTACCGAATGGTCCCCAATGCCAAACCCCTAAGTTGAATTTTCACGAATAAAGACGCATTCAGGATATTTGAAGCGACCGACAGGTGTCTGAGCGGCAGCTGTATCTGTCATGGGCTCAACGGGCTATTAACGCTGCATGTGAATGAAGTGCCGTATACTGAAGAGCCGTTTTCAAATCAAGTATTGCTCGAAACATGACGCTAATAAACGTACTGCATCACTGTGACTGCATCAGTTTCGCTAGTTATCCCTGCATTCTCGTTCGCGTATGTTCTTGTCATACACCGCAGACCTAAGGTCATAACATTGCTCTATGTATGAATATTTGAGGACAACTGCCTGCCCAGGCGAATCAAGATCTATCCAGAGCTAAAGAACAGTCACAGCAGTATAGACCATCCCACCAGGGGCACCTAAATATAAGCTCAATAATTGTATGTGCATGGTACATCTGCATACAGGGACACGGAGGATATCGAGCATATCATCGATAAGGGCCCGCTCCAAACCTGTACAAGCTACAAAGTTCAGATTCGGCATACATTTGCACACAATAATGTTTCGAGTAACCGAATGGTTCTTTTGTAAGGTAAAGCAAGAACAACATGTGAACTTTGTAAGGTCAACTTCCTGCAAATTCATGCGGCCGCCGAAGGCATATTTGTACATGAAGCAGGTGTGCAATCGGATGTCATTTATTTGCGTCTTGCGCCGCATGTAAAATTTAACGCCAAGAATTAAACAAAAATAATGTGAAATACTCAAAAGCTGTTCAGATATTCATAACCAATAACTTGTAGATTATTTGAGAAAAAGTGTGATCTGAACTATGCGGTCCAAAACATACCTTCAATGGAACAATAGCATCAGAGGCAATAAACATCAGCTGTGTGCACCCAGGTGACCTCAATGAATGATTCTGTTGGGCCGAGAAAAGATCGCGGGATGTATGAGGAACGGGACCAGCCAGGTAGCCTGTGCTCGCGCTTCTTATCTTGTTTCTTTCCCACAGACTATTTCCAACCCCAGGCGATAAAGAGGGACCTTTGCACGTGCGGTTGTGCATAAAACGGCACCAACTCCAAGCTGAATTTGGTCCTGTTGAAAAATTTGGTCCTGCTGAATTGCAATGGACGCACACATGTCGATCAGGAGCCCGAGCGGCCGCTCTCTGCAGCCGTTGACCGTGACCCCTGGATCGGCCTGACCGGGACTGGAGGCGGCGCGTCCCGATACCATCTGGAGAGCGCGTGACAGGCGCCAAACCCATCTTTACGGCCGGTAAATAACGGCCTGGCCGCCGCCCCGACGGGTCCTGACGCGGGCCGGCGCCACGGGAGCCGCCGCCGCCGCCGCCGCCCCGACGGGTCCTGACGCGGGCCGGCGCCACGGGAGCCGCCGCCGCCGCCACCACCACCGCCGCCCCCGGCCGAGGGCTCGCGGAGGTCGCCCTGCCGGGTATGAGGTGGCGCTGCCGGGCAGCCAGCTGGCTGCTCGCGGCGGTGCTCCACGCGGCTCGTGCACTAGACTGGATGGAGCATGCGACGGCGACACGGCTCATCGGAGAGAGGTAGCAACACTGCACGCACGCGGGGCGCAATATTCACGCCCGCAGTACTGCGTCCTTTCGACGGCTTGACCTTCAGCAGCTCCGACGGCGGTCGAGTCGGCGTTGGGCTATCCATTCTCATGAGGCGGGCAGCTTGCTGTAACTGAGGAAACAACGTACAGCCCCGCTAGCTGTGCGTTACCTGCTTACATGCTATGTTCGTAGTGCAATGCCGGCCTGTATGAACAGCAGGTCGATCATTGAACGTACACCGAGCAGAAACCCGCACACAGAGCGGCCCGCTACGAAACGTGGGCTGTGGGGCGAACCGCACCCATGCTGGAAGTCATAACTTATTGAAATGAAACTGGCATGGGATGAAGCGATTGCCCGCCCCATTAATCTTGAGCAATTGCTTGTGAAGCGAAGTTGGCACGATATGCACGGAGCCATTTGCCGGTGTGAAATGTGAGCCTGGCGATGGCGGCGGGCCTGGGCCAGTTCTCGGAACGCGTCCGGCTATGCAGCGGGCCGGGAGGCGATTCAGGACGGGTCGGCCGCCGCGGGAAGGGTCCGGATCCACCGCCGGGGGCGAGCTGGTGCGCGTCACCGTGCTATGTGTGGCTGACGACTGGCGTTCGCCACCCGCACGTTTTGGATGGTGACGTCACGGGCGCGATGGCGCGCTGCGGCTTGTCGCTGTCGTCCATGGCCTGGCCGCGGTGCGTGTGCGTACCACGCGACGGTACGTGTGCGTGTGTGGTCCTGCGGGCCCTGCGGTCCATCAGCGCCGGGAGTCGCGTTGTGAGGCCGATCCGTCCTCGCTGTGACAGACGGGCGCATGGCCGCCGACCAGTGGTCTCCGGTCCCGTGCGCCGCGCGGATACGCGCGGTGCCCGATAGTCGGCACTGTTTGCCGCTCAGCCACACGACGGCATGAAGCACGCGTACGCGTAATCCGGGCCACCTGCCCGCGCGACCTCTGACCCCAGTGCTACCCCACCCTGCTCCTGCGACACCAGCAGCGGGTCTGCCTCCGTGCGCTAGCCCGGCGCACCACGGCGTCCGCCACCGCCGCCGCCGACGGGCGCAGGGGCGCGCCGGCCTGCCGGAGTACGCGTCTGCGGCCGCCGCCCGGTTTACGGGCGGCGGCCCTCCCCTGGGTGCGCGGCGCGTAGGCCGGCGCCGGCGCCGCTCCCACGGCTCTGTTGAGATGTGCGGGCGGCGGCGTGACGCGTCGACGCGTCACGGGAGAGCACGTCACGGGCTGGCCGGCGCCGTCCGGCCGCCGCCTCAAGACTGGACGGCGGGCAGCGGCTGGCCCCAGCGGCTGGTCCCAGCGACATACACTAGTACTGGCCGCCACCTAGGATGGCATAGGAGTTGTCCATCCCCATGGACGATTAGCAGGTCTCCGGTGTCTTCAAGGACTAACGTCAGTGGTTGACTGTCGGCTAGGGTAGTATAAGGGCTGCCAGTCTCCAGAGACGAAAGGTGTGAGTCGGCTGACTTCATGGACGTACGCCAGAAGTCGGCTGTCTCCAGGGGCAGACACTGTGCGTTACTTATACCCGAAAGAGGATTAAGGGATCTTCTGTCTCCAGGACGAGCTATGGGGTCTTCTGTACTCAGGGACAGAAGTCAGGGACTGTCTTCTGAGGTGGACGCTGGGGATTCATTGTCGTCTGGAACGTATTTAGGGGTCGCCTGACTCCAGTGACGAACGGTAAGGTCGGTTGTCTGCAGGTACAAGCAGAGGCGATCGACTGCGATCGTAGATGGATGGCAGTGTTGGGACATTTGGAGGAGAAGAAGCTTATTGTCAACACTATCTTCTGATTTTAGTGGAAGAATTCCACAGTTTAAGCGTGATGTCTTCGGAAAGCAGCTATGTTATGGTTGTGGACAGTCGAAGGGATCATGGAGAATTTGAAGCTGAATGCATTGGCTACATTCTAAATTATCAAAACTGCTATTGGTGGTGGTCAGTATGGTCTTCCAGACCATTTAAGAGCGGCCAAATCAAGATCCCTTGTAATAAGCCCATATTTGAGCAGGAGTGTCACATGGGACGTCATCTTAACGAGACCTCGGCGCCAGCGGAGTTGAACAGGCGGATAGAGCTGCTGTTGACAGATGTTCTGACGTTACCTGCAGCTACAGCTCTGAACAGCACAGCCTAGATACGTCTAGTGTGAGGCAGTTTTATGGACATTTTGTCTTGCATTTCCACATCACTTGCAGTCATGGGTGCGGGAAGGGAGCAACACGGAAGGCACGTGTCCCCTCCTTAGGTCCCACGGGACCCGAAACCGGCGATCAAGGCCCCAATTGAGGCACCGGAAGAACTAGAAGGGCTGGCCGTAGGACGTATTAAGGACGCCAGCCCGTAGGGCCGTCGTCCCTAATGTCGGTCAGGCGGCCCCTTGCACCGGTTGGGAACCCCTGGGACGCGGGCCTGTATTTGGGCCGGGGACGACCAACACCGATCAGCCGGTTACGTGTCGGTCTGAGCCCCGGAAGTCCATTTCCTAAGCAGGGATAAGTCTGGAGCCCGCGATTTACGTTGGTCGGGGCTCCTGATGCAATGAGAGGCTCCTTTGTCTTTCAGGGATCACCAATACCATATGGGGGCTCTAAGTCAGCCAGAGGCGCATTTTCAGAACAGGGACAGAGACGGACCCCTGAATGCCAGAGGTCCTCTTCCGTTGGTCAGGGGCCTCTGACAATGAAAGGAGATAGATATGAAAACTTAAGACGAGAGTCCACAGTGAAACAATGAATGCCAATCAGGAGCCTCAGCACCGAACTGGGGACCGCCACTCCTTTTCAGCCAGGGACACGATAAGCCGAACTGAAGGCTCTGTGCCAATCATTGGATTCCTGTGGCGAGAAGGGACCTTCTTGGGTCAGTGGGGGGGGGGGGGGGGGGGGGGGGTCAGGATTCTGTGGTCAGAACTGCCCGGTGAGAGGATCTCCCACATCAGAGAGGGAACCGATGTGTGATGTATCCCTCTAAAGGGTTCCGGGGCGAGCAGGAGGCCCCGCCATGTATCGCCAGCTTGGCAGCCGGTAGACATACCGGGCTGGTATGAAATGGCCATTTGGCCCATGACTGAAAGAAATGACGTGCCCTTAGTTCTCTACACACTGGGCCCCTTGCCCGGCGAAGGTGAGGTAAGCGCTTTTTTAGAGTGCAATAGGATGGATCAAAATGGGGACAACATTGCGTATTGACACAGTCGATCCAGCCTTATCTGAGGACCCCGCCCTTTTTCAGAATAGACCGATGAAACAAATTATACTAAGATGTCTTTGCGTGCTCTCGTGCTTTGCGTGCGTGCTTTGCGTGCTCTCGTGCATGCGTGCTCTCGATATTTTTGGACCAAGAACACCGACAGCCGGGGTAGCAGCTTCTGACAGCCCTAACGGTGTTGGCCGCTGCAGATAACGCCAGGCGACGGACGAAGCACGCCCGGGAACGACCGTGTGTCGCAAAATAAGGGTTCTGATAGCGCTTCAAATTTATTCGTACCGTTCAAAGATTAAACTGGACTGCATATTATATATATATATATATATATATATATATATCTTATTACGTTTGCCGTTTGAGCATATTGACAGTTAGCGCGACACAAAAAACAAATTTCACAATTACGTGAGGAGTTCGCGGTGCTGTAAATGTCAATCCATCCCGTTATTGAAGAAATCGCAGCAGTGAAATCGATGGCAAGGACTACCTTCGTAATTACAAATTTATGTCATAACATTTTCAAAGGTGCTTCTGTCAGTCATGTATCGCCTTCGTCCTCTCGTTGGCTGCTTAGTGCTAGCTACAACTCCAAACCCGCGCGGTCAATGGAGACTGCAACGCTGTGTATCGGTGTTCATGTCTGAAACCTGTGAGCGCGTTTGTTCAAAACCATGCTGGATGCTCTTTCACCACTTGAATTTGAACGATAGATGAACATTCTTAGACGAACAGAGGCTGCCCATGTCAATACAAGTTTTTGACCTTAGTCCTTGCGGTCCGCAAGATACGTTTAATCCACGGGGTCGGTCCTCACTTCTTTGTAGAACCTGCAAATGTACTGCGAATCCCAGGAGGGCTATCGGTTTAGAAAAAGTTCACTGCGGCGTTAAAAAAGTGCCGGCGGTTCATTCCATGCGATCATTTACGCCTCATACCTTTAGGTAATTACCTTCAACATAGAATCAGAATTGCATCTTCCGTTGGCCTCTGGCTCCTGGCAAGAAACAAAATTAAAACAAACAAAATCCACACCTCGAAATCAGTCGGGCTAAGTATGGGATCTCTTTCTTGGGGAAGGAGGCTCTTACCAGCAGGAGTCCTTTTTAACCCTGTGCCCCCCTCGCGTTACCCGCTTACAGTGGGTGAGGCCATTTGAATCTCTTAATACGACAGAGTGAGACAGTGCTGCAAAGGACACGCACTTTCTGATAACACAACCGAGGTAGCTGAAAGTGGACAGGCCTATATAAAAGTCAAGATCATAACTACACTTTATGCGGGCAGGGATATCACAGTTGCACATCGCACACAGCTGCCGTGCGGTGTGCGATGTGCCACCACCGGAGTTGAATCGTATACATATACCCAAACGGCGAGATAATGGAGTCGGGATCAGTTGCACATCGCACACAGCTGCCGTGCGGTGTGCGATGTGCCACCGCCGGAGCTGAGTCGCATACACATACCCAAACGGCGAGATAATGGAGTCGGGATCAGTGGCACATCGCACACAGCTGCCGTGTGGTGTGCGATGTGCCACCGCCGGAGCTGAGTCGCATACACATACCCAAACGGCGAGATAATGGAGTCGGGATTAGTGGCACATCGCACACAGCTGCCGTGCGGTGTGCGATGTGCCACCACCGGAGCTGAGTCGCATACACATACCCAAACGGTGAGATAATGAAGTCGGTGTGCATGGACGGGCGGTCGATTACTTCGCAGACAAATGGATCTCTTACTTCGCGGCGCATCGTGTTAATGATTGTTGGGAATTACGGCATAGAGACGCCGTTCAGGACAGCTGTCAGTTAGCAATGCATCATAAGGATCTCAAATTACCCAGTCGTGTTCCTTGCTGTATGGAGGCGTGGGATAAGCGGTGTGTTGCCGTGTAGTACATAAGCTATTGGTGATGAACGGATACGATCTGAGCATACCTCCGGGCCGGCAGCAACATGCCTAAGATTTCGAATCTCCCTGACTGCAGCCTTATGTTCCTTGAACAGCGATCGCTTGTTGCAGCCCGGTACCGTACCGAGCTTACCTCGGCGGAGTGTGAGGCATGCTACGACTGGTCAAGGCCGGCGCAGACCTGCGGCAGCCGCCTCTGCTGTTTATGGTGCTCAGTAATAACCTTGTCGATGAAGAACCCCTGTCATGTTGTATAAACGAGCCACACGGGATACTGAATTATATGCCCTTCGACCGGTGCCGTGGCCGTTCGCTGCTGACTAAGCGTCTGTCGAGTTGGCGGATGAACGCCGCCTGGCACCCCGGCCCGACCTCCTGGGGACCTGTGCACCGCCTGGCACCCCGGCGCGACCCGTCAGGGACCTGTGACCGGCACAGACGACGGCGCGGCCTCCCATTCAGTTGGAGGGCTCCAGTCCCAACTTGGATAAGGCGGTTGGTAAAATTTGGGGAGAAGTCCGCTTTTGGTTTTTCGGAGGTATGTATAGTCATTTTGTTGGCGCATTCCCAACTAATTTCTGCGACCCGGCGCCCTGGTGACGCTGCTGACGCCGGTCCCCTGTTGACGCCGCTGACGCCGGTCCCCTGTTGACGCCGCTGACGCCGGTCCTGCGCCCTGGTGACGCCGCTGACGCCGGTCCCCTGGTGACGCCGCTGACGCCGGTCCTGCGCCCTGGTGACGCCGCTGACGCCGGTCCGATGTTGCAGGCGATGGGTGCTGCACGGCAGCGTCTGTGAGATGTTCCCTCTCCGGCTGCTGGTCGCCCTCGGATGGATCTGCCTCATCGCCGCCCAGCAAGGTGAGGCGTCGCGCTCGGCGTGGCGGCGGGCGAGGCGCGCGATGAGGCGGCGGCACGTGAGCAGGTGATAGCACCGCAGGCCGTCATTACGATCGGGTGATGAGAGGCAGAGAGGCGTCGGCTCACGCAACCCCGGGGCTCGACCGGTGGACCGAGATATCACTGAGGCTTCCCGGCCGGCTGGCTCGCTGATGGATCGTCATTTCGCTGCATCGGGCTCATCTGCATGGGAGACGTGTGGTCGGCTGTCGGCGCGCGCTCAAGCTCAAATAAGCAATCACTCTGCTAGTTTGTCGCGTGGCTAATAAATCGTCACAGATAGACATTATTCAACAGCCAAGCTCGTTAGCATGTCCTTAGTATCGGCTCCCACCAAACGCCGTGTCGAACAATGGATCCAACTTAGTAGATTTTCGCCGTGGGGCTTTTCCTTTACAAAGTCCTATCACGGCTGTTTTCGGAATAGATCGTTGATTGTGGACTGCTGACAGCCCTATAAGCATCTCTCCGCCTGCGCCAACATGTGTTATTCCTATGCATGTTAAATGCCTTCAAGGATTAGTTCTGCGATGGTGTGCTGGTGACTTGCACAAGTGTCAGCAAGCCGCCTTACCAGTCAGCGATTTGTCTTCTCGCGAAGTGCACGAGCACGGGCACACGAGGCCGAACACGACGGAAAGAGGCGGTGGTGACAAATACGGATTGTTCATCAATCAAGACTGGCTCGCGGCCCCCGTTTTTGACAGCTCTGGCTGCGTGCCTGGCTGCGCAGCTTCGGCGGCGCTCCAGCCCGCTCTGCCCGGTACTCCCAGATCACAGCTGCGCGAATCTAGCGCGGCGGAAGCCGTCCTTGGCACTGGCCGCCTCTCCCTGGCGGCAGCACGTTGCCAGCGGGCGCACGACCACCGCACGGTCGGCTGGGTGCGGCCTTTGAGGGGCGCGGCCGAGAGCTGGCGCTGACAGGGTCTCCCATCCGGAGAGCCGGCTGCTGGCGCCCCCTGGTCTCAGTTGTGGAGACCTCGCACCATGTCCGCACCTCGCTCGTCCGCTCCGAGTAGACGAGCGTGGCCGTCACAGGTGGTTCCTTATGTTTGATTTTTCGAAGCTCGGGGACTCACTTCTGTTCATTGGTACTCCGAAGGACATGTTTGGGCCTTTTGAACACACTTACAGGCGGCGGCATTACAGCCGACGTGAAGTGTTTGCGTGTCATTTCTGAGTGGCTTTAACTCGCTTCACGTCTTCTTTTTACACTGACCGCCTGCCTGCACACCGTTGCCTTAAACAATCGCCGTAAGCTCTCGACATCCCCTTCGAAAAATTGGAACCCATGGTGGCACAACCCTGCTTGGTTTCCACAAGCGCCAGTCTCGCAGCTCCCTCGCCTCACTGCCCTTTGCAAACCGTCCTCCCGTCCTCCACCAGCGCTCGCGCCGGCTTCCGGTGCTCGGCGCGCGGCACCCGCCGGTCGCCGGCGGCGGAGCCGGCTCAGCCGACTGACCGCGTCCGTCGCGGCCGGTCCGTCCGCTGACTGCGCCGGCCGATGACAGATGGCCGACCGAGGCCGGTGACGGTGACGGATGACGGTCGCTCGTGCCCGAGGGGGGAGGGACGACCGGACCCCAACTGGTCACGCCGCGCCGCCTGTCCCCCTGCAACAGCGCGGTACAGCGCAGCGGCAGCGTGTCGCGGTGACAGAAGCCTCGCGGTCGGCCCTGAACCCGGGTGTAGACATGGAGTGCCGGGTGTCAGTCTGTGCATGTGGTGCAGACATGTGCAGAAGTGCGTGAGTTGCACCTCTTCATGCGTGCGGAATGACATTCGCTTGAATATATCATGGGAAACATGTTGTCACTGGCCCACATATGCCCATTGCGCTTCAGCCCGGCCTAACATATCTTGCGAAGAAGTATCTCTTGCCGGTGCATTTGTGACCTTGAAGCATTTGATATCCTACATTAGAGATTTGGACATTTGGGTTTGAGGTGTGAAGTATCACGCTAGATTCGTCAATTGGCCCCGGTCAACTTATGCCGACAATCTTGGGTGCACGACCCGGCTTCAACCCGTGTGGCTTGTGGTTCTCTTGAACCAGTCCAGTCCCACCCGGGACGGAAGCCGGTCCGCGGAGACCTCTAATTACAGTCTGCTGGGTGCTGACGGTGACTGCGGTGGTCTCTCGCTTTTCACAACCCAATCTGGACGGTCATCTCTCAGCCGGCTTCCGTCGGCGCCTTTGATGTTGTCACGGTCCCGGTCACGCGCCGTTAGCTCCCATGCCCCCCCCCCCCACTCCTACTTCAGTAGGCAGCCCAGTGGGGAGGGCCGTCCGTCATCGGCGGGATGCTACCAGCGGTGATTTAGTAGTGTTTTCTCTGCGGCCAGCGGGCTGTAATGCGAAACAGCGGCTGGGCGCCCGCGGAAGCAGAAGTCCCGGATGTAATGCGCTGCCTCGGGTTGGACTGCTGCACGAAAGAGGGACGATGTGTGTCGTAAGCTGGTGCAATGAACTATAACCGCATGTCGTTGAGTGCAATAGCATTTTTCAGGGGGAACTTCGCCAATGCTTCGGGCCAAAGTGAGATATGTCTGGGCGTGTCTCTCAAAATGTAGAATGCGAATTACGCCTTCCTTCTGTAGAGCAACAGCACTGCCGGCGCCTTCGGGCAAGCCAGGTGAGCAGGCGCCCAGTCTGTCGTTAGACAGCAAAGGCAAACATGTCTGCTTGCCTACCCGGAAATGAGAATACCTTCTCCGTTCTCTATTTTGGAACGTCCCTGCACGGAATATCAAATATTGCTTCTATGTACTTCATACACGTAACTGTTTCACCTAAAGCGCCTGCAAGACTAATAGGCAAATGAACGGGTAGTTATTTGATCCTACGCCTTGGTCAATGCAAAGCGTCAGACTGTTAGCTGCTGCAAACAACCATGTGACTGTACGGCAGCAAAGGCTGCTGTCAGTATTCCTCATTCTGCTATGCATCCCCCAATATCTGCTGTGCTGAAACTACCGCCGCCAACAATGGTACATTCGGTTTATATTAGATCATACTTTTATGCGCACGTCTCTTCTTTGAACTCCGAAGGACTAAACAGTAGGCAAATTTTACTTTTATCACATAGACATCGACATTGAGGAGAACATAGCCAATTGCAATGAACGCCCGCGCATAATGTGGCCCAGGACTCCCGGATATGTTTGCCCTTTAATGTTGACACAGCATGTAAAAACGATGCTTGGGCAAACATGCCAAGTTTCAAGGGGTTGTTCAGTGCATTCGTGAGGAGCATTATTTACATAGATTAGACGGTAGCAATAGCCGTATTCCTCGGAGAAAACCCTGAAGAATGAAGTAACAGATTGGTTGACATTTTGGCAAAATGTCTTTATCAAGACAATAACAGAAGATTAATGACTGAGATAATCAGCGCACGATTATCTCAGTCAATATTCTCACCTGATATTCTGTGCAGTGACATTCCAAGGTAGGGAACAGAGGAGGGATTCACATCTCCCGCAGCAAGGCGGGAGACCGCATTCGGAACAGAGGCTGCCTTTTCATGATCAGGAACCCCGTCGCGGCGGAGAGAAGGCGTTTGTTTGGCTCGAGAGGACGCTTCAGTCAATTGGGACATGTGCCTGAAGTTCCGGAAAGGGATCCCAGGATCCCATAAGCAAGGAGCCTAATGGAATGCTGGATCCACCCTCGGGATCCAGGCACATGCTTGCCAGCAATAATGGGATAAGTCATGCAGACTTGTTGGATGGTTTTACGCAATTCTCTGAAAGCTAGAGCTGCACTGAGATCGTAGAATCCCACACATGATGGCTATGTTCCCACATATCATTGCCAAAAAGGCGGCCCCCAACGTCCGTTGGGTAGGCACGATGTTAAATCAATTCGCATATATCTGGCACGGCTGACAGTCACCCGTGCCTCGGACAAGTGAGATATGACTTTGGGTGTAAGGAAACATAAACGACTTTGTCACTGTCGGCAGGACCGGAAATTATGCACATACATAATTAAACATTGCATTACAAAGTCGCTACAAGCACAATCAGCCGGAACATATTGAAAAGTCAGTTAGCCCGAGGAAGCCTTTGCATGGTCGGGGCCTCAAGAATACAGAGCTTTCCACCCTCCAACAAGATCGCAGCATCGCCCTTGGGCGACAGAGAAGTGAATAAATTGTCTTGGGATAGACACAAACAAGCTGACTGATCCCGCACGCAGACAGGCCGCCCAAGACAGCAACAGTCACTTCGGAACAGACAAGATAGACAGGCAGCCTTGGAACAAACGTGGTTGAACTACAACCCGGATGGCACGTCGTGGCCAAGACAGGCGCAGAGTACAAGGCGCATAAGTATGGATCATGTGCGACTCTGATGGTAAGATCGAGACACATAGGTATAGGATCCACATAGGATCCGCATCCGCATCCGATCCGCATCGTCGCACAGGAGTCACACATGCGGGTGTGTATCTGTAGCAATGTGATCCGGGCGGATGTTACTGAGCCTGCTGAAGTGACACCTCTCCAGTGGCCTGATGTGAAGCGCATCGTACATTCTGCATGCAACAATTTTCTTCTTATTTGATCCCCCGCCGCTTCTCACAGCGGTTCAGCCCTGCGAAATGGAGCATCATCAACCCTCAGTTATTTTTGCCGTCTGGACTCAACGCCCCGCAGTCGCGTAGTACGATACCTCTCGCCACATGCCGTGTTGATGGAGAGGGCTGCCTGGTGTGGTACCCATCCAGCAGCGGGCTCCGCCTGCAGCTGCCCGTCAGCCTGTCAGCGGCCGAGCTGGCGCCGCCGCCTGCCGCCTGCCGCCTGTCGGCTGGTCCGGCTCGCCAGCCGCCGTGTCGGGGATCGGCCGAGGTGTGAGCTCCCGGCCTGAAGCCAGAGTCGAGATGTGAGGTATAAGTCAGAGCCAGAGTCGAGGTGTGAGGTCCCGGTCTGAAGCCAGAGTCGAGATGTGAGGTATGAGTCAGAGCCAGAGTCGAGGTGTGAGGTCCCGGTCTGAAGCCAGGGTCGAGATGTGAGGTATGGGTCAGAGCCAGAGCCAGAGCTTAGGTGTAAGGTACGGTCCAGACCCAGAGCCGTTGTGTGAGGCCGTGCTAGAGCCAGAGCCGAGGTGTGAGGCCGGGCCAGAGCCAGAGCCGAGGTGTGAGGAGATGGGTGGGCGGAGCCGCCTCTGGCACCGCTGCCTTTGTCGGCACAACCAAGGCGCCCGAGATATGTGTTGGGTGCAGCCTAATCACTGTGCGGACGGGTCATGGAAACAGTCAGCATACCAGAAGCGACGCTTGGTGCAGCCGCTGATTGCAGAGTTGCAGGCCATTTTGAAAGTCGCGCGGCAATCAAGGTGGCTTGTAGCATCTCAGACTTATTGTCTGGTTGATGTTCGTCGCTGCAGCTTTGGAAAATGAGCTGTTGGTCAGCTAGTTGCTTAATTGCGTTTGATTTGTTAATCATGTCGAAAGAGAGCATCGGGCGACCCAAGTACGCTGAAGTAAGATAGTGAAAACGTTGGCGAGCATACCGCGTGGTTCTCAAGCTGTGCGCGATGTTCACGCGTCGTGCTGTAAGACACATGCGCGGTGCTCCCGTGTCGTTTTGTAAAACGCATGCGCGATGCTCACTTGTCGTGCTGTAAGACACGTGTGCGATGTTCTCGTGTCGTGCTGTAAGACACATGCGCGGTGCTCCCGTGTCGTTTTGTAAAACACATGCGCGATGCTCGCTTGTCGTGCTGTAAGACACGTGTGCGATGTTCTCGTGTCCTGTTGTAAGACACATGCGCGATGCTCACTTGTGCTGTAAGACACATGCGCGATGCTCCCGTATCGTGTTGTAAGACACGCGCGCGATGCTCACTGGTCGTGCTGTAAGACACGTGTGCGATGCTCCCGTGTCGTGCTGCAAGACATTTGCCCGATGCTCCCGTGTCGTGCTGTAAAACACATGCGCGATGCTCCCATGTCGTGATGTAAGACACATGCGCGATGCTCACTTGTCGTGCTGTAAGACACATGCGCGATGCTCCCGTGTCGTGCTGTAAGACACATGCGCGATGCTTCCGTGTCGTGCTGTAAGACACGTGTGCCGCACCACCTACGCGCCAGCTTCCGCTCCACATGACTGACGCTCATCTGAGATCGCTTCAGCCGTCGCACCGTCCCTCAACAACGAACAGTTTAGATGATAAACGTCACTTTCATGATGCCTTATCTTCAAGAGCTGATGATAGTTTTGCTCGGAAATAGGCATAAGATACTGAAATTGTTCCAAAGCTGTCGACGGATGCCTGAATGACCGACGGCTTGGGCAATTTAATGCATGTGAAAGGACAACCTATTCTACGCATTTACTTTTTACGCGATTACTTTTATGCGATTACTTTTATGTCCAATTATTACGCCTGTGCACATGTCTCATCAAAGGTGAACCAAGTCGACGCTTGCATCATACATATCTATCAGTAACCAGGACAGGATGGATCACATGCAGTATGCTTACCGAGCCAGTAGAAAGGAGGTTATTTCATATCTGGAACAATATGTTAGGTGCCAACCGCTTCTCCTTAAGGCGTGTTCAATAATGAATAGGAGCTAGATCTACTCCCCACAAATCTGAAGCCACGCTGTGATGATAGCAATGAGGCTACGTGCGGTCACAGTAAACACGGGATGTTGTCGGCAAAATACCCTAGCTGCTGTTTACCATAAACTCTTGCCGATTACAGTACGCGCTGTTGGACACGCCATGCGCCAACTCCCACACTGCATCCCGCACTGGGCACTCCACGCTCACTTTCGGCGTTCCCCCTGGATTTGACTGTTGACAGCGCCGCACCTAACCCGCAGGTCTGGGAATCTTCTTCGTGAAGGAGCCGCAGTCGGTGGTGGCGCTGCCTGGTGGCGAGGCGGTCCTGACATGTGCCACCAACCTGGCCGTCGACCACCTCGGGTGAGCACCGCGTCACTGGTCCAGCCGCTGGCCGTCCCAGACGTGCTTGGTCTATGCACCGCTGCAAGCGACTGCCAAAATGCTGAAGGAATGAGCGAAACAGAGAAGTTTGTGAAATCCTTTGTCGAGTGCCGCGTTCAAGAGATGTCTTAGCGGTGGAATTAGAGGCTATAGGTGAAAAACAAGCTTGATGTGGTTCTGCATCTCAAACGAAATTAAGCCACTGGGGTTACTAATAGCCTACATTTTTGAAGTGCTACAACTGTACACATCACTGCCAAGAAGTCGTTGTGATAGGTGACATACTGCTGGTGTTCCATGTCTCCAAACATTCCATCTGTCCTGCTTTGTCGGTTTTGTGTCAGCCATTCATGTCAGCTATCTGTAACTTACGTGTGGTCCATTTTGCGTTTGGCAAGTTGGCACAAGGCGTGCCGTCGCCCGCCAAACCCAGCCGGGGCTCATCGTGAGGTGAAATCTGATGTCAGCAGTGTCTTTTTCTCTCGCTAGATGGCTGCGCGACTGGCAGCCCCTGGAACCTGGCAGCGACCCGACGATAGACGTGCGACCGGGCCGGCTGCGGATCCGGATCGGACAGGATCCGGATCTGTACCGGCGGCATACCGGAGAGTACAGGGTCAGTCGGTGACTGCACGTGGACGCCAGCCTGACATAGTCTGGCACTTTCATCACTCAGATCCGCCAGCTGTGATCACCACCCGTGTCCAGCAATCAGTTGTGACCACCACTCGCGTCCAGCCATCAGCTGTGACCACCACCCGTGTCCAGCCATCAGTTGTGACCTCCACCTGTGTCCGCCCATCAGCTGTGACCTCCACCCGTATCCAGCCATCAGCTGTGACTTCCACCCGTGTCCAGCCATCACCTGTGACCTCCACCCGTGTCCAGCCATCAGTTGTGGCCGCCACCCGTGTCCGCCCATCAGCTGTGACCACCACCAGTGTCCGCCCATCAGCTGCGACCGCCACCCGTGTCCAACCATCAGCTCTGACCGGCATCCGTCTCCAGCCATCAGTTGTGACCGCCACCCATGTCCAGCCATCAGCCGTGACCACCACCCGTGTCCAGCCATCAGCTGTAACCGCCACTCATGTTCGCCCTGCCCGCCACTTACGTCCGCCCTGCCCGCCACTCGTGTCTGCCCTGCCCGCCACTCGTGTCTGCCCTGCCCGCCGCTCGTGTCTGCCCTGCCCGCCGCTCATATCCGCCCTGTCCGCCCGACAGTGCATGGCCTGGATCGCACCGATCGGTCTGGCCTCTCTGCCGGCCTCGGTGCAGGTGGCCCACACAGAGCCCTTCGCGCCGCGGCAGAACGCGACGCTGGTGGCGCCGCCCGGCGGCTCCGTCTCGCTGGCGTGTCCTCCGCCGGCCAGCGCGCCGCCCGCCGCCGTCCAGTTCTACCGCGACGGCCGGCCCCTGGCGCCGCGGGAGGGTGAGGAGGAGGGTGAGTGCTGGAGGAGGGTGAGTGAGCGCCGCAGGAGGGTGAGTGCTGCTATCACCGACTGGCACCGAGTGCCGAGAGTGTGACCTTGAGACGGGGGGCTAGTTAGCTATTGTTTATTGTCGCTTTAGACTTACTTGGTCCTAACAGCAAATTATATTTACGCCCTCTGTTTCAATGAAAATACTCATATCCTACCCTAATTATGTTTTATTAAATTCAGATAAGGATGCGACGCATAGTGCAGAAGGAGGTGGCTTACAATGGCTTGAAAAGATCGGAGAGTGAAAAGGAACCTTATCAGACAGTAGCACAAGCAACCAAAATTACCAGCGCCGTAAGGCCGTGGATATAGGATTTTACGCGTGTAAAGCATGTCGTGTGATCATTTATTACCATGTAGCATTCCGTGGCTGTTGCCATTTTGCCCAAATGGATATGACCGAAAACTTACCTATTCTTTGCATAATGCTATGATGCACCTACGTAGGACATAAGCGGCGGAAGCGTCCCCTGGCATCTGATGAATAAACTTCTCGACGACTCGTCGTCACTCGAGCTCCAGTGGCACTATTAATTTGAACATAGCGTGTGCTGATTCAAACTGCTTCAGTTGAAGGGGATTAGAGCTCGTACTGACTGTCGTGCACAAACTAGTGCTGTACTCTGGCGGCTGAGGACCCAGATCGGTATCACTGCGCTGCGTTGGAGGTGCCCATGCATGCCCCGCTGGTCTGCCTGACCCGGTGGTGCCACCTGCCCGTCCCCAGACACGGCGGTGCTGCTCTCTGGCGGCCGCCTTCTCCTGACCGTCGTCAGCAGCGCGGACGCCGGGCTGTACACCTGCTCGGCGCGTAATCCTCGATCCGGACACCAGGTGGCAGCACGGTTTGCCACCCGGCTGGAGGTGCGCCGGCCGGCGGAGAGTCGGCCGCCGCGGCTGACAGTGCGGCCCCGCGTCGAGTACCGCGCCGCAGCCGGGGACACCCTCAGGTCAGCTCCCCTCCCCCACCCGCACAGATCGCGCCTCCTTTGGCCATGTCGTACTGTCCAGTTCTAGACGGCCGCCACGTCGAAGGCACCGAGGGTTCAGGTGCACTATATTCACGACCGCCCATCGCCAGCACCGCACCTTAACTCCAACCAGACTCGCGCCTGACCAAGATTCGACCTGATTATTGTCATACGCCGCCGGTCTGCACAAAGCGGCTCGCAGCTAATGACCACAGCCTAAATTCAGCTTGCTCTAGAAGCCAGTCATCGCGACTGGTCATGTTGTGTGAGCGGTATGTGGTGATGCCATAACTCCATGCAAGAGGTGCTCTTCACTAGTGCTGCGTTTATTCTGTCTGTTGACGTTTCCGACAAGTTTGAGGCTTTGTGCCTTGGACGTTGAGTCGTGCCAAAAAGTAAAAAGCTGTTCATTCAATGTCGTGCCTTATCGACATGTGCCAGCCAGGCCAGGCTAGGCCAGCCTTTACCGCAATCCGGAGATTTGCCAGCCGCTTTGCTCTGATGTACTGGAAAAGTTGATGGACGTGTAATCGAATTCGATTATTTTTTTTCTAACCTGATCCTCTCGTTTGATCAAATTTGTAGGCTGTCTTGACTCCATACCCCTCAAAGGCAAACAAAAAAACACGGCAAAGGCTGCCACGGTGCCCCTTAGACACGATGTCCTTCACAACACCAAACCGTGCTCATGAGCGCGCTCGAATTTCACTTGGGGTTACCGCTAGTGCAGTGGTTAAGCTGCTACGCCGGGAAACTAGAGATGCGGGGTTTGGTTTCCCGCAGTGCCCGCCCCTCTGGTCAAAGCGAGAAAGGCAGGCAGGCGTCGCCATATAGCCTTGGCTGCAAGACGCATCGTAAATCCCCAATGACGCGCGCTCAAACACACGCGCATTTCGCTTGACGCGTGCCCCTGCGCACCGGCTCTGACCGCCGCCGGTGCGCTTCGCAGACTGGAGTGCGCGGCGGAGGGCTGGCCGCTGCCCGCCGTGTCCTGGAGGCGGCTGGACGACCGCTGGTCGGACCGCTACGTGCAGCTGGCCGGCCGGCTGGAGATCTCCCGGCTGCGGGCCGCCGACGAGGGCGACTACGCGTGCGATGTGACCGGCTCAGAGGGGTCGCTCACCGCCGCCACTGCCGTGCGCGTCACAGGTGAGGGATATCCGCACCGTAAGACGCGGCTGTCAGGCGGGCTCTGGCCAGCGTGATAGGCGCTAGGTTTGGGCTGCTCAGGCTGGTCTGGTATGGCTCCTGTGTTGGAGCTGTTTGAATTCTCCTAAACTCTCCTCGCCCGACCCGACCTGATCTGACCTATCTCCAAATGCACCGTCGGTAGAGGCTTCGCCGGCTGTCCTAACCTGACGCTCGCTTTCCTCACCAGAACCGCCAACGGTGGACACCTCGCCCTCGGACCTGACGGTGCCCGAGGGTTCACCGGCGTCTTTGCGCTGCTCGGGCCGCGGCTGGCCGCCGCCGCGGCTCGAGTGGGTGCTGGACGGCCGGCCGCTGGTGGGAGACGGCCGGCCGCGGCTGGACGGCGACCGGCTCCTGTTCGACGCCGTGACTCGGGAGAACGCCGGCCTGTACCAGTGCTTCGGCCGCAGTGAGGCGGGCCATGCCAAGACCGCCGTGCTTCTTAAGGTAGCGGCTCAGCGGCCGGTTGCGCTGCTGCGCTGGCTTGTCACCAGCGCAGAGTCACTGCCGCAGTAGATGCACAGTGAGGCTTGCCGCGAGTTTTCTGCATCCGCTGAATATAGACACGCTCTGTAAGAAATTTGCGGTGCGGGTTTCACCTAGCGTTATTGCCCATACCTGCCCTGTTTGCGGAATGCAGTTTTGCGCCCGTCCATGCGTCACAAAGACGTATGGAATATAATGAGCAGGCGTGTCGCACCACCTTCTTATTACGAATCGGCTCTTCAGTCAGCTGCTTTTTGGAGCCCGGCAGTTCCCAGCGCACGCCCTCAGCCGTGCCTCAGAGCTGGAAAAAGCGTGCTGCTCTTGTCCGGCAGGTGATCCCGAAGACGACCGTATCGCTGGACGTGCTGCCGTCCCGGACAGCCATGCCTACATCACCGGCGTCCCCAGCGCCCCGTCACACTGGCAGTCACCGGCGCAGTCACGGCGCCAGAAGGGCAGGCGAGGGTGAGCACGGTGGGGGAGGCGGTGTTGAGCACGTATGAGAGGAGAGGCGCGGTTGGGCACGGTGGGAGGAGAGGGGGGGTTTCGCACGGTGGGGGAGGGAGACGAGACCAGACCAGATCGGTGAGAACCAAATCAAGCCAAACCAAACCAAAACCGGGCCGGACCGATCCGAGCGGATTTAAGCTGACCAGACTCGGCCATACCTGATCTGACCTGACCTGATCTTATCTCATCTTGTCCGAGTCAATCCAACCCGACGTGACCCGACCCGTGTGTCCGGCAGCGCTGATGGTGCCCCCTGGCGCGCCCCGCGTGTACCCCATCTCGGAGAGCTCGGTGATGCTGCAGTGGGACGTGCCGCCCAACGACGGCCTGGCCATCCTCTTCTTCAAGATCCAGTACCGGCGCGCGCCGCGGCGTCTGCACGCCTGGCAGACGCTCGACTCGGACGTGCCCGGCACGGCTCGCTCGTTCGAGGTCGGCCAGCTGCAGCTCGGCGCCAAGTACAAGTGAGTGCGCTGTTTGTCTCGTCTCCCGGCGGTGGCGGTCCTGGGCGGCTACGATGCGGTCCGGACGCGCTTGTTGAGTCGGTTTGTTGGTGGCTGGGGCGTTTGTGTGTTGTTCGACTTGCTAAAGGGTGTGTTATGATCTCAGCTTCGAGGAACTTAAAGCCCGTTTCGGGAGCTTTTCTTAATATACTAAATGCTGGCAGCTGTAAGTTTGGTTGTTTGGATTAGAGCCATTTCGACCAGAAACAATCATTTCAGGTCTGTGGGATGAAGAAAAGTGGTTAATGATGGAGCAGACTTGCATGCTCCTGGCGGACCAACCGCCGAGCTTTGACCCCCGCATATGCGCTTGGTATCCGGTTGGGGTCCCCCCTCCCACGGGGCTCTCGGCCCACTCGTGGCTGACGCGTGCAGCCTGCCCCGGACAAACGGGGTGTTGCGAGGATGCAGCATGAAGCAAGATAGAGGATGAAAGGGTCGTCTGTGGTCTGTAAACTTTCGTATAATGATGTCTTATGTGGTGGAAGCATCTGCTTAGGCAAGTGTGGCGGTATGCAAGTGACATGATATCGGTTTCATTGTTCACAGATTCCGCGTGCTAGCTGTTTACGAAAATAAAGACAACAAACACGGACCAAACTCACGAAAAGTCAAGATTATCCGCATGAGTAAGAAGTCAAAGCCTCCAGGAGCACCCATCATCACCATGCATAGCTCAGAGGGTCCCAATGGCATCCGGTGTTCGTGGATGTACTACAACTTGCAGGCATCACCGATAGAGGGCTACTTCATCTACTACCGTGACACCACAACGGCAGGAGACTACTCCAAGGTTAGTGGCCCTCGGCGGCCGTTCTCAGACGCAGATGCTTACGAATAGTTAATGGACTCAGCTGAGCTAATAACGGAAAGCTTTTAGTAATAAAAACGTCATCCAGACGAGAATTGGGCCAGGTGCGGGCTGTTCTTGCTTGGCTCTTGACCGCATCTGAGACGCATCGTTTGCGCTGTGTTCCCACCGAAGCATTAAAAAAGCGAGTCACGTATTGGCGATGTTTTGCTTAAATGTGGACTAAGTGGCTATCAAAAAGTGTGTATGGTGCACATCGAGTTATGTTGAGCGTTTGAGATTCATACCCTACACGTGTCGCAATGTTGGAATGACCTGTACGGCGTTTGGCAAAGCGCGATACACGGGGCAGTGCGTGCTTATCGCTCACACCATTTATTCCCCGATCGGCGGGTTCTTGAATGAGGGGGCGGGCGGTCCACATCCTTTGCCAAGGTACTCAGAGAGGATGCAGCGGTCAGATAATGCTGCCGTACGATCCGTCTCCGAGGAGGGCAGTCTCCAACCCTGGGAGTGTTGGAATGGCGGTGCCATGGTTCACCCGAGGTCCCTTAAACTAACCACGACCCTTGAACAGCCGAATAAAAACATTTGCAAATAAAGAAATTGTGTCATCCAAAAGGCTTATCTTTACTTAGAATAAGATTACAATTTTCAGCTCAAAAGTTGTTTTTCACCTCTAATATATTTCATCTATCTAAATGCTCTTTAATACAATTCCCTATGATCTGCAATGTTGTCAGTTTCGCTTGTGTTCACTGGTGCACTAAAGTATCGCTAACTGAGAGTACCACTATCACGTTCTCTCCTCCGCACACAACACACGGTATGCCCTTCACAGATTTAAGATAGCGTTAGGAGGAATCGTGTTAAACTACAGAAAGGTTTTAAATGAATCGGGCCAGCGTACTGCCACTTGGTGTGCGTTTAATAAAACAACAATTTGCCGATGCGTTCTGCTTCTGTAAATAATTAGTGGGCATTCTCCCTCCACATACTGCGGTCATGGGGTGAACCATTTGGATCCCATGAATCCGCTGTGGTTGTCTCTGTTAATACCATATTCTTGTCTCGTTTGGCATTAGGCGGATCTATGCATGCGTATTACCCAATATCTCTGAAAATCTCAGAACATATATAGGCAGTGAGCAAGTGCACTGTTGGTCAAATATGCGGAAAAGCTTGCCCTACTCTCGTCTCGTGATGGAATAGCACAAGACAACTGCCTGCATATTTTCCCGTGTCTTCCATCGGCCGTGCGATTCACAAACAGTTGTCCACAGTGTCCATTTGTCTTATTTAGCCCCGGAGCCTGCCTCACCCCACTCTCTGTAACACGATGTACCCGTCCCGGCGGGACACCCTCGGCGAAGGTATATCGCATTGCATCGACACAGACTGTGGCGCTGGCGCGGCGGCGGCTCGACTGTGCGCGGCGAGAGAGGCGTCCGGCTGTGCCGTCCCGCCCTGTCGAGACGCCCGCGGCTGGGCGGCGAGCCGGCGCTCGGCTGTGCAGCCCCGCCCTGTCGAGACGCCCGCGGCTGGGCGGCGAGCGCGGCATCCACCTGTGCAGTCCCGCCCTGTCGAGACGCCCGCGGCTGGGCGGCGAGCGCATCATCCACCTGTGCAGTCCCGCCCTGTCGAGACGCCCGCGGCTGGGCGGCGAGCCGGCCCGCCGTTCGAGGCCGGACACGGAGTCTGCGGCCGGGACGCCGGAGCGGCGGCCGGGGGCTCGGGAGCGCTGCGGGGCTGGGGCGGGACGGCCGCGAGGTGGACTCGCAGCGGTAGAAGCAGCAGCTGGAGCTCGGGTGCTCCGTGCAGCAGATAGGGGCGGCTAGCGGCGGCGAGCGCGCGGGTTCGCAGCACGGGGGACGGGGCGGACTGGGGTGGCTGCCGCGGGGTGTTACCATGAGACCGACGGCGGTGGGGCCTCGTTAACAGCTGGAAGGGAGATGGCAATGGTAGATTTGAAGTCATTTTCATGTAATGCAGTAGGGTTGCGGTTTGATTTTTCGTCTGTTTATCTGCTCCGCAATCTACAGGTGACTACTGCAGAACGTGCTGGCTGCCTTGCTTTGTGTTTATGCAAACCTTTGCTTACTTGACGGGTTAGAACGTGCCTTCAGCTTACGTAGCTCGGGCATACTATTGGCGCAAACTCTAGGTTTACTACTTAGTGTTAGTTGGTCGGCACTACAACTACATCACCATTATCTCTCTCTCCTGCTTAGCCTCGTCCATCACATGCCATTCCCACCAGCCGTTCAGGGGAACGATCGAACTCCATCACATGCTCAGGCGGTCGCCTAATCCGATGACACACTCGGCTGCACGGTGTAGTGCACACACCAGAGTCGCTAAGTGAACGACCGCCGCAGGCGCGCCGTCTCACAGGATGGGGTATCGAAGGGCGCCGTAATTTAGCAGCAGCATTTTATGTTACAGCATGATGGCAATATCATAAGCTGATTGAAGTTTAATGTTCCTCGTTGTGACTCCATCGGTGAAACTACAGGACTTCAGGGGTGGGCAAACTCATGGGTAGTCATCTGAAATGGGTAACAGACTGGGCTGGCTATGTATTTTGGGAAAATCCAGGGCAGATAAGACAGTGGTGAGTCTCGTTCCTGGGAGAAAAACCAGGACAATGAAGATATAGATGCGTAAAAACTTACAACTCATGAAAAATCCAGGGCACGGGTACAGGTATGGGTATGCCGTTTCCGAAAAGTCGGGAAGCTTCGACATCCTGGAGAGATTACCGCACACACACACACGCACACACGCACACACACACACACACAACACACACACACACACACACACACACACACACACACACACACACGCGCGCGCACGCACGCACGCACCGCACGCGCACGCGCACGCACGCACACGCACACGCAGCACACGCCAGCCACGCCACACGCACACGCACACGCACCACACAGCGCACACGCACACGCCCACCACCCCACCCACACACACCACCACACCACACCCCACAACCACACACAACACGACACACGCACGCACCACCACACCACACACACACCACACAACGACACACACAGCACACCACACAACACAGCAGCACACACACACACGGACGAACGGAGGAGGAGACACACGCACGCACGCAGCACGCACGCATGCACGATGAGATGCGACGCCGATATATTTATATTGATTATGTGTATAAATTTTTATATAATTATTATATATATATATATATATATATATATATATACTATATATTATATATATATATGTATATATATATATGTATATACTTTAAAGCTTAAAAATACCGCTCGCACTTCTTTCCGCCACAATTAGCTCCATTTGCACTGCTGTCACGATAACCAACACAAAACAGTATGCCTCGAAACTCTTCCATACTTTTGAACGTGAGTCTTTGAAAAATGCAATTGGGTGGCCAGCGGATGGGTACAACTAATTACGAATGGGTAGCGGTGAGTACGCGCATAGCTTCATAGGTAGCGGGTGGATTGGGTAACAAAGATCATACCCGTGAATGCCTCCAGGCAAAACACACTTCTCCCGTGATTCTGACGTCTGTTTGCACGAACTGTGGGCGCAGCTTCACTCCATCGATGCCGAACGGTACCCCCAGCCAGTCGTCAACCTTGCTCGTCGCGCTAGCTCTGCCTTATGTGGCCGTGAGACAGCTCGACCCGAGCGTCTACCCTCACACTGCGTGTGCACGTCCAACCCCTGTGCTGTGGTGGCTTAACACTTACTCACTGCCATGGTACCTCAGTCTGCATTCTTCGACGTCCCTGCCCAACCTCTATTTTGCGGTGTGGCGGCTCTATTTACATAACAGAAGCCACGGCCTACCACATTTCAATTCAGGGAAGTGTTCAAGGTCCCGGACGGACGTTGCTGAACTGTCGCCTCAGGTGGGTTACCCCATGGTCGGCCCACAGTCCCATGGTTGGAGTGAGGTTGTGGGGAGGGGGGACACCATGCATCCCACCATCATGGAGCAATCAAGCATCAGTTGCAGGTGTTCTGGTGTTGACGCTCAGCCAGATCCTACAGCTCTCTGGTTATGGCTAGGGTCAACTCGGCTCCGAAGCGGCTGTGCCCCGGTCTCCTCATGATCACACGTTCAGACAGTCGCTTGGTCCGATCACATGTTCAGACAGTCGCTGGATCTGATCACATGCTCAGGCAGTGGTTGGATCTGATCACATGCTCAGGCAGTGGTTGGATCTGATCACATGTTCAGACAGCCGCTGGATCTGATCACATGCTCGGATGGACGGTTCAGTACAGTACCTTAGGCTCGGCGAAATAAGGCATAACACTTTATGACTTCAGGAATTGAGTGCAGTCGTCAAATAGATTCTAACGTGCCGTGAAAACGGACTGAAATACGTCCAATCCGTGTCCAAAAGAACCACGCAGACGCCCCGGGGCGCCCGTGTAATCCTCTGTGGGTCTATGTCGGGCCTGCTGGACCAGCTGGAGCCGCCGCCGAGCCGCAGCAGTCGTGCGGGGCTTTGTGGTCCAACTGGCGCTGATCCTTGCGCGAGATTGATGCATGCTGTACACAGCCTGCAACCGTGGGGCTCGCCTTGCAGGCCTCAGCGACCCACTGGCTGCACGAGCGCTATTTGGTGCGGTTGATTCATTGAAGTGGAAGGCGGCAGCATTCCGTCCGCAAAGCTGACGCTTGGCGTATTAGATGGCACTGTACCGTGGGTGGAGTGTTCAGAAGAAATTTGCAAGCACCTGTTGGTGGCGAAATGCCTCGCCTGTATTGTCATATTCAGGGTCACTGGAAAATTACAAGCATCGCCGTTAAGTTTTCTTTTCCCCTCTGTGTCCGTGCACCTAATATACTTACTCATCGTGAAATTGCACCTTTTTCTTCACCAAAAGTGGCACATCGTTGTTTAAAACCAAAATGGCACTGCACATGCGACAGTGACTTTCAGCCACAGCATGAGCCTGTCTGTCAGATGATGACGCACGGCGAGCAGGGCCTGCTACCTGTCCAGCCCGTGTTAAGCAGCGCTTCACTGGCATGCTACCGTCTCCCTTGAAGTCAGAGCTGTGTTTGCGAACCGCCGCGCTGCTCCCAGGATGGGCCGGCTGGGTTGAAGATCGCTGCGTCGCGCGACCGGTGGCGGCGGCCGGGTCCTTGAAAGGTCACAGCATCACACGAGGTCCAGCGCGGCCCGCGAAAGGCCACAACACCGAACGAAGTCCCGCCGTCCGCTCCTTGTCATAACACATTATCCACGACTCATTGATCAAGTTAATGGGTTCGCACGAATGACGCATAGTGCATGTGTTTATATATAACTACATTTGGCTAGAAAGATATGAACGCCCATGGATGCGTCAATTAGACCGTCTGACACATCTAAGCAGAAAGGGTAACTAAACAAACGTGCTTTCCTTTTCCCTGCACATGCCCCAAAAATGGCAGAGTATATTCACCTGTGGACAAAACGAACTTATCACTGTCCATATCAACGCAGTTATGCAGCAGCAAAATTGTCTATTGCATTGGGCAACCCTTGCATTTTTTATGACCGCTGTCCTTTTTCTTTTGAGCGAACGCTGTGAAAATATGAAATACAGGAACAGGTGAGCCCTTTGCCAAAATGTTCTGATTGTGACAGCCTAATCGGCCACTAAAACTATGATAACTTGTTAAGCCTAGATTGGCGGTCATGGCGGATCGGTGGGTTGGTGGACAAGTTTAAGCAATATTAACCCGTTTGTAATGATTGGTGACTGGTGACGGTACATTTTCCCTCGTCGCCTTGTCAAGTGCCCCGACAATGCCTTGCATCCTCAGTATCGAGTCATCCTTAGGCTCTCCTGCGCTTTGGGCGCGACGCTAGTAGTCTGCGGTTGTTATATAACATAGTTAAAATGTCCGCTCGCTGTCTATTGAACCACACATCTGATATATATATATATATATATATATATATATATATATATATATATATATATCGTTTTAACCGGTGGTCGACGACTGTTCATGTTTTCATGCCATTTGGACTGAATGTAAGTGCGTAAGTGCGATGTGCGTTTTATTGTTGATTGGAGTTTTGGGACGTGCCGACTACTGAGGTCATTTTGCGCCCACAACAGTTTGTGATGTGTGCGTGCTATTCTGTGTGACGTGCGGAATTTCGTTACATGCAATTTAAACTTTGACACAACGCTAAGGGCAGTCCTTCCAAGATTTCAGAATGTTTTACTGTCACAAAACATGCTTTACTGTTACATTTTTACGGTACGGGCGTCCTTCGGTGCGTTCGTTTTTGCTCATTTTGTTTTGTTTTATCGTCCAAATAGTTGGATGTTCTCCCATTGTATGTTGTCCGCCAGGACGTTTAACACGCGCTCGAGTGGGGGGATCAAATTCCTCCCCCCCCCCCTGAAGGTTTTTCCGGAATGAGTTACGAATGGCACGGCGTAGCCGCGCCAAATTTCTCATAGGATGGAAAATTGAATAGCGGATCGTCTGGCAACAGCAATTTAGATGTACCTTGTAAGGTCACTGACCTGTGGCAGGTCAAAGTCAGGCCATGATTTCAGCCAAGACAGTTTCTAGGGAATCTTTTAATCCGATCTATCAACGGAGTGTTAAATGAAGACATACACCTGTGAGATACTTTTGTAGGCAACACAACAATTGAATGAACAGATCAGATTGATCTAAGGTCAGGTATGAAGGTCAGACCATGCTTAAAACCAACCTGTTTTGATACTCTTGCGATTGCTGTATGGGGTAGTTTCTAGTGCTTATTTCGAAGTTATTGATAGCAGTAACCGCATTATATACCTTCCATAGACTTCTCAAAGTTCAGAATAAGTCATTGACCTAGAATGACCCGGGTCAACATTTTTTTAGGAACATACCGTCTGGCGTAATGTTTGCAGGTTATCCAAATGCAAAACCCAAAGAGGTGTTGTATTTTTTTGGCCACCATGACCTTCAAAAGGTCAAGCAAGGTCACTGACCTTAGATGAGCATGTGACCTTTTCCTTAGAACAGTTATCTAGGTTCTAGGGTCCTTTGAAGACCGACCTTGGCCTTGTTTGGCCTTTATGACCGCTGTCCCTTTTCTTTTGAGCGAACGCTGTGAAAATGTGAAATACAGGATTTGGAAATACAAGATTTGGCCTTGTTTGACCCTATTTGACCAGAAGGTCATGACCTAGGAACCGTAAATTTTGACTAAAGTGAGTTCACGTACAGGTCAACACACCCTGTGAATTTGGCGTTTCTAGCTCTCTTAGTTCCTGAGATCTTAGGGGTGTCAAATTCCCCCCCCCCCCCCACCCGAGCGAAGGGTATCCAACCGGCCACCCGGGCGCGTGTAAATAGATGATGAAGATGGTCATGATGATAAGCCCGTTCAGCTCTAAGTGTTTTAGCCCGGCTTTTTGCTAGTTAGACGTTTTGCAATGCTCAGCAAGAGGTGGCTTTAAAATACCTTAGGGGATAATAAAGAGCTATCAAGACTGCAGATATTTTGAAGGACATTTTGATAAAGAGCATATATTGCGCATGTTTTGTGTGAGCTTCAGTCTGAGCTTACAATATTGTTAACTTACAAGAGACTGCTATGTCCCAGCAGTTGAAACGTTAGGGCATACACTGTCTCGCCGGATGTTCCCACGATGCCCGTTGCACTCGGCGTCGCGTCCAGTCCGTCAGCCACTGATGTTCATTCGCTATATGCACCCAAACAATGCCTTAAGCTGGCACAGTGGTTGATTCCAGAATTCGTGCTTGGAAGTTGAACCATGCCAGAGCGTGAATGACACGCATCGCTGAGCGTGATCAGCTGGACAGGATCGCCGTTACAGGTCACAGTGCTGGGCGAGACGACCAAGACGCACACGCTGACGTCGCTGCTGCCGGCCACGTCCTACGACATCAAGGTGCAGGCGTTCAACCTGGCGGGCGGCGTGTCCGAGTTCTCGCCGATCGTCACCGAGCGCACGGGAGGTGAGCCGGCCGCCGGCTCAACCCTCGAGGCTTATGTGTCCGTTTCTTTGGAGGAAGCTGGGGAGGCTGGGGGTACGGAAGGGGCGTAAAGAAGTTCAGTGTAAAGGCTGTTCGTGTTGTTGTGCGCATGACACGTCATTGGAGCACATTGCATTACACCGAGCTCACGCGAAAACGCCGAGCGGTGTCCAGTACGTCGAACACGTTGATAACTCGACTTGGTGAATATCCTTTTTTTGCCGCTGAGCGCCATCCCGCCAGACCGCCAGAATTTTACGCACAGTGGTAACAGGAAGACGGTACAAATCCGGTTGGGACCAGCACCCTGCAAGTTAGCCTGTCACGCAGGGCACCGCATGTTTGCTGCACCGTTCGTCACAAATATCCCTGTGATGTAGACTGTCCCGTAGCGTACACCATGTTTCCATCACATTGGCGTGCTCCACCTGTTTGCAGCATGGATCCCTGAGACGCCTCGTGTGAACAGCGGGGATCCCTGGGGCGCCCCTGTGGGCAGCGTGTATCGCTGGCGGGATGGCGCCCCTGTGGACACCCCTGACAGTACCCCTGTGTGGACAGCTGCCCAGGGCGCGGCGAAGACGGGCTCGTCCGTGGAGGCGCGGCGCCCTCTGGTGCCGGTCGTCACGAGCCGAGGGGTGGACCGCTCCCGGGCCCGACTGTACGCCATCGTGGGCAGTGTGCTGGGCGGCCTGCTGCTGCTGGCGCTCACAGCTGGCCTCGTCTGCCACTGCCGCTCGCGGACGGCGGACAAACAAGGTACACGCCTGCTCGAGAGCGAAGGATGAGAACGAGGGGCAGACACCGGGACGGGGAAGGAGGGGAAGGTGGCCTGCGACAGCGCCTGTCACCAGGTTAGCCGTCCTTGGCTTCACCAGAAGACACAAGAAGAGGCGTAAAAATATGAGCGTCGTCTTCACTTTCGCCTGTGTCTACCACTTCGTGACGCTCACGCCGCGGCTGTTTGTAGTTCGTCCTATTTGCGCGCGTAGCATATGGACATGCTACATCAGGGATCTATATTGCTGAACTGGTGTGAATCCATATGGTTTACTTTTGATGAAGCAGTGGCGGTGCGATTTATAGCTATGCCAATCAGGCATGGCTGGGTTCTCCCACGACACTAGGCATTTATAGAAAATGTTGGGCTGTCTTTTAGCCGATGGACCAATAGATTTAAGCAGCAACACCCTCAGCAAACCGCTCACCGCCTCGGCTGCGTCAAAACGTTTGCGGCATCCATTCTTGGAGGTGCTCCGAGAAGTTAATAAAACGCCCAGAAGTGTCTCCTTCCGCTGGAGACTCACCAACTACTTCCGAACTTTCGGGTTCCTAAACTAGCGACTTGAACGCGCTTTCTTATATGCAGTGAGTGCAAAGTTGGAAATAAACTAGCGAACTTCGTTCGAAATTTGTCAGTAATGTATTAACTGTGGAATCATTTGCACTTCAAAGGTGAGCTGTCAACAGCAGCCGCCCTGAGGTGCTGACTTCTTTGGCCAACTGCAAACTTCTGAGCTTGTTTTGGCGCCACCGCGTATTTGGAATGCATCGCGCGGTCGGGGAAATAAAGCACCCATGGCTTTTAAGCTTAGATCCAGACACTCGGAGGCAGCATTCGAAGAAACACAATTTCGATGCGACAAAAGCTCGCTTGATGTAGCCACTTGTCAGTGAGTGCAGACAATAGTTTATACTTGTTTATTTAGCATTTCGTAATGGCCTCATGAGGCTTATAAGGGTACTGATAATGTGGCGGGTAATACGTCTGCGTTAATCACTGCGCGTCTGGGAAACCAGAGGCTCGGAGTTCGATTCCCCGCGGTGCCCGCCCTTCCTGCCGGCGGGAGAGGCAGGCGACGCCACATAGCCTCAGCAGCTGAGTGCATCGTAAAGTCCGAATGACGACAAAAATATATCAACACGGATAGGGATGTCAAAATGTCGATACTCGTAGCAACTTCGTTCTACTACATGCGCGAACTTGCTGGAACGCAATGCCACTAGTGCGACGCCTGCGCGCTGATGGGGACTGATCCGGGCGCATGGAGACCGCTGAGACCGGATTTTCCCCCGCTAGCAGAGGTAGCACAGGAATATGGCGACAGCGCTCTTCAGGGCGGCGTTCACCAACCGCTGGCGCCACCGCGGCCCTGGCCACCCGACCCCGACCTGGCCGAGTCAGACGGGGGTCTGCAGACGGCACCTCCACCGGGCCGCAGTTCTCGACAGGTGAGTCCCCGCCTCTCACCAGGTGAGCCATCTCCGCCTCTTACCAGGTAGGCTATCCCGCCTCCCACCAGGTGAGCCATCTCCGCCTCTTACCAGGTAGGCTATCCCGCCTCCCACCAGGTGAGCCATCTCCGCCTCTTACCAGGTAGGCTATCCCGCCTCCCACCAGGTGAGCCATCTCCGCCTCTTACCAGGTGGGCTATCCCGCCTCTCACCAGGTGAGCCATCTCCGCCTCTTACCAGGTAGGCTATCCCGCCTCCCACCAGGTGAGCCATCTCCGCCTCTTACCAGGTGGGCTATCCCGCCTCCCACCAGGTGAGCCATCTCCGCCTCTTACCAGGTAGGCTATCCCGCCTCCCACCAGGTGAGGCATCTCCGCTCTCACCAGGTAAGCCATCTCCACCTCTTACCAGGTGGGCTATCCCACCTCCCACCGGGGGGCCATCTCCGCCTCTCACCAGGTAAGTCATCTCGCCTCCTGAGAGGTGAGCTCATCCCGCCTCTCACCAGGTGAGCTATCCCTCACCCGCTGCCTGTCCTCCAAGATCGGCCGGTAACTGCATCGACCACCGCTGCCCCCGCCGGCCCTTTGTAAGCTATGCATGCTAGAGCCTTGGGCGGCGTGGAACGCCACGCCCTCATTCCGATGATTGGTACCGCTGCAGGCGTTTTGGGTTCGTCGTAGCTCTCGCCCTCGCTCGTGGGGTGGTGTCGCTATGATCGATTGTGGGTGTAAAAACTGGCCTTGCTAGAGTGGACCAGCCACTCAGGACTCAGGACAGAACTCAGGAGACGGACTGCTTAGTTATAAATGACTCCGGGGCTGTCCTTCGTTTTGATGTCAGGTTTGTAATTATCTTTGGTTTTGACACTAACCAAGCTATTAGGATACGTACCCAAACTGAATATTGGGGTGCGGTATTCACTTTGATTAGCATGCGCCCGGGGGCCGCTGAGTACCCTTTGCTCGGGAAAGGGGCTCAATTTGACCCCTGAAATCTCAAAAACTAAGATAGCTTAAAATCGGGGTTGAGAAAAGTGCCTTCTCTGTCACCGACGAAATTTGGAACCGTCTAAATTGTCACCTGCAGCCGAATCTCACAGAAACCGTTGCAATATAACTTTAAATGCAGTAAACCACAGAACAAAGACAAATTTGATGCAATGCGGCGTAACCATCAAACATCTTTGGTTCGTTAGTTCATTTGCATTTAAGTATCATTTGCTGCCCATTAAGCAGTGCATGACGGTTAAGGCTTAAAAAATACAATTATCAGATAAGGACATGCTTAACATAATCAGCTTGGAGACGTGCAGTTTCCTATTCAGATAATGGAGGGGATTGTGTCTCCTATGGATGTAGTTTCCTGTTTTTAGTTATCATTTTTAGGCATTATTTTTCATCATTGGTTATTTTTAGGGGGTGACCTCCCAAGCCAATTTCCAGAAACTACACCCTTGTTCTCAACTGTGAAAAGAAAGTGCGTCAAATCTGTTGAGAAAACTGTTGTGAGTGCATTTTGGAGGCAGGTTCAGTCATTTTTTTCTTATCCCCTTTTCTCCATCCTTCAACCCTACGTATTTTGCAAAACTGCATCCCTGTGGTCCTAGATTTACCGACAGCATGGTTCTCCAAGCACATGACTACAATGTCACCTTTGGTTGTATGGCGTCATTGTGCATCAGGTGAGCGCGCGGGCGACCTACACTATTTTCGCATAACCATTACCGGTGCAGAACTCACACATTCTAACGTAGTCCGAATCATTTAGAGCAAAACCCATGCAAAATTGGTATATATAGATACAAACAGCAGCACCTTTTTTAATACCTCAAACGCCCTCACTCAGCTTTATATGTAATATGATGAAAGTAAAAAGCGTTTTGTCTCATGCCTGTTCACCGATCAGTGCGCTAAGCCAGAAGCGCAACGGGCAATGTGAGAGGCCTACAATAGTGATGCTCGGTCTCTTACCTCAAAACCGCTGTTACTCTCAGCAGCAGAAAGCCCCGGATGAATATCTTAGATGTGTCGCTCCGACGTCCTCCGTTTATCTCTGGAGTTACAGCTCAGATATCCACACAACAATCCTCGTAAATCGGCAAGGCTTTTTAACGTTATTGCATTAAAAAGACGACGATTAGCTACGGACTTCTAGCCAGTCAGCTTCTCACGACATGAACACAACGAACAGTGTCTCCAATGGCACGACGCTTTAAAACGCTGCGTAGCAAACTGATCACGTCCGTCGCAAGATGCTGCGGCGAACCGCGATCCTTACAACTAGTAATAAGCCTGGTTATTTGCTTTTTTATACTGTGTGGTATGTGAAGTGAGTCTTGACTGCAAAATCTGTGAAGAGCACCGATCTGAGGGGCACTGGAAAAGCACCGTGTCACCGCTGATCTGTGGCGTCAGCACTAATATAGCATAGTTTGTAATATCTTTCTGGTACTTGATAAAACTATCCTGATTAAAGCTACTACATTTGGCAGCATCTTATGATTGAATTTGTTGATACAGTGAATCGCCGACGCTTCGGCATGTGTTCTACACATGATCACGCTGCAAGTGTTAACAAGCATGGACCAATGCCAAACCTTGAGTTTCGTTAAGCTGGGATAGTAAGTGGTAATATTGTATGGTCTAATGAAATTGGTTTACATTTTCGTTATTTTGTCACCAACTGGCTCGCAAAAGTGTTATTTTTTGTCAGCGATCATATCCGGTAAATCAAAAGCTTTTTCATCCCTGCTAGAAACACCTCAATTATAGGGTAGGTTGGCCCGTACATAGATCCACTTGTGTCAAAATGTTAGGCTCATACGTCATGACCTTGGGATCAGGTGAGGTCAGGTAATATCAAACTCTAGATTGGTGTCGCAAATGGCCCAGACCTCCTAATGCAACCGGCGTGAAGCTAGATACCTGTGCCAAGCAAAAGGTCAGTGGTGTTCAACTAAGATCAGCGACCTTGTGTGACGTTTATATGGTCAAGGTGACCAAATACCTACGAGATTACTCCCATTTTGCCATTCAGATCAGAGTCAGGGATTACGTGAAACGGCATGTTCCTTAAAATACAAAATACTGACCTCGGTCATTTTAGTTCAGTGATCTATTCTAGCCATTAAAAGACCATGACATATGTGTGTTATTGAGTGTGCAGTATTGTTGTCGGTCTCTTTATGTCTGAAATATGGAATACGGTCTGATGTGGTCTGTAATATGGAATATTATTGTCAGTCACTGTCACTAATGTATTCGAAATAAGCACCAGAAACTTCCTCATCAACCAAGCTCTCGAGTAAAAAAACAGGTTAGTTTTGACCTTGGCCTGATCTTTACAACTTACCCTGGGTCAGTTGAATTGGTTGTAGTTCTAAATTCAACTGGTTTAATGTCTTAGGTATTATTTCATATATGTATGGGTTCGTTCAACACTCCGTTGTGGGATGGCATCAAACAATTCCTCAGAAATGTCCTTCGCTGACAGCCATGGCCTGACTTTGACCTGTCACTGGTCAACAACCTTGGCAAGTACATTAAATTTTTGCACCAAAAGATCCGCCTTTCAATTCTATAAAGCTCTCCAAATTTGGCGCGGTGAAGTCACGCCGTTCGGAAATCATTCTGGAAAACCTTCGGGGGTTAATTTGACGCCTACCCTCACCCGGGCGCGTGTTAATTCACCTTGATTCTCCGCAGGTTGTCAAGGAAGTGGTATGGATTCCTCGCCATCACAAAAGTTGATCATATTGGACATTAAATATCACGGACATCTAGGAAATATTGGCATATCATCTGGTCATGCGAGCTGGATCCGGTCACTGCTCTCCGCTGATCACTGGGGAGCGGGTTGCTAAGGCTATTATTTACCGATTCCAAGATGTCTACGCCATAGTGTCCAAAACGCCGAGCACATCACAGTTCCCAGAATCTCGCTTGGCATGGGTCCGTGCAATCGCCCTGCGGTGGCTTCACAAACTACGTGCTGCTTCTCTTGCGTCCAGCCACCTGACTATGACAGTATTTCTTGCCTCCTTTTTATATCGCTGGAGTCTGCTCGGCTATATCTGTTCCCGCACTATCTATATCATCATATTGGAACTCAGTGTCTCTGTTCTACATGTCGACCTCGATTCATGCTCAGTATAGAACACCGCCTGGGCTGTTCTGAGAAAGTGGCAGGTTTCCACGACAGAACGCCACCTGGTCCCCGTTGGACTCCAGGAAGGGGCAGCTCGCGGACGCCACCGGTGTTCCGAATGGGGCACCGTCCGAGCCCTGCCCGTTCGCTACGGGGCGGGGACGCTGTTCGCTTGCTGTGGAGCGGGGACACCACCCACTCGCTACGGGATGGGAACACCGTCCGCTCGCTGCGGGGCGGGAACACCGTCCGCTCGCTGCGGGATGGGAACACCGTCCGCTCGCTGCGGGGCGGGGGACACTGTCCGCTCGCTGCGGGGCGGGGGACACCGTTCGCTCGCTGCGGGGCGGGAACACCGTCCTCTCGCTGCGGGGCGGGAACACCGTCCGCTCGCTGCGGGATGGGAACACCGTCCGCTCGCTGCGGGGCCGGGGACACCGTCCGCTCGCTGCGGGGCCGGGGACACCGTCCGCTCGCTGCGGGGCGGGGGACACCGCCCGCTCGCTGCGGGGTGGGGGACACCGTCCGCTTGCTGCTGGGTGTGGACGCCGCCCGGACACGACCCTGATGTGCAGACCACGTCCTCACACCAGTGCTGGCGATGCCCACTTTACGACCCCACATCGTCACCGCCCACCGATAAAACGGGCGCTAAGCCGCCGGCCGGCGAAGCGGCCCTGATGGACGGCCCAGGTTACGACGCCCCGCCCTCTCGGCTGCCCGATAAACTATATCCGGCGCGAGCGAGTTCTGTAATGCGCCTCCTTGCAGGAATGGCTGGCAAGAATGATCGACTGGGAAGAATGGACGGTTACGGGCAGACAGAACCGTCCCTGTTTTCTGTTCGTTTCCAGTAGTTTTAAAGAGAGAGAGAGAGAGAGATAGATGAGAGAGAGAGATAGAGAGAGAGAGAGAGAGAGAGGAGAGAGAGAGAGAGAGAGAGAGAGAGAGAGAGAGAGAGAGAGAGAGAGAGGAGAGAGAGAGAGAGAGAAGAGAGAGAGAGAGAGAGAAAGAGAGAGAGAGAGAAAGAGAGAGAGAGAGAGAGAGCGAGAGAGAGGAGGAGAGAGAGAGAGAGAGAGAGAGAGAGAGAGAGAGAGAGAGTCTCCTGCCCTGTGGGCTTCGCAGGCAGATCAGTTCGGGTACATCCGCCTGAGGCCTGGCTTTTGGGGGTGGCAGGTGACAGGGAGGGGGGGTGGGCGTGATTGCCCGTCCTGCTCCCAGTGGGTATTGGGGACAACCATCTGCCGCTCGCTGCACGGAGCTGTTACATCCCTCAATCCGCGCCAGGACGATTTCATGTTTATCAGTGACAAACGATCCCACGCGCGTCAGTGGCCAACGGTCCCACGCCTCCGCCAGTGACAAGATGAACACACCCGACGCTCTTCACAGACAGGCTCTCGTCAGCGCGTCCGATCGGGGTTCTCAAACTCAGATTCTCATCGCCCCAGCTCCAGCTGTCTCTAGTGTCGGTCGGCAGCAACTCCGCGGCGGAGTGCATCGCCCGTTTGCCGGCCGAGCGGAGTTCCGACCTGCCGCCAGCTCGTCACCGCGTAGGCGAACTCCGTGGAACTCATAGCGCTGGTGGTAGTCTAGCAGGCTGAATGGCAGCCAGCTCGCCCGGAACTTGCTGAATCACGCGCCCTGTGGGAGCGGGCCGACGGTGGCCGCCTCGCTGCCTTGTAAGGATCTCTCAGGAAGCCGCCGTCGCCTGCGATGGCTGTCCGGTTGCAACGGCGTGTAGCGACACGTGCTTTGCTGATGAAACCAAATAGAACGTCACCTCGGCATTTGACCATGTAAGGTAATAGCTTAATTACGGAGGATACTATAATAATGCATTATCACAGCCTTAAAGGTACGATGCCTCTTCCCAAATCGTATAAGAGCATCACGGCCATGAAGGTACGGTACTTTTTCTCACATTGTATAAGAGCAAGGTGCACGAACAGAACGCTACCGACACATTCCTCCAATTCGTTTAGCATATTTTTTGTGCTCTCCTCAAATACGTTTTATTTTTTTCTCTCTGCTCCTAGGCCTTTATTTTTCTAAGTAGAAGTAAAATTATTTTTGCTGACCGAACTGAAAATTTATGTTTCCAGTTAGCCGCTTTTCCAATGTCAACAAAAACCACTTGTCATTTTTGAAATAGTGCTACTTTTGCGAAGCATCACGAGAGCATAGTCACCTCCTTCAGGGTCCGTGTCAAATCTTTGCAGGGTCGTTACAAGATGAATAAAACGTCGTAGTGACACAAACGAAAAACAGAGTTTTCGGTAGGCGTAAGATCTTCAACATGCATGAATTGCAAATGGAAGCAATTATGCGGTCAGCGAACCATTAATCACGGTAATTGTTTTAGTCCGCTGCGTTATGGCCGAGGCCAAACCGCAGCAGCAACAAACAATACGTCCATGTTTCTAATTTATTGGGAACTAAATCCTGCCTTTAGGCTAGTTTGTAAGACGCTGTTGTCCGACGTGTAAATTTCATTGACCACGGTGCGTGTAGCATCCAGTCGAATCGAAGCTTGCAGAGGACGAATGCGAACGTTACAGCCATGTACAACCATATTCGACCTTACAGAAACTGAGCGGTACGGGCCTTCATGGACGGGCCGCATGGAAGCCCGCACTGAGCGAGACCAGTCTCGTCCGCAGGGACTTTTTTTTACGTGCAGATTCCTTAGCAGGGCATGTACATCATAGGAGTCAAGTAGCACAAGAAAGTTGACGGCAAGAAACTTAAGGAAGCAAGCCTAAATCGACCTTCCGGAACCGCACCGATACACGCCGAAAGGGGCGAACTGACAGGGTCGATCCAGTACTGGACCAATATCAGTCGTCGATTAAGGTACCGGCACGGCTCGTCCACCAATAGGACCGACATGGGCAGTTCACCTCGCGCTCAGTATGCTGACGCCATGGTGGCGCTGAACGCGCCTGATTTCGCCGTCCACTCTTTAATTCGGGGCGCAGCGGCGTCCTCGACTTTATGGGCCATCATAAGAGGCGGTGGCATTTGGGCCGTGTTGGCGGCAGAAGTGAGAGGCGGGCGGAGCGGACGCGGCGCGAGGCGAGCCCCTTATCCCGTCCCTACCGTCGCTCGCCGGCTTGACCGGCCCACCCGCCGTCTGCTGCCGGGAGGATGACAGGCGGACCGACCGATCCCGCCGCGGCGCCCGCCCTCCCGCCGCTGCTGCGTCCCCCGGGAGCAGCAGCGAGCGGCGCCCCCGGGAGGCCGGTGCGCCGCCGGCGGCAGTGCCCGTCAGCGCTCGCCAGGCCTGCGTTCCAGTTGCGTGCGCCCATTCCGCGCCGCTGCGACTCGGCCGAGAGACAGCGAGGGCTGGTGCGGAGCCCTCCGCGCTGGCCGGCGGCCGAGACGCGCGGACCGAGCGCCGACATCTCACGGCAAACCAAGCGGCGATACTGCGGCTGGGGACCGGCTCGGCTCGGCCGCGCGCGGCCGGACATCGCCGAGTGCCGCCGTTTGGAGAGCGGCGACGCTGCGAAACGGCCAGCTCGCCATTGACCCGGCCAGAGTCGCTCGCGTCCCCCCGGCCCACCCATAATCCCCGGCTTCAAAACAACGAGGCGCGCCGATAAATCCAAATCAGCGCGGGAATCGAGGACATCAAAGATCGTTACCCGACTGGTCCGACGCGGCACCCGCTTCAGCACTGCTAATGCAGCCGCCGAGAGGGCGCCCGGGCGCCCCGCCACGAGAGGCGCCAGTGACGAGGCGCGGCGCCCGCGGCGGCGACGAGCGCCGTCGCCCGCTGCTGAATTAAACTAACGAGGCGGAAGGCAAATGGGAATCAGGCATGCGTTCTTCTTCGTCGCCCATCTGCTCGCATCGCCGTAAAAACGGCTGCCGGCGGGGGCGGGAGCAGGGGCGACGCGATCTCGGACGGAGGCGGCGGAGCCTGGCTCTGAGACGGGGTCGGACAGAGCCGTCTCAAGCCGCTCAGAGCCCCGCAGCTGTGGTGCGGCTGGGGTGGGAGCAGAGGAACGTGATCTTAGACGGCGAGCCGGCGCATCGGGGCTCTGAGACGGGGTCGGATGGTGCGCTGTGCGGCCGGGGTGGGAGCGGAAGAGCATGATCTTATACGGAGGGCCGGCGCAGCGGGGCTCTGAGACGGGGTCGGACAGTGTGCGGTGCGGCTAGTCCGGCTGGTCCAGACCGTAGCGTTGGGAAAGGCACCGATAAGCTTCTGATGCGGTACCTGATGAGTACGATGCTGCTTAAACGGTGATGCCTCTTCTGATAAGGATGTTTTTGTTTGATTACTTGCCTGCTTTTTCGATGCCATTGCGTGAAACGTTTTCTCAAATCTATATTTTATGGCGTTTTGACTAAAATGTGTTTTGGTTTTGCGTGCATAACAGCTAAAAACTTTCACGTTTCTTGTTTTTCTTGTACCTACGACCACAAACCATAACCATGTAGCTATGGATACCACTATAAGCATACTCGGTGCATGCAAACTAACATTTGTTCCGGATCGCTCATAACCTATTGACCTCTGACAAATTAAACTGTCATCCGTAAACAGTGGCTGTTCGACTGAACGGGTCGCGCTCAGGGGAGGCAGACAGCTAAGTAG
>NW_023596136.1:20975207-20990207 GCF_011947565.3 Pollicipes pollicipes | reverse complement strand
TATAAAGTTTCAGAACACCACTTCGCGGGTGGGTGGATTCACAAGACGTTCATATTCATGATGCTTGTCAGGATCTTATCAAAATATGCGTATATTTTAGACGTTGGCAGAAATGAGGCAGTAAGCTAGCTATAATCGTGACACTATTTTAATTATGCATTGCGGTATTTGGGTTCCTGAGATTGGCGTGCACGCCGAATAGTTGGACACTATGTGGCTCGTGGCCGGTCGAGGCTTCTCTCAACCCTGCTACTCACATGCATCTACCGAGTTACTCAATGGGCTACAGGCCCCAAGTGTGTCATTCAAAACCATGCATTTGTGCCCGTCGCAGGTGCCTCAGTTGGTTCTCACACCTCAGGTGCCGCGCGAGAGCATCCGCCGGCGGATGCGGCCGACCGGTGACGGGCTGATGACGGCCTCGGCCGGCCTGCGGTTCACGGCGCGGCGTCATCACTTCAAGACGGGAGTCATGCAGCTCAAGTGTGCAGCCATGCTCGGCGACGTCTACTGGGAGAGCGCCCAGGTGGAGCTGCCCCTCTGGACCGAGGACGGCCCGAACACCGGCGGCGGCCGCTCGTCCGGGACCGGTGAGTGTTCGCCGGTGTCAACGGGAGTGTCCGCTGGGGTCAGGAGTGTGTCTGCCGGGGCCAGGAGGGTGTCCGTCGGGGTCAGGGGACCGTCCGCCAGAATCAGGGAAGTGTCTGCCACGGTAAGGGAGTGTCCGCTGAGGCCAGAGGAGTGTTCGCCGGCGTCAGGGGAGTGTTCGCCGTGGCCAGAGGGGTGTTCGCCGGGGCCAGAGGAGTGTTCACCGGGGTTAGGGGAGTTTTCGCCGGGGCCAGAGGAGTGTTCGCCGGGGTCAGGGGAGTGTTCGCTGGGGCCAAAAGAGGGTCCCCCGGGGTCAGGAAAGTGTGTACCCGGGTCAGGAAAGTATCCACTGGGGTCGAGGGAGTTCCAAGGGGGTCAAAGTGTCTATCGAGACCAGGTTCTCCGATGTCAGAGGAATAGGGGCATCAATTTGTATACTTTCGGGGGGAGGGGGGGGGGGAAGAGGGCTGAGTATCCCCGAATGCTGTACTGCGTCCTTTCAGCCTCTCTGAGCTCTTCTCTCCCGCCCCCTCCCCCCCCCCAATGCATCTGAGCAAAAAAGGAAAACTTGGCCATTGGAATGCAGCAAATATCCGGGAACTGCTAATACGCCAGGTATTTAAACACATCGGTATCGAGACAAAAAGTGAAATGAAAAAAGCCAAATGGAGGGAATCTAGCGAAAAAACTCCACAGGATCAGCTGGGATGAAAATCAAATCTGAAAAACATGAAAGACAACATGACAAAAAGGAACTAAAGTGGAATCGGAACAAAGTCATAAAGGGTAAAAATTCGAATCGGAACAAAGTCAGAGGACAAAACGAACATGGCAAAAGACTACAAGACCTTGTCGGTCGCCAGCTCTTACTAAACACATCCGTGCATGGTCGTTTCGAAAAGTTCGGCTGCCTCGTTTAGCGAAAAAGATGACAGAGTAAAGGTTAAGAGCCGTCTTCTGTAGTCGGTATCGTTATGGACCTTGGATTTTAGTCATTGTGTGAACTGATTTATCTGAAGCGTAACAAATGCTCAATTCTTAGTTGATGGCTTAGCCCTATAATCCCTCACTTGCTAAGTATATGAAAGACTGAAGAAGACCCGTAGAACAAAAGCGGAGAAAGTGAACATCTGCAGAAACTGAAGTAGATCCGTAGAAAAGAAATGGATAACTTGTGGCCAAATTTGAAACAGTTTTTACCTAACGAAGTCGCTATTTTAACCATATTTTGCCTATTCGCAGGCAGCGCTTCTCGTGTTGTAATCTACACATTTAGGGAGGATTCCGAATGGCGCTACAGCGACCCCAATATCTTTCAGAGCCTTTCCGCTCCATTCAACTGCTTTTGCGCTTCGGTAAGGCATTCTGTGGATCTAAAGGGCAAATTAGCTCATGTATTCGCCAATGGCATTGCACTGACCATGCGGAAATGTGTGTTACGAAGAGGCGCTGACACCGACACAAGAGGTAATCACTGTTTGGAATATGAATGTGTGACGTGCGCCTGGGAATATTACCTTGAACGTCAATCATTCGCATATCACAAAACAAAACAAAAACATTGGCCTGGACTCAACTAAACGCTACCGAGCCATGCCTTTGGGTTGCACTGACGGCAGAGTTAGCTGTTCTTCATATTGATAATATACAGTATTAAAGTGCGCGAATAAGTGACCACATGATTACATATGATTGGTTGATCACATCACATGGTACAACAATATGGTCTGTATACTTATTCACTTAGCCAATGGGCACCTCTTTATTCATAAGTGATGCACGGTACGCTAACACTGCGGCAATGCAGTTGTGGTTAAGGCAAGACGGCGGGCACGGGCACGGCTTCACCCGCAACCTGATGATCAAGCTGAATGATGGCATCAGGAACAGCAGAGACCCGTCTTCCGTCTTCAATAGACCTGTCCTGAATAATTGCCTTCAGTGAAATATTCAGCTATGCGTGTCTTTTATACTTTAAACCGTGCTTACGCGCTTTCGATAAATTTCTTGCGCCGTTGAAACTCGGTACACGCTTTAATTTTTTGTGCTATTAGCGATTTTTAATGAATGGATTTCTGGGATAAAAGCCTACGCTAAACAATGCTTATTGCATGAGCCCTGACCACCGCCATCCGTTCGAGACAAATTGAGTGTGCTGCGATACTTGGCACTGTCCGCCCAGCCCTCTGATATTACATTACACTGGCGTGACCGCTGCCACCGGCCACAGACCACCCCAGTCACGGACAAATAGTGAACGATTAAAGCGACTCGACCTCACCCTGCCACGGGTGGTTGGATGTGAAGGCAGCCGCTCTAACCCACAGAGCTATCGGTCGAACTATCGTAGCCCCAATCGTAGCACTACATACTACAGTATCGTATCGTTCATACCCTACATACTACAGTATCGTATCGTTCATGCGCTGCATACCACAGTATCGTATCGTTCGTACCAACCCAACATTGGTCGAACCAAACCTGGCGAAAGCCACAATGTCAGAAGCAGCACTACCAGCGAGAGCGAACGTTCGGTGTCCCAAGGCCAGAGACTCTTTGTTTGTGCCGCCTGTGTCGATGAAAGGGAGTGTTTCACTTTGTATGAGGTTTTGAACTGGGGAAGCGATTTTGAGACCACTCGGTGCAGTTCACAGCACTGTCCTTCTTAACACTAAAAAAATGAAATGAAAACTGAAAAATAAAATTGAGCTTTCCAGTGATCAGAACACCGATGGCCGAGTGCTTACCACTTTGGACTCCCGCTTGCGGGGGGGAGGGGGAAGGCAGTTCGAAGTTCGGTTGCATTAAAGGTCCTGAGTGCTAATGCGGTCAACGCAGTCACTGGGCTCCATAAAAGGGGCGTGACGACGTGCGTCGCGTTCACTGTTGGATGGAAGGAGGCGGTGTTGACGGTAACCCCGTTCTTGTCCTTAAGGTATCTTCTAAAAAGCCACGATTGGACGAATGTGAAGTCAGTGATGAGTGCTATTCTTTTTAATATGTTTTGCCACTAAAAAGTCGTCTGTGATCCCCACAGTTTTGACTGTACGCGAAACACAACTGTCACCGCCGAGTAAAACGTCGGTTACCTTTTATCTAGGTTACCCTGTGTACACGGTACTTTGACAGAGACTCACCGTTTGCTTCCATCTTCCTACGACTTCTTTGCATGACTTGATACTGATGCATTGTTAAAACGAGATTTTACAGCACAGTGCGAAGGGCCTCACTCAGTGTAGCAGATATCCGTTCGCACGGAGAAGAATAGGTACCATCGCCACACGTTCACAGAACTACGGGTCACAAGATACCCACACCGCTGTCTGCATTTGTTAAGTAAGGTTTGCTGCCAAACATGCCTGCGTGTGTGGTGAAAAGTATCACGCTGTTGTACGGGCAGCCATTATTTTTTACGACTTAGTCCAACCCTTTTGATTGAATAAACTTTTTGGGGTGAGCGCTCAAGCTAAGTGCTGCTTGATGCGTGAACCTTGCCAACTCAACATAAAGCAGAATTTGAGGACGCGTGCAGCTTATTGGTTTATTTTTTATATAGGCACATCCTGGCAGGTATACACGAAGTTGTTTTGCCTCTCGACACCTTTTTTGACACACCTGTTTTCTTTGATTGCAGCCGATCAAGTTGCTAATATTTTTTCTTTGAATTACACCCCTTCCTCAGCCTTCTACAAAATGCAGCTTCCTTTCGGCTTTAAAGAGGTTGGAATGTAATTCGTCAGTATCAAAACAATTTGGAATCAGCGAAGACTTCGTTGGCGTCGGGGACGCGAATTAAGGTGACCGAAATCAGGGGACAAATCAGAATATGGCGTAGGTTAGGTCAACTTTGTCGAATTTGCCCCTAAATCCGACGTCAGAAAGTGACACCCCTACAGCGAAGCATCCTCGGGGGTCAGGGAAGGTCAAGAGGGATCATGGAGTGCCGGTCCGGCACCAGTGAATGGGCGGTCCTTGCTCCTGTGACTGCTCGCTGGGCGCCGGTGAGTTTCGGACGGTTTTCCGGGAGTGCCTAGCCGGGCGCAGTCAGTACCCGCCGCGTTGGTGAGGTCTGAGTGAATATGGTAATAGAGGCGTCTGGCGAGAAGTGGGAAGAATTGGTCCGCCTCTTATAAAGGTTTCGAATGATCAGTCAATGCACGTATGGCTACCACTTCCCAATTGTTTCGAGTTCGCAGCAATCAAATTCGCGCGCTTTAAAGCCATACACTGGAATCGATGATGAGTGGTGGCATACAACGATTTGGTAACGATGCTATACACAAAATATCATACTGGCTGCCCAAATTACTGCATGCATATGCACATACCACGCTTACACCAACGCATCTTCATAACTCCGCGTCCACTAATACACAATGCACTAACCCGCCGTCGCGGAAGCCCCTCGAAACAGATCGTCCAGCGCCCCAACAGGCACTTGCGAAGCTGAGAGACCATCCCAGGCTCCATAACCGTCCGCCGTAATGAATTCGTGCTGGCGCAGTCGGGCGCCACGGCGGCCTGTGCTGATGGCACGCTGCGTGGAAATGCGACCGTCCAGCCTGATGGATACCGTCACCGGACACTAATTCACGGCGAATTCCGTCCCACCGGAGCGTCATCTCGGAACGAGCCGAGAACGAGCCTCGGGCCGTTGGTGGCCGGCGTCGGGCGGCGCTCAGTCACGCGACCGGCAGCAGCGGACGTGCCGTAGTGCGGTAGTTCACGCAGCAGCAGCACGTGCGTCAGCACGCACGTGCTCTGAATGTGCACCACGTCCGGTATGAGCGGGACTCCGGTGCAGGAATTCCCCTCTCCCTCCAGGGTAAAGGGTAGAATTTAACATAACAGTTTAAACTAGGAAAGGCCTTTTTACTGTACGCTTCTGTTCTTGCCATGCTATAGTGGTTCTGTCGGCCTTCGTCAAAGTATGAAATATGGGGAAAAGGCTCCGTCTGTCAAGACTCCCCAGCTTTTATGGAGAAATGCCCGGCCAGGGCATTCCTTTATTTTGCTGATGCATTCGAATATTTGAACTCGAAGGAACGACGACGGGAATTCGACTCCTGATCTAAAGCAATTTGTGCGGGCATCAGCATGAGCTGGTCATGTGGCGCGACTGTAAACGATCCGAATGCACTTTTTCTTTTCCACGAAACAACATTCCACGCAACATTCGGACATCGTCCTGAATTAACTCATGACGTCCCTTCGATTCGGAATCTACCGGCTAGCACCGCTTGGGTGTGAACTAGACACAGTCCAAGATCTACCCATCCTGATGTGTCAGACACTCATCGATCACATCACGACGAGAGGGACTGTCGTGGTCGCTGGCGCCGTCGTCTCCCAGGCCGCTCGCAGCGAAACAGCCTAGCCTATGCGCCAGGCCCCAGCCAGCCGCCACACGAAGGCCTCCGTCCCCACGGGTAACCCCACCCGTCGGGCCAGGCTCATGTACCCACGAGTGACTCCACCCGTCGGGCCAGGCTCATGTACCGCACGAGTGACTCCACCCGTCGGGCCAGGCTCATGTACCGCACGAGTGACTCCACCCGTCGGGCCAGGCTCATGTACCGCACGAGTGACTCCACCCGTCGGGCCAGGCTCATGTACCCCACGGGTGACTCCACCCGTCGGGCCAGGCTCATGTACCGCACGAGTGACTCCACCCGTCGGGCCAGGCTTATGTACCGCACGAGTGACTCCACCCGTCGGGCCAGGCTCATGTACCGCACGAGTGACTCCACCCGTGGAGCCAGGCTCATGTACCGCACGAGTGACTCCACCCGTCGGGCCAGGCTCATGTACCGCACGAGTGACCCCACCCGTCGGGCCAGGCTCATGTACCGCACGAGTGACTCCACCCGTCGGGCCAGGCTCATGTACCGCACGAGTGACTCCACCCGTCGGGCCAGGCTCATGTACCCCACGAGGACTCCACCCGTCGGGCCAGGCTCATGTACCGCACGAGTGACCCACCCGTCGGGCCAGGCTCATGTACCGCACGTGACCCCCCGTCCCTCGGGCCAGGCTCATGTACCGCACGATGACTCCACCCGTCGGGCCAGGCTGTACCGCACGGGTGACTCCACCCGTCGGCCAGGCTCATGTACCGCACGAGTGACTCCACCCGTCGGCCCAGGCTCATGTACCCCACGGGTGACTCCACCCGTCGGGCCAGGCTCATGTACCGCACGAGTGACCCCACCCGTCGGGCCAGGCTCATGTACCGCACGAGTGACCCCACCCGTCGGGCCAGGCTTATGTACCGCACGGGTGACTCCACCCGTCGGCCCAGGCTCATGTACCGCACGAGTGACTCCACCAGTCGGCCCAGGCTCATGTACCCCACGGGTGACAATAGGCCGGGGCGTCGCACGGGTTGACCGGCGCTGCGGGACCATAGCCACTTAATACCCACTGTTGCACGCCTGGAACGAATAAATGAGACGAAATTTTCACATTAGGGATGGATGTAAAAATTTTCTGACTGGTCGTCGTCTTCTGTGTTAGCACGTTCACAACCTTTCCGCCCTTTCATTCTTCAGCCGCCGTCAGTTGAGTCCTGAAAAGGTTTAGATGGTGCTCGTTTGCCAACTATGTGTGCGTCAAAAGGCAAAATGTATTCTTGAATTTGCGGACATTGGAGCCCGAACAGCATCTTCATGCGAACAATAAAATCTAACAGCGTGCAGAAAGTAATTGCCTGAAACGTTGAGCACATTCAACACACCGTGCGAGGACAGTAGGAGAGGACTTCGAAGGTTGGGTAAGCCCTTGTGTACCCATATGGAATGCGTAACTGGCTGAATTTGGTACATATTCTGGAAAATTACGGATATGGTTGCCGATGTGGCTAAAATGTGAAAGAAATATTGCGTACGCATTTCAGGAAATGATTGACAATGGTACGCTTACGCCACTTTTAGGCTTATTACTGGTTCCAGCCACACTATTTTTGCTGCCATCAACGCGAAAGAGAAAGTTTGGATGCAAAATTATCCGAAATCCTTTCATATATATATATATATATATATATATAGTATATGTATATATACACACATATAACTCTCACTTAAGTGTGGGAAAGATGCAAATGGCTAACAGCGAAGCTCAGATGGGCAATTTGTGTGTAAGGATGAAGCCCCATGAAAGTGGGTGGTTTGGGTAAAGCAAATATTTGCCGTGAAAACCTCTAGTCGAAAATCCGAACGAAAAGTCCGTCGGTACTATTTTTCCGCCTTCAGTGTTCGGCCCTCAGTGAGCTCTTCTGTTACAGGAGCGGTCGCCACCACAGACCGCCACCTGTCGACCGTGCTGCTGGTGACCCTGCTCGTGACAATGACCCCACGGCTCTGCTGACCTCGGGTCAAGGTCATCGCGAGCCGTCCCGCCGCCAGCAGGGCGCTGCTCATGCTTCGTTGTTACTGTGCCGCTTGTGATATGGATAGGCCGGGGGCTATGATTGGATGTTTCAGGTGCGCAGGATGATGTAAATACATATGCATGTAAATCGTCTGTGTTCGTAAAAAAGGGCCGTTTTAGAAGTATTTACATTTGGTTGCAACTAGCATGGATTATGAGCGCGCGTTGAACGTCAATGAAACGGCAGAAAGTCCTGAACATCTCTGCTGTAATCTGACGCGCTAGTTTAAATCAGAGGCAGCGTAAAGTAGATGTACCTGCTGCTGGGTCGTCTGCCCTTGTGGCTGACGGAGGTGGCAGGACAAGGACCTCAGCTGGCGACCTGAACGTCTTTTGATCTGAAATCGATACCGAATCCTTGTCTCTGAGAGCAAGTCAAGTTAAATAGGAAAAATTTTAGGGACGGAGAGAAAGCTGTGGAACGAGGGAGGAGATGCAGTATGTGTAGGAGAAGCATCGGCTGAAATGTTGGGAACAGGTGGGATCCGGCAGCTCTGTGACCTGAAAATGTTAACTGAAAACATGAGAAAAAAGTGAATTTAAAAATTGAGAAAAATTAGTGATGAAACTGACGTATCGGAACAATGAACTCGCGTACATCATGAAGAATACTTTTCTCCGTCCAACGTTCTGGAAATTCATATTTTACGCAGTCACCACGTCAAATAGGATGCGACAACAGCGTACCTGATCGATGCATCACTTTCCAAGTGCATCTGCCGGGTTGGTAGGATACGGTTTCAATGCAGTTGGTTCCCTTGGCACTGGTTCCATGCAGTTGGGAATTCGGGGATTTGTCGTTTGCCTTGCCCGATGTAGAATGTTTAAAGTATCAACATAGATGTGACCAGGCGCATTGATACACCCAGACCAATTCGCGTTTTTTAAAATATCTTGAACCAGGTTCGTTAAAAAATATATTGACTGGTATGTTACACCTGGAAACAACCATAGACAAATTCCCAAGATCACAAATAGCGCAGCTCCAGCATCTAACAATATTCCATGCACAGTGACATCACATGTGTGTCCTAATGCAATAGCACCTACTGCTTCGTCTTGACTTACAGAGACTCGTTTGGGCCTCAGTCATCCCGTCTGTAGCATCGTATGCGTACCATACACAGGATTCACAAACACGCCGAATATAGGTGTACTTACTGACGTCGCATGGCTGTGCTTGGAAGCCAGATGGTTCCTGCAACTTCAGCCTTTTTCTGACTCGAGTGTCGTAGTCGAGTTAAACCTTGGGAGGTAATGGCCTTCTGCTTCATATTAGCTTCGCCATCAAGTGGCATGCCTATGTCGCCAAGCTTGGACAGATAGTCAGGCGCCTCGAATTACGCGTTTCAGGTATACAAATTCATATACCGTACGTATACTACGCATACTCGTTCGGTATACGTATACTCGTTCGATGGGAAGAGTTTGTGATACTGACAACGGTCCGCTGATGAGTTCGAGTGCGTGCGATCACGCATTTTGGCGTGTGGTGTAAAACTGCTCTGATGTGCCTGTGTAGATCGCCTAGTCCTAACGCCACTCAAAACTCGTACCTTGTGCACTGTGTAAAATTCAGTTGACGTCGTGTGCATCACATCCGTGTCAGACTTTTCAACACGTGATTCTGAGATGAACGAGTAAATTCTTAGATGACATTTCAAGTCTTCCTTCTCGCGAGATGCATTCGGAGCGCCGCCGCCTTCAAACGTCCGCACCGGAGTCAGCAGCGCACGCTCTAACGACCCCATGCGGCCCATTCAGTCCGGGCATTGCTATATCAGTATCCAGCGAATCCCTGCTGGGCCGCTGCTGTCTGAAACCGCACCGGCAAATGAATGCCTCTTCTGCGAAGCCGGGTGCACGCCGTATCGGAGCCGGCCCGGGGCACTGGGTCCTGTGAGGCGGCCAGTAATTGGCTGGGTACACGCCCGGCGCCGAGGGACGACGAGCGACCAGCGCGGCTGCGGTACGGGTCACCGGTCGCGCACGGTGCCAAGTCGACGATGGGATGACGGGACTCGGTACAGCACGCCGGACTCTGCTGCAGCGGAGTGCCACATGCTGGGTACTGTGCTACAGGTACCATCACGGTACCGCCATTGCATGAGACGTGGAGAACTAATGATCGTCGGTTAGGTTCCCAATTAATAACGAACCAATCAGAAATGTCAGTGTTGACATCGATATCAATTCCCATGACCATCGATGCCTCGAACGCTGCATTGTACCCGAAATGAAAAATTGAACCATGCCCGCCATTATTTGTACAGCAACAACTCTTCGCCCAGTCGTGTGGAATGTACGGAGCGTCGCACGTCCCTGGCCACCACACGAACGTCTCAAGCCCCGAGCCGTCTGGAGACCTCACCGACCAGCGCATCTCCCCCTCCCCTCCCCCCCCCCCTCGCCGCAACCGCCCTCGACGTTGCCCGGTGTCCCGGATCCCCACAGGAGTAGCGGCAATCCACGCTGAACGACTTCCAACTGGTCAGCCGGGTGATGCACGGCGATCCGGCCTTCTCGGAACTTTTAGGCTAAGCCACCGACGTCCACCAGGCTCTCTATGACAGCGCATTGACCGGGTAGTTCGGGCAACGTTGGCCACGAATTCACCGTTTAAGTTTGAAGACTTAGTTTTGGGGTAATTGAAATGCACACCGAATGTCTTCCAAAATGTTATGACCGTTATTTTCAACGACAGACCATCACTGACTAAGCCACAGCCTTAATTTTCCTGTGATGTATGTGACGGAGCTCGCAGCGGTGTAATCCAGTCATGGGGATACCTGTCTGTGACGTGTTGTGCAGTTTGTTGATACGATCGCGTTCAATCCGATGTTGGTTGCAGAATATAACTTCAACCGTACCAAGGTAAGGTTTTGGCAACCGGGCACCAGAGCGGTAGAATTCAATTTTATTTTGTGTGTGCCTCTTATGTGTCACATTGTACTGAGTTACACACATACTGTATTGCACATTACCCGTGTTTGTGTATATTCACCTCACGGCTATTGATACTTTGCAGCGGAGCTGACTTTATACGTGGGATTGTTTCAAATCATTGTTTCTCGTGTCAATCACGAACATATTTTGCTGCTGAGGTCAGGACAGATCAGTTCAAATCAGCGAGAACTCACGATTTACGCTCCAAGAAATTTCATCGAAATAAATATTTGATGTTAAGAACAACACTAAGCTTCTGGTCCTTCTGTGTGTTCAGTTTTGATGGAGCCACTGCATTAAAGCAATGAAACCGTTCTATACAAAGAGAGCTCGTTAACGTACTGCATGAACAACTTTATAATCTTTCCCCATATGACTAATCCGTCTCCCTCATATTGGTGCCCAAGCAATGCAAATTACCGCCAAAATTACGTCAAACCACGCAAAGTGCAGGCGGTTTACGGGAATTAGTTTCCGTCAAATTCAAAATAAATTGTTAATTCATTTCAGCATATTTTCTTTGAAACGCTGGAGGTAAGAGTCCGCCGACAGTCCGCGCCAATTTCTCCAGCAGCCCCAGCCGCAGGTGGAAAACATCGATCGGACTGCACACGCTTCCACGCGTGTCGTGGGCGTCGCCCTCCTCCTGCCATCAGATCAGAATCTCGCGTGAAATCCCTCGTTGCAAGTATCGAAATATCAAAGAGGAGCCTGACAACAGCGACACGCTTGCAAAATCGATACCGACGCCTCCCAATATGAACGTGAGCATGCGTGAGCTGGGATCGGGCACGCCGCCGGCAAGTGAAATACGACGCCGGGCTGGCTCCCAGCCGCGCCGCCCGGACGGAAATGACTCGAGGCCACGCCGACGACCTGAAACTCAGATAGAACGTGCCTGGGGACATCTCTGTGCTCGCCAGCCATTTGCCAGCAAAGCGATCGGGTAGCTTCAAAGGTCCATGACTCAAATGGCCCATGACTGTCAAAGGTCCAGGATGCTACCATGTCAGCACGCGAAAATTTGCTCGGAGGAAGAGTTTTTGATCTATTGTTATTTTTTGAAATAAATGGTTCATCAGCCCCGAATGTGACGGCTTGGATGTAGTATTAAACACAAGGTCTAACGTTTAACTTTCCTTACGGTTTCGAATAAGAGCGACGGCGCAGTCCAGCATTAAAACTACATTGCAGCATGCTACAAAATAAATCGCTTACAAAATAATCCCTAATTACCCCTGGCCTCAACCGCCGGAAGCCAATGAAGCATATTGAGCTAAGCACACCATAATGCTTGTTGTGTGCGATCACGAAGATTCAAAACTTGCTCTTTGGTCATGTGTGATAGGGAAGAACCATCACTCTCCTTTCCGAACGTGATCTCGATTAGCTTCAGGCCACTGCTTTGACTGAACTCGAGCGCCGCTTCCGGCTCACCAGTCCTCCTGCCTCCTAGCCTTCAGCCTCTGGCCTGACCAGCAGAGTTCTGAAAGCTTACGCATGTCTCCCACAATATTAAAATGGTATGACACGTCTCGTTAACTGTCGCCCTGCTTGGTCGTTTTCCATGACGTAGGGCGGTACCTGACCGCTCCCTGGCATTTCCAGACTAAAGAAGATAGAGCTTAGCGGAAAACATCAGTGCATTTGCCCCAATGAGATCTTGCGATTGGTGCCAGCTTTTAAATTGGTACATATACTTGGTTGTTCAATAATTGACCCCATTATCGCAGTGGCAGGTCAAAGGTCAAATTTTCCAGAAAATCTACTTTTCAGCTTCACATCACACGAACGAGACAATGCGCTGTGGGAACACGAAGCTTGAATAGGCTGTTACGTGTTTCCTATTCTGAGCACAATGTGCATATTGGCATACGATTTGAGGATACGTTGGGGCCATATGGCTCCGTTACTGTAACAGTGACGGCCTGCCGTTACTGTAACAGTGACGGCCCGCCGCGCGCGTTTCGCAGCATCGTTGGTTGCCGCCCGCCGTCCGCGCTGGCCGAAGAGCAGCGTTCCTTAAAACCGCCGCTGCTCCGAAACCAGAAAAAACAAGGACCACGTTTCAGATGCCAAAACAGGCTCAATAGATGCCCTGCAGGGTACGGAAAATTTTGGCGCGATTGCAAAGCATGTCAGGGACGTATTCTCAAAAAAGTTTGGGGGGTTTGATTCTGCCATAACGGCGAGGGTTACGGCCAGTTGATTTTTACATTCAAATACATTTTTCCTCCTATAGCCTTTCTGGGGAATTAAACTGGACTCCCTTCCTGTCAGCCACTAAGCCTATGATAATAACAAATTAAGATATGATTTCAAGGATGTCTTATTATTTGTGACGCTAAAGAAGTTGGTGTCAGAATGAAGTCATGAAAAATGTCAGAAGAAGAAGTGAGGAAAAAACGAACTGCACAATGAAGTTACCCTTACCGACGCCTCACGTTGAAATTCTGCTCTTAATGAAAATCCTAAGGAAAATCAGATCTTAACCGCAGTGAACTGAGCATCGTCACGTAACGTAATAAACAGAAAAAATGTTCAGAATTTTAGAAATTCAGTCCAATGCCTCATTTGCAGCCATGTGCACTACACATATTGCTGGACAGGCGCCTACGTAAAACTGGTATGCCCTATCAGCGTGCCTCGACCAAGGTATGTAGGTAGCTAGCTTCTATTTACACCCTCGATACCCACCCGCCGAACGTTACATCCTTGCCCATCCATTCTTTAATTTTACCTACGCTTGCCAGCTCCTCACAACCCCTCCGACAACATAAAGTCCGTGACACGAGCCCAGATGATTAACAGTGCTCAATGCCGTAATGGCGCATTTTAAGACACTCCGCGCCACCCTGACAGTAACGAAGTTATGGACAATTATCGTAATGACGTTATTAGGTTGTTGATCACCTTTACTGCACCATACCCTTTTTGCCAGTTAGGGTTAAATGAAGGAATTAAATTATTTATTTGAATGTTTTAGCAAACAAAGCTGGCACAGAAACTCAACTTGACGATTACATGACGTCATGTGAAACTCATATAAAGAGTTGCTGTGTTCAGTGAGCGGTCAAATTTTTGCTGCGCTGAGGAAACAGCGCAGAAGGACGAGGAGCATATGGAAAACTGAACTGTGCTGTGCTGGAAAAAGTGTAGGCCACTCAAACATAGTTTCTTCTTTCAGCGTTGTAATGTTCGCAACTTCATGGCAATTGGTATTTCGTGAAAGGATATGTTGAATAAGACTGAACAATGAGAGCGTTTCAGTCTCCTGTCATGAAGGGTGGGCATTGCTATGAGTCACCCATGCTCGTGGGCGAGTGGAAGCTTTTTTCTCCGACCAAGTAGGCGAGGGCTGGGACACGCCGAACTGGCCAACACGACCAGCGAGCGCGCCACTGCACGCCTCCTTGTCGGAGAGCTGGATTTATCGGTGGACGGCCGGAGCTCTGGCCTGCGCCGGCGCCGGCTGGGTCACCTCCCCAGCATTCAATTAAGGCGTCATTTGCCGGCGAACGATTGAGCGGCGCCGTGATGGACGAGGTAAGTTTGAGAGCGGCGGCGAGAGCGTGGGGTGCCGCGGGGGCGGTGTCGCTCGGGCTGCACGGCGTGGCCGGGCAGGTGCTGAGGGCTCGGTGGCACCGCGGGCGGTGGTGTCGCTTGGGCGGTACGGCGTGGCCGGGCGGGTGCAGGGGGCTTGGTGACGCCGCGGCGGCGGTGTCGTTCAGACAGGACGGCGCGGCAGAGCTCGGGAGCGCAGGAGGGCACGAGTACGGCTCGAACTGCATAGTGCAGGCGCCGAGGTGCGCCCAGATGGGGGTTAGTAAGAGCCTTCAGCCTGCTGCCAGGGGCCCGGCTTGGAACACGTTTTGATCGCAAGAAATAACGCACGACCTTGGAGAAAATCCCGAACAGCGAAACAGCCTAAAGCGATCGGTGCTTGAAATTGACCTGGCTATTTCTCCTGAATGTTTGGTAGCTATAACAGCCCGACATAGTAAGGATCATATGATGCCCAAATTTTATATGCGTCCT
>NW_023596136.1:20774435-20974207 GCF_011947565.3 Pollicipes pollicipes | reverse complement strand
ACAGGTTTATATTAGTGTAAGAGAGAAAGCGAGAGAGAGAGAGAGAGAGAGAGTACGAGATGAAGGAAGCGAGAGGAGTGAAGGAGAGGAGAGATGAGAGAGAGATGTCGGATCGAGAGGAGCAGAGAGAGGAGGAAGAGGGAGAGGAGAGAGTGAGAGAAGGAGAGGAGAGAGGAGAGAGAGAGAGAGAGAGAGTGGAGGAGAGAGGAGAGAGAGGAGTAGAGACTTAGAGAGAGGGGGAGAGAGAGCGAGGAGAGGAGTGAGAGAGCGAGAGATGCATGAGAGAGATGGAGAGATGAGGAGAGACTGGAGCAGGAGTAGGAGAGAGAAGAGAGAGTGAGATGAGGAGAAGAGAGAGAGAGAGAGAGAGAGAGAGAGAGAGAGAGAGAGAGAGAGAGAGAGAGAGAGAGAGAGAGAGAGAGAGAGAGAGAGAGAGAGAGAGAGAGAGAGAGAGAGAGGAGAGAGAAAGAGAGAAAGAGAGAGGGAGAGAGAGAGAGGGAGGGAGAGAGATACAGGCATACATACATGTATACATAATTTGCATTAGGTTTCATCACTATTATTTTCATATACTTGCCTTTCTATATATATATATATATATATTATATATATATATATATATATATATATATATATATATATATATATATATATATATATATTATACACCTTACATTTATATCTACATATGTAAATGCATTTATATATGCATATATGTATATATATATATATATATATATATATATATATATATATATATATTGCGCATTACCATCTTGAGAGCATCTTTCGGTACGAAAAGAACAAATCAAAGATGAACAATTGAGGTAATGCAAAATTGTAGCATTACTTTCATACATATAAAATACGCCCATGATGAAAACACTACAAAGACACGAACAGATTGCAGCAATCACATCTGTAGTATTACCGCTCACCACCTAATAACTCAAGGGTTGTGCAAGAATTTGTTTGTTTATTGTTGGAAAGAGCTCGTCGGTAAATATGTTTTCCCAAATTTAAATGTATCTCCCATCATTGCACGTTTGAAGAATGTCAGTGCTGTCCGTCGGTTATGTCAATGTCCTGTCACGCTCGTTTCGCATGTGCTCCAGAGGTGCCCCGTCACATGGGTGCATTGTCAGGTGTCGTGAGGGCATGCCCGTCACGCCAATGCAGTGTATGGAGCAAAGTTTGTAGATTTCGATATTGCAGTTGAATTGATACACTATATTGGTGTATTTTAGTTAGTCGGTTTCGTTTGGGCTGTTTCTTAGAATATAAGTTAGAGATTCTCCCATTGTGACGACAAAATAATTTGCCAGGGTCGCTAAGGAATAGAACTAAGTGTGCAAAATATAATACCCTGTCTTGACATGACTGTTGATAGACAAGGAAAGCGACTTAGAACGACTTAATATCGAAAGCAGGCTAACAGAGGATGGTGCTTCAATAACAATAGTGAACATCCTCAACGTTACGGAATTAGTGTCACAGGGTCATCCCTTAGACGAGCATTTAAGAATTGCTCTGATTGGACAGAATTGCATTCGAAATCGGTACGAATCAGACAGATCTTGGTGAATGGTGGGTTTTCAAATTCCGACTTTGAAAAAGAGTTGCAACGGCTTATCACCAGACACTTTGACAGCCAACCAAGACAAGGCAAACAACCAACGGACCAACTGAATTATCGAAATCAAATGGCATCTGCCTGCAAACATGGCGCCAAAGCTCTACGGAAAATCGCCTAACGACATTTTAAAGACAAGAACGACCACAACACGGACATTATCATCTATCATCGCAGTAAGAAAATCTCTAACTTTTATGTGAGAAACAGCCCACACAAACCCGATAAACTAAAATACACCAATGTAGTATATCAATTCAAATGCAATATCGAAGGCTGCAAACTGCGTTTCATACACTGTATTGGCGTACCAAAACGATACTCACGACGCCTGACAATGCACTTACGTGACGGGACACCTCTGGAGCATATGCGACACGAACACCCCAGAACATTGACACGGTAACAACTAACATTCTTCAGACGTGTAATGACGGAAGACGCCATTCTAGTTTGGGAAAGCATGTTTATTAACGAACACTCTCCAGTTGGTAACAAACAAACAAATTCTTGCACACCCTTGGGTTATTAGGTGGTAGGCAGCAAGTAATATAGATGTGATTGCGGCGACCGCTTCGTGTCTTCGAAGTGTTTTAATGACAAGTGCATTTTAGCCGTATCACAGTAGATAGGAGCTTGTCTTACCACAACTGGGCATGCTTTATTTGTCTTCTCCATACCTAAAGGCGTTCTCACTATATATATATATATATATATATATATATATATATATATATATATAGATGATTGAAATATTTCAATAAATTTAACTACTATAAGAAGGTAGCGCGATGTCACACAAGGAATCCTTTTTGCACTGTTTGCACTGATGTACGGTTTGGCAAAGCCCCGGAAAATTTCGTGATCCCTTGCATGCTACAAAAATACTAGAAATAGGCCAGTCGGCATTGTTTTGGGAACGAATGGGAAAAAGTTTGTTCGATCAACTTTTTATTCTGTTTTATTGTATTTGACAGTGACAATCAAGGTTGAACTGATTGGTCGAATCTAGGAAGATAATGGGTGCTTTTTCACTCCACACCCAAGCATAAAACTAGTTATAAGGCCCGGCAGTAGCCAGTGACCATCAGTTGGGCACATAATCGGCTAGCGGACTAGCTGACGGTGCCGGGTCAGCTCGCTGCGAGACCGAAAACCGGCCAGCCGTGACCGACTCGGATGTGCAGAGGCCATCAAAGTTTGTCCTCTACCAAACAGAGCGTACGTTGTAATCCTAGATGGGGCCCTCATCAAACGGAGCCTGCAACTAGAACCGCATCCCCCAAGCAGGAGTGAAGTGCAGTGCACCAGCAACTCGACTCTCTTCTGCGCTCAACCCCCTCCTCACGTAACCGCGGGACAAGCCGTTTCCCCGGGTCTTCATGCTGCCGTGTAACCGCCAGCCATTGGCTGCGACTCGGAGCCGAGGTCCCTCCTACCCCCCGTCCAATCTACATGGCTAGCGAGGAAATGGCTTAACGCCCGCGCAGCTCCCAAAGCAACGCGATTGTCACTTCCGTACTTGCCTGGCTGCGGCGGGAAGTTGGCTAACTTTTTGGCCGGCGCCGGCGGGCTCGCCGCGGCGACGGCGTCAAGCTGGAGTCTTCGTGATCGACCCTGCTTGTACTCGGCGCGTCTCCGAGGGGGGGGGGGGCCCCCCCCCCCCCCCCCCTCCCCAGAAGGTGGGTATTTTCCACCTTCGCCGTGTGTAGGTTGCAGTGATGCCATTCTGGGTGATTTTTTCAACCCAGAAATATCGCGATTCCGTAATGCATAATTTCCAGATCCCAGGATATGCCAGGATTAGAACAAAACTGTGCAGACCATTCGTTTTAATGGATTGAGATGTGTATCGTTGCCAAAACTATGCATATTACCAATAAGCAAGCCACACTATCAGTTACCAGATACTCACCTGTACCCATCTACGGTCATCGGAAATGGAAACCAACTACCGCAAACCTAAAGGCGATCTTTAGAATCGTTGGCTACGCATTGTTTTAATTACATGTGATATTGTATTAACGCATCCCCAGCTGCTCATAGCCCTTATTTGCTTTTTCAAGCAGCGTTCGGATTTTGTCATTTATCATTACGGCTCTGGAATTTCCATATTTAGGTCACCATGCATCAGTGTTCTGCGCCCGAGCTGTCAACATGCTAAGCCATGCTCAACACACACACTACCGTGTGAACACAATATGCGCACACCAAGCTGAAGCGGCATCACTTTTACCACATTCTCAATTGATAGAACAGTAACGCCAAGCGTTACAATCCAATTCCATAACAAAAAAAGGTTTCTGGCCTTCAACGAATTGTCATGAATGACGATTTTTGAACGCTAATTTGCATTTCACTCTGGGAAATATCGAAATGCTGTGGGACTTAAGAAACTTAAAACCGGGATAGTTTGGTTTACATCATTGTCTGGACAATGATTGGAACTGTGCCCTTAATGATTCATTACATTTACTTCCCCATACATTTGGCATCCATGATGTGTTTTTCTTAATATCACTCACCACCTGTTTTTGGAGAAGTGGCCCAAGTTGAATCTCTAAAACTGAGCATTGAACCAAACCGAACAAGCTGAACAAGCTTAACTGAGCAAAAATCTCCGGCTCTCGCTGCACCTGGAGTCTCAACGGATCGCGTTGGCCTGCAATCCTAGGTTTTCACGCATGCGCTTGAGGAGGTCAGCCTTGCACAGTCCGCTGATCTGTCACCTGATCTGTCACTTGATCTGTCTCTTGTAATGTTTTTAGTTAACTTTTAAAATTGTGTTTTCCAGGAAGGAAATCAAGCTGGATTATGCGCCTTTTTGTTAACATCGGGATGACAAAATTGAGCAAATTCCAATGCCGGAATTGGCCTGGCTAGTCGAGTCCGGGATTCCGAGATCCTTCTCTTAATATTGTCATCCGTGGTTGGTACGCCCATCCCTTGCGGCGGGTGGGTGCCTCCTCCCTCCTCCTCGGCGGATGGGCAGCATCCTCCTTGCGTCGGGTGGGTACTTCATAGATTCATACGCGGCGACAGGTGCCACCCTCTCTCACGGCGGGTGGATGCCACCTTCTCTCGCGGCAGGCGGGTGACTCCTACGCGGCGACAGGTACCACCCTCTCTCACGGCGGTTGGGTGCCTCCTCCGTGGCGGGTGGATGCCACCTTCTCTCGCGGCAGGCGGGTGACTCCTACGCGGCGACAGGTACCACCCTCTCTCGCGGCGGGTGAGTGCCTCCTCCGCGGCGGCAGCGGACGGGACGGGATGACGCCCCAGACAGAGACGCAGCGACGACGAAAGCGCCGGAGTCAAGGCGTAAGAGACGGCCGAGATGTGCACTCGGCCGTCGGGCGGCGGCTCGTTGACATTTAGAGGACGCGACGGAGCGTGAGATGAGTAACGCCTCCTCTTCCCGCCCCCCTCCGGCTCCACTCAGCTGTACCCCCCCCCCCCCCCCCCAGTTCGATGAGTAGCACCGGAGCGGATCTAGTGCAGGCCTGTTCAGTCGGTGTCGGCGTAGCTCCAGTCCGGCCACAGCCCAGCTACGCCCTGGCATGGAATGTGCTTCAGCGCTGTCAGCCTGCAAGTGCACTCCAGGCAAACTCCAGGACCGTGTCGAACTGGACCACGGCGGCTCTCTTCGTGATGTCATTAATGGTAGCCATGCTCCCAGTCGTCAGTGCAGGCCAAAGTCGGCAACCTAGCCATACAGCACGCCTACCAGCAATACCCAGATGAAAGTATTGTCTAATCTGAACTTACAGCGCACTAGTCCGTAGTGTTAAGCCTTTGTGCTTGTTGATTGCGCTTGTAATGGTGCTTAATGCGGCTAGTAACTCAAGAGTTCACTAGCATCGATCCACAGTCGGATCTTGTTGCAGAATGGGATCGCATCACAACGCAGTGACCAGTGACCAGTGCCACGTGTCTGGCTAGTACGATAGCCATAGTTCCGCCATTTTGTTTGATCTGTTTCAGTCTGGTGGCAGTTCAGGTCCTCTCGAGACGCGGAAGGACACAACCGAAGATGATAAGGTGTCGTCCATCCCGTCAGGCTCAGCGCTCTGCTCAAGTAGAAAACGATTCGGAAAACGGTCGTTTATTCAGCGAGTGTACGCGCTGGTCATTATCCGACAGGTAATGTAGCATTTCAACACTCGGCTCAGATCGTCCAACACGAGCCTACATCATCATTGAGCTCACACGCGAACTTTTGACAATGCATCCCATGAATGGAGGAAGAACGCACCAAATGTGACGCTTATACAAACAGGTACCCTCATAAACATATATAAATACCACAAAACAACAGTTGAACCGGGAATGGACCAGTGTCATCTGACACCAGCACCACAAACAGCGGGGCCCCACACCCATCACTAAGCGTGCACGATCCATGCATGACTGTGCACATAAAACAATTTTGGATTCAAACAAACTGGATTCCATACTCCCCCGATAAAGCAGCACGCGTACGAGCATGTGGCAGTCAGGTCTAGCGGGGGAATCAGCCAGGTCTGTCATGCAATAAACGCATAGCTGTCTTATAGGACGTTAGAAATATAAAGCACGCTCGGGTAATGCACACAGGGGTTCGATCTGACAAGTTTCGTAGACAGCATGTGGCAAAATGACTTACCCTTCGTCAGATGAGTAAACACTGAAAAATTGGGATCGGTGGTGGCTGTGATAATGAAAAAGTAAATTCCTGTCGATAAAAATGATTGCAATGGCAGCTTTATGGCTCGGGATTCAGTTTTTATTTCAGTTTTCCGCACCAGATTACATTGCTTTACCATTTTTACGAGTGAATGCGGCACATTGTAGGCAACCCGTTTGCCAACGTGGACCACGCATCGGGCCCCACACCAAATTTCGCTAGATTTAGAGGTCTCTTGTATCCAACTTTGCAGGGCATGTTGCCAGAGCCAGAGGATGACGTTATTTAGTACCGCAGAATATGTTTAAAAGATCGACTTTTGTCCGCTTAAGTCACGTACAGCGGAATACATTTGAGATTTTACAACAGTGCACACAGTGCCATGATCTAGGCAAGTACAAAAGGTCAAGCTGGGTTACTCCGGGGTCAATTAAAGACTTACGTTGAGGTGATCCCCCCCCCCCTCCAGAATGGCGTGATTTTAACAGCGGCACATAACACGCACCTTTGTGCATGGTGTAAGGACTTCGTTTGCCAATTTGGCGACCAACGTCATTGCCTGACCTAATGTGACGCCGGCTTCAGATATCCTTCGGAATTATGTCAAACATTAGTGATATTCATTACATTGCCGTCAGTAAGTTAACTAACAAATAGCACCTCAAGGACAACTAAAACACAAGAAATGTGTCACACAGCACGGCAAAGGTGTCATGCAGAATGGAGAGCGCCGAGCTTCTTCACCTTTACCTCTAAGGCCTGTGAGGACGATGTAATAGATTGATGCCCTCCAGAGCTATTTATGGGTTGAATGAATCCGAGATTAAATCGAATAGGATTGGGTTAACTTAAACGCTAGCCAATACTAAAACATTGAAAAAGAGAGAAAGTTCTAAATGTTGAGTTATGAAATAGTGAACGTGTCCATGCGCTACATTCAACACCTGTCTTCAACTGGATAGGGTATGGTGAAATGGACGGATCATTCCGGGAAATATTTTCGCTGAGAGGGATTGTGAAGGCTCGGCTTAGGGAGTTTGTGCAAAAAGCGCATTTTAGAGCAGACTGGATTCGTGATCGATGGATTGCACTAGAACGAATTCTGAGCAAATCGGTTTATGAAGAGCTACATAGACTTGACGCCGTGTGAAGTGGAAACTTTAACCAAGATGTAGTTAAACTGATAGCGCAAACTGGATAGGCTGGATTTATCGGCGCGGGCCAGTTTCATCTGCGGGAGGCCGAGCCTGGCATCGACGCCTCGTGGGCTGACAAGACGCTGAAACTCAGATACACGGGAGTGAGAGTGAAACGTCATGGACGTTATCTGTTGAAGCAAACTCCTCCAAAGATCACGACCATCAGCACTTCAGAGCCAACGCACAATCAAGATAGCGTGCCGCCGGGGCAAGACTAATACCGTTCCGGCCTCCATGAGTGCATTCCCATTACGGCTTAATAACCCGCTTATCTGCTCTCCTACGGCGCCCCGGTAGCGCCGACCCACACCGGTGGCGGCGTGGCCCATGCAGAGGGCGGGACTTTGCTTGCGACACGCGCCCCCACTGAGGTTAAACTCAGCAGGCGGTGCGGAGCGCACCCACTCACGAGCGTGTCTCGAGCCGAGCGCCCGCGCGCGGCCGTCTCTGATAGAGCCGCACACTGGGCACTGGGTTTGCAAACGACGCCGTGTGCCACGTCGCGTGACCCTCTGGAACTTTCCAGCGTCATTGAGCACCATATGACACCCGCCCGGCTTCGCTGCCGCCCAGTCTCCGTCGACGCTCATAAATGTGAAGCCGTAGTGCTGAGCTCGTCTCTGGGTGACGCCACTATGCTTGCGAATATTTAGTGTCTCAGAGACCGTTTAATTTTTTCCACTTTGGCGAGGTGGCTCAGAGACCTCTGAGCTCCGAGCTGGCGGCGGGCCTCAGAGACTGCTGTGCGGCCCAGGTACCGCCGAGATTCGGTCCCGTCGTACGGTTCAGATGCTGCTCAGATTCTGTCCTTACGTCGGGTTCAGATACTGCTCAGTTCCCGACTGCGGTCGCGCCACTCCGATTCAAACCCTGAGGACAGAGGGGCAGGTTAGGGTCTGGTGGTGCGGCCACGGGCGTGCCACGCATAATGTCGCGCGTTGCTCAGCGTAAACCAAGGGCACCACTGCCACACGCATTCGGAGGAAGGGCTTCGACGTCAACGTATTAGCGCGTCCGATACCTCAGTTGGTTAGGGTGCCGGCGTTCTAACCAACTGAACCAAGAACCAACCAGGGCAGGCCTGCCTTCTGATCTACCCATCAGCGACGAGGTGGGTTAGAGTCGCTTTAGGTGCACGTTATGATAGACAGATATGTCCTGCAGCCAGTGGCTGAGACCGCGTTAAAGGTCAGTTGATGTCAGAGAGCAGGAGGGACCGTGTCAAGCATTGCGGGACATTCCATTTTTGCCATCAAATTCTGTCCTTGACCTGGAATCGGATTCACGATCGGACGATACGGATCACGGCTCACACAACAAACAGCTTTGCATGCGCTCGGATCCTAAAAACATGTATATTCATAGAGTTTGGATTAAATTAACAGTCTGTCACAACGGGAAACAAATTGTAGTCGTTCATGTGCATTAAGGTGGGTTTGGGATATATATATATATATATATATATATATATATATATATATGTATATATATATATATATGCACACATACATACATATAATTAGTATATCTTGCAGAACCTTCTCTTTTACGCATGTTTGATTAAGAATGACCGTTGACTCAGCATTGACGAGCGTTTTTATGCATCGTTCGAGTTTGCGAGCTTTCGACTTAGTGTTATCGTTTAGATCAGAGATAGTGCGTTCCAAATAACTTATATCTCCGTCCATCTGTGCATTTTTATGTTTCAAGATCTCATCTCATCGTCGGCGGTAGTGTTATCTGCAAAACATCTTCCATTACGGAGAAGGGAAATGAAGCATGGCTGATTCAATTCACACCAAAATCCTATTATTACTTTGATACATGTAAAATACTCTATGCATACATAGTGAGAACACCTTTGAGTATGAAGGAGACAAATCTAGTAAGCCCCATTTTCGTAAGACAAACTCCTCTTATTACTGTCATACACATAAAATGTCCCCAAGCACTTCAAAGACACGAAACGATTGTCACAATCACATCTATAGCACTTTCCACCCACCACTTAGTAATTCAAGGGTGTGGGAAAATGTGTTTGTGTGTTAAAGGCAGGAGATAGTTCGTTAATAAATACGCTTTCCCGAATTTGACGGCGTCCTCACTCATTGCACGTCTGAAGAATGCCACTTGTATCGATGTTCTGGGATGTGCGTGTCGCATATACTTCAGAGGTGCACCATCACGTAAATGCATTGTCAGGCGTCGTGAGTGTCGTGGTCACGCCAATATAGTGTGTGGAACGATGTTTGCAGCCTTCGATATTGCATTTGAATTGATACAGTACATTGGCGCATTTTAGTTTGTTGGGTTTGTGTGGGCTGTTTCTCATATGAAAGTAAGAGATTTTCCAGCTACTATGATAGATGACAATGTCTATCTTATATGGTCGTTCTTGTGTTTTACATGTCGAGTGATGATCTTCCGTACAGCCTTGTCGCCATGTTTGTGGGCAGATGCTTTTTTATTTTGGTAATACAGCTGGATGGTTGCTTGCTTGTCTTATCTTGGTTTGTTGTCAAAGTGCCTTGTCATATGTCGTCCAATCAGAGCAATGCTTGAATGCACGTGTAAGGAATGACCCCGTGACGCTAATTTTGTAGCGTCGGGGACACTCACGGAGAGCGTTAAAACATCGCCCTTTGTTAATCTTCTTTCGGTATACGGTCGTTCTAAATCGCTGTCATTAGCCCCGTTTACAGGGGGAATTGAAAATGTTGACGGATTGACATCAAAGCTAGTCACCTGCAGTTATTTTAATAGTTTTCCTGCACCCGCGGTGCTGGTAACGTGGCGCCTTTGAGTCAAGCTGTGCAGCGTATTGCTATCGCACTGAACTAGCTGTAATAAAAACCTTACCTCCCTTCTGGGAAATCCGTGTCAATCTTATGTCCTCCGCTACAACTTAGTAATACTACCGCACACCACAATACCAACAGCAACTATGTCATGGCCGGCGTCACCCTAAACGTGGTGCTTCTGCGGCCTAACCCTCGTGCATACACAGATTCCAGCAACCACCTGACAGCTGAAATTAAACCTGACCAATCAGCGAAGAGCTTTCAAAGATCAAGATCGATAAAAATGGCATATGGAAGCGAGGTCGTTCATCTCGGGACCGCTGGACTACCATATTCGATATGGTAGCTTGGCACAGATTCGTTCCAAGATGCTGTATTCTCAATGCATAGAAATATAGTTCAAGATGTTAAACTGTTGCGCAAGAGAATAACCGAGATCGCCATCATTGGCACTCTTTTGTTTCAGTCTGGCAACCATTTATTTTCCAATGTAACCAGTGCAATTGTCCATCAACGGTCACGTCAAGAAAGGGTATTATACTTTGCACACTTAGTCCTTCTGTGAATTTTAGACCAGACTGCTCTTCAACGTTTTTTTTTTCCTGAGACGTTCTAGGTGGTCAGTGTCCCCAGCCTCCACAAATATATGCTCTACATAGCGACAGTAAATGTCCGGTCTGGTGCTGTCTTTTCTATGTCGTCCTAATATATATATATATATATATATATATATATATATATATATATATAAAGAGGCCCGGGACTCCGCTCACCGAGTCCGGGACTCGTATGACCGAGCCCGGGACTCCTTTGGCCGAGCCCGGGACTCCGCTCACCGGGCCCCGGGACTCCTCTGGCCGAGCCCGGGACTCCACTCACCGAGCCCGGGACTCGCCGCATCCGACCGGGGGCCAGTACTTCGCATCCGCCTCCGACCGGTAGTCCGTCTCCTAATCTCATTGTCACGTCATTCACTGCGGAACTTTAAGCCCCGAGCCACATTCGATTTGGCGGCGAACAACGGGCGAGTACTGCACGCCCTCCGGGGACGCCGTCCCATCACTGGTGTCGACGGTAGAGGCAGACAACACCGTCGATGGAAACGCGACCGCAGGGCTGAACCTCAACGGACGGGCAGCTCCTGACGAGAACGCGTCCAAGTCGGGACGGAATGGCACATTCACAGCTGGGAAGTTAGTACCCTGCGAGAAATCTCTTGCGGCATTTGGAACAAGATGCTTGCACCTGCCCCTCCAACGGCTCTCAGCATATCTCTTGTCCCATCTTAAGGTGGCATAGAAGCTTGCCCTATGTCCTGTAGTCCCCATAAGGCTCTCCGGTGTCAGTTGGCAACCACGATGCATTAAGTACGCGTACTTCTAGCCCTTTGGTTCTGCGTAAGCACAAATTATACAGAACAAGAAGAAAAAGGAAAGCGTTTTCAAAAGTGCTTCTGATTAAAGAAATAACGAAAAAGACACATTAATGCATTGGCGCGCTGCGGGAGACTACAATAACACTGAACAACTGGGTGCTGATTAAACACAGCACACGACCTTCTGCTTTTGTGGTTTTATACTTGGCCTACGCAAGCTAGTCTTCTCGTCTTCATGCAATGAATATGGCAACTGTGATTTGATTGAGGTCATGCGTTGTTCAAAAGACACTTTAAAAACGGATAACGGCGAACAAGTAAGCGCAAATTAGCCCTTAACTTACACATATTTGAACTCCGTGCACCTGGACTTATGTGAAATGTCGCCACACAGTGCCCAAACTTTTTTTAGTACAAATGAGAGTGGTACAATTGATAATACCAACAAGGTATTATCAATTGTAGGAACAAGAAAAGGAACGAACACCAGCCCGCTTTCACGGAACAAATGCTCTGACCATGTAAGCGTGACCCACCGTTCGTTGAGAACAGCCTTACTTCCATATTGTATTTCGATATAGGGCGACCGCCTTGTCTTTGGGCGCCAAATTTCGATAATCCTAAGCATCCTACCAAAATCCACAACCGGAAGAACGACACCCTCCTCATCTCCTCCCACCTCCGCATGTACACCACTCTGTCGCTTTGGCAAGCTCTCATCTGGCAGCCGGACGCCGTGTCCACCCACCGTCGTTTCTGCGCGAGCGGTCGGCGGGTCGCCGGTCGCCGGCGCGACCGCAGTATTTGTTGTTGTTGAGCGCCGGCGTCGCGGCCTCAGGCGGACCGCTCGCCGCTCCGGACGGTGCCGCCGCGGGCGCGGGCTGGCAGAACGACGTCTCCACGCAGGTCCCCGTCTCCTGCCGGCCGGGGGCAGTATGACGTGCGCTGCGGCGATGGACACTCGCTGGCGGGAGTGGGTGTCGCCGGAGCAGCCGGCGGTCCGGCGGGGTGGACGGCTCCGTTTGACGATATGAGAGGCCGTGCGAGCGCAAGTGCCAGAACACTGGATTGATGAAACGCAGGCGTCGACGGCCGAGGTTTTCGAAAAGCACGAAGTGGAGGTCCGCCAAGATACCACATGGGAACGATTCCCATTTCATCTGACAGTGGGCAAGGCCTGGCAGTGGTCAATACGAGCTGTGACAATATGGCTGAAGAGTACCAACCACCCACTGCCGTGGCTGCCAGGCATAGTAAAATGGATCAGGTGGTGTTGAAAGCCGATGCATTCGCCGACTATCCCGACCCTAACCCGCACGCGCGCAATCCGCATGCATGAAGCTGAAAATAGAATGGAGTTGCACTGCATGCCGTTGCGACACTTTGACCTTTAGATAAATACTCTGCTGCGATTTTCGCAGTCCCGTTTGATCAATGATGTGCGTAGAGGAGTTTCAAATAGGTTCGTGAGGTTGAAAGGTGGACTGAAACTGGCGCACTGGCAAACTATCCGTGGCGGTTCATTAAATATTAATAGTGATTTATGTCCCAAGAGCATCAGCCAGGATATGGCTATTGCGTCTTAACGTCGAGCAGGGGATCCGAAAGCTTCGCAGTCTGGGACGGCGCTGCGTCTTCCGAGGCTGCTGAACGCATGGAGTTGAGTGTAAGCATGCTACGGACTAATCCATGGCTAGTGATGCTGTTCCGGCCGGGTACCAACACGATCTGCTTTTCGCGGAGGGAAGCGCTTCTTTCCATCTGCACGACAAGATCCGTGTAAGCGATCCCTACTGGATGTTGTGGAGCCGAATTATCCAAGCGGCACGCACGCAGCAAGATGGCATCCGAAGGTCACGTACGACCATTCCCGGCAGTACACAGTACACTCGCAGACGTCCATTTTGAGCACACGCTGTCGAGGTCCTCAGCCCCGCTGGCGCAGATGTTAATGCGACGCCTCCACCGCCGGTGAGCAAATCCTGTCCAGCAGCCTGGCGCTCCCGGTGAGCCCGGTGAGCGCGCCACTTGACGTATCGGCCAGATCTGATCCGAAATCCCCGGGGTAACATCCTGACATTACAGCGTGATTAGGTATGCAGACGGCTTGCTCCAATATCGCCTAGTAAGAGCAGTTGGTGCATATCAAAACGCAGCCCGCGCCTGATCATAAACCGTGCGGTGCCGACCGCTGGATCGGGGACTGCAGAGGTCCTTCGGACCGGCAGAGCAGCGAGTGTCATCGCTCCCGTCAAGAGTGTCATACGCGCCTACGCATCCGGCGGGATCTCAGCCTCAGCTCAGACTGCTGCGACACAGACTGCTCAGACTGTTGCAGCACACTGTTGGCTCTCGGAGCAGCCAGACGGCACAGTCCGGTACCGCCCACGGACTGCTCCTGAGAGAGCTCTCAAGTTTGCCTCACTCGGGGCGCCATGGGATCCTGTTGGCGTATCGGTGCATCGGGTGAACCATAGGGGGTTGGTCCCAGACACTCATGTTAGTCAGCTGTTGATTCCTATCAGTTTTCAACTCCGGCGTCCTCAGCATTGCGGGAGAGTTATTCATCTTTAGCATGTGGGCCTCTCAACGCACGCAACATAAGTATGTGCCAAGAGCCATTGGTGTAACCAAGCCTCAAACACTACTGGGGTTCAGTTCTGTTCTGGTGTCATTTAGCATGGCCAAAACATAAAAAATAATCCAATCGGCGTAAAAAGGTATTCGGGTTTGAAACTCTCCGTCAGTAACGGCGGTTACGCCCGTGCCAAGCGCTAAAGCGACCGGGAGTACGGCCAACACGCACCGTACGTTAGCTAGTGCTGTGGGTCTGATAGTCGGCAAACATTACTACAAAGGATGAGGTGTTCACGATAGGCTGCACAACATTCATGGAAGTTCGTCTTCTTCACAAGGCATTGATGTACGTGTTGCGGTCTACTTAGCTGTCTGCCTCCCCTGAGCGCGACCCGTTCAGTCGAACAGCCACTGTTTACGGATGACAGTTTAATTTGTCAGAGGTCAATAGGTTATGAGCGATCCGGAACAAATGTTAGTTTGCATGCACCGAGTATGCTTATAGTGGTATCCATAGCCACATGTTTATGTTTTGTGGTCGCAGTAACATTTTAGTCAAATCGCCATTAAGTATAGATTTGAGAAAACGTCTCACGCAGTGGCATCGAAACAGCAGGCAAGTAATCAAACAAAAACATCCTTATCAGAACAGGCACCACCGTTTAAGCAGCATCGTATTCATCCGGTACCACATCAGAAAGCTTATCGGTGCCTTCCCACACGCTACGGTCTGGGACCAGCTGTACTAACCGTACCGCACACCGTCCGACCCGGTCTCAGAGCCCCGTTACGCCGGCCCTCCGTCTAAGATCATGCTCCTCCGCTCCCACCCCAGCCGCACCGCACACCGTCCGACCTCGTCTCAGAGCCCCGCTGCGCCGGCTCTCCGTCTAAGATCACGTTCCTCTGCTCCCACCCCAGCCGCACCACAGCTGCGGGGCTCTGAGCGGCTATGAGACGGCTCTGTCCGACCCCGTCTCAGAGCCAGGCTCCGCCGCCGCTCCGTCCGAGATCGCGTCGCCCCTGCTCCCGCCCCCGCCGGCAGCCGTTTTTACGGCGATGCGAGCAGATGGGCGACGAAAGAACAACGCCTGCCTGATTCCCATTTGCCTCCCGCCTCGTTAGTTTAATTCAGCGGCGGGCGACGGCGCTCGTCGCCGCCGCGGGCGCCGCGCCTCGTCACTGGCGCCTCTCGTGGCGGGGCGCCCGGGCGCCCTCTCGGCGGCTGCATTAGCAGTGCTGAAGCGGGTGCCGCGTCGGACCAGTCGGGTAACGATCTTTGATGTCCTCGATTCCCGCGCTGATTTGGATTTATCGGCGCGCCTCGTTGTTTTGAAGCCGGGGATTATGGGTGGGCCGCCGGGGGGACGCGAGCGACGCTGGCCGGGTCAATGGCGAGCTGGCCGTTTCGCAGCGTCGCCGCTCTCCAAACGGCGGCACTCGGCGATGTCCGGCCGCGCGCGGCCGAGCCGAGCCGGTCCCCAGCCGCAGTATCGCCGCTTGGTTTGCCGTGAGATGTCGGCGCTCGGTCCGCGCGTCTCGGCCGCCGGCCAGCGCGGAGGGCTCCGCACTAGCCCTCGCTGTCTCTCGGCCGAGTCGCAGCGGCGCGGAATGGGCGCACGCAACTGGAACGCAGGCCTGGCGAGCGCTGACGGGCACTGCCGCCGGCGGCGCACCGGCCTCCCGGGGGCGCCCGCTCGCTGCTGCTCCCGGGGGACGCAGCAGCGGGCGGGAGGGCGGGCGCCGCGGCGGGATCGGTCGGTCCGCCTGTCATCCTCCCGGCAGCAGACGGCGGGTGGGCCGGTCAAGCCGGCAAGCGACGGTAGGGACGGGATAAGGGGCTCGCCCCGCGCCGCGTCCGCTCCGCCCGCCTCTCACTTCTGCCGCCAACACGGCCCAAATGCCACCGCCTCTTATGATGGCCCATAAAGTCGAGGACGCCACTGCGCCCCGAATTAAAGAGTGGACGGCGAAATCAGGCGCGTTCAGCGCCACCATGGCGTCAGCATACTGAGCGCGAGTGAAACTGCCCATGTCGGTCTATTGGTGGACGAGCCGTGCCGGTACCTTAATCGACGACTGATATTGGTCCAGTACTGGATCGACCCTGTCAGTTCGCCCCTTTCGGCGTGTATCAGTGCGGTTCCGGAAGGTCGATTTAGGCTTGCTTCCTTAAGTTTCTTGCCGTCAACTTTCTTGTGCTACTTGACTCCTATGATGTACATGCCTGCTAAAGGAATCTGCACGTAAAAGAGTCCCTGCGGACGAGACTGGTCTCGCTCAGTGCGGGTTCCATGCGGCCCGTCCATGAAGGCCCGTACCGCTCAGTTTCTGTAAGGTCGAATATGGTTGTCCATGGCTGTAACGTTCGCATTCGTCCTCTGCAAGCTTCGATTCGACTGGATGCTACACGCACCGTGGTCAATGAAATTTACACGTCGGACAACAGCGTCTTACAAACTAGCCTAAAGGCAGGATTTAGTTCCCAATAAATTAGAAACATGGACGTATTGTTTGTTGCTGCTGCGGTTTGGCCTCGGCCATAACGCAGCGGACTAAAACAATTACCGTGATTAATGGTTCGCTGACCGCATAATTACTTCCATTTGCAATTCATGCATGTTGAAGATCTTACGCCTACCGAAAACTCTGTTTTTCGTTTGTGTCACTATGACGTTTTATTCATCTTGTAACGACCCTGCAAAGATTTGACACGGACCCTGAAGGAGGTGACTATGCTCTCGTGATGCTTCGCAAAAGTAGCACTATTTCAAAAATGACAAGTGGTTTTTGTTGACATTGGAAAGCGGCTAACTGGAAACATAAATTTCAGTTCGGTCAGCAAAAATAATTTTACTTCTACTTAGAAAAATAAAGGCTAGGAGCAGAGAGAAAAAATAAAACGTATTTGGGGAGAGCACAAAAAATATGCTAAACGAATTGGAGGAATGTGTCGGTGCGTTCTGTTCGTGCACCTTGCTCTTATACAATTTGAGAAAAAGTACCGTACCTTCATGGCCGTGATGCTCTTATACGATTTGGGAAGAGGCATCGTACCTTTAAGGCTGTGATAATGCATTATTATAGTATCCTCCGTAATTAAGCTATTACCTTACATGGTCAAATGCCGAGGTGACGTTCTATTTGGTTTCATCAGCAAAGCACGTGTCGCTACACGCCGTTGCAACCGGACAGCCATCGCAGGCGACGGCGGCTTCCTGAGAGATCCTTCCAAGGCAGCGAGGCGGCCACCGTCGGCCCGCTCCCACAGGGCGCGTGATTCAGCAAGTTCCGGGCGAGCTGGCTGCCATTCAGCCTGCTAGACTACCACCAGCGCTATGAGTTCCACGGAGTTCGCCCTACGCGGTGACGAGCTGGCGGCAGGTCGGAACTCCGCTCGGCCGGCAAACGGGCGATGCACTCCGCCGCGGAGTTGCTGCCGACCGACACTAGAGACAGCTGGAGCTGGGCGATGAGAATCTGAGTTTGAGAACCCCGATCGGACGCGCTGACGAGAGCCTGTCTGTGAAGAGCGTCGGGTGTGTTCATCTGTCACTGGCGGAGGCGTGGGACCGTTGGCCACTGACGCGCGTGGGATCGTTTGTCACTGATAAACATGAAATCGTCTGGCGCGGATTGAGGGATGTAACAGCTCCGTGCAGCGAGCGGCAGATGGTTGTCCCAATACCCACTGGGAGCAGGACGGGCAATCACGCCCACCCCCTCCCTGTCACCTGCCACCCCCAAAAGCCAGGCCTCAGGCGGATGTACCGAACTGATCTGCCTGCGAAGCCCCAGGCAGGAGACTCCTCTCTCTCCTTCTCTCTCTCTCTCTCTCTATCTCTCTCTCTCTCTCTCTCTCTCCCTCTCTCTCTCTCTCTCTCTCTCTGATTTTCTCTCTATCTCTCTCTCTATTCTCTTCTCTCTCTCTTTCTCTCTCTCTCTCGCTCTCTCTCTTCTCTCTCTATTCTCTCTCTTCTCTCTCTCTCTTTTTCTCTCTCTATCTCTTCTCTCTCTCTCTTTCTCTCTCTCTCTTCTCTCTCTCTCTTTCTCTCTCCTCTCTCTCTCTCTCTATCTCTCTTCTCCCTTCTCTCTCTCTCCTCTCTCTTCTCTCTCTCTCTCTCTCTCTCTCTCTCTCTCTCTTCTCTCTTCTCTCCCTCCTCTCTCTCTCTCTCTTCTCTCTCTCTCTCTCTCTTAAAACCACTGGACAAAGAACAGAAAACAGGGACGGTTCTGTCTGCTCCGTAACCGTCCATCTTCCCAGTCGATCATTCTTGCAGCCATTCCTGCAAGGAGGCGCATGACAGAACTCGGCTCGCGCCGGATATAGTTTATCGGGCAGCCGAGAGGGGCGGGGCGTCGTAACTGGGCCGTCCATCAGGGCCGCTTCGCCGGCCGGCGGCTTAGCGCGTTTATCGGTGGGCGGTGACGATGTGTGGGGTCGTAAAGTGGGCATCGCCAGATGGTTGTGAGGACGTGGTCTGCACATCAGGGTCGCGTCCGGGCGGCGTCCACCACCCGCAGCAAGCGGACGGTTCCCCCACCCCGCAGCGAGGGCGGTGTCCCCGCCCGCAGCGAGCGGACGGTTGTCCCCGGCCCGCAGCGAGCGGACGGTGTTCCCCCCGCAGCGAGCGGACGGTGTCCCCCCCGCAGCGAGCGGACGGTTGTCCCCGCCCCGCAGCGAGCGGACGGTGTCCCCGGCCCCGCAGCGAGCGGACGGTGTTCCCATCCCGCAGCGAGCGGACGGTGTTCCCGCCCCGCAGCGAGCGGACGGTGTTCCCATCCCGCAGCGAGCGGATGGTGTTCCCATCCCGCAGCGAGCGGACGGTGTTCCCGACCCGCAGCGAGCGGACGGTGTCCCCCGCCCCGCAGCGAGCGGACGGTGTCCCCCGCCCCGCAGCGAGCGGACGGTGTTCCCGACCCGCAGCGGGCGGACGGACGGTGTTCCCATCCCGCAGCGAGCGGATGGTGTCCCCACCCAGCAGCGAGTGGGTGGTGTCCCCGCTCCACAGCAAGCAAACAGCGTCCCCGCCCCGTAGCGAACGGGCAGGGCTCGGACGGTGCCCCATTCGGAACACCGGTGGCGTCCGCGAGCTGCCCCTTCCTGGAGTCCAACGGGGACCAGGTGGCGTTCTGCTGTGGAAACCTGCCTCTTTCTCAGAACAGCCCAGGCGGTGTTCTATACTGAGCATGAATCGAGGTCGAATGTAGAACAGAGACACTGAGTTCCAATATGATGATATAGATAATGCGGGAACAGATATAGCCGAGCAGACTCCAGCGATATAAAAAGGAGGCAAGAAATACTGTCATAGTCAGGTGGCTGGACGCAAGAGAAGTAGCACGTAGTTTGTGAAGCCACCGCAGGGCGATTGCACGGACCCATGCCAAGCGAGATTCTGGGCACTGTGAAGTGCTCGGCGTTTTGGACACTATGGCGTAGACATCTTGGAATCGGTAAATAATAGCCTTAGCAGCCCGCTCCCCAGTGATCAGCGGAGAGCAGTGACCGGATCCAGCTCGCATGACCAGATGATATACCAATATTTCCTAGATGTCCGTGATATTTAATGTCCAATATGATCAACTTTTGTGATGGCGAGGAATCCATACCACTTCCTTGACAACCTGCGGAGAATCAAGGTGAATTAACACGCGCCCGGGTGAGGGTAGGCGTCAAATTAACCCCCGAAGGTTTTCCTGAATGATTTCCGAACGGCGTGACTTCACCGCGCCAAATTTGGAGAGCTTTATAGAATTGAATGGCGGATCTTTTGATGCAAAAGTTTAATGTACTTGCCAAGGTTGTTGACCAGTGACAGGTCAAAGTCAGGCCATGGCTGTCAGCGAAGGACATTTCTGAGGAATTGTTTGATGCCATCCCACAACGGAGTGTTGAACGAACCCATACATATATGAAATAATACCTAAGACATTAAACCAGTCGAATTTAGAACTACAACCAATTCAACTGACCCAGGGTAAGTTGTAAAGATCAGGCCAAGGTCAAAACTAACCTGTTTTTTTACTCGAGAGCTTGGTTGATGAGGAAGTTTCTGGTGCTTATTTCGAATACATTAGTGACAGTGACTGACAATAATATTCCATATTACAGACCACATCAGACCGTATTTCATATTTCAGACATAAAGAGACCGACAACAATACTGCACACTCAATAACACACATATGTCATGGTCTTTTAATGGCTAGAATAGATCACTGAACTAAAATGACCGAGGTCAGTATTTTGTATTTTAAGGAACATGCCGTTTCACGTAATCCCTGACTCTGATCTGAATGGCAAAATGGGAGTAATCTCGTAGGTATTTGGTCACCTTGACCATATAAACGTCACACAAGGTCGCTGATCCTTAGTTGAACACCACTGACCTTTTGCTTGGCCACAGGTATCTAGCTTCACGCCGGTTGCATTAGGAGGTCTGGGCCATTTGCGACACCAATCTAGAGTTTGATATTACCTGACCTCACCTGATCCCAAGGTCATGACGTATGAGCCTAACATTTTGACACAAGTGGAATCTATGTACGGGCCAACCTACCCTATAATTGAGGTGTTTCTAGCAGGGATGAAAAAGCTTTTGATTTACCGGATATGATCGCTGACAAAAAATAACACTTTTGCGAGCCAATTGGTGACAAAATAACGAAAATGTAAACCAATTTCATTAGACCATACAATATTACCACTTACTATCCCAGCTTAACGAAACTCAAGGTTTGGCATTGGTCCATGCTTGTTAACACTTGCAGCGTGATCATGTGTAGAACACATGCCGAAGCGTCGGCGATTCACTATATCAACAAATTCAATCATAAGATGCTGCCAAATGTAGTAGCTTTAATCAGGATAGTTTTATCAAGTACCAGAAAGATATTACAAACTATGCTATATTAGTGCTGACGCCACAGATCAGCGGTGACACGGTGCTTTTCCAGTGCCCCTCAGATCGGTGCTCTTCACAGATTTTGCAGTCAAGACTCACTTCACATACCACACAGTATAAAAAAGCAAATAACCAGGCTTATTACTAGTTGTAAGGATCGCGGTTCGCCGCAGCATCTTGCGACGGACGTGATCAGTTTGCTACGCAGCGTTTTAAACGTCGTGCCATTGGAGACACTGTTCGTTGTGTTCATGTCGTGAGAAGCTGACTGGCTAGAAGTCCGTAGCTAATCGTCGTCTTTTTAATGCAATAACGTTAAAAGCCTTGCCGATTTACGAGGATTGTTGTGTGGATATCTGAGCTGTAACTCCAGAGATAAACGGAGGACGTCGGAGCGACACATCTAAGATATTCATCCGGGGCTTTCTGCTGCTGAGAGTAACAGCGGTTTTGAGGTAAGAGACCGAGCATCACTATTGTAGGCCTCTCACATTGCCCGTTGCGCTTCTGGCTTAGCGCACTGATCGGTGAACAGGCATGAGACAAAACGCTTTTTACTTTCATCATATTACATATAAAGCTGAGTGAGGGCGTTTGAGGTATTAAAAAAGGTGCTGCTGTTTGTATCTATATATACCAATTTTGCATGGGTTTTGCTCTAAATGATTCGGACTACGTTAGAATGTGTGAGTTCTGCACCGGTAATGGTTATGCGAAAATAGTGTAGGTCGCCCGCGCGCTCACCTGATGCACAATGACGCCATACAACCAAAGGTGACATTGTAGTCATGTGCTTGGAGAACCATGCTGTCGGTAAATCTAGGACCACAGGGATGCAGTTTTGCAAAATACGTAGGATTGAAGGATGGAGAAAAGGGGATAAGAAAAAAATGACTGAACCTGCCTCCAAAATGCACTCACAACAGTTTTCTCAACAGATTTGACGCACTTTCTTTTCACAGTTGAGAACAAGGGTGTAGTTTCTGGAAATTGGCTTGGGAGGTCACCCCCTAAAAATAACCAATGATGAAAAATAATGCCTAAAAATGATAACTAAAAACAGGAAACTACATCCATAGGAGACACAATCCCCTCCATTATCTGAATAGGAAACTGCACGTCTCCAAGCTGATTATGTTAAGCATGTCCTTATCTGATAATTGTATTTTTTAAGCCTTAACCGTCATGCACTGCTTAATGGGCAGCAAATGATACTTAAATGCAAATGAACTAACGAACCAAAGATGTTTGATGGTTACGCCGCATCGCATCAAATTTGTCTTTGTTCTGTGGTTTACTGCATTTAAAGTTATATTGCAACGGTTTCTGTGAGATTCGGCTGCAGGTGACAATTTAGACGGTTCCAAATTTCGTCGGTGACAGAAAAGGCACTTTTCTCAACCCCGATTTTAAGCTATCTTAGTTTTTGAGATTTCAGGGGTCAAACTGAGCCCCTTTCCCGAGCAAAGGGTACTCAACGGCCCCCGGGCGCATGCTAATCAAAGTGAATACCGCACCCAAATATTCAGTTTGGGTACGTATCCTAATAGCTTGGTTAGTGTCAAAACCAAAGATAATTACAAACCTGACATCAAGACGAAGGACAGCCCCGGAGTCATTTATAACTAAGTGGTCCGTCTCCTGAGTCCTCTCCTGAGTCCTGAGTGGTTGGTCCACTCTAGCAAGGCCAGTTTTTATACCCACAATCGATCATAGCGACACCACCCCACGAGCGAGGGCGAGAGCTACGACGAACCCAAAACGCCTGCAGCAGTACCAATCATCGGAATGAGGGCGTGGCGTTCCACGCCGCCCAAGGCTCTAGCATGCATAGCTTACAAAGGGCCGGCGGGGGGGCAGCGGTGGTCGATGCAGTTACCGGCCGATCTGGGGACAGGCAGCGGGTGAGGGATAGCTCACCTGGTGAGAGGCGGGATGAGCTCACCTCTCAGGAGGCGAGATGACTTACCTGGTGAGAGGCGGAGATGGCCCCCCCGGTGGGAGGTGGGATAGCCCACCTGGTAAGAGGTGGAGATGGCTTACCTGGTGAGAGCGGAGATGCCTCACACTGGTGGGAGGCGGGATAGCCCTACCTGGTAAGAGGAGGAGATGGCTCACCTGGTGGGAGGCGGGATAGCCCACCTGTAAGAGGCGGAGATGGCTCACCTGGTGGGAGGCGGATAGCCTACCTGGTAAGAGGCGGAGATGGCTCACCTGGTGAGGAGGCGGGATAGCCACCTGGTAAGAGGCGGAGATGGCTCACCTGGTGGGAGGCGGGATAGCCTACCTGGTAAGAGGCGGAGATGGCTTCACTGGTGGGAGGCGGGATAGCCTACCTGGTAAGAGGCGGAGATGGCTCACCTGGTGGGAGGCGGGATAGCCTACCTGGTAAGAGGCGGAGATGGCTCACCTGGTGAGAGGCGGGGACTCACCTGTCGAGAACTGCGGCCCGGTGGAGGTGCCGTCTGCAGACCCCCGTCTGACTCGGCCAGGTCGGGGTCGGGTGGCCAGGGCCCGCGGTGGCGCCAGCGGTTGGTGAACGCCGCCCTGAAGAGCGCTGTCGCCATATTCCTGTGCTACCTCTGCAGTGGGGGAAAATCCGGTCTCAGAGGTCTCCATGCGCCCGGATCAGTCCCCATCAGCGCGCAGGCGTCGCACTAGTGGCATTGCGTTCCAGCAAGTTCGCAGCATGTAGTAGAACGAAGTTGCTACGAGTATCGACATTTTGACATCCCTATCCGTGTTGATATATTTTTGTCGTCATTCGGACTTTACGATGCACTCAGCTGCTGAGGCTATGTGGCGTCGCCTGCCTCTCCCGCCGGCAGGAAGGGCGGGCGACGCGGGGAATCGAACTCCGAACCTCTGGTTTCCCAGACGCGCAGTGATTAACGCAGACGTATTAACCGCTACATTATCAGTACCCTTATAAGCTCATGAGGCCATTACGAAATGCTAAATAAACAAGTATAAACTATTGTCTGCACTCACTGACAAGTGGCTACATCAAGCGAGCCTTTGTCGCATCGAAATTGTGTTTCTTCGAATGCTGCCTCCGAGTGTCTGGATCTAAGCTTAAAAGCCATGGGTGCTTTATTTCCCCGACCGCGCGATGCATTCCAAATACGCGGTGGCGCCAAAACAAGCTCAGAAGTTTGCAGTTGGCCAAAGAAGTCAGCACCTCAGGGCGGCTGCTGTTGACAGCTCACCTTTGAAGTGCAAATGATTCCACAGTTAATACATTACTGACAAATTTCGAACGAAGTTCGCTAGTTTATTTCCAACTTTGCACTCACTGCATATAAGAAAGCGCGTTCAAGTCGCTAGTTTAGGAACCCGAAAGTTCGGAAGTAGTTGGTGAGTCTCCAGCGGAAGGAGACACTTCTGGGCGTTTTATTAACTTCTCGGAGCACCTCCAAGAATGGATGCCGCAAACGTTTTGACGCAGCCGAAGCGGTGAGCGGTTTGCTGAGGGTGTTGCTGCTTAAATCTATTGGTCAATCGGCTAAAAGACAGCCCAACATTTTCTATAAATGCCTAGTGTCGTGGGAGAACCCAGCCATGCTTGATTGGCATAGCTATAAATCGCACCGCCACTGCTTCATCAAAAGTAAACCATATGGATTCACACCAGTTCAGCAATATGGATCCCTGATGTAGCATGTCCATATGCTACGCGCGCAAATAAGACGAACTACAAACAGCCGCGGCGTGAGCGTCACGAAGTGGCAGACACAGGCGAAAGTGAAGACGACGCTCATATTTTTACGCCTCTTCTTGTGTCTTCTGGTGAAGCCAAGGACGGCTAACCTGGTGACAGGCGCTGTCGCAGCCCACCTTCCCCTCCTTTCCCGTCCCGGTGTCTGCCCCTCGTTCTCATCCTTCGCTCTCGAGCAGGCGTGTACCTTGTTTGTCTGCCGTCCGCGAGCGGCAGTGGCAGACGAGGCCAGCTGTGAGCGCCAGCAGCAGCAGGCCGCCCAGCACACTGCCCACGATGGCGTACAGTCGGGCCCGGGAGCGGTCCACCCCTCGGCTCGTGACGACCGGCACCAGAGGGCGCCGCGCCTCCACGGACGAGCCCGTCTTCGCCGCGCCCTGGGCAGCTGTCCACACAGGGGTACTGTCAGGGGTGTCCACAGGGGCGCCATTCCGCCAGCGATACACGCTGCCCACAGGGGCGCCCCAGGGATCCCCGCTGTTCACACGAGGCGTCTCAGGGATCCACGCTGCAAACAGGTGGAGCACGCCAATGTGATGGAAACATGGTGTACGCTACGGGACAGTCTACATCACAGGGATATTTGCGACGAACGGTGCAGCAAACATGCGGTGCCCTGCGTGACAGGCTAACTTGCAGGGTGCTGGTCCCAACCGGATTTGTACCGTCTTCCTGTTATCACTGTGCGTAAAATTCTGGCGGTCTGGCGGGATGGCGCTCAGCGGCAAAAAAAGGATCTTCACCAAGTCGAGTTATCAACGTGTTCGACGTACTGGACACCGCTCGGCGTTTCGCGTGAGCTCGGTGTAATGCAATGTGCTCCAATGACGTGTCATGCGCACAACAACACGAACAGCCTTTACACTGAACTTCTTTACGCCCCTTCCGTACCCCCAGCCTCCCCAGCTTCCTCCAAAGAAACGGACACATAAGCCGCGAGGGTTGAGCCGGCGGCCGGCTCACCTCCCGTGCGCTCGGTGACGATCGGCGAGAACTCGGACACGCCGCCCGCCAGGTTGAACGCCTGCACCTTGATGTCGTAGGACGTGGCCGGCAGCAGCGACGTCAGCGTGTGCGTCTTGGTCGTCTCGCCCAGCACTGTGACCTGTAACGGCGATCCTGTCCAGCTGATCACGCTCAGCGATGCGTGTCATTCACGCTCTGGCATGGTTCAACTTCCAAGCACGAATTCTGGAATCAACCACTGTGCCAGCTTAAGGCATTGTTTGGGTGCATATAGCGAATGAACATCAGTGGCTGACTGACTGGACGCGACGCCGAGTGCAACGGGCATCGTGGGAACATCCGGCGAGACAGTGTATGCCCTAACGTTTCAACTGCTGGGACATAGCAGCCTCTTGTAAGTTAACAATATTGTAAGCTCAGACTGAAGCTCACACAAAACATGCGCAATATATGCTCTTTATCAAAATGTCCTTCAAAATATCTGCAGTCTTGATAGCTCTTTATTATCCCCTAAGTATTTTAAAGCCACCTCTTGCTGAGCATTGCAAAACGTCTAAATAGCAAAAAGCCGGGCTAAAACGCTTAGAGCTGAACGGGCTTATCATCATGACCATCTTCATCATCTATTTACACGCGCCCGGGTGGCCGGTTGGATACCCTTGCTCGGGTGGGAGGGGGGGGAATTTGACACCCCTAAGATCTCAGGAACTAAGAGAGCTAGAAACGCCAAATTCACAAAGGTGTGTTGACCTGTACGTGAACTCACTTTAGTCAAGATTTACGGTTCCTAGGTCATGACCTTCTGGTCAAATAGGGTCAAACAAGGCCAAATCTTGTATTTCCAAATCCTGTATTTCACATTTTCACAGCGTTCGCTCAAAAGAAAAGGGACAGCTGTCATAAAGGCCAAACAAGGCCAAGGTCGGTCTTCAAAGGACCCTAGAACCTAGATAACTGTTCTAAGGAAAAAGCTCACATGCTCATCTAAGGTAGTGACCTTGTTTGACCTTTTGAAGGTCATGGTGGCCAAAAAAATACAACACCTCTTTGGGTTTTGCATTTGGATAACCAGCAAACATTACGCTAGACGGTATGTTCCTAAAAAAAAAGTTGACCCGGGTCATTCTAGGTCAATGACTTATTCTGAACTTTGAGAAGTCTATGGAAGGTATATAATGCGGTTACTGCTATCAATAACTTCGAAATAAGCACCAGAAACTACCCCATACAGCAATCGCAAGAGTATCAAAACAGGTTGGTTTTAAGCATGGTCTGACCTTCATACCTGACCTTAGATCAATCTGATCTGTTCATTCAATTGTTGTGTTGCCTACAAAAGTATCTCACAGATGTATGTCTTCATCTAACACTCCGTTGATAGATCAGATTAAAAGATTCCCTAGAAACTGTCTTGGCTGAAATCATGGCCTGACTTTGACCTGCCACAGGTCAGTGACCTTACAAGGTACATCTAAATTGCTGTTGCCAGACGATCCGCTGTTCAATTTTCCATTCTATGAGAAATTTGGCGCGGCTACGCCGTGCCATTCGTAACTCATTCCGGAAAAACCTTCAGGGGGGGGGGGGAGGAATTTGATCCCCCCACTCGAGCGCGTGTTAAACGTCCTGGCGGACAACATACAATGGGAGAACATCCAACTATTTGGACGATTAAAACAAAACAAAATGAGCAAAAACGAACGCACCGAAGGACGCCCGTACCGTAAAAATGTAACAGTAAAGCATGTTTTGACAGTAAAACATTCTGAAATTTTGGAAGGACTGCCCTTAGCGTTGTGTCAAAGTTTAAATTGCATGTAACGAAATTCCGCACGTCACACAGAATAGCACGCACACATCACAAACTGTTATGGGCGCAAAATGACCTCAGTAGTCGGCACGTCCCAAAACTCCAATCAACAATAAAACGCACATCGCACTTACGCACTTACATTCAGTCCAAATGGCATGAAAACATGAACAGTCGTCGACCACCGGTTAAAACGATATATATCAGATGTGTGGTTCAATAGACAGCGATCGGACATTTAACTGTGTTATATAACAACTGCAGACTACTAGCGTCGCGCCCAAAGCGCAGGAGAGCCTAAGGATGACTCGATACTGAGGATGCAAGGCATTGTCGGGGCACTTGACAAGGCGACGAGGGAAAATGTACCGTCACCAGTCACCAATCATTACAAACGGGTTAATATTGCTTAAACTTGTCCACCAACCCACCGATCCGCCATGACCGCCAATCTAGGCTTAACAACTTATCATAGTTTAGTGGCCGATTAGGCTGTCATAATCGGAACATTTTGGCAAAGGGCTCACCTGTTCCTGTATTTCACATTTTCACAGCGTTCGCTCAAAAGAAAAGGGACAGCGGTCATAAAAAATGCAAGGGTTGCCCAATGCAATAGACAATTTTGCTGCTGCATAACTGCGTTGATATGGACAGTGATACGTTCGTTTTGTCCACAGGTGAATATACTCCGCCATTTTTGGGGCATGTGCAGGGAAAAGGAAAGCACGTTTGTTTAGTTACCCTTTCTGCTTAGATGTGTCAGACAGTCTAATTGACGCATCCATGGGCGTTCATATCTTTCTAGCCAAATGTAGTTATATATAAACACATGCACTATGCGTCATTCGTGCGAACCCATTAACTTGATCAATGAGTCGTGGATAATGTGTTATGACAAGGAGCGGACGGCGGGACTTCGTTCGGTGTTGTGACCTTTCGCGGGCCGCGCTGGACCTCGTGTAATGCTGTGACCTTTCAAGGACCCGGCCCGCCGCCACCGGTCGCGCGACGCAGCGATCTTCAACCCAGCCGGCCCATCCTGGGAGCAGCGCGGCGGTTCGCAAACACAGCTCTGACTTCAAGGGAGACGGTAGCATGCCAGTGAAGCGCTGCTTAACACGGGCTGGACAGGTAGCAGGCCCTGCTCGCTGTGCGTCATCATCTGACAGACGGGCTCATGCTGTGGCTGAAAGTCACTGTCGCATGTGCAGTGCCATTTTGGTTTTAAAACAACGATGTGCCACTTTTGGTGAAGAAAAAGGTGCAATTTCACGATGAGTAAGTATATTAGGTGCACGGACACAGAGGGGAAAAGAAAACTTAACGGCGATGCTTGTAATTTTCCAGTGACCCTGAATATGACAATACAGGCGAGGCATTTCGCCACCAACAGGTGCTTGCAAATTTCTTCTGAACACTCCACCCACTGTACAGTGCCATCTAATACGCCAAGCGTCAGCTTTGCGGACGGAATGCTGCCGCCTTCCACTTCAATGAATCAACCGCACCAAATAGCGCTCGTGCAGCCAGTGGGTCGCTGAGGCCTGCAAGGCGAGCCCCACGGTTGCAGGCTGTGTACAGCATGCATCAATCTCGCGCAAGGATCAGCGCCAGTTGGACCACAAAGCCCCGCACGACTGCTGCGGCTCGGCGGCTGCTCCAGATGGTCCAGCAGGCCCGACATAGACCCACAGAGGATTACACGGGCGCCCCGGGGCGTCTGCGTGGTTCTTTTGGACACGGATTGGACGTATTTCAGTCCGTTTTCACGGCACGTTAGAATCTATTTGACGACTGCACTCAATTCCTGAAGTCATAAAGTGTTATGCCTTATTTCGCCGAGCCTAAGGTACTGTACTAAACCGTCCATCCGAGCATGTGATCAGATCCAGCGGCTGTCTGAACATGTGATCAGATCCAACCACTGCCTGAGCATGTGATCAGATCCAACCACTGCCTGAGCATGTGATCAGATCCAGCGACTGTCTGAACATGTGATCGGACCAAGCGACTGTCTGAACGTGTGATCATGAGGAGACCGGGGCACAGCCGCTTCGGAGCCGAGTTGACCCTAGCCATAACCAGAGAGCTGTAGGATCTGGCTGAGCGTCAACACCAGAACACCTGCACTGATGCTTGATTGCTCCATGATGGTGGGATGCATGGTGTCCCCCCTCCCCACAACCTCACTCCAACCATGGGACTGTGGGCCGACCATGGGGTAACCCACCTGAGGCGACAGTTCAGCAACGTCCGTCCGGGACCTTGAACACTTCCCTGAATTGAAATGTGGTAGGCCGTGGCTTCTGTTATGTAAATAGAGCCGCCACACCGCAAAATAGAGGTTGGGCAGGGATGTCGAAGAATGCAGACTGAGGTACCACGGCAGTGAGTAAGTGTTAAGCCACCACAGCACAGGGGTTGGACGTGCACACGCATTGTGAGGGTGGACGCTCGGGTCGAGCTGTCTCACGGTCACATAAGGCAGAGCTAGCGCGACGAGCAAGGTTGACGACTGGCTGGGGGTACCGTTCGGCATCGATGGAGTGAAGCTGCGCCCACAGTTCGTGCAAACAGACGTCAGAATCACGGGAGAAGTGTGTTTTGCCTGGAGGCATTCACGGGTATGATCTTTGTTACCCAATAAACCCGCTACCTATGAAGCTATGCGCGTACTCACCGCTACCCATTCGTAATTAGTTGTACCCATCCGCTGGCCACCCAATTGCATTTTTCAAAGGCTCACGTTCAAAAGTATGGAAGAGTTTCGGGGCATACTGTTTGTGTTGGTTATCGTGACAGCAGTGCAAATGGAGCTAATTGTGGCGGAAAGAAGTGCGAGCGGTATTTTTAAGCTTTAAAGTATATATATATATATATATATATATATATATACAAATTTATACACATATATACATATCTAAATATATGTGCGTGCATGCATGCGTGCATGCATGCGTGCATGCGTGCGTGCGTGCGTGTGTCCGTCCGTTCGTCCGTGTGTGTGTGTGTGTGTGTGTGTGTGTGTGTGTGTGTGTGTGTGTGTTGTGTGTGTGTGTGTGTGTGTGTGTGTGTGTGTGTGTGTGTGTGTGTGTGTGTGTTGTGTGTGTGTGTGTGTGTGTGTGTGTGTGTGTGTGCGTGTGTGTGCGTGTGTGTGTGTGCGGTAAGCTCTCCAGGATGTCGAAGCTTCCCGACTTTTCGGAAACGGCATACCCATACCTGTACCCGTGCCCTGGATTTTACATGAGTTGTAAGTTTTTACGCATCTATATCTTCATTGTCCTGGTTTTTCTCCCAGGAACGAGACTCACCACTGTCTTATCTGCCCTGGATTTTCCCAAAATACATAGCCAGCCCAGTCTGTTACCCATTTCAGATGACTGCCCATGAGTTTGCCCACCCCTGAAGTCCTGTAGTTATCACCGATGGAGTCACAACGAGGAACATTAAACTTCAATCAGCTTATGATATTGCCATCATGCTGTAACATAAAATGCTGCTGCCAAATTACGGCGCCCTTCGATACCCCATCCTGTGAGACGGCGCGCCTGCGGCGGTCGTTCACTTAGCGACTCTGGTGTGTGCACTACACCGTGCAGCCGAGTGTGTCATCGGATTAGGCGACCGCCTGAGCATGTGATGGAGTTCGATCGTTCCCCTGAACGGCTGGTGGGAATGGCATGTGATGGACGAGGCTAAGCAGGAGAGAGAGATAGTGGTGATGTAGTTGTAGTGCCGACCAACTAACAATAAGTAGTAAACCTAGAGTTTGCGCCAATAGTATGCCCGAGCTACGTAAGCTGAAGGCACGTTCTAACCCGTCAAGTAAGCAAAGGTTTGCATAAACACAAAGCAAGGCAGCCAGCACGTTCTGCAGTAGTCACCTGTAGATTGCGGAGCAGATAAACAGACGAAAAATCAAACCGCAACCCTACCGCATTACATGAAAATGACTTCAAATCTAACCACTGCCATCTCCCTTCCAGCTGTTAACGAGGCCCCACCGCCGTCGGTCTCATGGTAACACCCCGCGGCAGCCACCCCAGTCCGCCCCGTCCCCCGTGCTGCGAACCCGCGCGCTCGCCGCCGCTAGCCGCCCCTATCTGCTGCACGGAGCACCCGAGCTCCAGCTGCTGCTCTACCGCTGCGAGTCCCACCTCGCGGCAGTCCCGCCCCAGCCCGCAGCGCTCCCGAGCCCCGGCCGCCGCTCCGGCGTCCCGGCCGCAGCTCCGTGTCGGCCTCGAACGGCGGCCGGCTCGCCGCCCAGCCGCGGGCGTCTCGACAGGGCGGGACTGCACAGCCGGACGCCTCTCTCGCCGCGCACAGTCGAGCCGCCGCCGCGCCAGCGCCACAGTCTATGTCGATGCAATGCGATATACCTTCGCCGAGGGTGTCCCGCCGGGACGGGTACATCGTGTTACAGAGAGTGGGGTGAGGCAGGCTCCGGGGCTAAATAAGACAAATGGACACTGTGGACAACTGTTTGTGAATCGCACGGCCGATGGAAGACACGGGAAAATATGCAGGCAGTTGTCTTGTGCTACTCCATCACGAGACGAGAGTAGGGCAAGCTTTTCCGCATATTTGACCAACAGTGCGCTTGCTCACTGCCTATATATGTTCTGAGATTTTCAGAGATATTAGGTAATGCACATGCATAGATCCGCCTAATACCAAACGAGACAAGAACATGGTATTAACAGAGACAACCACAGCAGATTCATGGGATCCAAATGGTTCACCCCATGACTGCAGTATGTGGAGGGAGAATGCCCACTAATTATTTACGGAAGCAGAGCGCATCGGCAAATTGTTGTTTTATGAAACGCACACCAAGTGGCAGTGCGCTGGCCCGATTCATTTAAAACCTTTCTGTAGTTTAACACGATTCCTCCTAACGCTATCTTAAATCTGTGAAGGGCATACCGTGTGTTGTGTGCGGAGGAGAGAACGGGATAGTGGTACTCTCAGTTAGCGATACTTTAGTGCACCAGTGAACACAACAAGCGAAACTGACAACATTGCAGATCATAGGGAATTGTATTAAAGAGCATTTAGACAGATGAAATATATTAGAGGTGAAAAACAACTTTTGAGCTGAAAATTGTAATCTTATTCTAAGTAAAGATAAGCCTTTTGGATGACACAATTTCTTTATTTGCAAATGTTTTTATTCGGCTGTTCAAGGGTCGTGGTTAGTTTAAAGGGCCTCGGGTGAGCCATGGGACCGCCATGCCAACACTCCCAGGGTTGGAGACTGCCCTCCTCGGAGACGGATCGTACGGCAGCATTATCTGACCGCTGCATCCTCTCTGAGCACCTTGGCAAAGGATGTGGACCGCCCGCCCCCTCATTCAAGAACCCGCCGATCGGGGAATAAATGGTGTGAGCGATAAGCACGCACTGCCCCGTGTATCGCGCTTTGCCAAACGCCGTACAGGACATTCCAACATTGCGACACGTGTAGGGTATGAATCTCAAACGCTCAACATAACTCGATGTGCACCATACACACTTTTTGATAGCCACTTAGTCCACATTTAAGCAAAACATCGCCAATACGTGACTCGCTTTTTTAATGCTTCGGTGGGAACACAGCGCAAACGATGCGTCTCAGATGCGGTCAAGAGCCAAGCAAGAACAGCCCGCACCTGGCCCAATTCTCGTCTGGATGACGTTTTTATTACTAAAAGCTTTCCGTTATTAGCTCAGCTGAGTCCATTAACTATTCGTAAGCATCTGCGTCTGAGAACGGCCGCCGAGGGCCACTAACCTTGGAGTAGTCTCCTGCCGTTGTGGTGTCACGGTAGTAGATGAAGTAGCCCTCTATCGGCGACGCCTGCAAGTTGTAGTACATCCACGAACACCGGATGCCATTGGGACCCTCTGAGCTATGCATGGTGATGATGGGTGCTCCTGGAGGCTTTGACTTCTTACTCATGCGGATAATCTTGACTTTTCGTGAGTTTGGTCCGTGTTTGTTGTCTTTATTTTCGTAAACAGCTAGCACGCGGAATCTGTGAACAATGAAACCGATATCATGTCACTTGCATACCGCCACACTTGCCTAAGCAGATGCTTCCACCACATAAGACACCATTATACGAAAGTTTACAGACCACAGACGACCCTTTCATCCTCTGTCTTGCTTCATGCTGCATCCTCGCAACACCCCGCTTGTCCGGGGCAGGCTGCACGCGTCAGCCACGAGTGGGCCGAGAGCCCCGTGGGAGGGGGGACCCCAACCGGATACCCAGCGCATATGCGGGGGTCAAAGCTCGGCGGTTGGTCCGCCAGGAGCATGCAAGTCTGCTCCATCATTAACCACTTTTCTTCATCCCACAGACCTGAAATCATTGTTTCTGGTCGAAATGGCTCTAATCCAAACAACCAAACTTACAGCTGCCAGCATTTAGTATATTAAGAAAAGCTCCCGAAACGGGCTTTAAGTTCCTCAAAGCTGAGATCATAACACACCCATTAGCAAGTCGAACAACACACAAACGCCCCAGCCACCAACAAACCGACTCAACAAGCGCGTTCCGGACCGCATCGCAGCCGCCCAGGACCGCCACCGCCGGGAGACGAGACAAACAGCGCACTCACTTGTACTTGGCGCCGAGCTGCAGCTGGCCGACCTCGAACGAGCGAGCCGTGCCGGGCACGTCCGAGTCGAGCGTCTGCCAGGCGTGCAGACGCCGCGGCGCGCGCCGGTACTGGATCTTGAAGAAGAGGATGGCCAGGCCGTCGTTGGGCGGCACGTCCCACTGCAGCATCACCGAGCTCTCCGAGATGGGGTACACGCGGGGCGCGCCAGGGGGCACCATCAGCGCTGCCGGACACACGGGTCGGGTCACGTCGGGTTGGATTGACTCGGACAAGATGAGATAAGATCAGGTCAGGTCAGATCAGGTATGGCCGAGTCTGGTCAGCTTAAATCCGCTCGGATCGGTCCGGCCCGGTTTTGGTTTGGTTTGGCTTGATTTGGTTCTCACCGATCTGGTCTGGTCTGGTCTCCCTCCCCCACCGTGCTCAACCCCACCTCTCCTCCCACCGTGCCCAACCGCGCCTCTCCTCTCAACGTGCTCAACACCGCCTCCCCCACCGTGCTCACCCTCGCCTGCCCTTCTGGCGCCGTGACTGCGCCGGTGACTGCCAGTGTGACGGGGCGCTGGGGACGCCGGTGAGGTAGGCATGGCTGTCCGGGACGGCAGCACGTCCAGCGATACGGTCGTCTTCGGGATCACCTGCCGGACAAGAGCAGCACGCTTTTTCCAGCTCTGAGGCACGGCTGAGGGCGTGCGCTGGGAACTGCCGGGCTCCAAAAAGCAGCTGACTGAAGAGCCGATTCGTAATAAGAAGGTGGTGCGACACGCCTGCTCATTATATTCCATACGTCTTTGTGACGCATGGACGGGCGCAAAACTGCATTCCGCAAACAGGGCAGGTATGGGCAATAACGCTAGGTGAAACCCGCGCCGCAAATTTCTTACAGAGTGTCTATATTCAGCGGGTGCAGAAAACTCGCGGCAAGCCTCACTGTGCATCTACTGCGGCAGTGACCCTGCGCTGGTGACAAGCCAGCGCAGCAGCGCAACCGGCCGCTGAGCCGCTACCTTAAGAAGCACGGCGGTCTTGGCATGGCCCGCCTCACTGCGGCCGAAGCACTGGTACAGGCCGGCGTTCTCCCGAGTCACGGCGTCGAACAGGAGCCGGTCGCCGTCCAGCCGCGGCCGGCCGTCTCCCACCAGCGGCCGGCCGTCCAGCACCCACTCGAGCCGCGGCGGCGGCCAGCCGCGGCCCGAGCAGCGCAAAGACGCCGGTGAACCCTCGGGCACCGTCAGGTCCGAGGGCGAGGTGTCCACCGTTGGCGGTTCTGGTGAGGAAAGCGAGCGTCAGGTTAGGACAGCCGGCGAAGCCTCTACCGACGGTGCATTTGGAGATAGGTCAGATCAGGTCGGGTCGGGCGGGGAGAGTTTAGGAGAATTCAAACAGCTCCAACACAGGAGCCATACCAGACCAGCGTGAGCAGCACAAACCTAGCGCTATCACGCTGGCCAGAGCCCGCCTGACAGCCGCGTCTTAAGGTGCGATATCCCTCACCTGTGACGCGCACGGCAGTGGCGGCGGTGAGCGACCCCTCTGAGCCGGTCACATCGCACGCGTAGTCGCCCTCGTCGGCGGCCCGCAGCCGGGAGATCTCCAGCCGGCCGGCCAGCTGCACGTAGCGGTCCGACCAGCGGCCGTCCAGCCGCCTCCAGGACACGGCGGGCAGCGGCCAGCCCTCCGCCGCGCACTCCAGTCTGCGAAGCGCACCGGCGGCGGTCAGAGCCGGCGCGCAGGGGCACGCGTCAAGCGAAATGCGCGTGTGTTTGAGCGCGCGTCATTGGGGATTTACGATGCGTCTTGCAGCCAAGGCTATATGGCGACGCCTGCCTGCCTTTCTCGCTTTGACCAGAAGGGCGGGCACTGCGGGAAACCAAACCCCGCATCTCTAGTTTCCCGGCGTAGCAGCTTAACCACTGCACTAGCGGTAACCCCAAGTGAAATTCGAGCGCGCTCATGAGCACGGTTTGGTGTTGTGAAGGACGTCGTGTCTAAGGGACACCGTGGCAGCCTTTGCCGTGTTTTTTTGTTTGCCTTTGCGGGGTATGGAGTCAAGACAGCCTACAAATTTGATCAAACGAGAGGATCAGGTTAGAAAAAAAATAATCGAATTCGATTACACGTCCATCAACTTTTCCAGTACATCAGAGCAAAGCGGCTGGCAAATCTCCGGATTGCGGTAAAGGCTGGCCTAGCCTGGCCTGGCTGGCACATGTCGATAAGGCACGACATTGAATGAACAGCTTTTTACTTTTTGGCACGACTCAACGTCCAAGGCACAAAGCCTCAAACTTGTCGGAAACGACAACAGACAGAATAAACGCAGCACTAGTGAAGAGCACCTCTTGCATGGAGTTATGGCATCACCACATACCGCTCACACAACATGACCAGTCGCGATGACTGGCTTATAGAGCAAGCTGAATTTAGGCTGTGGTCATTAGGCTGCGAGCCGCTTTGTGCAGACCGGCGGCGTATGACAATAATCAGGTCGAATCTTGGTCAGGCGCGAGTCTGGTTGGAGTTAAGGTGCGGTGCTAGGCGATGGGCGGTCGTGAATATAGTGCACCTGAACCCTCGGTGCCTTCGACGTGGCGGCCGTCTAGAACTGGACAGTACGACATGGCCAAAGGAGGCGCGATCTGTGCGGGTGGGGGAGGGGAGCTGACCTGAGGGTGTCTCCGGCTGCGGCGCGGTACTCGACGCGGGGCCGCACTGTCAGCCGCGGCGGCCGACTCTCCGCCGCCTGGCGCACCTCCAGCCGGGTGGCAAACCGTGCTGCACCTGGTGTCCGGATCGAGGATTACGCGCCTGAGCAGGTGTACAGCCCGGCGTCCGCGCTGCTGACGACGGTCAGGAGAAGGCGGGGCCGCCAGAGAGCAGCACCGCCGTGTCTGGGGATGGGCAGGTGGCACCACCGGGTCAGGCAGACCAGCGGGGCATGCATGGGCACCTCCAACGCAGACGCAGTGATACCGATCTGGGTCCTCAGCCGCCAGAGTACAGCACTAGTTTGTGCACGACAGTCAGTACGCGCTCTAATCCCCTTCAACTGAAGCAGTTTGAATCAGCACACGCCATGTTCAAATTAATAGTGCCTACTGGAGCTCGAGTGACGACGAGTCGTCGAGAAGTTTATTCATCAGATGCCAGGGGACGCTTCCGCCGCTTATGTCCTACGTAGGTGCATCATAGTATTATGCAAAGAATAGGTAAGTTTTCGGTCATATCCATTTGGGCAAAATGGCAACAGCCACGGAATGCTACATGGTAATAAATGATCACACGACATGCTTTACACGCGTAAAAATCCTATATCCACGGCCTTACGGCGCTGGTAATTTTGGTTGCTTGTGCTACTGTCTGATAAGGTTCCTTTCACTCTCCGATCTTTTCAAGCCATTGTAAGCCACCTCCTTCTGCACTATGCGTCGCATCCTTATCTGAATTTAATAAGTCATAATTAGGGTAGGATATGAGTATTTTCATTGAAACAGAGGGCGTAAATATAATTTGCTGTTAGGACCAAGTAAGTCTAAAGCGACAATAAACAATAGCTAACTAGCCCCCCGTCTCAAGGTCACACTCTCGGCACTCGGTGCCAGTCGGTGATAGCAGCACTCACCCTCCTGCGGCGCTCACTCACCCTCCTCCAGCACTCACCCTCCTCCTCACCCTCCTGCGGCGCTCGCTCACCCTCCTCCAGCACTCACCCTTCCTCCTCACCCTCCTGCGGCGCTCACTCACCCTCCTCCAGCACTCACCCTCCTCCTCACCCTACCGCGGCGCTCACTCACCCTCCTCCTCACCCTCCTGCGGCGCTTACTCACCCTCCTCCAGCACTCACCCTCCTCCTCACCCTCCCGCGGCGCCAGGGGCCGGCCGTCGCGGTAGAACTGGACGGCGGCGGGCGGCGCGCTGGCCGGCGGAGGACACGCCAGCGAGACGGAGCCGCCGGGCGGCGCCACCAGCGTCGCGTTCTGCCGCAGCGCGAAGGGCTCTGTGTGGGCCACCTGCACCGAGGCCGGCAGAGAGGCCAGACCGATCGGTGCGATCCAGGCCATGCACTGTCGGGCGGACAGGGCGGATATGAGCGGCGGGCAGGGCAGACACGAGCGGCGGGCAGGGCAGACACGAGTGGCGGGCAGGGCAAGACACGAGTGGCGGGCAGGGCGGACGTAAGTGGCGGGCAGGGCGAACATGAGTGGCGGTTACAGCTGATGGCTGGACACGGGTGGTGGTCACGGCTGATGGCTGGACATGGGTGGCGGTCACAACTGATGGCTGGAGACGGGTGCCGGTCAGAGCTGATGGTTGGACACGGGTGGCGGTCGCAGCTGATGGGCGGACACTGGTGGTGGTCACAGCTGATGGGCGGACACGGGTGGCGGCCACAACTGATGGCTGGACACGGGTGGAGGTCACAGGTGATGGCTGGACACGGGTGGAAGTCACAGCTGATGGCTGGATACGGGTGGAGGTCACAGCTGATGGCTGGACACAGGTGGAGGTCACAACTGATGGCTGGACACGGGTGGTGGTCACAGCTGATGGCTGGACGCGAGTGGTGGTCACAACTGATTGCTGGACACGGGTGGTGATCACAGCTGGCGGATCTGAGTGATGAAAGTGCCAGACTATGTCAGGCTGGCGTCCACGTGCAGTCACCGACTGACCCTGTACTCTCCGGTATGCCGCCGGTACAGATCCGGATCCTGTCCGATCCGGATCCGCAGCCGGCCCGGTCGCACGTCTATCGTCGGGTCGCTGCCAGGTTCCAGGGGCTGCCAGTCGCGCAGCCATCTAGCGAGAGAAAAAGACACTGCTGACATCAGATTTCACCTCACGATGAGCCCCGGCTGGGTTTGGCGGGCGACGGCACGCCTTGTGCCAACTTGCCAAACGCAAAATGGACCACACGTAAGTTACAGATAGCTGACATGAATGGCTGACACAAAACCGACAAAGCAGGACAGATGGAATGTTTGGAGACATGGAACACCAGCAGTATGTCACCTATCACAACGACTTCTTGGCAGTGATGTGTACAGTTGTAGCACTTCAAAAATGTAGGCTATTAGTAACCCCAGTGGCTTAATTTCGTTTGAGATGCAGAACCACATCAAGCTTGTTTTTCACCTATAGCCTCTAATTCCACCGCTAAGACATCTCTTGAAACGCGGCACTCGACAAAGGATTTCACAAACTTCTCTGTTTCGCTCATTCCTTCAGCATTTTGGCAGTCGCTTGCAGCGGTGCATAGACCAAGCACGTCTGGGACGGCCAGCGGCTGGACCAGTGACGCGGTGCTCACCCGAGGTGGTCGACGGCCAGGTTGGTGGCACATGTCAGGACCGCCTCGCCACCAGGCAGCGCCACCACCGACTGCGGCTCCTTCACGAAGAAGATTCCCAGACCTGCGGGTTAGGTGCGGCGCTGTCAAGAGTCAAATCCAGGGGGAACGCCGAAAGTGAGCGTGGAGCGCCCAGTGCGGGACGCAGTATGGCGCATGGCGTGTCCAACAGCGCGTACTGTAATCGGCAAGAGTTTATGGTAAACAGCAGCTAGGGGTATTTTGCCGACAACATCCCGTGTTTACTCTGACCGCACGTAGCCTCATGGATATCATCACAGCGTGGCTTCAGATTTGTGGGAAGTAGATCTAGCTCCTGTTCATTACTGAACACGCCTTAAGGAGAAGCGGTTGGCACCTAACATATTGTTCCAGATATGAAATAACCTCCTTTCTACTGGCTCGGTAAGCATACTGCATGTGATCCATACTGTCCTGGTTACTGATAGATGTGTATGATGCAAGCGTCGACTTGGTTCACCTTTGATGAGACATGTGCACAGGCGTAATAATTGGACATAAAAAGTAATCGCATTAAAGTAATCGCGTAAAAAGTAAATGCGTAGAATAGGTTGTCCTTTCACATGCATTAAATTGCCCAAGCCGTCGGTCATTCAGGCATCTGTCGACAGCTTTGGAACAATTTCAGTATCTTATGCCTATTTCCGAGCAAAACTATCATCAGTTCTTGAAGATAAGGCATCATGGAAGTGACGTTTATCATCTAAACTGTTCGTTGTTGAGGGACGGTGCGACGGCTGAAGCGATCTCAGATGAGCGTCAGTCATGTGGAGCGGAAGCTGGCGCGTAGGTGGTGCGGCACACGTGTCTTACAGCACGACACGGGAGCATCGCGCATGTGTCTTACAGCACGACACGGGAGCATCGCGCATGTGTCTTACAGCACGACAAGTGAGCATCGCGCATGTGTCTTACATCACGACATGGGAGCATCGTGCATGTGTTTTACAGCACGACACGGGAGCATCGGGCAAATGTCTTGCAGCACGACACGGGAGCATCGCACACGTGTCTTACAGCACGACCAGTGAGCATCGCGCGTGTGTCTTACAACACGATACGGGAGCATCGCGCATGTGTCTTACAGCACAAGTGAGCATCGCGCATGTGTCTTACAACACGACACGAGAACATCGCACACGTGTCTTACAGCACGACAAGCGAGCATCGCGCATGTGTTTTACAAAACGACACGGGAGCACCGCGCATGTGTCTTACAGCACGACACGAGAACATCGCACACGTGTCTTACAGCACGACAAGTGAGCATCGCGCATGTGTTTTACAAAACGACACGGGAGCACCGCGCATGTGTCTTACAGCACGACGCGTGAACATCGCGCACAGCTCGAGAACCACGCGGTATGCTCGCCAACGTTTTCACTATCTTACTTCAGCGTACTTGGGTCGCCCGATGCTCTCTTTCGACATGATTAACAAATCAAACGCAATTAAGCAACTAGCTGACCAACAGCTCATTTTCCAAAGCTGCAGCGACGAACATCAACCAGACAATAAGTCTGAGATGCTACAAGCCACCTTGATTGCCGCGCGACTTTCAAAATGGCCTGCAACTCTGCAATCAGCGGCTGCACCAAGCGTCGCTTCTGGTATGCCGACTGTTTCCATGACCCGTCCGCACAGTGATTAGGCTGCACCCAACACATATCTCGGGCGCCTTGGTTGTGCCGACAAAGGCAGCGGTGCCAGAGGCGGCTCCGCCCACCCATCTCCTCACACCTCGGCTCTGGCTCTGGCCCGGCCTCACACCTCGGCTCTGGCTCTGGCACGGCCTCACACAACGGCTCTGGGTCTGGACCGTACCTTACACCTAGGCTCTGGCTCTGGCTCTGACCCATACCTCACATCTCGACCCTGGCTTCAGACCGGGACCTCACACCTCGACGCTGGCTCTGACTCATACCTCACATCTCGACTCTGGCTTCAGACCGGGACCTCACACCTCGACTCTGGCTCTGACTTATACCTCACATCTCGACTCTGGCTTCAGGCCGGGAGCTCACACCTCGGCCGATCCCCGACACGGCGGCTGGCGAGCCGGACCAGCCGACAGGCGGCAGGCGGCAGGCGGCGGCGCCAGCTCGGCCGCTGACAGGCTGACGGGCAGCTGCAGGAGGAGCCCGCTGCTGGATGGGTACCACACCAGGCAGCCCTCTCCATCAACACGGCATGTGGCGAGAGGTATCGTACTACGCGACTGCGGGGCGTTGAGTTCAGACGGCAAAAATAACTGAGGGTTGGTGATGCTCCATTTCGCAGGGCTGAACCGCTGTGAGAAGCGGCGGGGGATCAAATAAGAAGAAAATTGTTGCATGCAGAATGTACGATGCGCTTCACATCAGGCCACTGGAGAGGTGTCACTTCAGCAGGCTCAGTAACATCTGCCCGGATCACATTGCTACAGATACACACCCGCATGTGTGACTCCTGTGCGACGATGCGGATCGGATGCGGATGCGGATCCTATGTGGATCCTATACCTATGTGTCTCGATCTTACCATCAGAGTCGCACATGATCCATACTTATGCGCCTTGTACTCTGCGCCTGTCTTGGCCACGACGTGCCATCCGGGTTGTAGTTCAACCACGTTTGTTCCAAGGCTGCCTGTCTATCTTGTCTGTTCCGAAGTGACTGTTGCTGTCTTGGACGACCTGTCTGCGTGCGGGATCAGTCAGCTTGTTTGTGTCTATCCCAAGACAATTTATTCACTTCTCTGTCGCCCAAGGGCGATGCTGCGATCTTGTTGGAGGGTGGAAAGCTCTGTATTCTTGAGGCCCCGACCATGCAAAGGCTTCCTCGGGCTAACTGACTTTTCAATATGTTCCGGCTGATTGTGCTTGTGGCTACTTTGTAATGCAATGTTTAATTATGTATGTGCATAATTTCCGGTCCTGCCGACAGTGACAAAGTCGTTTATGTTTCCTTACACCCAAAGTCATATCTCACTTGTCCGAGGCACGGGTGACTGTCAGCCGTGCCAGATATATGCGAATTGATTTAACATCGTGCCTACCAAACGGACGTTGGGGGCCGCCTTTTTGGCAATGATATGTGGGAACATAGCCATCATGTGTGGGATTCTACGATCTCAGTGCAGCTCTAGCTTTCAGAGATTTGCGTAAAACCATCCAACAAGTCTGCATGACTTATCCCATTATTGCTGGCAAGCATGTGCCTGGATCCCGAGGGTGGATCCAGCATTCCATTAGGCTCCTTGCTTATGGGATCCTGGGATCCCTTTCCGGAACCTCAGGCACATGTCCCAATTGACTGAAGCGTCCTCTCGAGCCAAACAAACGCCTTCTCTCCGCCGCGACGGGGTTCCTGATCATGAAAAGGCAGCCTCTGTTCCGAATGCGGTCTCCCGCCTTGCTGCGGGAGATGTGAATCCCTCCTCTGTTCCCTACCTTGGAATGTCACTGCACAGAATATCAAGTGAGAATATTGACTGAGATAATCGTGCGCTGATCATCTCAGTCATTAATCTTCTGTTATTGTCTTGATAAAGACATTTTGCCAAAATGTCAACCAATCTGTTACTTCATTCTTCAGGGTTTTCTCCGAGGAATACGGCTGTTGCTACCGTCTAATCTATGTAAATAATGCTCCTCACGAATGCACTGAACAACCCCTTGAAACTTGGCATGTTTGCCCAAGCATCGTTTTTACATGCTGTGTCAACATTAAAGGGCAAACATATCCGGGAGTCCTGGGCCACATTATGCGCGGGCGTTCATTGCAATTGGCTATGTTCTCCTCAATGTCGATGTCTATGTGATAAAAGTAAAATTTGCCTACTGTTTAGTCCTTCGGAGTTCAAAGAAGAGACGTGTGCATAAAAGTATGATCTAATATAAACCGAATGTACCATTGTTGGCGGCGGTAGTTTCAGCACAGCAGATATTGGGGGATGCATAGCAGAATGAGGAATACTGACAGCAGCCTTTGCTGCCGTACAGTCACATGGTTGTTTGCAGCAGCGAACAGTCTGACACTTTGCATTGACCAAGGCGTAGGATCAAATAACTACCCGTTCATTTGCCTATTAGTCTTGCAGGCGCTTTAGGTGAAACAGTTACGTGTATGAAGTACATAGAAGCAATATTTGATATTCCGTGCAGGGACGTTCCAAAATAGAGAACGGAGAAGGTATTCGCATTTCCGGGTAGGCAAGCAGACATGTTTGCCTTTGCTGTCTAACGACAGACTGGGCGCCTGCTCACCTGGCTTGCCCGAAGGCGCCGGCAGTGCTGTTGCTCTACAGAAGGAAGGCGTAATTCGCATTCTACATTTTGAGAGACACGCCCAGACATATCTCGCTTTGGCCCGAAGCATTGGCGAAGTTCCCCCTGAAAAATGCTATTGCACTCAACGACATGCGGTATAGTTCATTGCACCAGCTTACGACACACATCGTCCCTCTTTCGTGCAGCAGTCCAACCCGAGGCAGCGCATTACATCCGGGACTTCGGCTTCCGCGGGCGCCCAACCGCTGTTTCGCATTACAGCCCGCTGGCCGCAGAGAAAACACTACTAAATCACCGCTGGTAGCATCCCGCCGATGACGGACGGCCCTCCCCACTGGGCTGCCTACTGAAGTAGGAGTGGGGGGGGGGGGCATGGGAGCTAACGGCGCGTGACCGGGACCGTGACAACATCAAAGGCGCCGACGGAAGCCGGCTGAGAGATGACCGTCCAGATTGGGTTGTGAAAAGCGAGAGACCACCGCAGTCACCGTCAGCACCCAGCAGACTGTAATTAGAGGTCTTCGCGGACCGGCTTCCGTCCCGGGTGGGACTGGACTGGTTCAGGAGAACCACAAGCCACACGGGTTGAAGCCGGGTCGTGCACCCAAGATTGTCGGCATAAGTTGACCGGGGCCAATTGACGAATCTGGCGTGATACTTCACACCTCAAACCCAAATGTCCAAATCTCTAATGTAGGATATCAAATGCTTCAAGGTCACAAATGCACCGGCAAGAGATACTTCTTCGCAAGATATGTTAGGCCGGGCTGAAGCGCAATGGGCATATGTGGGCCAGTGACAACATGTTTCCCATGATATATTCAAGCGAATGTCATTCCGCACGCATGAAGAGGTGCAACTCACGCACTTCTGCACATGTCTGCACCACATGCACAGACTGACACCCGGCACTCCATGTCTACACCCGGGTTCAGGGCCGACCGCGAGGCTTCTGTCATCGCGACACGCTGCCGCTGCGCTGTACCGCGCTGTTGCAGGGGGACAGGCGGCGCGGCGTGACCAGTTGGGGTCCGGTCGTCCCTCCCCCCTCGGGCACGAGCGACCGTCATCCGTCACCGTCACCGGCCTCGGTCGGCCATCTGTCATCGGCCGGCGCAGTCAGCGGACGGACCGGCCGCGGCGGACGCGGTCAGTCGGCTGAGCCGGCTCCGCCGCCGGCGACCGGCGGGTGCCGCGCGCCGAGCACCGGAAGCCGGCGCGAGCGCTGGTGGAGGACGGGAGGACGGTTTGCAAAGGGCAGTGAGGCGAGGGAGCTGCGAGACTGGCGCTTGTGGAAACCAAGCAGGGTTGTGCCACCATGGGTTCCAATTTTTCGAAGGGGATGTCGAGAGCTTACGGCGATTGATTAAGGCAACGGTGTGCAGGCAGGCGGTCAGTGTAAAAAGAAGACGTGAAGCGAGTTAAAGCCACTCAGAAATGACACGCAAACACTTCACGTCGGCTGTAATGCCGCCGCCTGTAAGTGTGTTCAAAAGGCCCAAGCATGTCCTTCGGAGTACCAATGAACAGAAGTGAGTCCCCGAGCTTCGAAATCAAACATAAGGAACCACCTGTGACGGCCACGCTCGTCTACTCGGAGCGGACGAGCGAGGTGCGGACATGGTGCGAGGTCTCCACAACTGAGACCAGGGGGCGCCAGCAGCCGGCTCTCCGGATGGGAGACCCTGTCAGCGCCAGCTCTCGGCCGCGCCCCTCAAAGGCCGCACCCAGCCGACCGTGCGGTGGTCGTGCGCCCGCTGGCAGCGTGCTGCCGCCAGGGAGAGGCGGCCAGTGCCAAGGACGGCTTCCGCCGCGCTAGATTCGCGCAGCTGTGATCTGGGAGTACCGGGCAGAGCGGGCTGAAGCGCCGCCGAAGCTGCGCAGCCAGGCACGCAGCCAGAGCTGTCAAAAACGGGGGCCGCGAGCCAGTCTTGATTGATGAACAATCCGTATTTGTCACCACCGCCTCTTTCTGTCGTGTTCGGCCTCGTGTGCCCGTGCTCGTGCACTTCGCGAGAAGACAAATCGCTGACTGGTAAGGCGGCTTGCTGACACTTGTGCAAGTCACCAGCACACCATCGCAGAACTAATCCTTGAAGGCATTTAACATGCATAGGAATAACACGTGTTGGCGCAGGCGGAGAGATGCTTATAGGGCTGTCAGCAGTCCACAATCAACGATCTATTCCGAAAACAGCCGTGATAGGACTTTGTAAAGGAAAAGCCCCACGGCGAAAATCTACTAAGTTGGATCCATTGTTCGACACGGCGTTTGGTGGGAGCCGATACTAAGGACATGCTAACGAGCTTGGCTGTTGAATAATGTCTATCTGTGACGATTTATTAGCCACGCGACAAACTAGCAGAGTGATTGCTTATTTGAGCTTGAGCGCGCGCCGACAGCCGACCACACGTCTCCCATGCAGATGAGCCCGATGCAGCGAAATGACGATCCATCAGCGAGCCAGCCGGCCGGGAAGCCTCAGTGATATCTCGGTCCACCGGTCGAGCCCCGGGGTTGCGTGAGCCGACGCCTCTCTGCCTCTCATCACCCGATCGTAATGACGGCCTGCGGTGCTATCACCTGCTCACGTGCCGCCGCCTCATCGCGCGCCTCGCCCGCCGCCACGCCGAGCGCGACGCCTCACCTTGCTGGGCGGCGATGAGGCAGATCCATCCGAGGGCGACCAGCAGCCGGAGAGGGAACATCTCACAGACGCTGCCGTGCAGCACCCATCGCCTGCAACATCGGACCGGCGTCAGCGGCGTCACCAGGGGACCGGCGTCAGCGGCGTCACCAGGGGACCGGCGTCAGCGGCGTCACCAGGGCGCAGGACCGGCGTCAGCGGCGTCACCAGGGGACCGGCGTCAGCAGCGTCACCAGGGCGCCGGGTCGCAGAAATTAGTTGGGAATGCGCCAACAAAATGACTATACATACCTCCGAAAAACCAAAAGCGGACTTCTCCCCAAATTTTACCAACCGCCTTCTCCAAGTTGGGACTGGAGCCCTCTAACTGAATGGGAGGCCGCGCCGTCGTCTGTGCCGGTCACAGGTCCCTGACGGGTCGCGCCGGGGTGCCAGGCGGTGCACAGGTCCCCAGGAGGTCGGGCCGGGGTGCCAGGCGGCGTTCATCCGCCAACTCGACAGACGCTTAGTCAGCAGCGAACGGCCACGGCACCGGTCGAAGGGCATATAATTCAGTATCCCGTGTGGCTCGTTTATAGCAACATGACAGGGGTTCTTCATCGACAAGGTTATTACTGAGCACCATAAACAGCAGAGGCGGCTGCCGCAGGTCTGCGCCGGCCTTGACCAGTCGTAGCATGCCTCACACTCCGCCGAGGTAAGCTCGGTACGGTACCGGGCTGCAACAAGCGATCGCTGTTCAAGGAACATAAGGCTGCAGTCAGGGAGATTCGAAATCTTAGGCATGTTGCTGCCGGCCCGGAGGTATGCTCAGATCGTATCCGTTCATCACCAATAGCTTATGCACTACATGGCAACACACCGCTTATCCCACGCCTCCATACAGCAAGGAACACGACTGGGTAATTTGAGATCCTTATGATGCATTGCTAACTGACAGCTGTCCTGAACGGCGTCTCTATGCCGTAATTCCCAACAATCATTAACACGATGCGCCGCGAAGTAAGAGATCCATTTGTCTGCGAAGTAATCGACCGCCCGTCCATGCATACCGACTTCATTATCTCACCGTTTGGGTATGTGTATGCGACTCAACTCCGGCGGCGGCACATCGCACACCGCACGGCAGCTGTGTGCGATGTGCCACTGATCCCGACTCCATTATCTCGCCGTTTGGGTATGTGTATGCGACTCAGCTCCGGCGGTGGCACATCGCACACCGCACGGCAGCTGTGTGCGATGTGCAACTGATCCCGACTCCATTATCTCGCCGTTTGGGTATATGTATACGATTCAACTCCGGTGGTGGCACATCGCACACCGCACGGCAGCTGTGTGCGATGCGCAACTGATCCCGACTCCATTATCTCGCCGTTTGGGTATATGTATACGATTCAACTCCGGTGGTGGCACATCGCACACCGCACGGCAGCTGTGTGCGATGTGCAACTGTGATATCCCTGCCCGCATAAAGTGTAGTTATGATCTTGACTTTTATATAGGCCTGTCCACTTTCAGCTACCTCGGTTGTGTTATCAGAAAGTGCGTGTCCTTTGCAGCACTGTCTCACTCTGTCGTATTAAGAGATTCAAATGGCCTCACCCACTGTAAGCGGGTAACGCGAGGGGGGCACAGGGTTAAAAAGGACTCCTGCTGGTAAGAGCCTCCTTCCCCAAGAAAGAGATCCCATACTTAGCCCGACTGATTTCGAGGTGTGGATTTTGTTTGTTTTAATTTTGTTTCTTGCCAGGAGCCAGAGGCCAACGGAAGATGCAATTCTGATTCTATGTTGAAGGTAATTACCTAAAGGTATGAGGCGTAAATGATCGCATGGAATGAGCCGCCGGCACTTTTTTAACGCCGCAGTGAACTTTTTCTAAACCGATAGCCCTCCTGGGATTCGCAGTACATTTGCAGGTTCTACAAAGAAGTGAGGACGGACCCCGTGGATTAAACGTACCTTGCGGACCGCAAGGACTAAGGTCAAAAACTTGTATTGACATGGGCAGCCTCTGTTCGTCTAAGAATGTTCATCTATCGTTCAAATTCAAGTGGCGAAAGAGCATCCAGCATGGTTTTGAACAAACGCGCTCACAGGTTTCAGACATGAACACCGATGCACAGCGTTGCAGTCTCCATTGACCGCGCGGGTTTGGAGTTGTAGCTAGCACTAAGCAGCCAACGAGAGGACGAAGGCGATACATGACTGACAGAAGCACCTTTGAAAACGCTATGACATAAATTTGTAATTAGGAAGGTAGTCCTTGCCATCGATTTCACTGCTGCGATTTCTTCAATAACGGGATAGACTGACATTTACAGCACCGCGAACTCCTCACGTAATTGTGAAATTTGTTTTTTGTGTCGCGCTAACTGTCAATATGCTCAAACGGCAAACGTAATAGGATATATATATATATATATATATATATATATATATATATATATATATATATATATATATGTAATATGCAGTCCAGTTTAATCTTTGAACGGTACGAATAAATTTGAAGTGCTATCAGAACCCTTATTTTGCGACACACGGTCGTTCCCGGGCGTGCTTCGTCCGTCGCCTGGCGTTATCTGCAGCGGCTAACACCGTTAGGGCTGACAGAAGCTGCTACCCCGGCTGTCGGTGTTCTTGGTCCAAAAATATCGAGAGCACGCATGCACGAGAGCACGCAAAGCACGCACGCAAAGCACGAGAGCACGCAAAGACATCTTAGTATAATTTGCTTCATCGGTCTATTCTGAAAAAGGGCGGGGTCCTCAGATAAGGCTGGATCGACTGTGTCAATACGCAATGTTGTCCCCATTTTGATCCATCCTATTGCACTCTAAAAAAGCGCTTACCTCACCTTCGCCGGGCAAGGGGCCCAGTGTGTAGAGAACTAAGGGCACGTCATTTCTTTCAGTCATGGGCCAAATGGCCATTTCATACCAGCCCGGTATGTCTACCGGCTGCCAAGCTGGCGATACATGGCGGGGCCTCCTGCTCGCCCCGGAACCCTTTAGAGGGATACATCACACATCGGTTCCCTCTCCGATATGGGAGATCCTCTCACCGGGCAGTTCTGACCACAGAATCCTGACCCCCCCCCCCCCCCCCCCCACTGACCCAAGAAGGTCCCTTCTCGCCACAGGTGTCCAATGATTGGCACAGAGCCTTCAGTTCGGCTTATCGTGTCCCTGGCTGAAAAGGAGTGGCGGTCCCCAGTTCGGTGCTGAGGCTCCTGATTGGCATTCACTGTTTCACTGTGGACTCTCGTCTTAAGTTTTCATATCTATCTCCTTTCATTGTCAGAGGCCCCCGACCAACGGAAGAGGACCTCTGACATTCAGGGTTCCGTCTCTGTCCCTGTTCTGAAAATGCGCCTCTGGCTGACTTAGAGCCCCCATATGGTATTGGTGATCCCTGAAAGACAAAGGAGCCTCTCATTGCATCAGGAGCCCCGACCAACGTAAATCGCGGGCTCCAGACTTATCCCTGCTTAGGAAATGGACTTCCGGGGCTCAGACCGACACGTAACCGGCTGATCGGTGTTGGTCGTCCCCGGCCCAAATACAGGCCCGCGTCCCAAGGGTTCCCAACCGGTGCAAGGGGCCGTCTGACCGACATTAGGGACGACGGCCCTACGGGCTGGCGTCCTTAATACGTCCTACGGCCAGCCCTTCTAGTTCTTCCGGTGCCTCAATTGGGGCCTTGATCGCCGGTTTCGGGTCCCGTGGGACCTAAGGAGGGGGACACGTGCCTTCCGTGTTGCTCCCTTCCCGCACCCATGACTGCAAGTAATGTGGAAATGCAAGACAAAATGTCCATAAAACTGCCTCACACTAGACGTATCTAGGCTGTGCTGTTCAGAGCTGTAGCTGCAGGTAACGTCAGAACATCTGTCAACAGCAGTTCTATCCGCCTGTTCAACTCTGCTGGCGCCGAGGTCTCGTTAAGATGACGTCCCATGTGACACTCCTGCTCAAATATGGGCTTATTACAAGGGATCTTGATTTGGCCGCTCTTAAATGGTCTGGAAGACCATACTGACCACCACCAATAGCAGTTTTGATAATTTAGAATGTAGCCAATGCATTCAGCTTCAAATTCTCCATGATCCCTTCGACTGTCCACAACCATAACATAGCTGCTTTCCGAAGACATCACGCTTAAACTGTGGAATTCTTCCACTAAAATCAGAAGATAGTGTTGACAATAAGCTTCTTCTCCTCCAAATGTCCCAACACTGCCATCCATCTACGATCGCAGTCGATCGCCTCTGCTTGTACCTGCAGACAACCGACCTTACCGTTCGTCACTGGAGTCAGGCGACCCCTAAATACGTTCCAGACGACAATGAATCCCCAGCGTCCACCTCAGAAGACAGTCCCTGACTTCTGTCCCTGAGTACAGAAGACCCCATAGCTCGTCCTGGAGACAGAAGATCCCTTAATCCTCTTTCGGGTGTAAGTAACGCACAGTGTCCGCCCCTGGAGACAGCCGACTTCTGGCGTACGTCCATGAAGTCAGCCGACTCACACCTTTCGTCTCTGGAGACTGGCAGCCCTTATACTACCCTAGCCGACAGTCAACCACTGACGTTAGTCCTTGAAGACACCGGAGACCTGCTAATCGTCCATGGGGATGGACAACTCCTATGCCATCCTAGGTGGCGGCCAGTACTAGTGTATGTTGCTGGGACCAGCCGCTGGGGCCAGCCGCTGCCCGCCGTCCAGTCTTGAGGCGGCGGCCGGACGGCGCCGGCCAGCCCGTGACGTGCTCTCCCGTGACGCGTCGACGCGTCACGCCGCCGCCCGCACATCTCAACAGAGCCGTGGGAGCGGCGCCGGCGCCGGCCTACGCGCCGCGCACCCAGGGGAGGGCCGCCGCCCGTAAACAGGGCGGCGGCCGCAGACGCGTACTCCGGCAGGCCGGCGCGCCCCTGCGCCCGTCGGCGGCGGCGGTGGCGGACGCCGTGGTGCGCCGGGCTAGCGCACGGAGGCAGACCCGCTGCTGGTGTCGCAGGAACAGGGTGGAGGGGTCAGAGGTCGCGCGGGCAGGTGGCCCGGATTACGCGTACGCGTGCTTCATGCCGTCGTGTGGCTGAGCGGCAAACAGTGCCGACTATCGGGCACCGCGCGTATCCGCGCGGCGCACGGGACCGGAGACCACTGGTCGGCGGCCATGCGCCCGTCTGTCACAGCGAGGACGGATCGGCCTCACAACGCGACTCCCGGCGCTGATGGACCGCAGGGCCCGCGGGACCACACACGCACACGTACCGTCGCGTGGTACGCACACGCACCGCGGCCAGGCCATGGACGACAGCGACAAGCCGCAGCGCGCCATCGCGCCCGTGACGTCACCATCCAAAACGTGCGGGTGGCGAACGCCAGTCGTCAGCCACACATAGCACGGTGACGCGCACCAGCTCGCCCCCGGCGGTGGATCCGGACCCTTCCCGCGGCGGCCGACCCGTCCTGAATCGCCTCCCGGCCCGCTGCATAGCCGGACGCGTTCCGAGAACTGGCCCAGGCCCGCCGCCATCGCCAGGCTCACATTTCACACCGGCAAATGGCTCCGTGCATATCGTGCCAACTTCGCTTCACAAGCAATTGCTCAAGATTAATGGGGCGGGCAATCGCTTCATCCCATGCCAGTTTCATTTCAATAAGTTATGACTTCCAGCGTGGGTGCGGTTCGCCCCACAGCCCACGTTTCGTAGCGGGCCGCTCTGTGTGCGGGTTTCTGCTCGGTGTACGTGCAATGATCGACCTGCTGTTCATACAGGCCGGCATTGCACTACGAACATAGCATGTAAGCAGGTAACTCACAGCTAGCGGGGCTGTACGTTGTTTCCTCAGTTACAGCAAGCTGCCCGCCTCATGAGAATGGATAGCCCAACGCCGACTCGACCGCCGTCGGAGCTGCTGAAGGTCAAGCCGTCGAAAGGACACAGTACTGCGGGCGTGAATATTGCGCCCCGCGTGCGTGCAGTGTGCTACCTCTCTCCGATGAGCCGTGTCGCCGTCGCATGCTCCATCCAGTCTAGTGCACGAGCCGCGTGGAGCACCGCCGCGAGCAGCCAGCTGGCGGCCCGGCAGCGCCACCTCATACCCGGCAGGGCGACCTCCGCGAGCCCTCGGCCGGGGGCGGCGGTGGTGGCGGCGGCGGCGGCTCCCGTGGCGCCGGCCCGCGTCAGGACCCGTCGGGGCGGCGGCGGCGGCGGCGGCTCCCGTGGCGCCGGCCCGCGTCAGGACCCGTCGGGGCGGCGGCCTGGCCGTTATTTACCGGCCGTAAAGATGGGTTTGGCGCCTGTCACGCGCTCTCCAGATGGTATCGGGACGCGCCGCCTCCAGTCCCGGTCAGGCCGATCCAGGGGTCACGGTCAACGGCTGCAGAGAGCGGCCGCTCGGGCTCCTGATCGACATGTGTGCGTCCATCGCAATTCAGCAGGACCAAATTTTTCAGCAGGACCAAATTCAGCTTGGAGTTGGTGCCGTTTTATGCACAACCGCACGTGCAAAGGTCCCTCTTTATCGCCTGGGGTTGGAAATAGTCTGTGGGAAAGAAACAAGATAAGAAGCGCGAGCACGGGCTACCTGGCTGGTCCCGTTCCTCATACATCCCGCGATCTTTTCTCGGCCCAACAGAATCATTCATTAAGGTCACCTGGGTGCACACAGCTGATGTTTATTGCCTCTGATGCTATTGTTCCATTGAAGGTATGTTTTGGACCGCATAGTTCAGAACACACTTTTTCTCAAATAACCTACAAGTTATTGGCTATGAATATCTTAACAGCTTTTGAGTATTTCACATTATTTTTGTTTAATTCTTGGCGTTGAATTTTACATGCGGCGCAAGACGCAAATAAATGACATCCGATTGCACACCTGCTTCATGTATAAATATGCCTTCGGCGGCCGCATGAATTTGCAGGAAGTTGACCTTACAAAGTTCACATGTTGTTCTTGCTGTACCTTACAAAAGAACCATTTGGTTACTCGAAACATTATTGTGTGCAAATGTATGCCGAATCTGAACTTTGTAGCTTGTACAGGTTTGGAGCGGGCCCTTATCGATGATATGCTCGATATCCTCCGTGTCCCTGTATGCAGATGTACCATGCACATACAATTATTGAGCTTATATTTAGGTGCCCCTGGTGGGATGGTCTATACTGCTGTGACTGTTCTTTAGCTCTGGATAGATCTTGATTCGCCTGGGTAGGCAGTTGTCCTCAAATATTCATACATAGAGCAATGCTATGACCTTAGGTCTGCGGTGTATGACAAGAACATACGCGAACGAGAATGCAGGGACAACTAGCGAAACTGATGCAGTCACAGTGATGCGGTACGTTTATTAGCGTCATGTTTCGAGCAATACTTGATTTGAAAACGGCTCTTCAGTATACGGCACTTCATTAACATGCAGCGTTAATAGCCCGTTGAGCCCATGACAGATACAGCTGCCGCTCAGACACCTGTCGGTCGCTTCAAATATCCTGAATGCGTCTTTATTCGTGAAAATGCAACTTAGGGGTTTGGCATTGGGGACCATTCGGTACGTCATGCTTCTCCCCCCCCCCCCCCCCCAGTCATACGCATGCACCAAAAGTACTCCAAGACATCATTAGATACTCCGGCCACGTCTCCGGATCCCCATCCGTCCGTCAGTTTTCTTGTGCGCGTTTTTCTCGCCGGGCCTCCGGAATGCGAGGCGTGCGCTGAATCCCAGCACCCCACTTGACCGCTGGCTTCGTGCGGACGCGTCCCGCTGCTGCGGATGAGTCATTGCAATAAGCTGTCTGCATCGATCCGGCTGCGAGCACCGCGGACCGGCCCGGCACCACAGTGCACCGTCTGCGATCTCCCGATCAGACCGTCCATCTGGCCCCAGACACGGGACCCACGCAGCCCGGCCACTGGACAGGGCAACCCACAGCCGTCGGCGCGCCCCGCCCGTAAATACAGAGATAATCCCCCCAGTAGGCGGCTCCCTGGCGTCAGTACCCCTCTGTCGCGCCGGCGGAGCCACCCGGTCACCATGTCCCCAGGGGCGGCGGCGTCGCCCGCAGAGGGCTGCCCCGCCAGCTGAGCTCGGCCACCGACGACAGAGGCGATTGGCCGCGCCCGCTGAGGTCACCCCGGCAGCACAAAGCGGCTGTCAGTTCTGGTCTCAACAATGTGTCTCGCATGCCACGCTGACGGTGGCTTCAGTTGGTGTCAGGCTCAGGACAAAGGGGCTAGATGATGAGGCGGCGTCTGGAGTGCCGATGCCCTGGCGCGCATTGCTGTCGGATGCAGAATATGTTGAGAGAGCTCCTAGTGTGCAACTTGACAACGCGGCGAATTTACTGCGGCGTAAAGCCCTTGCGACTCCGATCAGCTGTCGTCTTCCGAAGGGTGTGCATACTTTACCATGTATCATAACTTCAACGACACCTGCAATGTGCAGCGCATCAACCGAAGTTGCGGTCGCACTGCAGTTGGTCAGTCGCTCCCGCCCTCGACGACCGTGTCTAGCGAGACGCCCGCCCATGATGGCCGCGGCCTCACGCCCCTGCATTCTCAGCCGCGCCGCAGACTCCTGATCTCTTCCATGGCAAAAGGGATTGCGTGTGGCCCGCGCTCACGCCCGCGCGCCTCCGGCAGCGGCCCGACACGTACCCGCCATCCAATAACAGGTCAGGTCGTAAACGAGGCGCCAGTTCCAGGCCATTACACACCAGCTACACAATCCCACATCGACGCTGGGAGAATTTATAGCCAGCGACAGAGAGACGGACGCCGGGACAGGAGCGATTACAGCGGCGGCATCGGTGCAAGGATAGGAGCGGTCACAGGGGCGGGGTCGGCGCTGATCGGAGGAGGTGCGGTGGGTATCAGGAGAGAACCGGTCGGAAGCGAGCGCTGCACTGTCCGGCAACGTCGGCCGAGCGCCTATGCCGGCTCAGCGTACCCACGCAGCTTCGGCAGCCGCTGCGGCGCCACGAATGAGGACGTAGCCGGCCCCACGACGGTTCCACTGTCCTCAGACAAGTCAGAGCAAACTGACTTCGTGCGGGCCCGGAAGACCGACATTGTCTGCCCGCAGAGCACACCGCTGCGCATGCGAAAATGATTGCCTCTCCCACTGCCGCTGGGAATTCGCCTTTTGTGGTCTCAAGGCTGTCGCCGCCTCTAAGTCGGCGGCGCCGTCCGTCCATCCCGACGCGCCGAGTTCGCCTCTGGCCGCGCCGCGCTCGTCCCCGCCGCCGCGCCGCACTCGCCACCGGCCGGTGGGAGGTCGGCGTCCGTCTGCAGCGTCGATACGATCGCGGCGCGCCTGCGGTCCGCGCCATAAATCGCCGCTATTAATCGAGCCGTCATGTTCGGCCGCGGGCGGCCGCGTCACAAACAGGTCCGGCTGCGCTGCGATTGAGACATTCCCGGCGCCCGACCGCGACCCAGGGGCGGGTCCCGAGGGATAGAGGGATCATGAAGAAAGAGGCGCGAAGGATGGAGGGAGGGGACAACCGGGAAGGAGGAGAGGAAGAATGGAGAGGCATGGTGAAGGTGGTGATGAAGAATGAAAGGACGAAAACATGGATGGTCAGACGGAAGACAAATGGACGGAGACAGAAGGATGTGGACAAAAGTATTGCGGGACGGAGGGACAGATAGGGAGAGGAACCAATGCACAGAGAGGGAGAGCCAAGAGCATGGAGGAGCATGGAGACGGAAGGGCCGATATCAGAAGGGACGCGGGGTTGAAGGAACAAAGAGGCGTGGAGGGACGGATAGAGCATGGGTAACCATGGGATAGAGGGATGGAGGGACAGACGAGCGGGAACAAAAAGACGGAGAGACAGAGGGATAGGGCAACATAATACTGCGGAGCTTCGTTAACAGTGATGGGGGTGCGAATGCATGAAGGAAGGATACAGAAATTCGGACGGTGAGAGACTGACCCAGGAAAATTGAGGCTGTGGAGGAATGAAGGACCAGAGGAAGGAAGAATTAGTGAAGAGAAAGGCGGAAGGGAGGTACACATTGCCCCATTTGATGGTTGAGAGAAACCAGGATATCGCGCAGAGACGGACGGAAAGGGAGAGAGAGAGGGGGGGGGGGGGTATGGCGGCGGAGAGGAAAAGGGGAAAGTCGGTTCATTGACGAAGGGTGAAAGGTGACGAAATTTCATGACGAAGGGTGAGGAGGAGACGACTCTTACGGGCCAAAATATGAAGAAGTATGAGAGAGTGCCTCACCAAGAGCCACCGGAGACGTGAGAACCGATGAAGCAACAGCCACGTGGCAGGCGAATACCTATGTGAACAGCGCGTGGAGGACAGCGGCCTGAACAAAACGGGACATCAAACAGAATGCCGTCTGTCAGTGGCAGGCCCGCTGCTGGTCGCAGCATGAGCGACCATTCGCAAATCGGGTTATGACTGATGACAGCGTCGTGAGTCGGCGGTTCGAGGCTCATTCTGCAGCTTCTCGACCCACCACGGCGGACCCCCGACTGGTCAGTCCGAGGACCAGCGGCCCACACAGAGCTGCACGCTCGTTAATCAAAGCCGCCGCGCCGCTTCGGCGCCGCTGACGTCACGCCGAGAGCTACGCGGTCGGAGCCGAACCCGGCGCTGTCGTAGCCGAACCCGGCGCTGTCGGAGCTGAACCCGGCGCTGTCGTAGCTGAACCCGGCGCTGTCGGGGCCGAGCCCGGCGCTGTCGTAGCTGAACCCGGCGCTGTCGGAGCCGAGCCCGGCGCTGTCGGAGCCGAGCCCGGCGCTGTCGGAGCTGAACCCGGCGCTGTCGGAGCTGAACCCGGCGCTGTCGGAGCCGAGCCCGGCGCTGTCGGAGCCGAGCCCGGCGCTGTCGTAGCTGAACCCGGCGCTGTCGGAGCTGAACCCGGCGCTGTCGGAGCCGAGCCCGGCGCTGTCGGAGCCGAGCCCGGCGCTGTCGGAGCCGAGCCCGGCGCTGTCGGAGCTGAACCCGGCGCTGTCGGAGCTGAACCCGGCGCTGTCGGAGCTGAACCCGGCGCTGTCAGAGCTGAACCCGGCGCTGTCGGGGCTGAACCTGGCGCTGTCGGGGCTGAACCCGGCGCTGTCGGAACCAAACCCGGCGCTGACCACTTCCTGGGCGATGTCGGCGCGGCTTGAGTGATGTGAGCTGATAGGATTCCGTGTCGTAGGCGGAGTGTACGTCAACAGAGGGCAGCGCTACTGCCGGTAGGTAGCGCAGTACAATGGCAATCAGAGCCTGGACTAAGCTCCTAGTATGCAGTTATTGTAGTGAAGTAACGGATAAATGAAATTTACGTCCAGATGATTAGCAGCAACTGTGCTGGCGCCGCATAACGGCGCTACCAGCAGATGATTTGGTTGTGTTGGCATTAGCAGGTAATTGTTTGACTCCCGAGGTACGACGAGCTCCAGGCGCGGAGATCTGTCATAGGCGAAGATGTTGTCTCGCGCTCTCACAGCTTATTTTGGCTTTGGATTTTACTTTGGTGTGATATCGGCTTACGCAAGCTATGGCGTTTTTTACCCAGCGAAGCGCAAACCACGTAGTTTGCTCCCCCACACGTGCATTACTATGATAAATCCAGCTCCTGATAGCTGGAAAAGATCTTTCATTGAGCTAGAAGCTCCGCGTCGTATTGAGATCATTTGAGTAGTCAGGAGCTGATAACTAACTGGTATCGATCATAGCTTGTCAGAACGATTTCGCGCGCACGTTATTTCTTCCATAGCGTGAGTTTTACGACTTGTTGTCAAACAGGTCCATCCATGACGACTTGAACAGAGTGAACGCATTTCACATCCATCCATTCTATAAAAAGCACTAGCAGACTCCACAGTTAAGTGCATTTCATCGTTAGCTTTGTATATGTTTAGAAATGGCCAGTAAATAGCACGGCCACAGCAAACATGTCCTTGTTTTGACACACGTCAATGTTTGTTTGCCTGGCAATCGAATGCTCGTGCATCCGAGGAAGGTGTCAAAACAGCCCTCCGCAACTGACCTCGCTGGGGGCGGGCTCTGCGCGCCAAGCCGCTGACTCATGCCGCAATACCTCCTGGGACTAGCTGGTCTCCGTGGTCTCCTGGGACTAGCTGGTCTCCGGGGTCTCCTGGGACTAGCTGGTCTCCGGAGTCTCCTGGGACTAGCTAGTCTCCGGGGTCTCCTGGGACTAGCTGGTCTCCGGGGTCTCCTGGGACTAGCTGGTCTCCGGGGTCTCCTGGGACCAGCTGGTCCCCGCATGTTTCGTGGAACCAGCTGGTCCCCTCACGCCTCCCGGAACCAGCTGGTCCTGCTGATTCCAGGATCAGCAGGTCCTGGAATCAGCGTGCTGTTTATGCAGGACTAAGCTCGCATGTTGTTTGTGGCATTGAAGTGGCTTCGATATGCTGTTTGTGGCATTCACAAACAGCATATCCTCAGCGAGTGCGCGCGTGAGCAGTCAACGGCGGCTGGCCCGGGGGGCTGCCAGCTCCTGAAGCCCCTGTTCCTGTCATGGAGGTCTCTGTCTCCTGTCCGCAGGGAGCAGCTCGCCGGCGCGGACCCAGAGCTGTGCCGCGCTGCCGCCGCCGACGGCAGAAGCGGGCGCAACCCTGCACCACACCCGCCTCCCCTGTGCCGTATTTGTCTTCCGCGCGGCGGCTGCCCGGCGTCGGCACAACGAACGTTGCCCGCGCGCGTGCCGTCCTGACTCGTGTGCGGCTGACAGCCCCGGCCTGCGGTCCGGACGTGGGAGACGGTCCAGACGCCGGCAGGCTGCATCGATACCCAGTGACTCGACATACACGGCGCCTCAGAGCAGTCACTTGTCGCATGAGGTGGACTGTGGCACGCTACTTGTAGCTGGTCCGACCAGAGTGACAGCGTGTTTTGTGCCTGGCCATCATTCGTCAGGGAATACGTGAAACTTCATTTCAAAGTTCTGATTTCTGTCCGAGTTCATTCGATGCACATGGTGAAAAGTATTGATGGATTTATCACACTCACGGCAACGGCCGCAAACATAATACACCACTTACAGTCAACCTCCTGCAGCGCATAAGACCACACTCCAAACCACATCTCCCGCACATTACGGCCTTGTCATCTGGACGCGCCAACTGAACCCATCTCACAAATTGGCGATGACACCCGTCGCGTGCTGCAGCGTAGCCGCGGCAGCCGCGCCGACACTGCAGCGGACACCCGGCCGTCATCACGGTCTGTTTTGCTCCGGCGGAATTGCTCGGGTGCCGCAGATCGGATGGCCGAGGCCGGCTCCGGCGTGTTTACATCGTTAAGCGAGCAATTTGTCTCCATTAGGGCGGCACGGGCAAGAGCACGCGGCCGGTCATCCCGCCGCGGGACCGGTCGACATGTCTGCACGGCCGGGCCGACCCTGTCAACACCAGCTCCCGTCACTCGGCGCGGGTACGCCACCAGTGGCCAGATATGCAACGGCATCCGTGTTCACTATGCGGTGTTTTGATGAAAAACTGCACTGCCCACAAAGTTTAATACTACGAATGTTTTGTGGCGGACGGCTCTAGTGTGAGGCATACATTACACTCAGCGACACAGTACTAGTTCATGACATTTGCATCGCTCTTTCCATGCCCTGTCTTTCCTGTTTCTCCCCAACGGACAGCTCCAAAACTCGGGAGTACTGACCAGTTTCCCGCAAGCTAAAATCTTCGCCTCCATCCCCTTCACACGCAGTCGTATTGACGCTCATCTGACACATCTCACACACCCTTGCACATCTCCTTCATGCGTGTCACCGCGGTCGTAGCAGCACTCATCAACGCTTACCGATCGTCGGCCTCCATCCAAACCCACGTCGTAGCTGGTCGTAGCAGCACTCATCAACGCTTACTGATCGTCGTCCTCCATCCGAAGCCAGCCCCGCCCCGTGGCGGCGGGTGCGCGGCGCCCACACGCCGTCACAAATGCATACTTGAACGCGCGCGCGCGCGAGCGGTCAGCGGCGGCTGGCTCAGGGGCCGTCCACCGGCGGCGGGCCGGCGCGCCGACTCCGGCCCAAACAGGCACCATTTACGCAGCGCGGCAGATCTGACGATCGTCTCACTCGTGGCCAACACGCGCTGGGCGCTGCTCAGGAGCGGCGGCGCGGCGGCGGGCCACCGCGGCACCAGCACACCGGTCCCCGGGGACCTCGGGGATCGGGCGCCAGCACACCATCCGGCAGAGAACCGGGCGCCAGCATGCCGGTCCCCGGGGGACCTCGGGGATCGGGCGCCAGCACACCATCCGGCAGAGAACCGGGCGCCAGCATGCCGGCCCCGAGGTACTAGGGAGACCGGGCGCCAGCGCGTCGGCCCCCGAGGGACTAGGGAGACCGGGCGCCAGCACGTCGGCCCGGGGGATCACGGGAACCAGGTAACAGCACGTCGGCCTGGGGACCGGGGGCCAGCACGCCGGCTCCCGAGGGATCAGGGGGACCGGGCGCCAGCATGCCGGCCCCGGAGGGACCGAGCGCCAGTGCGGCGTCAGGTTCTGTTGTCCGCGGACAGACCGTGCGCGAGACAGAGCGCTCACCGCCTGAGCCTGACAGCGCAGTCGTCGGCGTCTCGTCAGCGGTAGGAGCCCGGAGAGGCGCGGCCTCAGGCGGCCTCAGGTGGCCGTCAGCGCCGGCCTCAGGCGGCCTCAGGTGGCCGTCAGCGCCGGCCTCAGGTGGCCTCAGGTGACCGTCAGCGCCGGACTCAGGTGGCCTCATGTGGCCGTCAGCGCCGGCCTCAGGCAGCCTCAGGTGGCCGTGGCCATCAGGTGGCCTCTGGTGGCCGTAAGCGCCGGCCTCAGGCGGCCTCAGGTGGCCGTGGCCATCAGGCGGCCTCAGGTGGCCGTGGCCATCAGGTGGCCTCTGGTGGCCGTAAGCGCCGGCCTCAGGCGGCCTCAGGTGACCGTGGCCATCAGGCGGCCTCAGGTGGCCGTGGTCATCAGGTGGCCTCTGGTGGCCGTCAGCGCCGGCCTCAGGCGGCCTCAGGTGACTGTCAACGCCGGCCTCAGGCGGCCTCAGGTGACTGTCAACGCCGGCCTCAGGCGGCCTCAGGTGACTGTCAACGCCGGCCTCAGGCGGCCTCAGGTGACTGTCAACGCCGGCCTCAGGCGGCCTCAGGTGGCCGTGGCCATCAGGCGGCCTCTGGTGGCCGTAAGCGCCGGCCTCAGCCGGCCTCAGGTGACCGTGGCCATCAGGCGGCCTCAGGTGGCCGTGGCCATCAGGTGGCCTCTGGTGGCCGTAAGCGCCGGCCTCAGGCGGCCTCAGGTGACCGTGGCCATCAGGCGGCCTCAGGTGGCCGTGGCCATCAGGTGGCCTCTGGTGGCCGTAAGCGCCGGCCTCAGACGGCCTCAGGTGACCGTGGCCATCAGGCGGCCTCAGGTGGCCGTGGCCATCAGGTGGCCTCAGGTGCCTCAAATGGCCGTCGGATTACCGCCGCTCGCAGCCCCAGGTGCGATCCCGGGCTGCAGCCGATCATCAGTTTAGTGAAGACACGGAGCGCGATTAACCACCAGCAAAAATGACACCTTGTTACCTCGGCGACTGGTGGTTTAGGGATTCACCTGTCAGCTGATGCACTCGCCAGTGGCTGTAGCGGGTCAGGACATTTTGTGCGTGTAGGGCATTCTTGCGAACGATTTGTGGAAACATGTCAATTCCAGTGACAATGGGCATGAAGGAGGCTGTCGCTTTGTTCCCGACGTTAGAAATTGTCGCATTAATACCTTGCTGTGATAGCAAAGAAGTAGACAAAAAGTAATAATAAAAAAACTGCGCAGGCTAATTTTCAGAATGTGTTGACGTTTCTGACTAGTGACCACGCTCGCTTTTGCCATTGCCAGGTTTAGGTTTAATCGCACTGCATTCACCATTCTGGTTTGAAATGAAATGGCGTGACAAGCAGTGGTGTCAAATTCTTAAGCCGTTTAAGGCCTGAGCAGGCAGGGTTGACCTAGCATACCCCCAAAATTAAATTTGATTTCCTCTCGGTTTTAGGTCATTCAAAGTTGCGTCCCCATGGCTAAAATAAACGGAAAACTTTTTGACTTTTTCGTTGATTCCAAAATTGATCTCGCTGTCGAGAAATGGCCTCCGATTGCACGGTAATGTAAAGCTGCCTCTTTTGTGAAAAACTTGAAATGTAGTGTATGTCGCAGAAAAACAGCTTTGTTTTTACACCCCTTTTGATCAACGAAACGATGTATCGTTCATCGTACATCGAAGGTGGTCCGAGACATATAAAGACGACTTTATGTAGAATGGTGCGGCTTGACACGTACGGGCGATCGCATATGACAAGTTCCCTGAGTGCACCGCCACTATGTGCCTCTTTATAAAAGTAAAACTTGAACTTTTACCACCTTGTCAACAGACGTGTCAGTAATTGGAAGCACCGAGTGGGTAAAGACTGGTGGTCAAATGGATCCCCAGTGGCCGTGTTTAACAGCGTGACTAAGGTTTTAAAGCGTGCTAAAGGTTGGCATAAGCAAGACAAGTCTTGAAACTCGGTCTTTCGTAGTGATGGGCTGGGAGTCCTGCCGTCATAAATAGCCGACCTTCAGTGCACCTAAAGGTGGGGGTTCAAAACCCACATGTAGTGATGGGCTGGAAGTCCTGCCGTCATAAATAGCCGACCTTCAGTGCACCTAAAGGTAGGGGTTCAAAACCCACATGTAGTGATGGGCTGGAAGTCCTGCCGTCATAAATAGCCGACCTTCAGTGCACCTAAAGGTAGTGGTTCAAAACCCACATGTAGTGATGGGCTGGGAGTCCTGCCGTCATAAATAGCCGACCTTCAGTGCACCTAAAGGTAGTGGTTCAAAACCCATATCGAAAAAGTTGGCGGCGTTGAGAAGACTCGACGATTTGAAGCTGCGTCATGGAAAGATTTATTCGCAAAAGTCAATCAACACCACGTCAATATTTCTAATGCCCAGGAGCACACCGTGCAAAACGTGTCAATTTCATTCTTCGACACTCTTTTTGTGGCGCGGTGGCAAATACACCGCTGAACTGTACTTTAAGCCTGCCGTGTTGCAGTAGTTTCTTACTCGCTCAGTACTCTCTTTTTCGCTCATATCCATTGCGGGTGCCCAGAGGAGCTCATATGGACGTGACGTGACGAGCATTGGGAGACGTTAAGCTTTCAACGGAAGACTCTTCTGCTGTCCCGGAGCTCTACGATCGGATGGTAATGCCCAGTCTCAGGCAACAAAGACCGCTTGGCGTTGACGCTGATTCCATAAATACCTCCAATCAAAAGGGTAAAGACTTACTATTGCTCACAAATATAAAAAGCGTAGGTCGTTTGACACATCTAATTGCCTGTGTTGCTATAAATGACAAATGTAGTGAGCCTGGCTGTGGTATTCATACAGTACACGCACATCTGTGCCTTTTACCTTTGTGAAATACTTACGGTAGCTAAGAAGACATCTGTTTTTTTATCATGTACTCGGTTTTTAGCATGGTAGCGAGAACATGCATGCCTGGATACGTTCCAGTTGGTGCAAGCCAGCTTGTTGAAGACAAATGTGCATACGGATTCAGTGGTCCGAATTGAGATCAAATGCTTGACGCCCATGGGATGTCACAACTCGTAATTCAGCTATCATGCCATTGCCCATGCATTGATCTTCATGTGTCGCGGTCCGTTACCGCATGACATCTCGGTACGCCTTATGCAGGTACCAACGCACGCAGCGGCGCAGTAAGACGGGGGAGGAGGAAGGCTGACGAACTGACCCCCCCCCCCTCCCTCCCACCGAACCCGCACGACCCGTAAAAGTTACGAAACAGCACAGACGAGCGTATTCGGGTCTATATGTCACAGCACATTCAGCTTTCTGGCGGTGCAGTTTACTCTATGACAAAAAATGTCAGCACAGTCATGTGATGCAACCCAACCCAGAGTGGGGCAAATTGCGTCATTCAAAAGGAGATCATTCAAAAGTCATTTACCAAAAAACAAAGACGTGCTCTCCAAAAACTTTACCGCTACAGATGACGCTGAAAGTTATAGCTGTCTACAGCTATAATAATTTTAGCCCTTTCCCAACTAGTTATAGCAGGAGGGAGCTCAGAGTAAAAACTGATACAAGTCTCTCCACTCTCCCTACAACTCTCCCTATCAACAGCGAAAGCGGCGAACGAATATCGGCGGCGAATGCGGCGCACGGATGGCGTGCTGGCATGGGCGCCGCTCTGCAAACAAAAGCTGTGGCCGGCGCAGTTATAATGGCCAGTAATCATCCAACGTCGATGGAGATGCCAAACGGTCGGCCGAGATGCCAACTGGTTATTGGACGTGCTGGGGTGCGAATTTATGGCGCCGATAAACGCCGTCGATAGCTATTGAGATGCTGCAACGACCTGCCACGAGGGCCCTTGAATCCCGCCCGAAAAAATACAACAACCCATTGGCTGATGGGCAACGATGGAGACGGTCGTAAAACTGGCCGGATCGCTCCGAGCTAACTTGGCAGAACGACGATGTTCTGGTTCTCAGGAAGATCCGCTGGAATCGACATAAATGACGGCCTGTGCAGTCAAGGATTGTTGTGCTACAGAGCGCGTGAGTTATCATGACTGGCCTGCGGTCGCAGAGCAAACGCGCTAAGCTTAGACAATCGGAAATGGCAGCAAAACTCTGCGAAGTACAACGCATATACAAAAAGCAGGGCGCCACGTCTCGAAAAATATAATTCTTGTTTGGAAATGGCACCATATGATTTTGTTCTTTCGCCTTGTGGCTACAAAAGCCGTGATTTGTGTGCTTCTTAAACAGCCAGCAGCGGTATTTGGTGACGCCTATAAAGCCGAGCAAAATGTGCACCTGTTAATGGAATAAAATGTGCCAGAGATTCCAGCCCCGATGCACCGCAAACGGCGTTTCACGTCAAAATTGAGATCTGGTAAGCTGTGACTGATGCTTACTTCCCCTGCTCCGGTAATATATATTTAGATTTTACGTTCCACCACCCTGAGCGCAGTTTGTTAGCTAGTTCGTACTTTGTAACCGAAGATAGATCAGAAGAGTTGGGCTTCATCGGTGATGCCAGTTCTTGCAAATCCTTCTGAATAACTCAGTGTAGATTTCCATTAGCCGCTACGAGGGGAGAAATATCGATGTCCTCCCCGCCTGCCACCATGAAAGCAATACCTTTCGGCATTTGCTTCGCTTTTTCCACGTGTGTGTGTTCTGCGATGTTTTAATACACTTCTTGGCCAAAATGCTAGAGCAATGAGCGCTGTGAAAGCTTGGAACACTCTATTTAGGGAAAAGGGCATACAAGTATGATGTCATTAGCAAACGAATTCAACGAAATATAATCCCATGGCTTTAATTTATTTCTGCGGCGTTTAGCACACTGACTCTTTGGAAACACGTTTCAGCAATTTGTGTACTTGAATACCGAGACAGTTGCAAGGCTGTGTTTACAAGACAGGCATATGTCAGCAGCATACCGCATGATCTTGACACACTAGTTCTAACTTCCAACACTCTACTTCTCGCTAAACGGCTAACGCCGCCCGCTATGTCAGTCACAAACGTTCATTACTACTGAGGTATTTCTTCCTAGAAGTGCCACTTTTAAGCCCGCAGGTGCTTAAGGCGCGGGTCAATGGGTAAGTTAATATCTGATAAGTGGCACCTTAACTTTCACACTCAGATAAGTTGCATCTTTAATAGCTTTTACAGTGCTCATTGCTCTAACATTTTGGCCAAGAAGTGTATTAAAACATTACAAAAGACACACGCTGGAAAAAGCGAAGCAAATGGTGAAAGGTATTCCTTTCATGTACTTAGTCCGTAACATTCGTGGACGGCCCGCAGCGCAGTCCGTCAGCGCTAGCTGTTACGGACTGTAGGCACCACTTTTGAGCTCATTTTTCCGACTTTCGCAGGCCTACGAACTTTTCGTTCCAAAGTTCAAGTTCCCGCGACATTGGAAACGAGCAAAAATCGAGAAAATGAGCGTGCAAGAAAGGTTTGCCACTCCAGCAGAGCACAGATGGAGATAGTTCGCTGCCAATTTTGACCTTCGTTTTTTTCATGCATCGCCATATGGGCAATCTTAAACACGCTTTAAAAAGTGGGAAGCGACGATTACGCTCCCCTCCCCTGTTCTCACGCCCGTGGTCTGAAGTCTGTAGCATTGCAGCCCTGCAGCCTACAATGCAGTAGTTTAGTGTGTGTTATGAGGTTTCCTCTGCAGCTTCTGGCTTTGTCTGCAGTCCTGTGATTTTGTCTGTAGCTCCGCGGTTTAGTGTGCAGTTTCCTGGTTTTGTCTACAGTCCTGTGATTTAGTCTGTGGTCCTGTGGTTTAGTCTGCAGTCCTGTGGTTTAGTCCACAGTCGTATGACGTCTTGTCTGCAGTTACGGGGCTTGTTCTGTAAACAGCAGTCTGTAGTGCGTGCTGGGAACCTGGTCGCGCCGCCGCCGTGAGAACAGGCCGGGGTACCGACGGCCCCCATGGAGGCGCGTCGACACGGCGTGCTGGGGGTGCTGGGCTCGAGCCGGGGTGGGTTCAGGACAGCAGCCGGGGTAAAGACGGCGCCTGACAGCCCGACGGGTCTGATGGCGCGCGTATAGCGGCAGCGCAATGTAGACTTCCGAGAGCGGTGATGGAAGGGGTGTAGAGACCCGGGAACGGTGGCATAGGCCAATCAGGCTCAGGCACGGACATAGGTTCCAGGACACGGGAAGAGAAGGAACGTTCTTGTCCGAGAAGGGCGATGAAAATGGCCTATGGGCTCCTGCCGACGGTGAGGAGAGGGGTTTCACAGGCTGCCGAGGAATGGTAGCAAAAAGGACCGAAGTTCTCCCGCGGCGATGAGGGGAAGGGCTTCACATGTTCCCGGGAACGATGACAGAGAGCTTGTAGCTCCGATGGCGGTGACAAAAGGGCCTGCATGCTGCTGAGAGCGGCGGCAGAAGCAGCACCCCGGCATGAGAATGATGATAGAAGTGGTCAGCAGTCTGGGCACGGCCACAGGACGGGATTGACGGCACAGTACGATACCGGCAAGGGCACAACTAGACTATATTGCAACAATCGGATCAAACTTTCGTAGTTGCTCGATAAAATATACCAAATTATATGCCATGGATGGAGGAAGAAAGGCTTGATATGGCGTAACGAAACGCGCTGTCCCGCTTCCGCACACATGGATATAGTGCAAACTTTACGCCTTCATGTTACTTGATGAAAAACCTTCACAACAAGTATCTCAAGCGTAAAACGTTTGTCACGAGCGATGTGCCATGACGCATAATCACTTTTGGTATTTTCTGGTCACCACCATGTAGTATCACACGTAGAGTATATGTTTGAATAGACTGCGAAATCGGGGCCAACGGAACTGTTCCCGCCAGTTGTGTGTCACAAGAGACGCTAGCCTATGGCTTAATGCTGTGCCTGGAAGCATGGTAATGCCAATCTATTTTCAGTCTCCGTTATGTGTGCCTGTTATGTGTGCCGGTGTGTGTGCCCTGACAACCTCTGTCATGTCCGTCAGTAACAAGGTGGATGGAAGTATGGTTTTAGGTGCTGTTTCGTCATAAGTCCGGCAGAAGGGCGGTACTCAGACCAGCACGAGTGCCGTGGAGCGCGGTCTAGTGTTCATCGCAGTGCCTATGGGCTAGGAGCCTCCGTTCCATTTGTTATAGCGAGAATGCATATAGATGAAGCAGAGCGCCTGGATGGGTGGCAAAAAAAAACGAAACCCGTTTTGGGAGAAATATAAATTAAAGAAGGAACTTACGCATCTAGATCGAGGCAGGCGCTGGGAGCGGTCTTGCGTAATGTGTAACCACGCAACCCAACGTTAGCACCGTCAGCCTCTCGGCCCCTCCCGAACTTTGCGCGACAGCTGAGCCTAAATGCACAGACTAAGCAGCAACTGTAATGCCCGCGCCGTAGCTACCTATTGTGCGGCAAGGCCATTAAAAACCGGCACGCCAGTCTGTTCGCATCTACGCCGTACCTCAGTTCGCCTTCCGCGCAGTCACCGTCGTCCCAGGCACGTAGTCTCTCCGGCAGGGCCGCGGCCACCTGGCCAGAGGTCACTCACAAGCTTGCTGGGCACGCCTGCGACGATCCGGCAGATCACGCGAGCGCGAACATCCGCCCTCCGCCGTCTCTTCGCCACTGGCCACAGTGACTGACCGGACTCGCCTCGCTCCTCGGCCGGCGGGACGAGCCCCCGGCAGCTCGAGCTGTAATTGGTCGCCGCCCCCGTCGCCCCGCCCACCGGCCGACGGCTCTCGTGGCTGCCTCCGACTCTGCGCTGCTGCAACCCGGGCATGTAACCGAAATGCGTTTACCTGCAGATATTTTTCCCCGATGTATACTACTAACTGCTTTACAGGCGACTCACTCCTGTCGCGGTGTCAATGAGGCGAAACGCTAAAGTTTGAACATGCCGCAACATGCCGACACATCAAATTGAAAAAGTTTAACAGTTGAAATACACATTCAATGAGTGTCAATCTGGCCAAATACTCTTTATTCAAACGGCAATCAGTCGAAACGTTCTTTAGCAGGGTGCAAAGTGCCCAAGGGTTTTTTGGTGGAATATCAAGTTACCAAATTACCCTTTAGTCAAATACCACTTTGGCGGAACATTTTTTTCGTAGAATGTGAACCACGAAGATGTGCTGTGGTCGAATACTGATTAACAGAAACGCTCCTCAGTCGAATGTTAATTAGCCGATGCTCTTAAGTGGAATGCTTTTGCGTCGAAATGTTTTGACTGGATATAGACATAACCCCCCTAGGCTTCGCCCTATAGTCCTTTTTCACCGCCGTCATGCGATGGAAGGCATTGGTAACTCTACATAAGATCTCAAAAACCAAGCAAGCTAGGCACGGGAAAGACGAACTTTGAAAGCTCTGGTTGAACCACATCAGAAAGGTGTGACAACACAATGGCAAATGTAACTTAGACACGCTAAATCATGATCAGTTGAAACTTCTTATATTCAGTCAACGGCCTTTAATATACCAGGAGGCATTTTTAAACGACGTGATGCTAACCGACGATTTTACTGACGGCACTAAATATAATCGTTATTTAACATCGCAACGTTGTTTAACGAGTACTCCGAAGGTCGCTATCCCATCATGCAAACCTTCAATCATAATTCCGAAAAAAAATGGGAGCTGATCACATCAAGTACAGGTCAGATCAGATCCCCCCCTGTCACTGTAAGAACTAAGCATGGCACAATGCAGAAAACGGTGATGAATAACTCTTAAAAATATCTTTCAAATCGGCTCTATCAGTCTAGTCAAATCTAGTCAAATCCAGAGTCAAATCGACAGATTTGACTGTCATGCGTCATGCCAGGTCACAGGGATGAAAGCTTTTGTTCCATCGGCCCATCCAGCTTGATCAAGAACATAACATGCGAAACGAGACTGAGTATATCTATGCCCTTACACTATTGGTTACATGCTCACCGACATGATTCCTCTTAATGTGGGACATAATTCATGGAAGAACCTTTGCGGTCTGTTGGCGGTATCACTTCGAATAATTTGCAATCGTCTAATTCGCATTTGAGCAAGATCGGTTCGTACAATTGACCATTTAGCCAGTTTACACTCATCTTGTTGCCATTTCTTATATCTCTTGTGACATTTGGTGGTCCAAAAATTGGGATTCCACATTTGGTAAAATAGCAGTCGTTTAAACGCCATTCAGCAATTTGTCCTGCAGCCGTGCTTTTTTTACGCATGGATGCGATGGAAACGGAGAATGAATTGATAACAAATGTAATCGTTACGGCCGAAATGGTGTCTTCTGAGATGGCGACCAAGTCTTCGCATTCTCTGGTCAGTATCGATGCGATGGGGGAAATATCGATCGTTTGCTTGTTGGTGTATCTGATGATTTGTTCTCATGTCCGACCCGGAACTAGTGTAACACGAAACATATGATCCATTTTTGTCGACGCTCGTACAAAACGACTTAACAAAACACTCGGAAGCGTTATTTACCGACATGTCTCGCTTTTGCCCACGCACTTATGCCGCTAGTGTTAGTTTTGGCAGCCGACCATGGGCCGCCTTTGGAGACTGCAACGCCGGAAGATGATGTGTTTGTGGTGAGATATTGTGAGCGCAAATGTTGGTTCAAATCAGGATCGCAGGATCAGGAGCACATGGTCTCTCACCACGGAAAAGTAGTGCTTCACAATGGTTACTGTAAGCATTGTCCAATGCAAAGCGCACGAGAAAATTCGAGCTTTCTGTGAAAAGTATCTGTGAAAGATCACATACGGTGCTAAAATAACTAAAAATGCGAATAATGGGTGGGATGACTCCCTCCACATTGCCTGCGCTGATCTGGAGTGACCTCCGGGATTTCGTCAAGGGGATGCACGGGCGCTATGGCCAGAGTCACGGTAAGAAAGGTTCACCGTTGTTAACAGAGGGCCCCTGCTGGTGGACAGCAAATAATCAAATTCCCTACGTCCTCATTAAAAAGGTACGCCATATTTAGCCCACTTTGATTCGAAAGGTAAATTTTGTTCTATTTTGATGTTAACTCAGGGATGGCAAAACTTGGTGCACAGAACTCGGTGCGTGAGGTTGGCAAAACAAATATATAAATTAAACTGACACCTGGTACCAAAAATGTTTTGACTGAAAATTTTGATGACAGCCAGGACCAAATGTTGCAAAGCACGCTACACAACTAAAATTCATCCAAACCCGGGCCAAAAACATCCTAGGACATCCTAGGATCCCCCCAAAAAAGTTTCCGCTAGCACCCAGTGATCAAAAATGTTGTCAACAAGAAGTAGCCTTGGTTGACATCGTTGGCAAGTTAAAGCAGCCTTCGAATTTCATTGTTTCGCTAGATATGAGTTTGGAACATTTTACTACCCGAAAAACGGCTGTTATCAATCTGAGCATCCATCCAATTTGTACGCGTGCCAGTTTTCATGTTTGCCCTCATATGGGTTGGAAAAACGTCCGTTTCAGAAATGGGCCGGTTTTGCAACAGAGTGACCGCGGCCATATTTGTGATCACCTGTATGTTGACAACATTGTTACTGAATGCTTGTTCCACCACTGTGTGTCGCCTGCACCGGCAATCTGCTTTCAAGCGGATAGGCTCTCAGAAACAAAACAGTGGAAACTTGCGGCAAACAAGAATGCTATATGTTTCCAGCAACGCACTAATGTTTTACTATATGCCATTCGACGCGCAAATGCACGGCGAACACCATGGTATAACATAAAACATTAACGCACACATAGTTTGGATGTTGTTTCCAAAAACTCTCTCAAACGGCCCTCGATGTTGATTTTGGACTTTCTGCACAAACTGTTTGCATGTACAGAAACACTTGCCGCTGCACTTCCACACTAAATTGACCATGCACTTTCGTTCAGAACTGACAAAATCGCGTATGGAAAAGCTCCAATTTTTTCGAAAAAATGGCCCCAAAAACATTTCGGCGAGCACCCATTGATCACAAATTTTGTCAACACGTGGAAACATCGGTTTACATCGTTTGCAAGTTCAAGCACCCTTCCATTTTTAATGGTTCGTTAGATATGAGTGTGGAACATTTTACTTCCCGAAAAAAACGGCTGTTTTCAATATAAACATGAACCCAATTTGTACACTTGCTGGATTTCATATTGGCCCTCATGTGGGCATGACAACGTCCATATCTGAATTGGGTCGTTTTTCGCATCAAAGTGGCCGCGGCCAGATTTGTGATCACTTGCATGTTGAGCACAATGACACTGATTGCTTGTTTCAGACTGTGTATCGTCTGCACCGGCAATCAACTTTAAAACAGAGCGGCTCTAGGAAACAAAACCAAGGAAATTGGCGGCCATCAAAAATGCCATATGTTTCCAGCAACGCACTAATGTTTTACTATATGTCATTCGACGCGCAATCGCACGGCGAACACGATGGTATAACTTAAAAAAATAACGCACCTATAGTGGGGAATCAATTCCAAAAAACTCTCAAACGGTACTCGATGATGATTTTGCAATTGCATGCACAGAAACACTTGCCGCTGCACTTACACACTAAATGGACCATGCTCTTTCATTCAGAAATAACAAAATCGCCATTGGAAAAATTCCATCTTTTACTTCCATATATCTATATTTATATTTTATACAAAATTGCTCCCCCCCACATTTTCGGCCCGCACCCGGTGATCGAAAACTTTGTCAACAAGTTGTACCATCGGTTTACATCGTTTGCAAGCCAAAGCAAATTTCGATTTTTCTTAGTTTGCTAGAAATAAGTTTGGAACTTCTTACCACTCGAAAAACGTCTGCTTTCAAACTGAACCTACATCCAATTTGTACGCGTCCTGCATTTCATATTGGCTCTCATATGGGTCGAAAAAACGGCCATTTCTGAAATGGGCCGTTTTTTGCATCAAAGTGGCCGCGTCCAGACTTTTGATTACTTGCATGTTGACAACAATGCCACTGAATGCTTGTTCCACCACCGTGTATCGTTTGCCCCGGCAATCTGCTTTCACACGGAGCGGCTCTCAGAAACAAAACCGTGGAAGATTGCAGCCATCAAGAATGCTATATGTTTCCAGCAACGCACTTATCTTTTACTATATCTCATTCGACGCACAATCGCACGGCGAACAAGATGGTATAACTTAAAACATTAACGCACGTATAGTTTGGAAGCTATGTCCAAAAAATTCTCTCAAACGGCGATCGATGTTGATTTTGCAACTGCTGCACAAACTCTTTGCATGCACAGAAAGATTTGCTACTGCATTTGCAGACTAAATAGACAATGCCCTTGCAATCAGAAATAAAAAATCGCGATTGGAAAATTTTCAGTTTTATTCGAAAAAATGGTGTTTCAAAAATTTTCAGCCACTTCCCGGTGATCCAAAATGTTGTCAACAAGTGGAAACATCGGGTAACATCGATTGCAAGTTAAAGCACGCTTCGGTTTTCATTGGTTCGCTAGAAATGAGTTTGGATAATTTTACTACCCGAAAAACAGCTGTTTTCAATCTGTACATGCATCCAATTTGTACGCGTGCTGGATTTCATATTCGCGCTGATGTAGGTCGAAAAAACGTCCGTTTCTGAAATGGGCCGTTTTTCGCATCAAAGTGGCCGCGGACAGATTTGTGAACACCTGCATGTTGACAACAATGCCACTGAATGCTTGTTCCAACACTGTGTATCGTCTGCACCGGCAATCGCCTGTCAAACGGAGCGATTCTCAGAAACCAAACCATGGAAACATGCGGCCATCAAGAATGCTCTATGTTTCCAGCAACGCACTTATCTTTTACTATGTGTCATTCGACGCGCATTCGCACGGCGAACACGAAGGTATAACTCAAAACATTAACAGACGTGAAGTTGGGACAAAACATTGACGCACGTATATTTTGGAAGTGATTTCCAAAAAACTTTCTCAAACGGCGCCCGTTGTTGATTTTGCAATTGCTGCACAAACTGTTTTCATGCAATAAAAGACTTGCCGCTGCACTTACACACTAAATGGACCATGCCCTTTCCTTCAGAAATTAAAACATGAAGTTTGTAAAATTTTCAATATTTTTGATAAAATTGCTCCTCCGAAATTTTCCGCCAGCACCTGGTGATCAAAAATGTTGTCAACAAGTAGTGACATCGGTTTACATCCTATCAAGTTAAAGCTCCCTTCGATTTTCATTGGTTTGCTACGCATGAGATAGGAATATTTTACTACACGAAAAACGGATCTTTTCAATTGCACATCCATCCAATTTGCACGCGTCCTGGATTTCATACTGGCCCTGACATGGGTCCAAAAACCTCCGTTTCTGAAATGGGCCGTTTTTGGCATCAAAGTGGCCGCGGCCAGATTTGTGATCACTTGCATGTTGACAACAATGCCACTGAATGCTTGTTCCACCACTGTGTATCGTCTGCACGGGCAATCTGCTTTCAAACGGAGCGGCTCTCAGAAACAAAACCAAGGAAATTTGCGACCATCAAGAATGCTGTACGTTTTCAGCAACGCACTAATCTTTTACTACATGTCATTCTACGCGCAATCGCACTGGGAACACCATGGTATGACTTAAAACAATACGCACGTATAGGTTGGAAGTTATTTCCATAAAATTCTCTCAAACGGCGCTCGATGTTGATTTGCAATTGCTGCACAACCTGTTTGCATGCACAAACCACTTGCCGCAGCACTTACATACTAAATGGACAATGCCCTTGCATTCAGAAATTAAAAAAATGCATTGGAAAATTTTCGATTTTTTCGAGAAAATGGCCTCTCAAACATTTTTGGGCCAGCACCCGGTGATCAAAAATGTTGTCAACAAGTGGAAACATGGGTTTCCATCGTTTGCAAGTTAAAGCACATTGCGATTTTTATTAGTTTTCTAGAAATAAGTTTGGAACATTTTACTACCCGGAAAGCGGCTGTTTCTTACCTGAACATGCATCCAAATTGTACCCGTGCTGGATTCCATAAAGGCCCTCATATGGGTCGAAAAATCTCTGTTTCTGAAATGGGTTGTTTTTTCTATCAAAGTGGCCGCGTCCAGATTTGTGATCACATCCGTGTTGGCAACAATACCACTGACTGCTTGTTCCACCACTGTGTATCGTCTGCACCGGCAATCTCCATTCAAATGGAGCGGCTCTCAGAAGCAAAACCATGGGAATTTGCGGCCATCGAAGTTGCTATATGCTTCCAGCAACGCACTATTGTTCTACTAAATCTCATTCGACGCGCAATCGCAATGCGAACACGATGGTATAACTTAAAACAGTAACGCACTTATAGTTAAGAAGTTATTTCGAAAAAAATTATCCCAAGGCGCACGATGTTGATTTTGGAATTGCTGCACAAACTGTTTGCATGCACAGAAACACTTGCCGCTGCACTTACACACTAAATGGACCATGCCCTTTTTATCCAGAAATGAAAAAATTGTGATTGGAAGAGTTTCAAGTGTTTCGACAAAGTTGCCCGGCCCCAAAATTTTCGGCCACAACCCGGTGATCAAAAATGTTGTCAACAAGTGGTGCCACCGGTTTACATCGTTTGCAAGTTAAAGCACTCTTCGATTTTCATTGGTTCGCAAGATATGAGAATGGAACATTTTACTACCCGAAAAACGGCTGTTTTCAATCTATACATGCCTTCAATTTGCACGCGTGCTGGATTTCATCTTGGCCCTCATATGGGTCGAAAAAACGTCCGTTTCTGAATTGGGCCGTTTTTCGCATCAAACTGGCCGCGGCCAGATTTGTGATCACTTGCATATTGACAACAATGCCACTGAATGTTTGTTTTAACACTGTGGATCGTCTGCACCGGCAATCGCTTTTCAAACAGAGCGGCTCTCAGAAACAAAACCATGGAAATTTGCGGCCATCAAGAATGCTATATGTTTCCAGCAACGCACTAATGTTTTACTATATGTCATTCGACGCGCAATCGCATGGCGAACACGATGTTATACTTTAAAACATTAACGCACGCATAGTTTAGAATTTTTTCCCCAAAAAACACTCCCAAACGGCGCTCGATGTTGATTTTCCAAATGCTCCACAAACTCTTTGCATGCAAAGAAACACTTGCCGCTGCATTTGCACACTAAATGGACCATTTCTTTGATTCAGAAATGAACAAATTGCGTATGGAAATTTTCTATTTTATGGACAAAATGGCCCCCCAAAAAGAGTTCGGCCAATACCCGGCGATCAAAAATGTTGTCAACATGTAGTATTATCGGATGACTTCGTTTGCAAGTTAAAGCACCATTCGATTTTCATTGGTTCTCTAGATATCAGTTCGGAACATTTGACTACCCGAAAAACGGCAGTTTTCAATCTGAACATACATCCATTTTGTGCGCGTGCTGGATTTCATATTGCCATTCATGTGGTTCGAAGAAACGTCCGTTTCTGAAAAGGTCCGTTTTGGCATCAAAGTGGCCACGGCGAGATTTGTGATCACTTGCATGTTGACAACATTGCCACTGAGTGCCTGTTCCACCACTGTGTATCGTCTGCACTGGTAAGCTGCTTTCATACGGATTGGCTGTGAGAAACAAAACCATGCAACTTTGCGGCCATCAAGAATGCTATAGGTTTCCATTGACGCATTAATGTTTTACTATATGTCATTCGACTCGCAATCGCACGGCGAAAACGACGGTATAACTTAAAACATTAACGCACCTATAGTTTGGAAATTATTTCTAAAAAAACACTCAAACTGTGTGCATGCATAGAAAAACTTGCCGCAGAATTTACACCCTAAATGAAGCATGCCCTTGCATTAAGAAAGGAAAAAATCGCGTTTCGAAAATTTTCAATTTTTCGACTAAGTGTCCTCTCCAAACATTTTCGGCTAGCACCCGGTGATCAGAAATGTTGTCAACAAGTGGCAGCATCGGTTTGCAACGTTTGCAAGTTAAACGACCCTTCGATTTTCATTGGTTTGCTAGATATGGGTTTGGAAGATTTTAGTACCCGAAAAATGATAGTTTTCAATCTGAACACGCATCCAATTTGTACGCGTGCAGGACTTCATTTTGGCTCTCATATGTGTCGAAAAAACGTCCGTTTCTGCCGGCCGTTTTTCACATCAAAGTGGCCGCGTCCAGATATCTGATTACTTGCATGTTGACAATAATGCCACTGAATGCTTGTTCCACCACTGTGTATCGCTTGCCCCGGCAATCTGCTTTCAAACGGAAAGGCTCTCAGAAACAAAACCATGCAAGTTTGTGGCCATCAAGAATGCTATATGTTTCCAGAAACGCACTGATGTTTTACTATATGTTATTCGACGCGCAATCGCACGGTGAACACGATGGTATAACTTAAAACATTAACACTTGTATAGTTTGGAATTTATTTGCACAAAACTCTCAAACGGCGTTCGATGTTGGTTTTTCAATTCCTGCATAAACCGTTTGCATGCACAGAAACACTTCCCGTTGCACTTACGCACCAGATGGACCATGGCCTTTCATTCAGAAGTGAAAAAATCGCGTTTGGAATTATTTCAAGTTTTTCGACAAAATGTCCCCCAAAAAATGTTCGGCCAGCTCCCGGCGGTCAAAATTTTTGTCAACAAGTGGTAACATCGGTTTACATCGGTTGCAAGGTAGAGCACCCTTCGATTTTTATTGGTTCGTTAGATATCAGTTTGGAACATTTCACTTCCCGAAAAACGGCTGTTTTCAATCACAACATGCATCCAATTTGTACACGTCCGGGATTTCATAATCTCCCTCATATGGGTCGAAAAAACGTCCGTTTCTGAATTGGGCCGTTTTTTGCATCAAAGTGGCCACGCCGAGATTTGTGATCACTTGAATGTTGACAACAATGCCACTGAATGCTTGTTCCACCACTGTGTATTGTCCACACTGGCAACCTGCTTCGAAACGGAGGGGCTCTCAGAAACAAAACCATGGAAATTTGCTGCCATCAAGGGTGATGCATGTTTCCAGCGACGCACTAATGTTTTACTACATGTCATTCCACGCGCAATCGCACGGCGAACACGACGGTATAATTTAAACCATTAACGCACGTATCGTTTGGAAGCTATTTCCACAAAATACTCTCAAACGGCGTTCAACGCTGATTTTGGAATTGTTGCACAAACAATTCGCGTGCACAGAAACACTTGCCGCTGCAGGTATGCACTAAATGGGCAAGGCCCTTTCATTCAGAACTGAGGAAATCGTGTTTGGAAACTTTTTGAATATTTTCGACAAAATTGCCCCCCCCCGCATAATATTTTCGGCCAGCACCCGCTGATCAAAAATGTTGTCCACTAGAAGTACTATCGTTTAACATCGTTTGCAGGTTAAAGCACCCCTCGATTTTCATTGGTTCGCTAGACATGAGTTTATAACATTTTACTATCCGAAAAACGGCTGTTTGCAATATGAACATGCATCCAAACTCTACGCGTGCTGGATATCATATTAGCCCTCATATGGGTCCAAAAACGTCCGTGTGTGAAATAGGCCTTTTTTCGCATCGAAGTAGCCGCGGCGAGATTTGTGATCACTTGCATGTTGACAACAATGCCAGTGAATGCTTGTTCCACCACTGTGTATCGTGTGCACCGGCAATCTGCTTTCACACGGATCGGCTGTGAGAAACAAAACCATGCAACTTTGCGGAAATCAAGAATGCTATATGTTTCCAGCAGCGCATTAATGTTTTACAACATGTCATTCGACGCGCAATCGCACGGCGAACACGATGGCATTAACTAAAACATTAACGCACCTATAGTTTGGAAGTAATTTCTAAAAAAAACACTCAAACGGCGCACGATGTTGACTTTGCAATTGCTGCACAAACTGTTTGCATGCATCGAAACACTTGCCGCAGAATTTGCACACTAAATATACCATGCCCTTTCATTCAGAAATGAAAAAATAGCGTTGGGAAAATTTTCATTTTTTTCGACAAAATGGCCTCTCCAAAGATTTTCGGCTATCACCAGGTGATCAGAAATGTTGTCCACAAGTGGTAACATCCGTTTACATCGTTTGCAAGTTAAAGCACCCTTCGATTTTCATTGGTTCGCTAGATATGAGTTTCGAACATTTTACTACCCAAAAAACGGCTGTTTTCAGTCTGAACCTGCATCCAATTTGTACGCGTGCTGGATTTCATATTGGCCCCCATATGGGTCGAAAAAACGTCCGTTTCTAAAATGGGCCGTTTTTGGCATTAAAGTGGCCGCGGCCAGATTTGTCATCACTTGCATGTTGACAACAATGCCACCGAATGCTTGTCCCATCACTGTGTATCGTCTGCACCGGCAATCTGCTTTCAAACAAACAAAAAAAAAACAAAAAACAAAAAAAGAGCCGCAGGGGCGGCTCTCAGAGCCAAAACCATGGAAATTTGCGGCCATCAAGAATGCTATATGTTTCTAGCAAGGCACTAATGTTTTACTATATGTCATTCGACGCGCAATCGCACGGCGAACACGATGGTATAACTTAAAACATTCACGCACGTAAAGTTTGGAAGTCATTTCCACAAAACACTTTTAAACGACATTCGATGTTGATTTTGCAATTGCTGCACAACCTGTTTGCATGCACAGAAACACTTGCCGCTGCACTTACACACTAAATGGACCATGGTCTTTCATTCAGAAATGATAAAATCGTGTTTGGAAACTTTTTTCAAGAATGCTGTATTTTTGCCGCCATCCATTATGTCTTAGTATAGCTCATTCGACGCGTAATCGCATGGCCAATACAATAGTGTGAATAAAAAATTATCGCATGCATAGGTTTTAAGTTATTCGAAAGATAATTCTCAAACAGCGCTCAACGCAGGTTTTGCAATTGCTGCAGAACCTCTTTTCATGCACAGAACCGCTCCTTCCTGCATTTACACACTAAATGGACCATGCTCTTTCACCGAGAAATGAAAAATCCGTGTATGGAAAATTTTGAACTTTTCCTGTCAGACACAAAACAATGGAGTTTGCGCCCATGAAGAATACTGTATGTTTCCAGCCCTGCAATAATGTTTCATCAGACTCGGTCGACGTGTAGGCGCACGACGAACAAGATGGTGTAACTTAAAAAGCTAAGCCATGTATAGTTTTAAGTTACTTGATGGAACACTGTCAAACAGCGCTGAAAGTAGATTTTCCAATTGCTCAAGAAACCGTTCACATACAAAGAAAAAAATTGCTGCTCAATTTACCCACTATTTGGACCATGCCCTTTTCATCCGTATTGAAAAAATCGCCTTTCAAAATTTATCAATTTTTAGTCTCAGAAGAAACACTATGGAACTTTGCGCGCATCAAGAATGCTGTATGTTTCCCGCCATCCATTAAGTGTTATTATAGCTCATTCGTCGTGTAGTTGCACGGCCAACACGATGGTGTGACTTAAAAATCAACGCATGTATGTTTTTTTTGTAATCCGAAAGAGCACTCTCAAACACCGCCCGATGCAGATTTTCCAATTGCTGCAGACACTGTTTGCATGCACACAAACACTGGCCACTGCACTTACACACTAAATGGACCATGCCCTTTCATTCAGAAATGAAAAAATGGCAATCGAAAAATTGCAAATTTTTCGACAAAATGGCCATCCCAAAAAAATTTTGGCCAGCACTTGGTGATCAAAAATGTTGTGAACAAGTGGTGACATCGGTTTACATCATTTCGAAATTACAGAATTCTTCGATTTTCATTAGTTCCCCTGATATGAGTTTGGAACATTTCACTACCCGAAAAACGGCTGTTTTCAATGTCAACATGCATCCAATTTGTTCCCGTGCTTGATTTCATTTTGACCCTCATATGGGTCGAAAAAACATCCGATTCTGAAATCAGCCGTTTTTCGCATCAAAGTGGCCTCTGCCAGATTTGTGATCACTTGCATGTTGACAACAATGCCACTGAATGCTTGTTACACCACTGTGTATCGTCTGCACCGGAAATCTGCTTTTAAACGAAGGGGCTCTCAAAACAAAACCATGGAAATTTCGCCATCAAGAATGCTATATGGCAAACAATGGCACGGCAAACACGATGGTATAACTTAAAACATTAACACACGTATAGTTGGAAACTCATTTCCAAAAAAACTCTCAAACGGCCCTCGATGATGATTTTGCAATTGCATGCATAGAAAAACTTGTCACTCCACTTACACACTAAGTGGACCATGCCCTTTCATACAGGAATGAAAAAAATGCCTCTGGAAAGTTTTCAATATTTTCGACAAAATTGCCCCCCCCCCGAAAATTTTCGCTCAGCACCCGGTGATCAAAAATGCTGTCAACAAGTAGCAAGATCGCTTTATACCAGTGGCAAGTTAGAGCACCGATCGTCTTTTATTTGTTCGTTAGAAATATTTTTGGAACATTTTACCTACCGAAAAACGGCTGTTTTCAATTTCAACATGCATCCAATATGTACACATGCCCGATTTCATGTTGGCCGTCATGTGGGTCGAAAAAACGTCCGTTTCTCAAATGGGCCGTTTTTCTCATCAAAGTGACCGCGGCCAGATTTGTGATCTCTTCCATGTTGACAACTATGCCACTGAATGCTTGTTCCACCACTGTGTATTGTTTGCCCCGGCAATCTGATTTCAAACGGAGCGGATCTCAAAAACAAAACCATGGTAATTTGCGGCCATCAAGAGTGCTATATGTTTTAAGCAACTCACTGATCTTTTACGATATGTCATTCGACGCGCAATCGCACGGCGAACACAATGGCATAACTTAAAACATTAACGCACGCATAATTTGAATTTTTTCCAAAAAACTCTCTCAAACGGCGCTCGATGTTGATTTTGCAATTGCTGCACAAACTGTTTGCTTGCTCAGGAAGACTCGCTGCTGTATATACAGACTAAATGGCCCATGCTCGTACATTGGGAATTTAAAAAAATCGTATTTGGAAAATTTTTCATACTTGCGAGAAAATGGCCGCTCAAAAGTTTTCCGCCAGCACCCGGTGATAAAAAATGTTGTCTTGCCGCTGCACTTACACACTAAAAGGGCCATGCCCTTTCATTCAGAAATGAAAAAATCGAGTTTGAAAAATTTTCAATATTTTTGACAACATTGCTCCCCCCCGAAAGCTTCGACCAGCACCCGGTGATCAAAAATATTGCAAACAAGTAGTAATATCGGTTTACATCGTTGGCAATTTAAAGCATGCTTCGAAATTCATTGCTTCGCTAGATATGGGTTTTGTATAGTAGATACGCTTTTGTTCAATCTGAACATCCAAACAATTTGCACGCGTGCTAGATTTCAAAATGGCTCTCACATGGCTCGGAAAACGTCCGATTCAGAAATGGGCCGTTTTTGGCATCAAAGTGGCTGCGGCCAGATTTGTGATCACTTCCATGTTGACAACATTGCCACTGAATGCTTGTTCCACCACTGTGTATCGTCTGCACCGGTAATCTGCTTTGAAACGGAACGGCTCTCAGAAACAAAGCCATGGAAAATTGGGGCCATCAAGAAAGTTAAATGTTCCCAGCAACGCATTAATGTTTTACTATATGTCATTCGACGCGCAATGGCACGGCGAACACCATGGTATAAATTAAATCATTAACGCACGCATCGTTTGAATGTTATTTCCAAAAACACTCTCAAACGGCCCACGATGTCTATTTTGCAATTGCTGCACAAGCTGTTTTCATGCACAGAACCACTTGCCGCTGCACTTCTACACCAAATGGACCATGCCCTTTCATTCAGAACTAAAAAAATAGCGAATGGAAAATTTTCAATTTTCTCGAGAAAATGGCTCTTCAAAAGTATTCGTCCAGCACCCGGTGATCAAAAATGTTGTCAACAAGAGGCAACATAGGTTTAAATCGTTTGCAAGTTAAAGCACTCTTCGATATTTATTGGTTCGTTACATATGAGACTGGAACACTTCACTTCCCGAAAAACGTTTGTTTTCAATCACAACATGCATCCAATCTGTACACGTCCCGGATTTCATATTGTCCCTCATATGGGTCGAAAAAACGTCCGTTTCTGAAATGGGCCGTTTTTCGCATCAAAGTGGCCACGCCCAGATTTGTGATCATATCGATGCTGACAACAATGCCACTTAATGCTCGATCCACCACTGTGTATCGTGTACACTGGCAACGTGCTTTGAAACGGAGCGGCTCTTAGAAACAAAACCATGGAAATTTGCGGCCATCAAGGATGATATATGTTTCCAGCGACACACTAATGTTTTACTACATGTCATTCGACGCGCAATCGCACGGCAAACACGACGGTATAACTTAAAACATTAACGCACGCATCGTTTGGAAGTTACTTCCACAAAACACCCTCAAACGGCGCTCAATGTTGATTTTGCAATTCCTGCACAATTTCCGTCAACAGAAACACTTGCCGCTACACGCATGCACAAAGTGAATAAGGCCCTTTCTTTCAGAACTGAAAAATAGCTTTTCCCGAATTTTCAGTTTTCCACGAAATTGCCCCCCCCCCCCCTCCTTTATATTTTGGGCCAGCACCGGCCGATGAAAAATGTTGTCAACAAGTAGTAATATCGCTTTACATCGTTTGCAGGTTAAAGCACCCTTCGATATTTATCGGTTCGCTAGACATAAGTTTCAAACATTTTACTACACGAAAAACAGCTGTTTTCAATCTCAACATGCATCCAATTTCTACGCGTGCTGGATATCATATAGGCCCTCATATGGGTCCAAAAACGTCCGTTTCTCAAATGGGCCTTTTTTCGCATCGAAGTAGCCGCGGCGAGATCTGTGATCACTTGCATGTTGACAACAATGCCAGTGAATGCTTGTTCCACCACTGTGTATCGTGTGCACCGGCAATCTGCTTTCATACGGAGCTGCTCATAGAAAAACCATGGATATTTGCGGCCATCAAGAATGCTATATGTTTCCAGACACGCACTACTGTTTTACTATATGTCATACGACGCGTAATCGCACCATGAACACGATGGTGTAACTTAAAACATTAACGCACGTATAGTTTGGAAGTTATTTTTTAAAAAAAACTCTCAAACGGCGCTAGATGTTGATTTCGTGATTGCTCCACAAACTGTTTTCATGCAATAAAAAACTGGCCGCTGCACTTACACACTAAATGGACCATGCCCTTGCATTGTCGAATAAAAATAACGCAATTGGAAAATTTTCTATTTTTACGGGAAAATGACCCCTCAAAAATTTTCGGCCAGCACGCGGTGAACGAAAATGTTGTCAACAAGTGCTAGCATCGGTTTACATCGTTTGCAAGTTAAAGCACATTTCGATGTTGATTAGTTTGCTAGAAATAAGTTTGGAACATTTTATTACCCGAAAAACATCTGTTTTCAACCTGAACCTGCATCCAATATGTACGGGTCCTGAATTTCATCTTGCCCCTAATATTGGTCGAAAAAACGTCCGTTTCTGAGATGGGCCGTTCTTGCATCAAACTGGCCGGGTCCAGATTTGTGATTACTTGCGTGTTGACAACAATGGCACTGAATGCTTGTTCAACCACTGTGTACCGTCTGCACCGGCAATCTCCTTTTAAACGGAGTGGCTCTCAGAAACAAAACCATGGAAAATTGCGCCATCAAGAATGCTGTATGTGCTTCCAGCAACGCACTAAGCTTTTACTACACGTCATTCGACGCGTAACTGCACGGCGAACACGATGGCGTAACTTAAAACATTAACGCACGTAAAGTTGGGAAGTTATTTCCAAAAAACTCCCAGACGGCGCTCGATGTTGGATTTGCAATTGCATGCACAGAAAAAATTTCCGCTACACTTACACACTTAATGGACCATGTCCTTTCATTGAGATCTGGAAAATCGCGTGTCGAAAAAATTCAATTTTTCAACAAAATGGTCGCCCCAAATTTTTCGGTCACCACCCGGTGATCAAAAATTTTGTCACCAAGTGGTAACATTGGTTTACATCGTTTCCAAATTGAAACACCCTTTGATTTTGATTGGTTCGTTAGATATGAGTTTGGATAACTTGACTACCCGAAAAACGGCTGTTTTCAATTAGAACATGCATCCATCATGTACGTGCGCTGGATTTCAGAATAGCCCTCATATCGGTCGAAAAAACGTCCGGTTCTGAAATGGGTTGTTTTTCGCATCAAAGTGGCCACACCCAGCTTATTGATCACTTGCATCTTGACAACAATGCCACTTAATGCTTGTTCCACCACTGTGTATCATGTGCACCGGAAATCTGCTTCCAAACGAAGAGGCTCTCAGAAACAATACCATGAAAATTTGCGGCCAAGAAGAATGCTATATGTTTCCAGCACCACACCAATGTTTTACTATATGTCATTATACGCGATATCGCAAGGCGAACACGATGGTACAACTTAAAACATTAACGCATGGGTGGTGTGGAAGTTATTCTTTAAAAACTCTCACACGGCGCTCGATGTTTTTTTTTGCAATTGCTGCACAGCTGTTTGCTTGTACAGAGACACTTCCCGCTGCACTTACACACTGAATGGACCATGCCCAATCATTCAGAACTGAAAAAATCGCGTTTGGAAAATTTTCAATTTTTTGCGAAAAATGGCCACACCAAAAAAAATTCGGCAAGCACCCAGTGATGAAAAGTGTTGTCAACAAGTGGTTGCATCGGTTTACATCGTTTGGAAGTTAAAGCACCCTTCGATTTTCATTCGTTCCTGATATATGAGTTTGGAACATTTTACTACCCGAAAAACGGCTGTTTTCAATCTCAACATGCATCCAAATTGTTTGCGTGCTGGAATTCACATTGGCCCTCATATGGGTCGAAAAACGTCCGTTTCTGAAATGGGCCTTTTTCGCATCAAAGTGTCCGCGGCCAGATCTATTATCACCTGCATGTTGACAATGCCACTGAATGCTTGTTCCAACACTGTGTATTGTCTGCACCAAAAATCGCCTTTCAAACGGAACGACTCTCAGAAAAAAACATGGAAATATGCGGCCGTAAAGAATGCTGTATGTTTCCAGCAACGCACTAATCTTTTACTAAATGTTATTCGATGCGCAATCGCACGACGAACACGATGGTATAACATAATACATTGACACACGTATAGTTGGGAAGTTATTTCCCAAAAAATCTCACATACGGCGCTCGATGTTAATTTTGCAATTGCATGCACAGAAACACTTGCCGCTGCACTTACACACCAAATGGACTTACACACCTTTTAAGTGCAGCGGCAAGTGTCTTACACACCCTTTCATCCAGAAATGATTAATTCGCGTTTGGAAAATTTTCAATATTTTCGAAGAAATTGCGCCCCCCCGAACATTTTCGGTCAGCACCCGGTGATCAAAAATGTTGTCAACAAGTAGTAACATCGGTTTATATAGTTGGCAAGTGAAAGCACAGTTCGATTTTAATTGGTTCGTCAGATATGAGTTTGGAACATTTTACTTCCCAAAAATCGGCTGTTTTCAATCTCAACATGCATTCAATTTGTACACGTGCTGGATTTGATTTGGCCCTCATTTGGGTCGAAAAAACGTCCGTTTCTGAATTGGGCCGTTTTTCGCATCAAAGTGGCCGCGTCCAGATATGTGATTACTTGCATGTTGACAACAATGCCACTGAATGCTTGTGCCACCATTGTGCATCGTCCGCACCGGCAGTATGCTTTCAAACGGAGGAGCTCTCAAGAACAAACCCATGGACATTTACGGCCATCAATAAAGCTATATGATTCCACCAACGCACTAATGTTTTACTATATGTTATTCGACGCGCAATCGCACAGCGAACACGATGGTATGAGTTAAAACATCAAGCACGTATAGTTTGGAAGTTGTTTCCAAAAAACCTCCAAACGGCGCATGATGTTGATTTTGAAATTGCATGCACAGAAACACTTGCCGCTGCACATACACACTAAATGGACCATGCCCTTTCATTCAGAAATGAAAATATCGCGTTGGGAATTTTTTTAAATATTTTCGACAAAACTGTCCCCCCCCCCTCCCAATATTTTTCGGCCAGCACCCGTCGATCAAAAATAATGTCAACAAGTAGCAACAACGGTTTAGATCGTTGGCAAGGTAAAGCACAATTCGAACTTTACTGGTTCGCTAGATATGAGTTTGGAACATTTTACTTTCCGAAACAAGGCTGTTTTCAATTTGAACATGCATCCAATTTGTACGCGTGCTAGATTTCATATTGGCCCTCATATGTGTCGGAAAAACGTCCGGTTCAGAAATGGGCCGCTTTTTTGCATCAAAGGGGCCGCGGCCATCTTCGTGATCACTTCCATGTTGACAACATAGGCACTCAATGTTTGTTCCTCCAGGGTGCATGGTCTGCACCGGCAATCTCCTTTCAAACGTCCCGGCTTTCAGCAACAAAACCATGGAAATTTGCGGCCATCAAGAATGCTAGATGTTTACAGTAGCGCACTAATGTTTTACTATATGTCTTTGGACTCGCAATCGCACTGCGAACACGATGGTATAACTTTAAACATTGACGCACGTATATTTTGGAAGTCATCTCCAAAAATCTCTCTCAAACAGCGCTTGACTTTGATTTTGCAATTGCTGCACAAACTGTTTGCATCCACAGAAATTGCATCCCTTTCATTCAGAACCCAAAAATTGCAGTTGTAAACTTTTCAATTTTTTCGAAAAAATGGCCCCAACAAAAGAACTTCGGCGCGACATCAGTGATCAAAAATAATGTCAACAAGTGGCAACATCGGTTAACATCGATTGGAAGTTGAAGCACCTTCAATTTTCATTCGTTCGTTGGATATGACTTTGGGAAATTTTATTACCCGAAAACGGCTGTTTTCAAACTGAACATCCATCCAATTTGTACGCATGCTGGATTTAATATTGGCCCTCATATGGGACGAAACAACGTCCGTTTCTGAAATGGGCCGTTTTCGAATCAAATTGGCCACGCCCAGATTTGTCATCACTTGCATGTTGACAACAACGCCACTCAATGCTTGCTCCACCACTGTGTATCGTCTGCACCGCCAATCTGCTTTCAAACAGAGCGGCTCTCAGAAACGAAACCATCCAAATTTGCGGCCATCAAGAAAGCTACATGTTTCCAGGAACGCACTAATGCTTTACTATATGTCATTCGACGTGCATTCGCACGCCGAACACGATGGTATCACTTAAAACACTAACGCACGTATGGTTTGGAAGTTATTTCGAAAAAGCACTCTCAAACGGCGCTCGATGCTGATTTTGCAATTGCATGCACAGAAACACTTGCCGCTGCATTTAAACAATAAATGGACCATGCCCATTCATTCCGAAAGAAAAAAACCGCGTCTGGAAGATCTTCAAAACCTTTCGATAAAATTGACCACCCAAAAAAATTTCGGCCGGCACCCGGTGATCAAAAATGCTAGCAAGAAGTAGTAACATCGGTTTACATCGCTTGCAAGATAAAGCACCCTTCGCTTTTCATTCGTTCACTAGATATGAGATTGGAACATTTTACTACCCGAAAAACGGCTGCTTTCAATCTCAACATGCATCCAATTTGTACGCGTGCTAGATTTCATATTGGCCCTCATTTGGGTCGGAAAACGTCCGTTTCAGAGACGGGCCGTTATTCACATCAAAGTGGCCGCGGCAAGATTTGTGATAACTTGCGTGTTCACAACAATGCCACTGAATGCTTGTTCCACCACTGTGTATCGTTTGCGCCGGCAATTTGCTTTCGAACGGAGCGGCTCTGAGATTCAAAACCATGCAAATTTGCGCCTTCAAGAATGTTGTATGTTCTTCCAGAGACGCACTAATGTCTTAATATATGTCATTCAACGTGCAATTGCACGGCAAACAAGATGGTATAACTTAAAACATTAACGCACGTATAGTTTGGAATTTATTTGGACAAAAAACTCAAACGGCGTTCGGTGTTCATTTTGCAATTGCTGCACAAACCGTTTGCATGCACAGAAACAGTTGCCGCTGCCCTTACGCACTAGATGGACCACGCCCTTTCATTCAGATCTTCAAAAAAATTGCGTTTGGAAAAGTTCAATATTTTCGACAAAATAACCCCCCTTCAAATTTTCGGCTAGCACCCAGTGATCAAACATGTTCTCAACAGGTAATAAACTCGGTTTACATCGTTCACAAGTAAAAGAACCCATCGACTTTCATTGGTTCGCTAGATATGAGTTCGGAACATTTTACTACCCGAAAAACGGCTGTTTTCAATCTCAGCATGCATCCAATTTGCACACGTGCTAGATTTTATATTGGCTCTCATATGGGTTGAAAAGTCTACCTTTTCTGCAATCGGCCGTTTTTGCATCAAATGGGCCGCGGCCAGATTTGTGATCACTTCCATGTTGACAACAATGCCACTGAATGCTTGTTCCACCACTGTGCATCGTCTACACCGGCAATCTGCTTTCAAACGGAACGGCTCTCAGAAACACAACCATGGAAATTTCAGGCCATCAAGAATGCTATAGGTTTCCAGCAACGCACTAACGTTTTACTATTTGTCATTCGACGAACAATCGCACGGCAAACACGACGGTATAACTTAAAACATAAACGCACGTATAGTTTGGAAGTTACTTCCACAAAACACTCCCAAACGGCGTGCGATGTTCATTTTGCAATTGCTGCACAAACTGTTTGCACTCACAGAAACACTTGCCTGTGTACTTACACGCTAAATGGACCATGCCGTTTCAATCAGAACTGAAAAAAATGGCGTATTGAAAGGTATCAATTTTTTCGAAAAAATGGCGCCCCCAAAAAACTTGGACGAGCACCCAGTGATCAAAAATGTTGTCAACAAGTGGCAACATCAGTTAACATCGTTTGCAAGGTAAAGCACCCTTCGATTTTCATTGATTCGTTAGATATGAGTTTAAAACCTTTTACTACCCGTAAAACGGCTATTTTCAATCTGAAAATGCATCCAATTTATACATGTGCTGGCTTCCATATTGGCACTCATGTGGGTGAAAAAAACATCCGTTTCTGAAATGGGCCGTTTTCGCATCAAAGTGGCCACGGCCAGATTTGTGATCACTTGCATGTTGACAACAATGCCACTGAATGCTTGTTCCACCACTGTGTATCGTCGGCACCGGCAAGCTGCATTCAAACGGAACGGCTCTGAGAAATAAAACATGCAAATGTGCCGCCATCCAGAATGCCAAATGTTTCCAGCAACGCACTAATGATTTTTTATATGTCATTCGACGCCGAAACGCACCGGCGAACACGATAATATAACGTAGCACATTCACGCACGTATAGTTTGGAAGTTATTTCCACAAACTCTCTCAAACGGACCTTGATGTTGATTTTGCAATTGCTGCAAAACCTGTTCGCATGCACAGAAACACTTGCCACTGCACGTAAACACTAAATGGACTATGCCCTTTCAATCAGAACCGAAAAAATCGCGTTGGGAAAATTTTCAATACTTTCGAAAAATTGCCCTTTCCCAAAGGTTTCGGCCAGCACCCGTGGATTAAAAATATTGTCAACAAGTAGTAACCTCGGTTTACAAGGATTGCAACTTAAATAACACTTCTATTTTTATTAGTTTGCTAGAAAGGCGTTTGGAACATTGTCCTACCCGAAAAACGTGTGTTTTTAATCTATACATGCATGCAATTTGTACGCGTGCTAGATTTCATATTGGCCCTCATATGGGTCGAGAAAAACTCTGTTTCTGAAATAGGCCTTTTTTCGCATCGAAGTGGCCGCGGCGAGATTTGTGATTACTTGTATGTTGACAACAATGCCACTGTATGCTTGTTCCACCACTGCGTATCGTTTGCGCCGGCAATTTGCTTTCAAACGGAGCGGCAGAAAGAAAAAAAAAACATGGAAATTTCCGGCCATCAAGAATGTTTCCAGCAACGCACTAATGTTTCACTATATGTCATTCGAGGTGCAATCGCACGGCAAACACGGTGGTATAACTTAAAATAGTAACGCACGTATAGTTTGGAAGTTAGTTCCAAAAAACACTCTCAAAGAGCAATCAATGTTGAATTTGTAACTGCCGCACAAACTATTTGCATGCACAGAAACCCTTGCCGCTGCATTTACACACTAAATGAACCATACCCTTTCATTCTGAACTGAACAAACTCTCGTTTGGAAGGAATTCAATATTTTTGACATCATTGCCCCCCCCCCCAATTTTCGGCCAGCATCCGATGATCTAAAATGTTGTCAACAAGTAGTAACATCGGTTTACATCGTGTGCAAGCTATAGCACCCTTCCATGTTTATTGGTTCGTTTGATATGAGTTTCGAACATTTTACTACCCGAAAACGGCTGTTTTCAATCTGAACAAGCATCCAAGTTGTACAGGTGCTGGATTTCCTATTTGCCCTCATCAATGTCAAAAAAATTTGTTTAAGAAATGGGCCGATTTTCGCATCAAAGTGGCCACGCCCAGATTTGTGATCACTTGCATGTTGACAGCAATGCCACTGATTGCTTGTTCCACCACTGTGTGTCGTCTGCATTCTGCTTTCAAACGGAGCGGCTCTCAGAAACAAAACCATAGAAATTTGCGGCCATCAAGAATGCTATATGTTTCCAGCAACGCACTAATGTTTTACTATACGTCATTCGACGCGCAATCGCACGCCGAACACGATGGTGTAACTTAAAACATTAACGCACGTAGAGTTTCGAAGTTACTTCCAAAGCATTCTCCCAAACGGCGCTCGATGTTGATTTTGCAATTGTTGCACAAACTGTTTGCATACACAGAAACACTTGCCGCTGCACTTACACACTAAATGGACCATGCCGTTTCATTTAGCAATGAAAATATCGCGTTTGGAAAATATTCAATTTTTTCAAAAAATGGCCCCCCAAAAGGAATTTCGCCGAGCACCCAATGATGAAAAATGTTGTCAACAAGTTGTAACATCGGTTTACATCATTTGCAAATTAAAACATCCTACGATTTTCCTTGATTTGTTAGATATGAGTTTGAAACATTTTACTACCCGAAAAACGGCTGTTTTCAATATAAACATGCATCCAATTTCTCCTCGTGCTGGATTTCATGTTGGCCCTCATATGGGTCGAGAAAACGTCCGTTTCTGAAATGGGCTGTTTTTCGCATCCAAGGTGCCGCGGCCAGATATATGATCACTTACATGTTCACAACAATGCCAGAAGTTTGCCGCCATCAAAAATGCTATATGTTTCCAGAAACGCACCTAATGTTTTACTATATCTCATTCGACGTGCAATCGCACTGCAAACCCGATGGTATAACTTAAAACATTAACGCACGCATAGTTTGGAAGTTATTTCCAAAAACCTGTCTCAAAAAGCGTTCGTTGTTGATTTTACAATTGCTGCACAAACTGTTTGCAGCCACAGAAACACTTGCCGCTGCACTTACACCCTCAATGGACCATGCCCTTTCATTAAGAAATGAAAAAATCGCGTTTGGAAAAGTTTCAATATTTTCGACGCAATGGCCCCCAAAAAATCTACGGCAAACACCCGGTAAACAAAAATATTGTCAACAAGTGTTAATATCGGATTACAACGTTTGCAAGCTAAAGCACACTTCTATTTTTATTAGTTTGCCAGAAATAAGTTTGGAACATTTTTCTACCCGAAAAACGTCTGTTTTTATTCTGAACATGCATTCAATTTGTAGGCGTGCTGGATTTCATATTGGCCTTCATATGGCTCCAAAAATCTACGTTTTCTAAAATCGGCCGTTTTTCCCATCAAAGTGGCTGCGGCCAGATATGTCATCAGTTTCCTGATGGCAAAAATGCCACTGAATGCTTGTTCCACCACTGTGTACCGTCCGCACCGGCAATCTGCATTAAAACGGAGCGGCTCTCAGGAATAAAACCATGGATTATTACGGCCATCAAGAATGCTATATATTTCTAGTAACGCACTAATGTGTTGCTATATGTTATTCGACGCGCAATCGCACGACGAACACGATGGTATAACTTAAAACATTAACGCACGTATAGATTGGAAGTCATTCACAAAAAACTCTCCCAAACGGCGCTCGATGTTGATTTGCAATTGCTGCACAAACTGTTTGCATCCACAAAACACTTGCCGCTGCACTTACACACTAAGTAGACCATGCCCTTTTATTCAGAAACGAAGAAATCGAGCGTGGAAAGTTGTCAATATTTTTTCGAGAAAATTGCCACCCCAAAAAAGTTCCGCCAGCACCCAGTGATAAAAAAATGTTGTCAACAACTAGTAGCATTGGTTTACAACGTTAGCAAGTTAAAGCAGCCTTCGAATTTCATTCTTTCGCTAGACATGAGTTTGGAACATTTCACTACCCGAAAAACGACTGTCATCAATCTCGGCATCCATCCAATTTGTACGCGTGCCAGATTTCATGTTGGCCCTCATATTGGTCGGAAAAACGTCCGTTTCAGAAATGGGCCGGTTTTGCATCAAAGTGGCCGCGGCCATATTTGTGATCACCTGCATGTTGACAACATTGCCACTGAATGCTTGTTCCACCACTGTGTGTCGTCTGCACCGGCAATCTGCTTTCAAACGGATCGGCTGTGAGAAACAAAACCACGCAACTTTGCGGCCATCAAGAATGCTATGTGTTTCCAGGAACGCATTGATGTTTTACTATATGCCATTCGACGCGCAATCGCACGGCAAACACGATGGTATAACTTAAAACATTAACGCACCTGTAGTTTGGAAGTTATAAAAAAACACTCAAACGGCGCTAGATGTTGATTTTCCAATTGCTGCACAAACTGCGTGCACGCATAGAAACACTTGCCGCAGAATTTACACCCTAAATATACTATGCAATTTCATTCAGAAATGAAAAAATAGCGTTGGGAAAATTTTCAATTTTTTCGAGAAAATGGCCTCTCCAAACTTTTTCGGCTAGCACCCGGTGATCAGAAATGTTGTCCACGAGTGGTAACATCCGTTTACATCGTCTGCAAATTAAACCACACTTCGATTTTCATTGGTTCGCTAGATATGTGTTTGTAACATTTTATTACCAGAAAATCGGCTGTTTTCAATCTCAACATGCATCCAATTTGTACACGTGCTGGATTTCATATATGCCCTCAAATGGGTCGAAAAAACGTCCCTTTCTGAAATGGGTCGTTTTTGGCATCAAAGTGGCCGCGGCCAGATTTGTTATCACTTGCATGTTGACAACAATGCCACTGAATGCTTGTCGCAACACTGTGTATCGTCTGCACCGGCAATCTGCTTTCAAACGGAGCGGCTCTCAGAAACAAAACCATGGAAATTTGGGGCCATCAAGAATGCTGTATGTCTCTAGCAACGCACTAATGTTTTACTTTATGTCATTCGACGCGCAATCGCACGGCGAACACGATGGTATAAATTAAAACATTTACGCACGTAGAGTTTGGAAGTTATTTCCACAAAACACTCTCAAACGGCGCTCGATGTTGATTTTGCAATTGCTGCATAACCTGTTTGCATGCATAGAAACACTTGCCGTTGCACTTACACACTAAATGAACCATGGTCTTTCATTCAGAACTGAAAAAATTGCGTTTGGAAAATTTTCAAGAATGCTGTATTTTTGCCGCCATCCATAATGTCTTAGTATAGCGACGCGTACGCATTCGACGCGTAATCGCATGGCCAACCCAATATTGTGAAAACAAAATTATCGCTTTCATAGTTTTTAAGTTATCCGAAAGATCACTCTCAAACAGCGCTCAACGCAGATTTTGCAATTGCTGCAGAACCTCTTTGCATGCACAGAACCACTCCATCCAGCATTTACAGACTAAATGGACCATGCTCTTTCATTCAGAAATGAAAAAAGCCGTGTATGGAAGATCTTGAGCTTTTACTGTCAGACACAAAACAATGGAGTTTGCGCCCATGAAGAATACTGTATGTTTCCAGCCCTGCAATAATGTTTCATCAGACTCGTTCGACGTGAAGGCGCACGACGAACAAGATGGTGTAACTTAAAAAGCTAAGCCATGTATAGTTTTAAGTCACTTGATGGAACACTCTCAAACAGCGCTGAAAGTAGATTTTCCAAATGCTCAAGAAACCGTTCACATACCAAGAAAAAATTACTGCTCCATTCACCCACTATTTGGACCATGCCCTTTTCATCCGTATTGAAAAAATCGCCTTTCAAAAGATTTCAATTTTTAGTCTCAGAAATAAGCCTCTGGAGCTTTGCGAGCATCAAGAATGCTGTATGTTTCCCGCCATCCACTATGTGTTATTATAGCTCATTCGACGTGTAATTGCACGGCCAAGACGATGGTGTGACTTAAAAAATTAACGCATGTATCGTTTTTATGTTATCCGAAAGAGCACTCTCAAACACCGCCCGATGCAGATTTTCCAATTGCTGCAGAGACTGTTTGCATGCACAGAAACACTTGCCGCTGCACTTACACACTAAATGGACCATGCCCTTTCGTTCAGAAATGAAAAAATGACATTGGAAAAATTTCAAATTTTTCGCGAAGTGGCCACCCCAACAAAATTTTCGGCCAACACCCGGTGATCAAAAATGTTGTCAACAAGTGGTGACATCGGTTTACATCGTTTGGAAATTACAGCACCCTTCGATTCTCCTTGGTTCGCCTGACATGAGTTTGGAACAATTTACTACCCGAAAAACGGCTGTTTTCAATCTCAACATGCATCCACTGCAACGCGTGCTGGATATCATATTGGCCCTCATATGGGTCCAAAAACGTCCGTTTGTGAGATGGGCCTTTTTTCGCATCGAAGTTGCCGCGGCGAGATTTGTGATCACTTGCATGTTGACAACAATGCTATGGTGGAACATGGTATCCACACAGTGGTGGAACAACCATTCAGTGGCAATGTTGTCACCATGGAAGTGATCACAAATCTGGCCGCGGCAACTTTGATACCAAAAACGGCCCATTTCTGAATCGGACGTTTTCCGACCCATATGAGAGCCATTATGAAATCTAGCACGCGTTCAAATTGTTTGGATGTTCAGATTGAACAAAGGCGTTTTCGGGTAGGAAAATGTTCCAATCCCATATCTAGCGAAGCAATGAAATTCGAAGGGTGCTTTAACTTGCCAACGATGTAAACCGATATTACTACTTGTTCACAACATTTATGATCCCTGGGTGCTGGTCGAAGATTTCGGGGGCGGGCAATGTTGTCAAAAATATTGACAAGTTTCCAAACCCGATTTTTTTCATTTCTGAATGAAAGGGCATGGTCCTTTTAGCGTGCAAGTGCAGCGGGAAGACAACATTTTTGATCACCGGGTGCTGGCCGAAAACTTTTGAGCGGCCATTTTTTCGAAAATATTGAAAATTTTCCAAATGGGATTTTTTTTAAACTCTGGATGGACGAGCATGGGCCATTTAGTCTGTAAATGCAGCAGCGAGTCTTTCTGAACATGCAAACAGTTTGTGCAGCAATTGCAAAAAATAAATATCGAGCGACGCTTGAGAGTGTTTTTTGGAAAAAATTCCAAACAATGCGTGCGTTAATGTTTTAAGTTATACCATCGTGTTCGCCGTGCGATTGGGCGTCGATTGACATATCGTAAAAGATTAGTGAGTTGCTTGAAACATATAGCATTCTTGATGGTCGCAAATTTCCATGGTTTTGTGTGTGAGAGCCTCTCCGTTTGAAAGCACATTGCCGGGGCAAACGATACACAGTGGTGGAACAATCATTCAGTGGCATAGTTGTCAACATGGAAGAGATCACAAATCTCGCCGCGGTCACTTTCATCAGAAAAACGACCCATTTCAGAAACGGACGTTTTTTCGGCCCACATGAGGGCCAACATGAAATCCAGCACGTGTACAAATTGGATGCATGTTTATGCGGCCCATTTCAGGAACAGACGTTTTTTGACACATATGAGGGCCAATATGAAATACGGCACGTGCACAAATTGGATGCATGTTGAGATTTAAAACAGCCGTTTTTCGGTTAGTAAAATGTTCCAAAAATATATCTAACGAACCAATAAAAACGATGGGTGCTTTAACTTGCCACTGACATAAACCGATGTTCCTACTTGTTGACAACATTTTTGATCACCGGGTGGTGAGCAAAAATTTTCAGGTGGGGGCAAATTTGTCGAAAATATTGATATTGACATAAAAATATTGATATAAAAATATTGACATCAATATGATTTATGTTTACAGCGACGCACTTATGTTTTACTACATGTCATTCGACGCGCAATCGCACGGCGAAGACGACGGTATAACTTAAAACATTAACGCACGTATCGTTTGGAAGTTTTTTCCACAAAACACTCTCAAACGGCGTTCAATGTTGATTTTGCAATTCCTGCACAAACAGTTTCCGTCCACAAAATCATTGCCGCTGCACGTATGCACTAAATGAACAAGGCCCTTTCATTCAGAACTGAAAAATCGCGTTAGCGAAAATTTCAATATTTTTAACCCAATTGCCCCCCCCCCCCTTTTATATTTTGGGCCAGCACCCGCGGATCAAAAATGTTGTCAACAAGCAGTAATATCATTTTACATCGTTTGCAGGTTAAAGCATCCTTCGATTTTCATTGTCTCGCTAGACATGAGTTTCGAACATTTTACTACCCGAAAAACAGCTGTTTTCAATCCAATGCATGCATGCATCCATGCATGCATGCATGCTATGCATGCATCCAATTTACACGCGTGCTGGATATCATATAGGCCCTCATATGGGTCCAAAAACGTCCGTTTCTCAAATGGGCCTTGTTTTGCATCGAAGTAGCCGCGGCGAGATCTGTGATCACTTGCATGTTGACAACAATTCCAGTGAATGCTTGTTCCACCACTGTCAATCGTGTGTACCGGCAGTCTGCTTTCAATCGGAGCTGCTCATAGAAAAAACCATGGAAATTTGCGGCCATCAAAAATGCTATATGTTTCCAAACACGCACTAATGTTTTACTATATGTGATACGACGCGTAATCGCACGGTGAACACGACGGTATAACTTAAAACATTTACGCACGTATCGTTTGGAAGTTATTTTTTAAAAAATAACTCTCCCAAACGGCGCTAGATGTTGGATTTTGCAATTGCTGCACAAACTGTTTTCATGCAATGAAACGCTTGCCGCTGCACATACACACTAACTGGACCATGCCATTGCATTGACGAATAAAAATATCGCAATTGGAAAGTTTTCAATTTTTACGGGAAAATGACCCCTCAAAAATGTTCGGCCAGCACCCGGTGATCAAAAATGTTGTCAACAAGTGTTAGCATCGGTTTACATGGTTTGCAAGTTAATGCACATTTGGATGTTTATTAGTTTGCTAGAAATAAGTTTGGAACATTTTATTACCCGAAAAACGTCTGTTTTCAGTCTGAACCTGCATCCAATTTGTACGGGTCCTGGATTTCATCTTGCCCTAGTATGGGTCGAAAAAATGTCCCTTTGTGAAATGGGCCGTTTTTTCCATCAAATTCGCGGGGTCCAGATTTGTGATTACTTGGATGTTGACAACAATAGCACTGAATGCTTGTTCTGCCACTGTATATCGTCTGCACAGGCAATCTCTTTCAAACGGAGCGGCTCTCAGAAAAAAACATGGAAAATTGCGCCATCAAGAATGCTATATGTGCTTCCAGCAACGCACTAAGCTTTTACTACACGTCATTCGACGCGTAACTGCACGGCGAACATGATGGCATAAATTAAAACATTTGCGCACGGAATGTTGGGAAGTTATTTCCAAAAAACTCTCAAACGGCGCTTGATGTTGGATTTGCAATTGCATGCACAGAAAAACTTGCCTCTGCACTCACACGCTAAGTGGGCCATGCCCTTTCATTAAGATCTGAAAAATCGCGTGTCGAAAAAAATTCAATTTTTCAACAAAACTTTCCTCCTAATTTTTCGGTCACCACCCGGTGATCAAAAATGTTGTCACCAAGTGGAAACATCGGTTTACATCGTTTGCAATTAGAAACACCCTTCGATTTTGATTGGTTCGTTAGATATGAGCTTGGAATACTTTACTACCCGAAAAACGGTTGTTTTCAATCTGAACGTGCATTCAATATGTACGTTTCCTGGAAATCAGATTGGCATCAAATCGGTCAAAAAAACGTGCGGTTCTGAAATCGATAGTTTTTGGCATCAAAGTGGCCACACCCAGATTAATGATCACTTGCATGTTGACAACAATGCCACTGAATGCTTGTTCCACCACTGTGTACCGTGTGCACCGGCAATCTGCTTTTAAACGGAGCGGCTCTCAGAACCAAAACCATGGAAATTTGCGGCCATCAAGAATGCTATATGTTTCTAGCAACGCACTAATGTTTTACTATATGTCATTCCACGCGCAATCGCACGGCGAACACGATGGTATAACTTAAAACATTCACGCACGTATAGTTTGGAAGTCACTTCCACAAAACACTTTTAGACGGCATTCGATGTTGATTTTGCAATTGCTGCACAACCTGTTTGCATGCACAGAAACACTTGCCGCTGCACTTACACACTAAATGGACCATGGTCTTTCATTCAGAAATGATAAAATCGTGTTTGGAGACTTTTTTTTCAAGAATGCTGTATTTTTGCCGCCATCCATTATGTCTTGGTATAGCTCATTCGACGCGTAATCGCATGGCCAACACAATAGTGTGAATAAAAAAGTATCGCATGCATAGTTGTTAAGTTATCCGACGGATCACTCTCAAACAGCGCTCAACACAGATTTTGCAATTGTTCCAGAACCTCTTTGCATGCACAGAACCATTCCTTCCTGCACTTACACACTAAATGGACCATGGTCTTTCACTCAGAAATGAAAAAACCGTGTATGGAAAATTTTGAACTTTTACTGTCAGACACAACACAATGGAATTTGCGCCCATGAAGAATACTGTATGTTTGCAGCCCTGCAACAATGTTTCATCAGACTCAGTCGACGTGTAAGCGCACGACGAGCAAGATGGTGTAACATAAAAATTTAAGCCATGTTTAATTTTAAGTTACTTGATGGAACACTCTCAAACAGCGCTGAAAGTAGATTTTCCAATTGCTCAAGAAACCGTTCATACAAAGAAAAAATTACTGCTCCATTTACCCACTATTTGGACCATGCCCTTTCCATCCGTATTGAAAAAGTTGCCTTTCAAAAGTTTTCACTTTTTAGTCTCAGATATAAGACTATGGAACTTTGCGCGCATCGAGAATGCTGTATGTTTCCCGCCATCCATAATGTGTTATTATAGCACATTCGACATGTAATTGCACGGCCAACACGATGGTGTAACTTAAAAAGTTAACGCATGTATAGTTTTTTAAGTTATCCCAAAGAGTACTCTCAAACACCGCCCGATGCAGATTTTCCAATTGCTGCAGAAACTGTTTGCATGCACAGAAACACTTGCCGGTGCACCAACACCCTAAGTGGACCATGCCCTTTCATTCAGGAATGAAAAAATGACATTGAAAAAATTTAAAACTTTTGGACAAAATGGCCACCGCAAAATTTTTTTTCGGCCAACACCCGGTGATCAAAAATGTTGTCAACAAGGGGCTACATCGGTTTACATCGTTTGCAAGTTAAAGCACACTTAGATTTTCCTTAGTTCGTTAGATATAAGTTTGGAACATTTTACTACTCGAAAAACGGCTGTTTTTAATCTGAGCATGCATACAATTTGTACGTGTGCTATATTTTATATTGGCCATCATATGGGCCGAAAAAACGACTGTTTCTGAACTCGGCCGTTTTTCGCATCAAAGTGGTCGCGGCCAGATTTGTGACCACTTGGAGGTTGACAACAATGCCACTGAATTCTGGTTCCACCACTGTGTACCGTCTGCACCGGCAATCTGGTTTTAAACGGAGCGGCTCTGAGAAACAAAACCATGCAAAGTTACGCCCATCAAGCATGCGATCTGTTTCCAGCAACCCACTAATATTTTACTATATGTCATTCAACGCGTAATCGCACGGCAAACGCGATGGTATAACTTAAAAGAAAAAACGCCCGTATGGTCTGGAAGTCATTTCCACAAAACAGTCTCAAACGGCGTTCGATGTTGATATTGCAACTTCTGCACAAACTGTTTGCTTGCACAGAAACCCTTACCGCTGCACTTACACACTAAATGGACCATGCCCTTTCATTCGGAAATGAAAAAAAGGTTTGGAATATTTTCAATATCTTCCACAAAATTGTGCCTACAAAAACATTTACACCAGCACCCAATGAACAAAAATGTTGTCAACAAGTAGTTACATCGGTTTACATATTTTCCAAGTTAAAGCACCCTTCGATTTGCTTTGGTTCCCTAGATGTTAGGTTGGAATATTTTTACACCCGAAAAACGGCTGTTTTCAATATGACCATGCATCCAATTTGCACGTGTGCTGGATTTCATATTGGCCCTCATATGGAACGAAAAAACGTCCGTTTCTGAAATGTGCCATTTTTCGCATCGAAGTGGCTACGCCCAGATTCGTGATATTTTGCATGTTGACAACAATGCCACTGAATACTTGTTCCACCACTGTGTATCGTTGGCAATCTGCTTTCAAACGGAGCGGCTCTCAGAAACTAAACCAAGGAAATTTGCTACCATCAAGAATGCTATATGTTTCCAGCAACACACTAATCTTTTACATGTCATTCGACGCGCAATGGCACTGCGCACACGATGGTATAATTTTAGACATTAACGCACCTATAGTTTGGAAGTTAATTCCAATAAACTCTCTCATACGGCGCTCGATGTTGATTTGGAGTTGCTACACAAACTGTTTGCATCCACAGAAAGACTTGGCGCTGCATTTTCAGACTAAATGGACAATGCCCTTGCATTCAGAACTAAAAAGTCGCAGCTGGAAATTTTTTTCATTTTTTCCAAGAAATGGTCTCTGAAAAATTTTCGGCCAGCACCCGGTGATAAAAAACGTCTTCAACAAGTAATATCATCGGTTTACATCGTTTGCAAGATAAAGCACCCTTCGATTTTCATTCATTCGATAGATATGAGTTTGGAACATTTCACTACACGAAAAACGGCTGTTTTCAATCTGAACATGCATCCAATTTGTACAGAAACAAAACCATGGAAACTTGCAGCCATCAAGAATGCTATATGTTTCCAGCATTGCACTGATGTTTTACTATATGTCAATGGACGAGCAATTGCACGGCAAACACGATGGCATAACTTAAAACATTAACGCACGTATAGTTTGGAAGTTATTTCCAAAAAACACTCAAACGGCTCACGATGTTGATTTTGCAATTGCTGCACAAACGGTTTGCATCCACAAAACACTTGCCGCTGCACTTACACACTAAATAGACCATGCCCTTTCATTCAGAACTGAAAAAATCGAGTTTGGAAATTTTTCAATATTTTCGACAAAATTGCCCCCCCAAAAATTTTCCGCTAGCATCCAGTGATCAAAAATGTTGTCTACAAGTGGTAGCATTGGTTTACATCGTTGGCAAGTTCAAGCAGCCTTCGAATTTCATTATTTCGCTATACATGAGTTTGGAACATTTTACTACCCGAAAAGCAGATGTTATCATTCTGAGCATCCATCCAATTTGTACGCGTGCCAGATTTCATGTTGGCCCTCAGATGGGTCGGAAAAACGTCCGTTTCAGAAATAGGCCCGTTTTGCATCATGGTGGCCGCGGCCATATTTGTGATCACCTGTATGTTGACAACATTGCCACTGAATGCTTGTTCCACCACTGTATGTCGTCTGCACCGGCAATCTGCTTTCAAACGGATAGGCTCTCAGAACCAAAACCATGGAAATTTGCGGTAATCAAGAATGCTATATGTTTCCAGCATCGCACTAATGTTTTACTCTATGTCATTCGACGTGCAATCGCACGGCGAACACGATGGCATAACTTAAAACATCAACGCACTTATAGTTTGGAGGTTATTTTCAAAAAAATCTTCCAAACGGCGCTCGATGTTGATTTTGAAATTGCATGCACAGAAACACTTGCCGCGCACTCACACACTAAATGGACCATGCCCTTTCATTCAGAAATGAAAAAGTCGCGGTCCGGAAATTTTTAATATCTTTGACAAAATTGCCCCCCCCCGAAAATTTTCCGTCAGCACCCGGTGATCAAAAATGTTTCCACCAAGCAGTAACATCGGTTTATATCGTTGGCAAGTTTAAGCACCCTTCGATTTTTTTTGGTTCGTCAGATATGAGATTGGAACATTTTAGAACTAGAAAATCGGCCGTTTTCAATCTCAACATGCATCCAATTTGTACACGTGCTGGATTTGATATTGCCCCTCATATTGGTCGAAAAAATGTCCGTTTCTGAAATAGGCCGTTTTTCGCATCAAAGTGGCCGCGTCCAGATTTGTGATTACTTGCATGTTGACAACAATGCCACTGAATGCTTGTGCCACCACTGAGAATCGTACGCACCGGTAATCTGCTTTCAAACGGAGCGGCTCCCAGGAACAAAACCATGGATATTTACGGCCATCATGAATGCTATATGTTTCCATCAACGCACTAACGTTTTACTATATGTTGTTCACCGCGCAATCGCACGGCGAACACTATGATATCACTTAAAACATTAACGCACGTATGTGTTGGAAGTTATTTCGAAAAAACTCAAACGGCGCCCTATGTTGATTTTGCAATTGCTGCACACATAGTTTTTATGCAATGAAAGACTTGCCGGTGCACTTACACACTAAATGGACCATGCCCTTGCATTCAGAAATAAAAAAATGCATTGGAAAATTTTCAATTTTTTCGAGAAGATGGCCCCTCAAACATTTTTGGGCCAGCACCAGGTAGTCAGAAATGTTGTCAACAAGTGGTAACATCGGTTTCCATCGTTTGCAACTTAAAGCACATTTCGATTTTTAGTAGTTTGCTAGAAATAAGTTTGGAACATTTAACTACCCGATACGCGGCTGTTTCTTATCTGAACATGCATGCAAATTGTGCGCGTGCTGGTTTCCATATTGGCCGTCATATGGGTCGAAAAAATCTCCGTTTCTGAAATGGCCTGTTATTTTTGTTGTATCAAAGTGGCCGCGTCCAGATGTGTGATCACTTCCGTGTTGACAACGATGCCACTGAATGATTGCTCCACCACTAAGTATCGTCTGCACCGGCAATCGGTTTTTAAACGGATCGGTTCTCAGAAACAAAACCATGGAAATTTGCGGCCATCAAGAATGCTATATGTTTCCAGCAACGCACTAATGTTTTACTGTGTGTCATTCGACGCGCACTTACAGAAACACTTGCCGCTGCACTTACACCCTAAATGGACCACGCCCTTTTTATTCAGAAATGAAAAAATGCGATTGGAAAAGTTTCAAATGTTTCGGCACATTTGAACCGCTCCAAAATCTTCTGCCACCACCCGGTGATCAAAAATGTTGTCAACAAGTGGTAGCATCGGTATACATAGTTTGCAAGTTAAAGCACCATTGTATTTTCATCGGTTTGCTAGATATGAGTTTGGAACATTTTGCTACCCGAAAAACAGCTGTTTTCAATCTAAACATGTTTTCAATATCCACGCGTGCTGGATTTCATCTCGGCCCTCATATGGGTCGAAAAAACGTCCGTTTCTGAACTGGGCCGTCTTTAGCATCAAAGTGCCGCGGCCCGGTTTGTGATCACTGGCATATTGACACCAATGACACTGAATGTTTGTTTCAACACTGTGCATCGTCTGCGCCGGCAATCGGTTTTTAAACGGATCGGTTCTCAGAAACAAAACCATGGAAATTTGCGGCCATCAAGAATGCTATATGTTTCCAGCAACGCACTAATGTTTTACTATGTGTCATTCGACGCGCAAACGCACAGCGAACACGATGGTATAACTTAAAACAGTAACGCACGTATAGTTTGCAAGTTATGTCCAAAAGCAATCTCGAACGGCGCTCGATGTCGATTTTGCAATTGCTCCACAAACTGTTTGCATGCAAAGAAACACTTGCCGCTGCATTTGCACACTAAATGGACCATCCCTTTCATTCAGAAATAAAAAAATCGCGTATGGAAATTTTCCATTTCATTGACAAAATGGCCCCCCAAAAAGTTTTCGGGCAACACCCGGTGATCAAAAATGTTGTCAACATGAAGTAACATCGGATGACATCGTTTGCAAGTTAAAGCACCATTCGGTTTTCATTGGTTCGCAAGATATGAATTTGGAACATTTTACTACCCGAAAAACGGCAGTTTTCAATCTGAACATGCACAAATTTTGTGCGCGTGCTGGAGTTCTTGTTGGCATTCATGTGGGTCTAAAAAACGTCCGTTTCTCAAATGGGCCGTTTTTGGCATTAAAGTGGCCGCGGCCAGATTTGTGATCACTTGCATGTTGACAACAATGCCACTGAATGCTTGTTCCACCACTGTGTATCGTCTGCACTGGTAAACTGCTTTCATCCGGATCGGCTGTGAGAAACAAAACCATACAACTTTGCGGCCATCAAGAATGCTATAAGTTTCCAGCGACACATTAATGTTTTACTATATGTCATTTGACCATTCATGTGGGTCTAAAAAACGTCCGTTTCTCAAATGGGCCGTTTTTGGCATTAAAGTGGCCGCGGCCAGATTTGTGATCACTTGCATGTTGACAACAATGCCACTGAATGCTTGTTCCACCACTGCGTATCGTCTGCACTGGTAAACTGCTTTCATACGGATCGGCTGTGAGAAACAAAACCATACAACTTTGCGGCCATCAAGAATGCTATATGTTTCCAGCGACACATTAATGTTTTACAAAATGTCATTTGACCCGCAATCGCACGGCGAACACCACAGTATAACTTAAAACATTAACGCATCTATAGTTTGGAAGTTATTTCTAAAAAAAACACCCAAACGGCGCTTGATGATGATTTTGTGATTGCTGCACAAACTGTTTGCATGCATAGAAAATCTTGCCGCAGAATTTACACCCTAAATGGACCATGCCCTTTCATTCAGAACTGAAGAAATAGCGTTGGGAAAATTTTCAATATTTCCGACTAAGTGGCCTGTCCAAACATTTTCGGCTAGCACCCGGTGATCAGAAATGTTGTCAACAAGTGGCAACATTGGTTTACACCGCTTGCAAGTTAAAGCACCCTTCGATTTCCATTGCTTTGCTAGATTTGGGTTTGGAAGATTTTAGCACCCGAAAAACGGCAGTTTTAATCTGAACATGTATCCAAAATGTACGCGTGGAGGACTTCGTTTTGGCCCTCATATGTGTCGAAACAACGTCCGTTTCTGAAATGGGCCGTTTTTCGCATCAAAGTGGCTGCGCCCAGACTTGTCATCACTTCTATGTTGGCAACAATGCCACCGAATGCTTGTGCGACCACTGTGTCATCCGTACCGGAAATCTGCTTTCAAACGGAGCGGCTGTCAGGAACAAAACCATTGATATTTACGGCAATCAAGAATTCTATATGTTTCCAGCAACGCACTAATGTTTTGCTCTATGTTATTCGACGCGCAATCGCACGACGTACACGATGGTATATCTTAAAACATGAACGCACGTATAGTTTGGAAGCTATTTCCAAAAAACTCTCTCAAACGGCGCTCGATGTTGATTTGCAATTCCTGCAAAAACTGTTTCATGCACAAAATACTTGCCGCTGCACTTACACATTAATTGGACCATGCCCTTTCATTCAGAACTGAAAAAATCGCGTTTGGAAATTTTACAATTTTTTCGACAAAATGTGCCTATAAAAAACTTTCCGCCATTTCCCGGTGATCAAAAATGTTGTCAACAAGTGGTAACATCGGTTCACATAGTTTGCAGGTTGAAGCACATTTCTATTTTCATTGGTTGTTAGACATGAGTTTGGAATATTTTACTACCCGAAAAACGGCCGTTTTCAATCAGAACAAGCGTTCAATTTGCACGCGTGGCGGATTTCATATTGGCCCTCATATGGGTGGAAAAAACGTCTGTTTCTGAAATGGGACGTTTATCGCATCAAAGTGGCCGCGGACAGATTTGTGATCACCTGCATGTTTACAACAATGTCACTGAATGCTTGTTCCAACACTGTGTATCGTCTGCACCGGAAATCGTCTTTCAAACGGAGCGACTCTCAGAGACAAAACCATGGAAACATGCGGCCAACGAGAATGCTATATGCTTCCAGCAACGCCCTAATTTTTTACTATATGTCATTCGACGCGCAATTGCACGGCGAACACGAAGGTATAACTTAAAACTTTAACACACGTGTAGTTGGGAAGTTACTTCCAAAAAAACTCACATACGGCGCTCGATGTTGATTTTGAAATTGCATGCACAGAAAAGCTTGCCGCTGCACTTACACACTAACTGGACCATGCCCTTTCATTCAGAAAGGAAAAAATCCCGCTTCGAAAATTTTGAACATCTTCGACAAAATTGCCCCCCCCCCAAGTAGTTTTCGGCCAGCACCCGGTGATCAAAAACATTGTCAACAAGTAGTAACATCGGTTTACATCGTTGGCAAGGTAAAGCACAATTCGAATTTTACTGGTTCGCTAGATATGAGATTGGAACATTTTACTTCCCGAAACACGGCTGCTTTCAATCTGAACAAGCATCCAATTTGTACGCGTGCTAGATTTCATATTGGCCCTCATATGTGTCGGTAAAGCTCCGTTTCAGAAATGGTCCGCTTTTTTGCATCAAAGGCCCCGCCGTTATATTTGTGATCACTTCCATGTTGACAACATAGGCATTGAATGCTTGTTCCACCACTGTGTATGGTCTGCACCGGCAATCTGCTTTCAAACGGCCCGGCTCTCAGAAACAAAACCATAGAAATTTCCGGCCATCAAGAATGCTAGATGTTTCAGTAACGCACTAATGTTTTACTATAGGTTATTGGACTCGCAATCGCACTCCGGACACGAAGGTTTAACTTTAAACATCGACGCACGTGTATTTTGGAAGTCATTTCCAAAAAGCTCTCAAACAGCGCGTGACTTTGATTTTGCAATTGCTGCACAAACTGTTTGCATCTACAGAAAGACTTGCCGCTACACTTACAGAGTAAATGGACCATGCCATTGCATTCAGAAACAAAAAAATCGCATTTGAAACATTTAATTTTTTCGAGAAAACGGCCCCTCAAAAATTTCCGGCTAGCACCAGGTGATCAAAAAAGTTGTCAACAAGTAGTAGCATCGGTTTACATCGTTTGCAAGTTAAAGCACTCTTTAGTTTTCTTTGGTACGCTAGATATAGGTTTGGAAAATTTTACCACCCGAAAAACCGCTGCTTTGAACCTGAACTTGCATTCAATTTGTACGCGTGAAGGATTTCATATTCGCGCTCATATGGGTGGAAAAAAGTCCGTTTCTGAAATGGTCCGTTTTTGGCATCAAAGTGGCCGCGGCCAGATTTGCGACCACTTGCATGTTGACAACGTTGCCTCTGAATGCTTTTGCCACCACTGTGTGTCTTCTCCACCGGCAAGGTGCTTTCAAACAAAGCGGCTGTGAGAAACAAACCATTGAACTTCGCGGCCATCAAAAGTGTTATATGCTTCCAGTAACGAATTAATGTTTTACTGTATGTCAATTGACGCGGAATCGCATGGCGAACACATGGAAAAACTTAAAACATTAACGTGCATATAGTTTGAAAGTTAGTTGCAAATAACTCTCAAACGGCGCACGATGTTGATTTTCCAATTACATGCACAGAAAAACTTGTCACTACACTTACACACTAAATGGACCATGCCCTTTCATTGAGAAATAAAAATCGAGCTTGAAAAGTTGTCAATATTTTTTCGAGAAAATTGCCCCCCAAAAAAGTTTTCGCGCAGCACCCAGTGATAAAAAATGTTGTCAACAAGTAGTAGCATTGGTTTACATCGTTGGCAAGTTCAAGCAGCCTTCGAATATCATTGTTTCGCTAGACATGAGTTTGGAACATTTTACTACCCGAAAAACGGCTGTCATCAATCTGAGCATCCATCCAATTTGTAGGCGTGCCAGATTTCATGTTGGTCCTCATATGGGTCGGAAAAACGTCCGTTTCAGAAATAGGCCGGTTTTGCATCAAAGTGGCCGCGGCCATATTTGTGATCACCTGCATGTTGACAACATAGCCACTGAATGCTTGTTCCACCACTATGTGTCGTGTGCACCGGCAATCTGCTTTCAAACGGACAGGCTCTCAGAAACAAAACCATTGAAATTTGCGGCAATCAAGAATGCTATATGTTTCCAGGAACGCACTGTTTTACTATTTGCCATTCGACGCGCAATCGCACGGCGAACACCATGGAATAACTTAAAACATTAACGCACGTTCAGTTTGGATGTTATTTCCAAAAACTCTCTCAAACGGCCCTCGATGTTGATTTTGCACTTGCTGCACAATCTGGTTGCATGCACCAAAACACTTGCCGCTGCACTTCCACACTAAATGGACCATGCCCTTTCATTCAGAACTGACATAATCGTGTATCGAAAAGTTCCAATTTTTTCGAAAAAATGGCCTCCCAAAACCATTTCGGCGAGCACCCATTGATCAAAAATTTGGTCAACAAGTGGTAACATCGGTTTACATCGTTTGAAAGTTAAACCTTCCTTCCATTTTTCAAGGTTCGTTAGATATGAGGGTGGAACATTTTACGTCTCGAAAAAACAACTGTTTCGATCTAAACATGCATCAAATTTGTACACTTGGTGGATTTCATATTGGACCTCACATGGGTATGACAACGTCCGTATCTGAAATGGGTCGTTTTTCGTATCAAACTGACCGCCACCAGATTTGTGATCACTTGCAGGCTGACCACAATGCCACTGAATGCTTGTTTCAGACGGGCGAAGTTGAAATGTCCCAAGATGCCCTTTTGTTGTTGCCCTTGATGCTGATTTGTTGCGGGCGAAGTAGCCGTGGCAAGATTTGTGATCACTTGCATGTTGACAACAATGCCAGTGAATGTTTTGTTCCTCCACTGTGTATCGTGTGCACCGGCAATCTGCTTTCAAACGGCTCGGCTGTGAGAAACAAAACCAGGCAACTTTGCGCCACCAAGAATGCTATGTGTTTCCAGGAACGCATTAATGTTTTACTACATGCCATTCGACGCGCAATCGCACGGCGAACACGATGGTATAGTTTGAAACATCAACGCACCTATAGTTTGGAAGTCATAAAAAAAACACTCAAACGGCGCTCGATGTTGATTTTCCAATTGCTGCACAAACTGTGTGCATGCATAGAAACACTTGCCGCAGAAGTTAGACACCAAATATACCATACCCTTCCATTCAGAAATGAAAAAATAGCGTTCGGACAGTTTTTAATTTTTTCGACAAAATGGCCTCTCCAAACATTTTCGGCTGGTACCCGGTGATCAGAAATATTGTCCACAAGTGGTAACATCTGTTTACATCGTTTGCAAATTAAAGCACCCTTCGATATTCATTAGTTTGCTAGATATGAGTTTGGAACATTTTACTACCAGAAAAACGGCTGTTTTCAAAGTGACCCTGCACCCAATTTGTACGCGTGCTGGATTTCATATATGCCCTCATATGGGTCGAAAAAACGTCCGTTTCTCAAATGGGCCGTTTTTGGCATCAAAGTGGCCGCGCCCAGATTTGTGATCACTTGCATGTTGACAACAATGCCACTGAATGCTTGTTCCAACACTGTGTATCGTCTGCACCGGCAATCTGCTTTCAAACCGAGGAGCTCTCAGAAACAAAACCATGGAAATTTGCGGCCATCAAGAATGCTATGTGTTTCCAGCAACGCAATAATGTTTTACTACATGTCATTCGACGCGCAATCGCACGGCGAACACGATGGTATACTTAAAACATTCACGCACGTATGGTTTGGAAGTTATTTCCACAAAACACTCTCAAACGGCGTTCGATGTTGATTTTCCAATTGCTGCATAACCTGTTTGCATGTATAGAAACACTTGCCGTTTCACTTAAACACTAAATGGACCATGGTCTTTCATTCAGAAATGAAAAAAATTGCGTTTGGAAAATTTTCAAGAATGCTGTATTTTTGCCGCCATCCATTATGTCTTAGTATAGCTCATTCGACGCGTAATCGCATGGCCAACACAATAGTGTGAATAAAATATTATCGCATGCATAGTTGTTAAGTTATCCGAAAGATCACTCTCAAACAGCGCTCAACGCAGATTTTGCAAGTGCTGCAGAACCTCTTTGCATGCACAGAACCACTCCTTCCTGCATTTACACACTAAATGGACCATACTCTTTCATTCAGAAATGAAAAAAGCCGTGTATGGAAGATCTTGAGCTTTTACTGTCAGACACAAAACAATGGAATTTGCGCCTATGAAGAATACTGTATGTTTCCAGCCCTGCAATAATGTTTCATCAGACTCAGTCGACGTGAAGGCACACGACGAACAAGATGGTGTAACGTAAAAAGTTAAGCCATGTATAGTTTTAAGTTACTTGATGGAACACTCTCAAACAGCGCTGAAAGTAGATTATCCAGCTGCTCAAGAAACCGTTCACATACAAAGAAAAAATTACTGCTCCATTTACCCACTATTTGGACCATGCCCTTTTCATCCGTATTGAAAAAATCGCGTTTCAAAAGTTTTCAATTTTTAGTCTCAGAAATAACACTATGGAACTTTGCGCGCATCAAGAATGCTGTATGTTTCCCGCCATCCATAATGTGTTATTATAGTTCATTCGACGTGTAATTGCACGGCCAACGCGATGGTGTAGCTTAAAAAGTTAACGCATGTACAGTTTTTAAGTTATCCCAAAGAGCACTCTCAAGCACCGCCCGATGCAGATTTTGCAATTGCTGCAGAAACTGTTTACATGCACAGAAACACTTGCCGCTGCACTTACACACTAAATGGACTAAGCCCTTTCAATCAGAAATGAAAAAATGACATTGGAAAAATTTAAAACTCTTCGACAAAATGGCCACCACAAAAAAAAATTCGGCCAACACCCGGTGATCAAAAATGTTGTCAAAAGGGGTTACATCGGTTTACATCGTTTCCAAGTTAAAGCACACTTCGATTTTCCTTTGTTCGCTAGATATAAGTTTGGAACCTTTTACTACTCGAAAAACGGCTGTATTCGAACTGAACATGCATCCAACTTGTACGCGTGCTATACATTATATTGGCCCTCATATGAGTAGAAAAAACGACCGTTTCTGAACTCGGTCGTTTTTCGCATCAAAGTGGCCGCGGCCAGATTTGTGATCACTTGCATGTTGACAACAATGCCACTGAATTCTGGTGCCATCACTGTGTACCGTCTGCACCGGCAATCTGGTTTCAAACGGAGCGGCTCTGAGAAACAAAACCAAGCAAATTTACGGCCATCAAGAATGCTATCTGTTTCCAGCAACGCACTAATATTTTACTATAGTCATTCGACGCGTAATCGCACGGCGAACGCGATGGTATATCTTAAAAGATTAACGCACGTATGGTCTGGAAGCTATTTCCACAAAACAGTCTCAAACGGCGTTCGATGTTGATATTGCACTTGCTGCACAAACTGTTTGCTTGCACAGAAACACTTACCGCTGCACTTACACACTAAATGGACCATGCCCTTTCATTCAGAAATGAAAAAAAGCGTTTGGACTATTTCAATATATTCCACAAACTTGCCCTTACAAAAAAATTTTCGCCAGCACCCGATGAACAAAAATGTTGTCAACAAGTAGTAACATCGGTTTACATCTTTTCCATGTTAAAGCACCCTTCGATTTGCATTGGTTCCCTAGATGTGAGGGTGGAACATTTTTATACCCGAACAACTGGTTTCAATCTGACCATGCATCCAATTTGCACGCGTGCTGGATTTCATATTGGCCCGCATATGGAACGAAGAAACGTCCGTTTCTGAAATGCGTCGTTTTTCGCATCGAAGTGGCCACGCACAGATTGGTGATAACTTGCATGTTGACAACAATGCCACTGAATGCTTGTTCCACCACTGTGTATCGTTTGCAACGGCAATCTGCTTTCAAACGGAGCGGCTCTCAGACACCAAACCAAGGAACTTTGCTGCCATCAAGAATGCTGTACGTTTCCAACAACACACTAATCTTTTACTAGATGCCATTCGACGCGCAATCGCACTGCGAACACGATGGTATAATTTTAGACATTAACGCACCTATAGCTTGGAAGTTACTTCCAAAAAACTCTCTCATACGGCGCTCGATGTTGATTTGGAGTTGCTGCACAAACTGCTTGCATCCAGAGAAAGACTTCGCGCTGCATTTTCAGACTAAATGGACAATGCCCTTGCATTCAGAACTAAAAAATTCGCAGTTGGAATTTTTTCAATTTTTTCGAGAAAATGGTCTCTGAAAAATTTCCCGCCAGCACCCGGTGATAAAAAACGTTGTCTACAAGTAATATCATCGGTTTACATCGTTTGCAAGTTAAAGCACCCTTCGAATTTCAATGATTCGCTAGATGAGTTTGGAACATTTCACTACCCGAAAACGGCTGTTTTCAATCTGAACATGCATCCAATTTGTACAGAAACAAAACCATGGAAATTTGCGGCCATCAAGAATGCTATATGTTTCCAGCAACGCACCAATGTTTTACTATATGTCATTCGACGAGAAATTGCACGGCAAACACGATGGCATAACTTAAAACATTAACGCAGGTATAGTTTGGAAGCTATTTCCACAAAACACTCCCAAACGGCGTTCGAGTTTGATTTTGCAATTTCTGCACAAACTGTTTGCCTGCACAGAAAGACTTCCTACTGCATTGACAGACTATATGGATAATGCCCGTCCATTCAGAACTAAAGAAATCGGAGTTGGAAAATTTTTAATTTTTTCGTGAAAATGGCCCCTCAACAATTTTTGGCCAGCACCCGGTGATCAAAAATGTTGTTAACACGTGGTAATATCGGATTACATCGTTTGCAAGTTACAGCATCCTTCAATTTCATTGGTTCGCTAGCTATGAGTTTGGAACATTTCACTACCCGAAAAACGGTATTTTCAATCTCAACATCCATCCAATTTGAACGCGTGCTGGATTTCATATTCGCCCTCATATCGGTGGGGAAAACGTCCGTTTCTAAAATGGGCTGCCTTTCGCATCAAAGTGGCCGCGGCCAGATTTGTGATCACTTGAATGTTGACAACAATGCCACTGAATGCTTTTCCACCACTGTGTATCGTGTGCACCGGCAACCTGCTTTCAAACGGAGCGGCTCTCAGGAACAAAACCATGCAACTTTGCGGTCATCAAGAATGCTATATGTTTCCAACAACGCACTAATGTATTACTATAGGTCATTCGACGCGCAATCGCACGGCGAACACGATGGCATAACTTAAAACATCAACGCACGTGTAGTTTGGAGGATATTTCCAAAAAACTTCCAAACGGCGCTCGATGTTGATTTTGAAATTGTATGCACAAAAACACTTGCCGCGTACTCACACACTAAATGGACCATGCCCTTTCATTTAGAAATGAAAAAAGTCGCGGTTCGAAAATTTTTAATATCTTTGACAAAATTCCCCCCCCGCAAATTTGCGGTCGGCACCAAGTGATCAAAAATGTTGCCAACAAGCAGTAACATCGGATTATATCGTTGGCAAGTTAAAGCACCCTTTCGATTTTTATTGGTTCGTCAGATATGACATTGGAACATTTTACAACCAGAAAATCGGCTGTTTTCGATCTGAACATGCATCCAATTTGTACACGTGCTGGATTTCATATATGCCCTCATATGGGTCGAATAAACGTCCGTTTCTCAAATGGGCCGTTTTTCGCATCAAAGTGGCCGCGTCCAGATTTGTGATTACTTGCATGTTGACAACAATGCCACTGAATGCTGGTGCCACCACTGTGTATCGTCCGCACCGGCAATCTGCTTTCAAACGGAGCGGCTCCCAGGAACAATGCCATGGATATTTACGGCCATAATGAATGCTCTATGTTTCCACCAACGCACTAATGTTTTACTATATGTTTTTTGACGCGCAATCGCACGGCGAACACTACGATATCACTTAAAACATTGACGCACTTATATTTTGGAAGTCATTTCCAAAAAACTCTCTCAAACGGCGCCCGATGTTGATTTTGCAATTGCTGCACAAATTGTTTTCATGCAATGAAAGACTTGCCGCTGCACTTACACACTAAATGGACCATGCCCTTTCCTTCAGAAATCAAAGAATGAGTTTTGAAAAATTTTCAATATTTTTGACAAAATTGCTCCTCCCAAATTTTCCGACAGCACTTGGTGATCAAAAATGTTATCAACAAGTAGTAACATCGGTTTACGTCCTTGCAAGTTAAAGCTCCCTTCGATTTTCATTGGTTCGCTACATAGGAGATTTGAATACTTTACTTCCCGAAAAACGGCTGTTTTCAATTGCACATCCATCCAATTTGCACGCGTCCTTGATTTCATATTGGCCCTGACATGGGTCAAAAAACCACCGTTTCTGAAATGGGCCGTTTTTGGCATCAAAGTGGCCACGGCCAGATTTGTGATCACTTGCATGTTGACAACAGTGCCACTGAATGCTTGTTCCACCACTGTGTATCGTCTGCACCGGCAATCTGCTTTCAAACGGAGAGGCTCTCAGAAACAAAACCATGGAAATTTGCGGCCATCAAGAATGCTATACGTTTTCAGCAACGCACTAATCTTTTACTACATGTCATTCTACGCGCAATCGCACTGCGAACACCATGGTATGACTTTGAACAATACACACGAATAGTTTTTAAGTTTTTTTTCCAAAAAACGCTCTCAAACGGCGCTCGATGTTGATTTGCAATTGCTGCACCATGCCCTTGCATTCAGAAAAAAAATTGCGTTGGAAAATTTTCAATTTTTTCGAGAAGATGGCCCCTCAAAAACTTTTGGGCCAGCACCCGGTGGTCAAAAATGGTCTCAACAAGTGTTAACATCGGCTTCCATCGTTTGCAACTTTAAGCACATTTCGATATTTATTAGTTTGCTAGAAATAAGTTTGGTATATTTTACTACCAGAAAAGCGGCTGTTCCTTTTCTGAACATGCATCCAAATTGTGCGCGTGCTGGATTCCATATTGGCCGTCATATGGGTCGAAAAAATCTCCGTTTCTGAAATTAGCTGTTTTTTTGTATCAAAGTGGCCGCGTCCAGATTTGTAATCACTTCCGTGTTGACAACAATGCCACTGAATCCTTGTTCCACCACTGTGTATCGTCTGCACCGGCAATCTCCATTCAAACGGAGCGGCTCCCAGAAACAAAACCATGGAAATTTGCGGCCATCAAATTTGCTATATGCTTCAACTAACACACTATTGTTCTACTCAATCTCATTCGACGCGCAATCGCAAAGCGAACACGATGGTATAACTTAAAACAGTAACGCACGTATAGTTTGGAAGTTAGTTCCAAAAACAATTATCAAAAGACGCTCGATGTTGACTTTGGAATTGCTGCGCAAACTGTTTGCATGCACAGAAACACTTGCCGCTGCACTTTCACAGTAAATGGACCACGCCCTGTTTATTCAGAAATGAAAAAAGTGCGATTGGAAAAGTTTCAAATGTTTCGACAAATTTGACCCGCCCCAAAATTTTCGGCCACCACCCGGTGATCAAAAATACTGTCAACGAATGGTAGCATCGGTTTACATCGTTTGCAAGTTAAAGCACCCTTCTATTTTCATCGGTTCGCTCGATATGAGTTTGGAACATTTTACTACCTGAAAAACGGCTGTTTTCAATCTAAACATGCCTTCAATTTGGACGCGTGCTGGTTTTCATCTCGGCCCTCATATGGGTCAAAAATACGTCCGTTTCTGAACTGGGCCGTTTTTCGCATCAAAGTGCCGCGGCCAGGTTTGTGATCACTGGCATATTAACAACAATGACACTGAATGTTTGTTTCAACACTGTGCATCGTCTGCACCGGCAATCGCTTCTCAAACGGAGCGGTTCTCAGAAACAAAACCATGGAAATTTGCGGCAATCAAGAATGCTATATGTTTCCAGCAACGCACTAATGTTTTGCTATGTGTCATTGGACGCGCAAACGCACAGCGAACACGATGGTATAACTTAAAATATTAACGCACGTATAGTTTGGAAGTTATGTCCAAAAGCAATCTCAAACGGCGCTCGATGTTGATTTTGCAATTGTTCCACAAACTGTTTGCATGCAAAGAAACAATTGCCGCTGCATTTGCACATTAATTGGACCATTCCTTTCATTCAGAAATGAACAAATCGCGTATGGAAATTTTCCATTTCATCGACAAAATGGCCCACCAAAAAGTTTTCGGCCAACACCCGGTGATCAAAAATGTTGTCAACATGTAGTAGCATCGGATGACATCGTTTGCAAGTTAAAGCACCATTCGGTTTTCATTGGTTCGCTAGATATGAATTTGGAACATTTTACTACCCGAAAAACGGCGGTTTTTAATCTGAACATGCATCCATTTTGTGCGCGTGCTGGATTTCATATTGGCATTCATGTGGGTCTAAAAAACGTCCGTATCTGAAAAGGTCCGTTTTGGCATCAAAGTGACCACGGCGGGATTTGTGATCACTTGCATGTTGACAACATTGCCACTGAATGCTTGTTCCACCACTGTGCATCGTCTGCACTGGTAAAATGCTTTCATACGCATCGGCTGTGAGAAACAAAACCATGCAACTTTGCGGACATCAAGAATGCTACATGTTTCCAGCAACGCATTAATGTTTTACTATAGGTCATTCGACGCGCATTCGCACGGCGAGCACGATGGTATAAATTAAAACATTAACGCACCTATAGTTTGGAAGTTAGTTCTAAAAAAAATCACTCAAACGGCGCTCGATGTTGATTTTGCAATTGCTGCACAACCTGTTTGCATGCATAGAAACACTTGCCGCAGAACTTACACACTAAATATACCATGCCCTTTCATTCAGGAATGAAAAAATAGCGTTGGGAAAATTTTCAATTTCATCGACAAAATGGCCTCTCCAAACATTTTCGGCTAGCACCCGGTGATCAGAAATGTTGTCCACAAGTGGCAACAACCGTTTACATCGTTTGCAAGTTAAAGCACCCTTCGACTTTCGTTGGTTCGCTAGATATGAGTTTGGAACATTTTACTAGCCGAAAAACTGCTGTTTTCAGTCTGAACCTGCATCCAATTTGTACGCGTGCTGGATTTCATATTGGCCTTCATATGGGTCGAAAAAACGTCCGTTTCTCAAATGGGCCGTTTTTGGCATCAAAGTGGCCGCGGCCAGATTTGTGATCACTTGCATGTTGACAACAATGCCACTGAATGCTTGTCCCAACACTGTGTATCGTCTCCACCGGCAATCTGCTTTCAAACGGAGCGGCTCTCAGAAACAAAACCATGGAAATTTGCGGCCATCAAGAATGCTGTATATTTCCAGCAACGCACTAATGTTTTACTATATGTCATTCGTCGCGTAATCGCACGGCGAACACGATGGTATAACTTAAAACATTCACGCACGTATAGTTTGGAAGTTATTTCCACAAAACACTCTCAAACGGCGTTCGTTGTAGATTTTGCAATTGCTGCACAACCTGTTTGCTTTCACAGAAACACTTGCCGCTGCAGTCACACACTAAATGGACCATGCTCTTTCATTCAGAAATGAATAAGTAGAGTTTGGAAATTTGTTCAAGAAGGCTGTATTTTTCCCGCCATCCATTATGTCTTAGTATAGCGACGCGTACGCATTCGACGCGTAATCGCATGGCCAACACAATAGTGTGAAAACAAAATTATCGCTTTCATAGTTTTTAAGTTATCCGAAAGATCACTCTCAAACAGCGCTCAACGCAGATTTTGCAATTGCTGCAGAACATCTTTGCATGCACAGAACCACTCCATCCAGCATTTACAGACTAAATGGACCATGCTCTTTCACTCAGAACTGAAAAAACCGTGTATGGAAAATTTTGAACTTTTACTGTCAGACACAAAACAATGGAATTTGCGCCCATGAAGAATATTGTATGTTTCCAGCCCTGCAATAATGTTTCATCAGACTCAGTCGACGTGAAGGCGCACGACGAACAAGATGGTGTAACTTAAAAAGTTAAGCCATGTATAGTTTTAAGTTACTTGATGGAACACTCTCAAATAGCGCTGAAAGTAGATTTTCCAAATGCTCAAGAAACCGTCCACATATAAAGAAAAAATTACTGCTCCATTTACCCACTATTTGGACCATGCCCTTTTCATCCGTATTGAAAAAATCGCCTTTCAAAAGTTTTCAATTTTTATTCTCAGAAACAAGACTATGGAACTTTGCGCGCATCAAGAATGTTGTATGTTATCCGCCGTTCATTACGCGTTATTATAGCTCATTCGACGTGTAATTGCACGGCCAACACGATGGTGTGATTTTAAAAATTAACGCATGTATAGTTTTAATGTTATCCGAAAGAGCACTCTCAAACACCGCCCGATGCAGATTTTCCAATTGCTGCAGAGACTGCTTGCATGCCCAGAAACACTTGCCGCTGCACTTACACACTTAATGGACCATGCCCTTTCATTCAAAAATGAAAAAAATTATAGGTCAAATTATAGGTCAATCGACGTGTAATCGCACGACCATCACGATAGTGTAATTTAAAAACGAACGCATGTATAGTTTTTAAGTTATTTCAAAGAACACTCACAAACAGCGCTCGATGCAGATTTTGCAATTGCTGCAAAAACTCTTTGCATGCTCGGAAACACTTGTCGCTCTATTTACACACTACATGGACCATGCCCTTTCATTCCAAGATTTAAAAAAACCGCGTATGGAAAATTTTAAGTTTTTACTCTCACAAACAAAACAATGGAAATTTGCGCGCATGAAGAACACTGTATGTTTCCAGCCCTCCATTAATGTTGCATTATCCGTTACTCGACGTGTAAGCGCACGACAAACACGATGGTGTAACTTAAAAAGTTAAGGCATGTCTAATTTTGTTGCAATTGCTCCAGAAACTGTTTGCATGCACAGAAACACTTGCCGCTGCACGTACACACTGAGTGGACCATGCCCATTAAATTTTAAATTAAAAAATCGTGTTTGGAAAGTTTTCAAGTTTTAGTTTCAGAAGCAAAAACATGGAAATTTGTCCGCATCAAGCACATCTCGCTAACACTGCACATCTCGCTAACCTGGAGGAAGCACTGAAACGACTGGATCAGGAGAACCTGAGAATCATCCCAAGAAAGTGCCGGTGCTTCCTGCCAGAGGTCTCCTACTTCGGGGTGCGGATCGACAAGGTCTGCACCCAACAGAACAGAAGGCAGCAGCCGTGCGAGACGCCCCACGTCCTGAAAACGTTGGACAGCTGAGGACGTATCTCAGCATGCTGAACAACTACAGCCGCTTCTGCCCGAAGCTGAGTGCGGTTGCTGCACAGTTGTATGCACTCCTGAGGAAAGACGCGGAGTGGCGATGGGGCACAGAGCAGCGGGACGCCTTCAGGGCAACGAAGGTTCTTCTCTCAGAAGCTCCCTGTCTCGCACACTTTGACGGTAATGCACCAGGCATCCTGTCAGCAGATGCCAGCTCCTATGGCCTAGGAGCTGTGTTGTCTCACATGATACCAGAAGGAGAACGCCCAATCGCCTTCGCCTCCCGCACTCTGAACCAAGCTGAAAAGAACTACAGTCAGATCGACCGTGAAGGTCTGGCTCTAGTCTTCGCCGTCAAGCGGTTCCACAGCTTCGTATATGGAAGACCCTTCACGCTCAGAACCGACCACAAGCCGGTCCTGGGGCTCCTTGGGAAAATCAACTTGCCAGAAGCCGTCTTACCACGCATAGTGAGATGAAAGGTCACGCTGGACGCCTACCAGTACCAGTCAGTACACGTCCCTGGCAATGCAGAACAGCATGCAGCAGCAGACGCCCTCAGCCGTCTGCCAACTTCTGAAACTGGCAGAGGCTGCAGTAGCTCCGCTCATGGAAGTCATCCAGATGCTTGAAGCTGCCAATGGGTTGGTAACTGTGAACGCTGTTCGAGAATGGACCAGAAGAGATGCCGTTCTCTTTGAAGTTCTGCACTCCACCCGGAACGGATGGCCCAAGTCTTCAGAGGTGTCGCCAGCTCTCCTGCCGTACTAGTGGCGAAATGCCGAACTGATTATCCAGGGCGGTTGCTTGCTCTGGGGATACCTAGTGGTGATGTCACCACGGTGCCGCCAAAAGGCACTCAGGCTCCTTCATGAAGGGCATCCTGGCATTTGCTCTCCGAAATGTCGTGCCCGCGGTCAGGTCTGGTGGCCTGGAATGGACTCAGACATGGCCGAGCTCACCAAAGTCTGTGATGCATGCTAGCTACACCAGAAAGCAGCGCCTTAAGTGCCCTCTCAACCATGGAGGTATCCGGACGCTCCGTAGGACAGAGTACATGTTGACTACGCTGGCCCTGTAGAAGGCAAGATGCTCCTGATCGTGGTGGATGCGTATAGCAAATGGCCAGACGTCTGGATAACCAACGACGTCAGTACAAGAACGACCGTAGACCACCTACGGATTACCTTCGCCATACATGGGATCCCCGCAATGATCGTAAGCGACAACGGTGGCTGCTTCACCAGTGAAGAGTTTAGCGACCTCACAAGCGCCAACGGCATCCGCCATGTCTTCACCCATCCGCTTCACCCTGCATCTAATGGTCAAGCGGAAAGCATGGTGAAGCTCGTGAAAACCGGAATCAGGAAGCAACGCCTCGCTCCTCTGCTCACGAAGCTCCAGAGGTGGTTGTTCCAGTACAGAAATACGCCACATACAGCAACAGGAAAAGACCGAGCAGAGATGCTGTTCAAACGCGCTCCAAGAACGCGCCTGACGCAGCTCCACCCGTCGGAGGAAATGCAGTACCGCAGCAGCACGGCGAGTGGTTCTGTCAACAGATCGTTCAGTACAGGAGACCCAGTCTTCATCACAGAATTGACTGGTTCGGCCTATAAGTGGCTCCCAGGAACCGTGCTGGATGTCTGCGGACTGTCTTGCCAGGTTCTGTTGCAAGATGGCCGTCAGTTCCGTCGTCACTTCGATCACATCCGTCCCCGTTATACGTCTGGAGAGGACGGACTGCTTGAAACAGAGAAGCACTTCGCACCTAGTAGCCTAACCTCACAGCTGTTAGTGGCTGCGCCCAGGAACGTGACGGCACCACAGCCGACTGATAGCAAGCCAGCGACGTTCGCTCCGTCCGCGGAAGCTGTCAACCAGCCAGCGACGTCCGCTTCGTCCGCGGAAGCTGAAACCAGCCTCCCGCAGCCCAGTGGCGCGCGAACGACGGAAACAGCCGATCAGGTTCCGCCGCCTGCTCGTCCGGTACGCAACTAGAGCACACCAGAGAGCCTGGACTTATAGTGTGTACCGTTAAGCAAGTTGTTGCCAAGCAGAGAGGAGTTCTGGTACTGTAGTGCAGCGAATTACGGCAGTGTTTCAACATGTTCCGTTGCGCCGTTTGGAAATATAACCAACTCACGAGTGGATTGCGACGCGCCAAGCCACGTGTATCGCATTGTGCCTGAAAGCCTGCCCAGCCAATTACCTCCCATCATTCTGCACTGAGCGTATATGCAACAATTGCGAAATCCATCAACTCACTCTGAACCATTTCTATTCTGATCACGAATTTTCGGCCGCCGGGTCCGCATCTCCAGTGGATGGATGGTTGGAGTGCTGGTCTCTCACGCGGTAAGCCCGGGTTCGAATCTCGATGACGGTCGCTGTTAAGCGGGTGGATTCATGGTTTATCGGCGCGGCGTGATGATGCCTACTCGCTTCACTTCTAAGTGGAATCAATTCTAAATAGGGCTTTTCATACCAGACAGCACCGTAGTTTCTGATGCTAGGGGGAGGGAGCTCACACCCTACAGAGATATTGAGGTTCCCGTGAAGGTTCACCGTAAATCTGAGTGCGACACACTGAATAGCCGGTGGAAATGACGCATACGACGGCAGAGGCACGTAGAATTACGTTTGGCAATTGCGTGTAAAAATTCATCGGCGCGTGTTCGACTGCTGCTCAAAGGCGAAGGCACCAAGGCCAATAAGGAGGGATCCTGAGCAGTCATGGGTGCCGCAGGAGACCAACACAGTGGCTCCCGTCAAAAAGTGTAGGGTTCTCAGAGCAAGCGAAAACTGAACTCAAGACCAACGTGGTGGGCACCTAAACGATCAGTAGTGCCTCGACAGGCTGACCTATGAAGCCCCGGTTATAGCACAGGACCCTCCGAACAAAGGGAAATTATTCAGGACTATTAAGTAACACCCCTGTGCAATCAAGAGTGCACGGGCAGGTTAACGACACGGGTCTCGATAGGAGTGGAAAGTCAGTCGCAAATGAGACCACAGGAAAAGCGCCCTCGAGCAAAGTAGGGGGCCCCTGAGCATCGAGCGTCTCCATGCCATACCTTATAAGAGCCCTAGCAACGGCACAAGGCCCTGTCAAGTCCCTGGTTTGTTGGCACACACGATCAAACCAATCAAACGATATATTCTTCTCCGGACACGTGCGCACCGTGCCGACTTGGCGTAACCACACGGACAAGGTTGCCGTAATCGGTATGTCGAACGGCAGGATGGGCTGCCCACACGTGACGTCACTAAACCCGAGCACGAATACCACCCCTCCCCGGGTCGATCGGTAGGTCTTGACCTTCGGGTCGACCTCTACCCTCTCCGGGGCCCTCCGCTGACGGTTGCCTCGACGCGGAGCCACCGTCCTGGGCTGGTCCGCAGATCGCACCTTCTTTGGAGCAGGTCTTGGTGCGACGTCACTGCGTGCGGGAGCCGAATCGCCCTGCGTGGCGTGAACAGGCCGGTACCTACGAATGAACCGCCGGTTCCGCCGCATGGTGCGACCGCTGGGGAACTTTACCAGGTAATCCCTCATTCTCCCGATGGCCACGACTTCTCCCATTCTGTCCCAGAGACCTGTCTCCTTGTCCTGTACGCCCACTTTCGTGCCGATTCGCATCGGGTGCAGTGGCTTTGCTCCTTTGTCGTAGGCTGTAGTCATCGCTCGCATCACATCCTCCCCCTTCCGGTCGCAGTCCTCCGCAGCCTTCTGCCAAGCTTTGTCGAAGGCGCGATGGTGCATGGGGACTGCCGACCGAACTGGATGCCCGTAGAGGATCTGGGCGGGTAGCGTCCGTCCACCCGGGGCGTGTTCCGGATCTCCAGGATGCCTCGGGCGAACTCATCGGAGTCCGTGTTGCCGGCCACATACGTCTTCTGCAGGAGTCGTTTGACCAGCTTGACTGCTGATACCGCGTGGCCATTCGACTGGGGGTAGTGCGGACTAGATAGCACGTGTCTGACCCCCAGCGGACGAGGAAGTCCCTGGTGTGGTGCGCCGTGAACTGTGGGCCTCCGTCGCTTCTCAGGACGTTTGGCACACCTGTGAAGGGGAAGATTTCGCGCAGGAAGCAGACGAGGGTCCGGGACGTCGCTTCTCTGTTGCAGGAGACGACGATGGGTCAACCGGAGAGTCTGTCGGCGTACACGAGGAACGTCTTTCCAGTGTGGTGGAAGAAGTCCGCCGACACGGACTGGAAGACTCTCGTCGGCTTGGGTTCGGTCATGAGTGGCTCCTTCTGCAGGCTGGGCAGTCTCTCATGGCAGTGGCGACATGATGTCACGAAATTGTGGACGTCCTGATCGATGTTAGACCAGTGCACCGACCGTCTGGTGCGCCGCTTTGTCCTGTCGACGCCTTGGTGACCGTCATGAAGGCGTTCGAGCACTTCACGCCGTAGGCTGTGCGGGATGACGAGCCGGGCTCCGCAGACGAGAAGGCCGCCGTCGATGGATGGGCGCTCTTGGACGTTCCAGTAAGGATGAACCAGACTAGCGAGGTTTGCCTTGTGGTCGGGAAATCCTCGCATGACAGTCTTCGCCACTTTCTGGTATGCCTCGTCCGCGCCGGCAGCCTCTTTGACCTTCTCCAACAGAGCGTCCTGGAACGGTGCAGATTCCGTTTCGTCTTCGCCGCCGTCGGTGAGGCGTGTCAGGAGGACACTGCGCGTCTGGTACGTCACGTCGTGTTCAGCTTCCTGGTCTTCAGGGCTCGGCTGATCGACGGGCGACCTTGACAGCGCGTCTGGGAGCTGATGAGTCTTTCCAGCTTTCCAGGCGGCTGTGAAGGTGTATGCCATGAGCTTCTCTCGTAGTCGTTGGAGCCTGGGGCTTTCTATCTCCGCCAGAGGCTTGGTGTTGAGGATGGGCACCAGGGGTCTGTGGTCGGTGACAAGGCTGAACTCTGCCATTCCAGCCAGATAGATGTGGCACTTGCGCACGGCCCAGGTCACCGCCAGCATCCCGAGCTCCACAACAGCGTAGCGTGACTCGACCTCAGACAAGAATCTGGAGCCAAACTGGACCAGCTTCCACTCCTGGCCGTGACGCTGTAGCGGCGCGTAGCCCAGGCCTCGGAGTCGTGATGCGTCTGTGTGGACTGCAGTTGGCAGTGACGGGTCGAAGTAGGCCAGGACGGGAGGGGTGACGAGCGTTGCTTTGACAGCTTCGAACGCTGCCTGGTGCACCGATGTCCATGTCCACTGGTTCCGGGACCTCAGCAGGTCGCGTAGAGGCTCGGCTGTCCTGGCTGTGTCCGTCGAGAACGCTCCGAGCTGGTTGACCAGTCTCATGAAGCTCCTTAAGTCTGTGAGGTTCTCTGGAACGGGGAAGTCAGCGATAGCCCGCACCCTTCGCTGGTCTGCTGTGTAACCGTCAGGACTGATGACGTAGCCGCAGAAGTTCAGCGTCTGAGCGGCGAGCGTCACTTTCGCCGGGTTCAGGGGTTGCCATGGCTGTCGCATCGCTGAAGAATCTGGGTCACGTGCAGAAGGTGGGTCGAGTAGTCGTCATCGTAGGCCAGGATGTCGTCGACTACCTTGTTCGTCTTCGCCAGGCCCGCCAGTGCTGCGTCTCCACGCCGTCCATATTCGTCTCCGGACGTGCAGAGGCCCATCACGGCGCGTTTGAACTTGTAGCGTCCCCATGGTGCTATAAAACACGTCAGGTCCTGGTCTTCCTCTGCGATCAGGACCCGGAAGTATCCTGACTTCGCGTCCAGCTTCGTGAAGTACCGGCTCCCTTGCTCGATTCCGGTGACGACATCGTGAAGCGTGGTGAATGGATGCGCTCCACGTCGAACGTAAAGATTGAGTCTGGTCAGATCCACGCACATGCGCACGAAGGTCTTGCCGTGGCTTCGGTCCGTGGGCGACTTCGGCACTGGGACCATCGGGTGACACCACTCAGTCGGGTGTGCCGCGGGCGTGATGACGTCCTGCGCAATCAGGTCGTCTAGCTGGTGCTTGATGTCGTCTCGCCATGCATGCGGGATGTGTCTGGCGGCTGTCACAGCGTACGGACGAGCGTCTGGCCGTAGATCGATCTGCATTGGACCACCTGACATCTCCCTCAGCGGTGGCTGGGTGCTGAACACTCAACGGGAACGCCTTCTTCGGCGTGTCCAGGTGCTGGTCCTTCTGGGCTGGCGTCGGGTCCCCGTCATCTGGTTTCCATCTTGGAAGGGACGGGCTGATTTCTGCCGCTTGAACGTCCTGAGTCATCACGGTGTAGACGCCGCATCTTCAGCAGTAGTCTGTTCCGTCGTTGTTCCTGTGACACCGTAGATCTGTCTCGGGAAGTCAGGCGAGATGATGCCAACGGCGATGGAGTCATGCCATGACAGGAGGGCCGCGTCTAGGCCTGTCACAACTGTCACGGTGGTCGACGTCTGGCGTCGTCCCACGGTCAACTTGCATTGGAACGTGCCGGTACACTCCAGCTGATGTCCTCCAGCGGCCAGGAGAGACTGTCGGCCGGCTGTGTCAGCTGCGAGGAGTTGATGCCGATCCGCTCTGCTTCTTTGGTGCCGATGACGGAGACTTCGGCACCAGTGTCTGGTGTTCACAGGAGTGATCCTTCACCTCTCTGATGGCTGACCAGGGGAGACACTTCTTCTCTTCACCAGCGGCGTCTTCTTCGCGGTCACGCCTTGAACGCGCACGTCGTTCACATGGAAGTTGTCGGACGTCTGTCGTTCTCCGTAGTCTAACCACGCGTCGCCCGCTTGCAGACTGATGTGTAGTGCCCTTTGATGCCACAGGCACTATACGTCGTGTTTCTGGCTGGGCAAGAGGCCAGCTGCCCCTTGGGGTGCCATGGTTCGGCACAGTAGCCGCATCGCCTCTCGCGGCTATGCGACCGGTTGTCTCGTCGGTAGGCGTCGTCTCTTCTGTAGCTGTCGTCTCGCCTGTAGTTGGCGTCCCGTGTTTCCATGCTGGATCGTCTTCCACGATTGTCTGGGCTGTCCCGTCTTTGTCGGCTGTCTGGGCTGTCCCGTCTACCTCTACTGTCCCGGCTCCGGCCACGGCGGTAGGCGGACACGGGGTAAGCGTGGCTCCCGCGGAGCGCTTCGCTGTTCTGTAGTGCGTTTTCACGCGCTCGACAGATGTCGATTGTCTTCTGCAGCGTCCACGATGGCTCGGCGAGAAGAAATCGCAACGTTTCTGCACACCGGATGCCAGCTACGATCCTGTCCCTGAGTCTGTCGTCCATACAGTGGGCACAGAAGTCGCAGAATTCCGCCAGTTCCTTTATCGCCATCAGGTAGCCGTCGAACGGCTCTCCATCTGCTTGCGGTCTTGTGTAGAAGCCCTTCCTGTCGAGGATGACGCTCCTTTGGCTCCTGAGGTGCTTCTCCGTCTTGTCCAGCAGGTCGTCTACTTCAGTGGTGTCGCTCACGTCCAGAGAATGGCGCACGACTCGCGTCCATTCATCGTCGGGGAGTGCCAGTAGCGCTGTTCGTTGCCCTTGGATAGGGAGGGAGTCGAAGCCTGCGAGAAGACGGTAGCCTTTGTGCTTCTCTCGCTAGGTCGAGAACTCTCACAGGCTAGCGGAGGTGGCTAGCCGCGGTGCTGGGGTGGCTGACGGCAGAAGGCGAAGTCTGCTGGTCGTGGCTTGTGGTTTTCGGCGACGGCGTCGTCTGCGGGCTCGCCCCCTTTTCTGCCCTGCAAAGCCTGAGTCACAAGATCAGCCATCCGTTGTTCACGCTGGTTAGCGATTTCAACTTGGTCTTTCAACAGATTAGTGAGCCTCGCTGTAGCAGCGGCAAAAGCATTTCCATCTTCCATCGTGTCAAAAGCCGACCGCCTCAACCGGGACTTGAACCCAGCCCGCCGCGTGAGAGCCCGACGCGCTATCCACAAAAGTGCCGAAAGCTTAACTGATGCGACGAACTTTTCATGTCCTTTTCATACTCATTCGGCTTTGACTGGCTTGACTGGAATGCCGTACTTGTGCCGAGAGGTACTTGAGGCGAAGCATGCTAAACATGACATTCACATGATGTCACCTTACCGACCGCGCCATGTCAAGTCCTTGGTTCGTTGGGACACACGATCAAACCAAACGATATATTCTTCTCCGGACACGTGCGCACCGCGCCGACTTGGCGCATCCACACAGACAAGGTTGCCGTAATCGGTATGTCGAACGGCAGGATGGGCTGCCCACACGTGACGTCACTAAACCCGGGCACGAGCACCACAGGCCCTTCAAGCAAATAGAAAGTACCTGATATTTATATGAAGGACCCCTGAGCAACTGAATGTACTCTGGAATATGCGGTCCCGAAAAAAATGCATGTAACCTTTCGGATGAATGGGTAGAATCCGTGGAGGAAAACCCGATTGATCAACAGTGCTCAAGCATGGAGGCAGGTAGCGTCCCAACAGCACATTGGGCCCTACGAAAAAAATGGGAAGAGGTCAAGGGTAACGTGGAACGCTCCTTAGCGATCACATTGACGCAGCAAGTGGACATATAGAGACAGGCAGCCAACAGCGTAATGCCTCTAGACAGCGTAATGAGACCCAAAATTTCCCTCAAGCAATACTCTCTCAATCAGCGAAGAATGAACTTCGTTTACTTATGAACTTTTTATTTTTGCTAGCAATGGTTCTTGGTCATCTCAAGATCAAACTAAATGCATCCAATTTTGTTGTGCATCCAATGCATTCAATTAAATTAAATGCATGCATTAAATGCATCCAAGTTTGTTGTAAGGAAACTGCGTCCGTCCGGCCGGTTATTGGCCCCTTCGGAGTCTTTAGGTTCCCTCGGCGTGGTCCATGGGACATGGCCCTGTGCCTCCCCCTCCCCCCTCTTCCCCCCCTCACCCTCTGCATCCGCCACCGGCCCGAGCAGCTGAATGAATAGGATCCGCTAAGAACATAGGGTCATCCATTCAAATAAGAAATACTAGGCAATGTGTAGGGCTCTGAACGATCGAGTGCGCCACAACAGGTTAACATATAGGGCCCCCGTCAAGAGCTTGGGGCCCTCCATTCAAATAGGAAGTATTCAAGGCTTGATGGAGAGGGCCCCTGAATGATCGAGTGTGCCCGAGCAGGTTAACAAATAGGGCTTCCAATAAGAGCGTAAGGCCCTCCATTCGAATGGTAAGCACTGAAGATCTTAAGTAAAATGCCCCAGAATGATGTTATGTGCCCAAGTAGCGTATCAGAAGGAGGTCGACAAGAGCGCAGGGCCTTTCATTCAGATAAGAACTACTCAAAACGCAGTGCGGAGGGCCCCCGAAAAATGGAGTATATCCGAGCAGATTATCAGATGACCCAGACAGGGGTGTAGGGCCCCAAATTAAAACACCAAGACCCAATATTTAGGGTGCTCGAACAATGCAACGTGGCCAAACCGTCGAACAGATGGGGTCCCCGACAAGTGCGTAGGTCCCTCCATTCAGATGGGAAGTGCTCAAGACACAATGTGGAGGGCCCCCGGATATTCGAGTGTGGCCGAGCAAGTTAACAGATGGGGCTCCGGTAAGAGCCTAGGACCTTCTGTTCAAATGTGAATTACCCACGGCACGATGTAGAAGGCCCCGAGTAACCGACTGCGCCAGAGCAGGTTAACAGATAGGGCCCCCAAAAAGAGCGGAGGGCACTCCATTAGAAAAGGAAGTACCCAAAACCAGACGTGGAGGTCCCCCACGATCGAAAGGGCCGAGCATCTTATCAGATTGGAGCCCCAACAGGAGCTTAAGGCCCTCCATTCAAATAAGAAATACCTAAAACCCATGCGGAGGGCCCGGAAAGATGGAGTGTGTGCGAGTACCGAGTATAGCGCGCGAGTGGTAGTATCTAGACCGAACGGTAGATGGCAGAGTGTCTCGCGGAGTACGGGAATACAGTCTGGTTCCGACCGCCGACTCGTGTGGACTTTCGCGGAGACAGACTCGAACATGGCGCAGCCGACAGGATCAGTGGGAATTGATCCCGCCTCGGTTCCCCTGCTGGACGACATGGACGACCCTGTGACTGGTGCCGTGCCCCGGGGAACGCGACTCGTGCCAGACTCGATGGCAAAAGATACCAAACCGGAACGATTGGAGCTGACCGGTGACCGCGGAGTGACGTACCGCATGCGGCGACAGAGATGGGACGACTACGCGATGTTGTCGGACTTGAGCAGCAGGCCGCCAGCCCTGCAGCTGGCGATTCTCCGGTCGTGCCTCTCGGACGAGGACCTGACAGTCGCGGCCAACTTCGACATCCCTGCTTCCCAGCGATCGGACCTCTCCGTCGTCCTCTCGCACCTGGACGGCTACGCCCGCGGCCAGGTCAACGAGGTCATTCAGAGGCGCACATTTAATATTTGCACTCAGCAGGAGGGCGGGTCATTTAATGACTTCTCCACCCGCCTCCGTGACCTCAGCCGCGAGTGCGGATTCTGCGATGCCTGCCGTGACAGCCTGACCAGGGACCGTATAATCGTGGGCCTGCGCGACCCGGCGGCAATCAAACGGTTGTGCGCCGTCCCACTCCTGTCATTCCAGCAGGCGATCCAAATCTGCCGCTCCGAGGAGGCTGCGACGCGTGACCTCGTGGAGATCGTCGGCGGAGAGGCCGATGCCGTGTCATGGTGCCGCGCACCGGTCGGCCGGCGCGCCGGCCGCCCTTCGGACCCCAGGACTCCGCGCGGTGTCAGGTTCCAGTCGCGGAGCCCCACCCCTCCCCGCCGAGCGTCGGGTGGGGGCGCCTCCGAGCGAGAAATGGACTCCGCGTGCCCGGTCTGCAGAAACTGCGGCACCCGGCACGCACGATCTGACCGCTGCATGGCCGCGGATCGGGCGTGCTACAACTGCGGCAGAACGGGTCACATCTCCAGGATGTGCCGCAGCGCGCGCCAGTCACAGGAGACATCTGCCTCTGCGGTTACGCTCGCGACCGCATCGATGGGATCCGCACCGACTGTCAGCGTGTCCGTGTCAGGTCGTAAGACGGCCAAGATGACGGCGCTTCCGGACACCGGAGCCGACGTGTCAGTCGCTGGGTTAGACTTTGCCGAACTCATTGACGAGATGAACGATAATCTTCAGCCGCCGTCGACCCATCCCCGCTCTGTGGACGGACACGTGGCGCGCTCGCGCGGGAGTCTGCCCGTCCGAATCACCCTGGGTGACGCAACGGTGTCTGACACGGTGCATATCATCCCAGGAGTACCACGACTCCTCCTCTCGTGGCGCTCTGCCGTCCGTCTTCGTATTGTAACGGCCAATTACCCACGGCAGATAAATGCAGTCAGTCGGGGTGCCGGACCGCCCGACGCACCCGCTGGTCAGCCGCCGCCGCCCAACCCAGCCGCGGCTGAGACGCGCGCGCCGCGCCGCGGCCAGCCCTCCCCTACCGAAACCGGAGACGAGACGGGACGCCACGAGCGCCCGGCCGGGGGAGGAACCGTCGGACGGCCGACTTTCGACGACGGAGACAGCGGAGACGGGCCGGACCGCCGGTCCTCAGTGGACCACACCGCCCGATCGGTGCGGCCCTGTACAGTCCCCGTGCAGCACGCAGCGCCCCCAAGAGCCTCAGAGCTGCCTTACGATCACATCTCTTCCGACGTGACCGAGAATGCAGCGCCACTTCACGAGTTTTCCGACGTGTTGGACGGCAAAGCACGAACCATGCCAGGAGAAGAATACCAAATCCACCTGCGAGAAGACGCCACCCTCTTCGCCGTGCGTTCGCCACGCAGGGTGCCGGTAGCTCTGAGAGAGCCTCTACGCCACGAGCTCAAAAAACTCGAGCGTGACGGCATCATCGAGCCCGTCACGTAGCCAACTGAGTGGTGCACGCCCATCGTAGTGGCCCCCAAGAAGGATGGCATGGGCATTCGACTGTGTGTAGACCTTTCAAAGCTGAATAGGCCCGTGAGGCGGGAGCTGTACCAATCCAACACGCCCGCTGAGTGTGTCGCATCCATCACAGCGTCGGACACTAAATGGTTAAGCGTGTTCGACGCCACCAAAGGATACCACCAGTGCTCTCTAGATGAAGACAGCCGAAACCTGACGGCGTTTATTGCACCATTCGGGCGCTACCGCTATCTGCGCGCCCCCTATGGCGTCTCGTCAATTAGCGATCATTACAATCGGCGCATGGACGAGTGCTTCGGGGACGTGGACGGCATCCAAGATGTCGCGGACGACGTCATCATCGCCAGCAAGATGCAAGCAGAACACGTCGCCCGAGTCCGGAAGTTTTTGACGTGGTGCCGTGCCCGCGGGGTCTCCCTGAACCCCTCCAAGACGCGGCACATGAAGACCAGCGTCAAATTCGCCGGCTTCATCGTGTCCCGAGACGGCTACGTGCCCGACCCGGCCCTGACGAACGCCATAGCGGCGTTCCCGGCACCGAAATCGCTCACTGACCTCCGGAGCTTTTTCGTCAACCAAGTGGTGCCATTTAACGAAGAGACGGCTAAGCTGCTGGAACCGCCTCGCCACCTCCTGAGCGCGAAGAGAACCTTCATCTGGGACATCTGTCACGAGGTGGCGTTCCAGGCGGCGAGAGAGGCGCTGTCGTCCGTCCGCTCTCTAGCGTACTTCGACCCGACAAGGCCGACAAGGCTGTCTACGGACGCCAGCCGTCTCCAGGGGCTCGGGTTTCTGCTGCAACAAAAACAGCCGGACGGTACCTGGAAAGTAGTGCAGGCCGGGTCGCGCTTCCTCACCGACACCGAATCTCGGTACGCTACAATAGAACTAGAACTGCTGGCAGTCGCCTGGGCGGTGAAAAGGTGCCGACTTTTCGTCTCTGGCCTTCCACACCTGGACCTCGCCGTTGATCACCGCCCTATCGTGCCCATCATCAACAACAAAAACCTTGATGAAATCGAGAACCCGCGAATGCAAAGGCGAAACTGCGAAAGCTGCGACTGCGAAAAACTGCGAAAAAATATCCGACGTCAGCATGACTGCGTCGTGGTGTCGAGGCAAGAGCCACCTGGCGGCCGACGCGCTCAGCAGGTCACCAGTCGACCCGCCCACCGATGGCGACGAGCTGGCCGAAGATGACACCGCTCCTACCGTCGCCACCGTCGCTGCGCGGGCGACCGGCGCGTCGCACCTCGACCTCCGACTACGGGACGTGCTGGAGGCGGCTGATGGCGACGCGGAAGCCCAGCTCCTACTCGAGGCAGTCACGAACGGCTTCTCTCATAAAAAATCGACCTCCCGTACCAAATCCGCCCCTACTGGTCAGTGCAAGACAAACTGACAGTTGAAGGCGGTCTGGTGCTTCACGGGTGCGGCCTCATGATCCCCCGGCAAATGCGACCCGCCGTGCTCCGGGAGCTTCACGCCGGACACGTGGGCAAAGAAAAGGCAAAAAGTCGGGCCCGCCAGCTAGTATTCTGGCCTGCGATGTCTAACGACATCGACAACATAACAAGGCATGTCAGGCGCGGTACAACCTCCACGCGCGGGATCTGCCAGCCCTCCGGACGGGGACTCTAGTCACCCTCCAAAATCCAGCCACTGGCCGCTGGGACCGGTACGGCATCATCGCAGAGATCGGCCCTCACCGCCGCTACTTCATCCGCCTGCCCAGCGGCCGGGTGTTGACACGGAACCGGCGTCACATCCGCCAGCGGTACGCCCCCAGCCGGCCGGACGCGGCCGAGCTCTCGCAGCTGCCAGCGGCCGCGCCCCCGGCGCCGGCGGCCGCGGCGGGCACACCGTCCCCGCCCGAGCCGGTCCCCGCGGGGGATTCGGGACGTCTGAGTGAGCCGACCCCAGGTCCAACCCCGGCTGGGGAGGCGACGTCCGACGTCTTCCCAGCGCCGCCGCGACGGTCTGCACGGCCTACCCGGCGTCGCAAACGTCTAATTGAGACCATGTGACTGAATGGCCAGGCACTCCGTGTGCGTTAGATTTAGTATTTTCTATAGATTTAGCATGCGACCCCTTATTTTCGCACTGTAGCCTCCGCGCCCCGCCGCCGTCTTCCTATCGGCCCGCGATCGCGTCTCCCGCCATACTTGTCGTATTCAATTATCTAGTGTACGCACTCATCCCTCGCGTATAAAAAATTGTGTTCGTCATTCGATCGCGGCCCGCGGGCTGAATAACTGGTGGGGGATGTGAGAGTACCGAGTGTGGCGCGCGAGTAGTAATATCTAGACCGAACGGTAGATGGCAGAGCGTCTCGCGGAGTGCGGAAATACGGTCTAGTTCCGACCGCCGACTCGTGTGCACCTTCGCGGAGACAGACTCGAACAGAGTGTACCTAAACAGGCTATCAGATGACCGCGATACGGGCAGAGGGCCTTAAATTCAAACACTGAGAACCGATGTGCATGGCCCACCAGCAATCCAGCGTGGGCGAGGAGACGAACAGAGGGGGCCCCGACAATTGCGTAGGGCCCCATTAAAATAGCATGTGCCTAAGGCCCGATATAGAGGGCCATCAAACGATCGGATGTGCCCGAGCAAGTTATCAGATAGCCGTCCCCCCCCCCCCACAGAAGCGTGAGCCGCCCATTCAGAAAAGAAGTACCGAAAACCTGGTGTAGACGGTCCCCAAACGACTGAGTGTGCCCAAGCAGGCCATTAGATAGGACCCCGATAAGAGTGTAGGGCCCTAAGCAAGGGACAGAGAATTGGAAACGCCCTGGACCAATGTAGAGGACCGATGGACATATCGCAAGTGTGTCGGTAGGTTAACCGATATCCACGTAAAGGGCCCCTGGGCCACCGAGAATACCCCGGCAGGTTAATCCCCGGTATGGGACGGTAGCCAGAGGTAGCCAGAGTCCCCGGTATGGGACTCTGGCTACCGCTCACAGGGCCTTTCTGGCGAATGGGAATAACTCGTGGAAGCGCCCGTGATTGCCAAGAGTTCCCCGGCACGCTAACCGGAAGGGCCCCAACAACAGCGCAGGGCACTCGGAGCAAATGCAAGGAAATGAAGCACAACGCGGAATACCCCCAAACGACCGAAATGAACCTCCAAGTGACATATAGGTCCCCGGAAACAGCATGGAGCCCTAGACGGTGTAATGGGGCTTAAAATTTCCAGTTCACAACTTTTCCAGTCATTGAGTAATTTTTGGGACTTTTCATAGGCCCTTCACTTTGGCTTACAACTGTTCTTGGTCGCCTGAAAGCCCAGATACCCAGTTTTGTTGCGCTTTGTGCTAAAATAACTGCACCTGTTCGGCCGGCTGTCAGCCCCCCGGACCCAATGGGCCCTTTCGTGGCCCAGGGGGGGGGACATGCCCCGTGCCCCCCCCGCCCCTCTCTGGACCCGCCCTGCTTGTTACCGTATGGTTTGGGGATACTTTTCTTATTTTCCACTTTTTTACCTCTCCCGAAACTTCCTTATTTTCCACTTATTTACCCCTCCCCGAACTCAGTTTGCCCCTGATGTCGGACTGTCGTGATGTCGGACTGTCTTGGAGTCACAGCCTTCATACTCTGCTCCAGATCAAGGCGTGGCTGGAGATGTCTTCTCCTCAGGACCTCCTAGCCAGAGCGCAGCTGGAGATACCCGCTCCGTCTCATCCGCAGACAGCCCCAGGCAGGGTGTGGCTACAGAGATGCGCCCCGTCTCCTCAGGACCTTCTAGCCAGAGCGCAGCTGGAGATACCCGCTCCGTCTCATCCGCAGACAGCTCCAGGCAGGGTGTGGCTACAGAAGCGTGCCCCGTCTCCTCAGGACCTTCTAGCCAGAGCGCAGCTGGCTAGGCCGCCCCGTCTCCTCCGCAGGCAGCCCCAGGCAGGGTGTGGCTACAGAGGCGCGCTCCGTTTTCTCCTCAGGAAGTTCTAGCCAGGCTGAGGCCGAGGAGGGCCGCCCGGTCCCTTTCGCTGGCAGTTCCGAACAGGTCTCTTTTGGTGCTGGTTCTGTCTATGTCACAGATCGATGCATGCGGAGGCGACTGGGGCATGTCGCCGAACTATAAAATCTGAAGGAACCTACCAAGATCACCAAGAACAAGGGTCGACCGCGCGGAAATACGGCAACCAACGTCATCGGACTGCCAAAGCTGAAACGGAGAACTCTGAAGGCCTTCCCAGATCTGCTTTTCCACGAAAAGCAGAATGGCAAGTTACGCAGTTTCGCTGTTGATGTCTCATCGCACTTGCGATTGCTGCGATGCGACGACTTACCATTGAGATATTACATGTCAAGTGATGGTTTACACCTCTCTTTCGCCCTCTCGCTCTCTCGCCCTCGCTCTATCGCTCTCTATCGCTTTATCGCTCCCTATCGCTCTCTATTGCTCTCTAACGCTCTACTGCTCTTCCACCTTCTCTCTCCCTCTCTCCCTCCCTCCCTCCCTCCCTCCCTCCCTTCCCCCTCCCTTTCTCTCCCTCTCTCCCTCCCTCCCTCCCTCCCTTCCCCCTCCCTTTCTCTCCCTCCCCTCTTTCTCTCTCTGCTTGTCAACAGTATTACCAACAGTGCAGGCCAATCAGCGGCTTCGAGTTGACCGGCAATCGCCTGCGAGCTTAAAACATGGCTGCGCCTTCTTCAGCGTAAAGGATTTGTTCTCCGGGACCTACAGCGGACAGAAACGTGCGACGAAGCACCTGGTGAAGGCGTTTGCAAATTGCCATGTCATCCCGACACCGTCCGGCACGAAGCCCCATTAATTCGACGGGAAACGGCCCATGTCACAGTTCCTATGTATGCAATACGCTTTGGCTTTAAACGAGAAAGATTGAGCCGTGAAGAGCATAGAGATCGCAACGTAGTGCACTGTAAGCGGCATTGAGATGAAACACAGTCCCACTTTTCGTGATACTTTGGGCACCATGTACAAAAAGTATGCACAGGTCCGAGGTCCCACATGTCGTCGATGATAATTCTCGGGGGCCATGACCGAGGGCAGCCCATTTTGAGGTGAAGCTATTGAAACAGAAGCCCGCGCGCGCTACATGTCAGTGCACTGCTGCCTGCAAAGAATCGGAAACGAATGCTGCAACGCAGTGAGGAAATCCAATTGTACAATTTTACATGGGTTACTGGCTTCGTATGTTTCAGTCTTGGGTCATCTCTTTCCCCGTAACGTTCACTTCTGCTATCATTTCGCGCGTTCCATAGTGCAAAATACATCTTACTGGCCCTTGTTGCAGCCATGCTACGCTGGATTCTCAAGAACTCATCGAAGGAAGGCCTGTTCGGTGAATGGTACGTACGGGCCTGGGATGTCATCCACCTCGGCAGGCTGAAAGCGAATCCAGATGTACTGCTATCTCTGGGACATCGCTTCACCCGACCTGCGTGGATATGTTCCTGGCTGGGGTGGACCAGTTCGATGAAGAACGTCATTGGTTGTGTGGTTGTGGGGAGGACCACCTGGTTGGTGCCTTCGCGCAAAGTGGTGTGTGTGTGTGAAATGTGGTTCAGCACGCGCTGTTCCGTTGGTTATGTTAGGGGTATGGGTGCATGTATATGTTCACTGTGCAAGTAGCGCTAGTTTCCCCCAGTGCCCAGGCTGCCTTGAGTGGCAAGTGAAAAGTTCAGCCGTCTTCTTTTGGACTTAAGAGAATTGCTACATTGTTTTATGCCGGCCATATCAGATGCAGTAAGACGACCTGCCCTAGCCGTCGGTAGGTCGTCATGGATCTGGGAACGTCATGGCAGCATGGGTGCACTTGTGTTTGGGGGCAGCATATTGGTTAATTATGCGTAGCTGTACATAGTTACGTTATAGTGGGTCGATGAACAGTTTCTTTTGGCGCCAAACATGATGTCGTTGCGTTCGGATGTGGTGTCATGTCGTTGTCCCTGGCTTGCCGTGACACGGCTGACGAGCGGCAGTGAATGTGTGCCCTTAGCTGTCATTTCCGTTTAATATACATATGCGTTTTCTACATTATGCTTTACATATGCGTTGTATACATTGCTATTTACATATGCCTTTCATGTATTACATTTTATACAGATATGCAATACATGATATGCAATAGATGTCTGTTGTGTCCAGACTGTCACCCTACGATGAAGCACAGTCGTTTTCTGGTAACCACAATATTGGCATCCAGATAGACGCGATGCATTCAGACGACAGATGATTTGGCTAGCTGTTGTGGCTGCAAGCCTACGAGGAGCTACTGTTGGGCACTGTGGGACACTGACCACCACACGGGCTTCTCGTTGTCGCAGGGGTCCAGACCAATGCAATCCTCGGGCTCGGCCTCATCCATTCTCTGGAAGCGCTCTCTCAGGGCTCAGACTGGCACGGAAACAACTGTTCGGCGTTGGTGATGTCTTACCAAAATAGGGGCCCACATTGCCCTAGGGGTCCCCAATCGGTGGGGGAGAAGTTCTGAGTGATATGTGAGGTTACGACACTACCAGCGGAGGGTCGTAACCTACAGCCAGCACTCCGGTCCTTCTGTCTTCCGCCCAGGCCCTTAAGCTTTGGTCCCAAGGTCTTCGGATCCCCTCGAACACGGCTCTTGAAGGCCTCGGGGCACCTTCCCAACGCGGGACCTTATGTCAGGCACTTCGGGACACTAGGCGACATGGGAAGCCCGGCCTTGTCGTTGCATTAGAAATGGGTCTTCAGACCTAGACTGCCGAGGAGCCGGATGTTTGGTTCTGGTGGTGCCCAACCGACCCATTGGCTCTTATCGCCGCAGGGGTCCCCTGCAATCGATGCAAAGAGCCCTCTGACTGGTATTTGTAAGCCCAGCCAGCAGCGTCAGGCACCTTAATGCAATCCCCAGTCAGACCTTTGGGCACTCAAAACGGGCCCTCAGTCGTCGATACCAAGGGGTCTGAACGAGCCATTGGGGATCCTAAGGGAGGGGGGGGGGGGCGTGCTATCTGTGCCGCCGCTGTCTGTGTCACGGGGTATCATCGCGTGAGATTATTCCAGTGGTATGCAGGTTTTACAGTTGTGACACTAAAAACTGCAGGGCAAGGCAATCCTCGGGCCCGGCTTCTGATGCCGCTGTTTCCCGTTTGTCCAGTTCCCACGCAACCTATGATGGGTTTCCCGTTGCGACGAAGATGCGAGACTGTGCAACATGGAGAAAAGCACATTAGTACCTATCGACGTGCTCCGACATACACCAATGCGTGAACTGTAAACGATTTGATGACGTGGTGTTCATCTGTGATTTACGTGACAACAAAAGTACCGCGCCGAATCACGCCTGCTTGCCGCCAGAGATGACGGAGGACGTATGCAACATGATTTATACGTCGCCACCACAGATTCAGCGATAAGAAACTGTCACTGTTACTTTCACCGACTACGCTTTAGTGTCAGCAGCCATTGGCTGAGAAAAGGCAAAATTTGGAAGGTACTAACCTGCGCTTCATGGCACAGGTGCGCCTCTTGTACCTGCGGTGCCGAGCTGGCGCCGAGATGCTTCTATGTCGCATAACGGGTGAATGAAATGGGCCACTCTCTACGGATTTCGGGTTCCGAGATGCAACTGCTTGTCAGTTCGCTGGGAGAAACGAAGTAGTCCTGCTGTGTTCCGATCGCTCCATACCTAAGTAGGGTGATATGAACTCAGCCAAATCAAGAACTTTGAGTTTGCATTTTCTCAAGATGCAAGCAATATACACAAAAGAACACATTAAAGGCGACGGCCTTGGTTAAATCATACACCTTCCCCTCCAACAAGACTATAACAAGACTGTTCCTTCTCCGACTAGGCCATAATATCAGCCGCAAGGTGTATCCATAATTAATTGCTGGCATCCCAGCCGAGCGCCCCAGGCTGGAAGCTGGGAGACAAAGTTCTCACAGAGCTTTTTCGGGAATTGACTGCCTAAGTTGGAAATAGATATGCAAACCAAAAGAGTCCATGGGCACATCTTAAAGAAACAACAATTAGAAATCATGCTGACATGAAAGGTCAAGGTCAGGGCAAAGGCCTGCAAACCCCCATTGCATGTTTGCAGGGGCTGGGTGAATTAGTGTATCCTTTCCTCAAAAAGTATATGCTCTTTGGCTAAATGAGGATGCTGTGTCACGAACATGTAGATGCCACAATGGGGTCAGATCAGGGTTGTTCCATAGGTTACTGTGATGATTGGCTGTATTCATGTGATCTATGATTCAAAACATTTTCATGTTCATTTTGATTGTGTTATGCAGCTTAAACATCAGCTACAATTTTTTCTGGTCATTACATAGCCAAGATGTGGGTAGGATGTCAAGATGAGGTCATACCAGGCCGACATGACACACAGTATCCTAGCCATGTCATACATGTTTCTGGATTGCTTATCCCACAGGAATCCAATATAATCACCTATAATCTCATATCAGGTCATCTTGGTCCCTGAAGAGAACAAAACCTGTTGTTTGTGCTTACTGTGACCTTTGAAAGGCATTCAATAGCCATGTGCAGGTAAGGAAATTGATTTTGAAACTGCTGCATAAAAGCTATCACTCTGCTCATGCCTTGTTTGAAATGCAGATTTCATAATTTTCAAAGAGGTAGAAATTTCAATTTGTCAGCAATAGAGGAAAGCAAACTTTTCTGTAACAATTAGACAATACCTAGTGCACAGCCTGCCTCTACATATGCATGCATGACACACTCCAGCATGATTTTCTTACTACCAGGAGCAGCCATACAGTGTCCTTATTCCAAATACCAATGACAGCGGGACATAAGTAAAAGACCTGGTCACAGCATTTCTTTTCTATACAGCATGTACCATCCTCACCATCAGTGGCTTGGGGCACCAATGCATGTCCAATGTCTATTCACAGCAGCACAGTCTTGTGACAGTTCTTCTCGCTGTAAGGACTGCAGATACCCCTCTTGCCATGCCTCCCTCTTGAGTACCCGTCTCTGACAATTTCACTGCAGGTCCCTGGTATATCAAAGCAAAGAAAGTAGTACTACAGTTGTCATCAGGTTTCAAGGGAAGAGATACCTTTATGATACCTTTGATATAATTGGACTCATACAGCAAGTTATGATGTCTGGACCTCAAAGCATGCAATGAACAGCTACAAAAAATGTAATATCTGATAACTTTCATGGAAATTATATATCCATCACATAATGTGCTTATGTGCACTCATATACCTAAGGAAGATGACATGATAATGAAAAATTGACCTGACATGGGATTCAGTCCCCAAAACAACCATAATATGTAATCAGATGAGGTTGCAGCCTAATCCTATACATAAATATTCACAGCATTATGCTTGCTGGCTGTCATTTGTATTGCTCATATTTCATGCCTGAAAATGATTTCAAACATAAAAATAAAAAACAGAGGCTAGTTATCCAAGCAGTGTGTGGATTACTTGAAGAGATGCATTAACTTTAAAACATGTAATAACAATGTGGTATATTTTGTACCACCAGGTTCATACATGTCTTCAAAAATGCAGCTTTAGAAACACAAAACATACAATCAAGCATACTGCAAGGCAGCAGGAAAACACTTAACTCCCTGCAACTAGCGGCCCAATGCCACCTTACACTAAAACCATGGAGAAAAACCTGTGCCTTTAACATTACCAACGGGTTGACAAATGGGTTTTCTTCAAGTACTTCACCTTTTTTAGAAGAAGAAAAATCTCCACCGCGAGCGTTTTACGCGCAGTGCGGCACGGGCTCAACCAGCTCGCGTTAGCAGGATTGCCCGACTTTGAAATCATACAATCCAAACGACATCTTTAGCACCAAAAGTAATGAGCAGGCAATTAACACCATTCACTACGTCGTTTCGACCACTGCTACTCACAATGCTCGCATGATTGCCTATCATCTTCAAGAAATAACCATCTGATAATATGATAATTTCGGCCACAAACAGGTCATATGATTTTTAACACGCAGACAGCCGACGATTTATAGCATGTACTAAAAGGGCAACATAAGCACCAAATTACGTACATTCGAGTAATCAAGAAAATTATCCCAGTTCTTCACATTCGTGTCTCGAGTTGATGTTTCCAAACAGACAGCACAGAGAAAAACCCAACAATGTCGGCGTAAATGAAGCATTTCCGGCATCCTTAAAAAACGGACCAAGCCACGGGAACCAAACACCGAAGCCAAGCCAACGTTTTCGGTGCGGTACATTGACGTCTATTAGCGCAGTGCATCTCATACACGAGTCCGGATAATGTGATTCACACTTATTAGGACCAAACACATCGTGACGACATTGTCGCTTAAACTACAACACTTGGGTTCAACTAATATGACTACTCCGTTGCCGTGACATGCTGCAATCATGTGCAGAGCGACTGTCGTAGTACCCTCTTAAAGTAGTGCACCTCCTGTACAATTCCAACGAGCAAGGCTTGAAATCGCTCTGACATCTAGAGACATACTCTGCCGAGATCGTATGCCAACAGCCACCCTAAGGAAACGGATCAAGCCTCGGGAAACGAAGACTGAAGCAAGGCCAGCGCTTTCGGTACGGTACATGTACGTCTGTTAGCGTAGTGCACCTCACACACGAGTCCGGATAATGCAATTCACACCTTTAGAACTGAACACGTCGTGCTGACAATGTCGATGGAACTGCAAGACTTCGGTCCGATGAATAAGACTCACGCATTGCCGTGAGATGCTGCAATCATGTCGTGCAGAGGGACTGTCGTAGCACCCTCTTAAAGTAGTGCACCTCTTGCACAATTCCAACGAGCAAGGCTTGAAATCGCTCTGACATCAAGAGACATACTCTGCCGAGATATTATGCCAACAGCCACCCTAAGGAAACGGATCACGCCCCGGGAAATGAGGACTGAAGCAAGGCCAGCGTTTTCGGTACGGTACATATACGTCTATTAGCGTAGTGCACCTTACACACGAGTCCGGATCATGCGATTCACACTTATTAGGACCAAACACATCTTGTTGACGATGTCGGTGGATATGCCAGACCACGGTCCGATGAATAAGACTCATGCATTGCCGTCAGATGTTGCCATCATTGGCGGACGGACTGCAGTAGCACCCTCTTCAAGTAGTACACCTCTTGTATAATTCCAATTGGCGAGACCTAAAAACCACTCTGACATCCAAAGACGTTCTCTGCCGAGATAATATACCAACAGCCACGCTAAGCAAACGGACCAAGCCCCGGGAAACGAAGACTGAAGCAAGGTCAGCGTTTTCGGCACGGTACATATACGTCTGTTAGCGTAGTGCACCTCACGCGAGTCCGGATCATGCGATTCACACTTATTAGGACTAAACACATCTTGCTGACGATGTCGGTGGTTATGAAAGACTTTGGTCCGATGAATAAGACTCATGCATTATCGTCAGATTTTGCCGTCATTGGCGGACGGACTGCAGTAGCACACTCTTCAAGTAGTACACCTCTTGTATAATTCCAATTGGCGAGACCTAGAAACCGCTCTGACATCCAAAGACGTACTCTGCCGAGATAATATGCCAACAGCCACCCTAAGGAAACGGACCAAGCCCCGGGAAACGAAGGCTGAAGCAAGGCCAGCGTTTTTGGTACGGTACATATACGTCTGTTAGCGTAGTGCACCTCACACACGAGTCCGGACAATGCGATTCACACTTATTAGAACTAAACACGTTGTGCTGACAATGTCGATGGAAATGCAAGACGTCGGTCCGATGAATAAGACTCATGCATTGCCGTGAGATGCCACCATCATGTCGTGCAGAGGGACTGTCGTAGCACCCTCTTAAAGTAGTGCACCTCTTGTACAATTCCAGTGAGCAAGGCCCGAAATCGCTCTGACATCCAGAGACATACTCTGCCGAGATGATATGCCAACAGCCACCCTAAGAAAACGGACCAAGCCCCGGGAAACGAAGACTGAAGCAAGGCCAGCGTTTTCGGTACGGTACATATACGTCTGTTAGCGTAGTGCACCTCATACACGAGTCCGGATCATGCGATTCACACTTATTAGGACCAAACACATCTTGCTGATGATGTCGGTGGATATGCAAGACTTCGGTCCGATGAATAAGACTCATGCATTGCCGTCAGACGTTGCCATCATTGGCGGACGGACTGCAGTAGCACCCTCTTCAAGTAGTACACCTCTTGTATAATTCCAATTGGCGAGACCTAGAAACCACTCTGACATCCAAAGACGTACTCTGCCGAGATAATATGCCAACAGCCACGCTAAGCAAACGGACCAAGCCCCGGGAAACGAAGACTGAAGCAAGGCCAGCGTTTTCGGTACGGTACATATACGTCTGTTAGCGTAGTGCACCTCACACACGAGTCCGGATCATGCGATTCACACTTATTAGGACTAAACACATCTTGCTGACGATGGTATAAGGTACGCTGCGCTTATAAATATATATGTACCGTACCGAAAACGTTGGCCTCGCTTCGGTCTTCGGTTTCCGGGGCTTGGTCCGTTCTCTTAGAATTGCTGTTGACACGTTATTTCGGTACAGTGTGTCTTTGGATGACAAAGCCGTTCTCAAGTCTCGCCAACGAATTATGCAAGAGGCGCACTACTTTAAGAAGGTGCTACTACAGTCTGTCCGCACATGATGGTGACATCCCACGACAGTGCATGAGTCTTATTCATTGAATCAAACCATTGCAGCTCAGCCGACATTGTCGGCACAATGTGTTTATTTCTACTTAGTGTGAATCGCGTTGTAAGGGCTCTTGTTTCAGGTGCACCGCACGACTAAACGTATATGTACCGTACCTAAACCGTTGCCTTTGTTTCGGTCCTCGGTTCCCGGGGCTTGGCTTTGTTCCTCAGGGTTCGTGTCGGGATGTTATCTCGGCGGGGTGTGTCTTTGCCTTTCAGAGTGGTTTTTAGGTCTCGCCAATCGGAATTATACAAGAGGTGTACTACTTTAAGAGGGCGCTACTACAGCCTGTCCGCACATGATAGCAGCATCTCACGGCAATGCATCAGTCTTATTCATCGGGCCGAAGTCTCGCAGTTCCACAGTCATTGTCAGCACGATGTGTTTAATTTCCATAAGTGTGAATCGCCTGATCCGGACTCGTGCATGAGGTGCACTGCGCTAATAGACGCATATGTGCCGTACCGAAAACGCTGGCCTAGCTTCAGTCTTCGGTTCCAAGGCTTGGTCCGTATCCTTAGGATTTTTATTGGCATATTATCTCGGTAGAGTATGTCTTTGGATGCCAGAGCGGTTTTTAGGTCCCGCCAATTGGAATTATACCAGAGGTGTACTACTTGAAGAGGGTGCTACTGCAGTCCGTCCGCCAATGATGGCAACATCTGACGGCAATGCATGAGTCTTATTCATCGGACCGTGGTCTGGCATATCCACCGACATCGTCAGCAAGATGTGCTTGGTCCTAGTAAGTGTGAATCGCATGATCCGGACTCGTGTGTAAGGTGCACTACGCTAATAGACGTATATGTACCGTACCGAAACGCTGGCCTTGCTTCAGTCTTCTTTCCCGGGGCTTGATCCGTTTCCTTAGGGTGGCTGTTGGCATAATATCTCGGCAGAGTATGTCTCTGGATGTCAGAGCGATTTCAAGCCTTGCTCGTTGGAATTGTGCAAGAGGTGCACTACTTTAAGAGTGTGCTACGACAGTCCCTCTGCACGACATGATCGCAGCATCTCACCGCAATGCATGAGTCTTATTCATCGGACCGAAGTCTTGCAGTTCCATCGACATTGTCAGCACGACGTGTTCAGTTCTAAGGGTGTGAATCGCATTATCCGGACTCGTGTGTGAGGTGCACTACGCTAACAGACGTATATGTACCGTACCGAAAACGCTGGCCCTGCTTCAGTCTTCGTTTCCCGAGGCTTGATCCGTTTCCATAGGGTGGCTGTTGGCATATGATCTCGGCAGAGTATGTCTCTGGATATCAGAGCGATTTCAAGCCTTGCTCGTTGGAATTGTACAAGAGGTGCACTACTTTAAGAGGGTACTACGACAGTCCCTCTGCACATGATGGCAGCATGTCACGGCAAACGGAGTAGTCATATTAATTGAATCCAAGTGTTGTAGTTTAAGCGACAATGTCGTCACGATGTGTTTGGTCCTAATAAGTGTGAATCACATTATCCGGACTCGTGTATGAGATGCACTGCGCTAATAGACGTCAATGTACCGCACCGAAAACGTTGGCTTGGCTTCGGTGTTTGGTTCCCGTGGCTTGGTCCGTTTTTTAAGACTGCTGGAAATGCTTCAGTTCCGCCGACATTGTTGGGTTTTTCTCTGTGCTGTCTGTTTGGAAACATCAACTCGAGACACGAATGTGAAGAACTGGGATAATTTTCTTGATTACTCGAATGTACGTAATTTGGTGCTTATGTTGCCCTTTTAGTACATGCTATAAATCGTCGGCTGTCTGCGTGTTAAAAATCATATGACCTGTTCGTGGCCGAAATTATTATATTATCAGATGGTTATTTCTTGAAGATGATAGGCAATCATGCGAGCATTGTGAGTAGCAGTGGTCGAAACGACGTAGTGAATGGTGTTAATTGCCTGCTCATTACTTTTGGTGCTAAAGATGTCGTTTGGATTGTATGATTTCAAAGTCGGGCAATCCTGCTAACGCGAGCTGGTTGAGCCCGTGCCGCACTGCGCGTAAAACGCTCGCGGTGGAGATTTTTCTTCTTCTAAAAAAGGTGAAGTACTTGAAGAATACCGACAAATGGCTACCACACACAAACGGCACCGTATACATTGCACTTCTTTAGCTTTCGTGCACACCACACAAAAGCTTCAAACACATCATAATTAAATCCAACGTGCACCACCAAAATCCCCACAAAACATCAATAACATGAACTGAGAAAAAGCAAGCGACACCCAGCGACGTGAGTCAAGGCTGGTGAACTTATTTTGTCTGTTTCGCGCCACGCATTTGGCACTTAGCAAAAATGAACAAAAATAAACGCAAAAATGAAATGGCGATACACAGGGATGACAGCAGACTGGCTGTCTTCTAGGAATTGCAGTGTACGTAGGGGCGGTGCGCATATCCTTTCCGAGGTTTTTGGAGGGTGCATAAGCCCGGTACGCAGCCACCTTCTATTTTGGAGGGTGTGTAAGCCCGGTGCGTAACCACCCTCCGTGTTGGAGGGTGTATAAGCCCGGTGCGTAACCGCCCTACGCTTTGGAGGGTGTATACGCACAGCCTTACTTAACAGAGAAATTGCCTTGTCTAGCAGTGTTGTCCACTTAAAATATACCAATAGTTATAAGTGGGCTTATTTCAAAGTATCTTATGCTTCCTTCAATTTCTTCAAATGTGGAACATTCCTTCCAGTGCTTGTGTACGTAGGTGCTTGGATACGTAGGGTACTGGCAGTTCAGATAAATCCAATGCATTTCGTTGGCCCAGTCTCCCCTGCTTTGATCACATGTCTCGGGCGAAGGTCGATAAGCATTGAGGCGCTCCAGCCAGCTTTGGAGGGCGCTCAGCCCCCCCCCCCCCCCCGTCCCCCGCCCTGCCCCGAGGGCATACAGAGTTACTCCGCTGGGTACGGCCCAGCGTGGATCATCGTTTGTGTTGTATATGGGGTCTGCTTTTTTCGTTTTAAACTATTTTTGCGAAATAAAACACGCAGTGACCAAGCCTTTCAACTAAATGGACTATTGCACTTCTAATGGAAAGGGTATCAGAGCAATTAGTGTAATTGTTTGTACAACCTTACTCTTACGAATTTTGGCTATATTTTAGTCTCACTACACAACTTTTGCCAAGGCTGCGTCACGATTGGCCCACGTAAACATGACGGATAGTACGCATGCGCAGTACTTTGTTTACGTCTGTAGCAATCTTTTCTGCCGCCTTTTCTGCCCTGGTATATAAGGTAGGGCCTTCCCTGCCGCTCGCGTCACTCCAAGCGGTGGTCGCGGGTGTTGTGGGTGGGTGCGCTGGTGTGCTGCCGCTGGCATTTGTGCGTTTGAAGTCAAGAGGGTTGCTGAAAATAACCAGTTCAGGTTGTATCCGTTTATCCAAGAGTGGTTGCAAGTCAAGGAAAGGCTCGCTGAGTAAGCGTGGCAGCTCACAGCTGGCTACAATCCAGCCTCACGTCGATTGTGGCCGAGGTGGTTGGAGATATTCAAGAATATGAACATCATTCCCGTGTTGGTTTTGGGTTTTGTGACATTTGTCTTGCAGATAAGTTTGATTCTATGCAAGAAGGATTATTACAAAGTGCTTGGACTGGATAAGAATGCATCTGAAAAGGACATAAAGAGGGCATTTAGAAAACTTGCCATAAAATACCATCCAGACAAAAACAAGGCTTCTGATGCAGGCCAAAAGTTTCAGGAAATAGCTGAGTCATATGAAGTGCTCTCTGATCCTAAGAAACGAAGACAGTATGATGCGGAAGGAGAAGGATTTCGGTTCTCTGGGCATGCTGGACATGGGGCACATCATTTCAACTTTGACGACATTGTCAAGATGTTTGATGATGATTTGATGACTGGCTTCGGCCAAGGCTTCAGTGGATTCCATGATGGAGGTCATGGCTCCCATCATCAGAGATTCAATGAAAAGCACAGATTCCATGCTCATCGGGTAAATGCATTCAGTTTTGATGACTTTTTCAATGATGATTTTGGCTTTGGAGAAGAATTTTCCAAGCATGGAGGACCTGACAGCTTTTTCACAAGTGATAGCATCTTCGGTTCACATGCAAGTGCCTTTTCACATGGTGATGGTGGATATGCCCAAGCTTCAAGTCATACAAGAAGGCAAGGACATCATCAAAGCTGCAGAACTGTCACAAGGAGAGAAGGAAATGTAGTGTCAACTCATACTACTTGTTCATGACTTTCATGCAATATGCCTGCTGAGATTAATGAAATGTCTGTGATATTGATGTGTAATAGGATCTATTATGATGTCAGTCCTGTTGTCCAGGACAGTAAAACTTTTTTCCTTAGTCTGAGCCCACTGCAAGCTTCCATGGTCAAGGTGCAGTCAATAAGTCAACTGAAAAGAAGATTGTGTAATGTTTTTTCAGTGATGCAGTGCTCAGTGCTCTTAGTTTTGATGGTATCATCTGGGCTCAGGACTGTGTGGATGTCTGATGATGCCAAATAAATTGTGCTCTGAGCATGCATTTTTCAGAATATACTGAAGTGAGGAATACACTGAATAGTGAAGAAGATACTGAATAGTGAAGTGAAGTGAAGAATATGCAGAATGTACTGAAGCAGAAAAATGTCTCATTGGATGTATAACATCACTTAGTTTTCAACTTGTCTGTAGCACATTGTCTCAATCAGACCATGAATGTTAGAAGTAGCCATTGGACATCATATGGACAGTCTTGTTACCATTTGCAAGTATTCATTTACTCGGTGTGTCAGATTGGCAGGGAACAAAATGGCTAAAGTTGTATTTTCAACACTTTCCAGATGTAGAGGGATCACATATGCACTGTCCTCATGCAACACAAATTGCTAAGACATTCAGATGTCTTGGTTGAATTGTTGGTTGGCTGGTTATCTGAGTAACATAAAAGTTTTATGCAGTGAATTAATAGCACTGACATTTGTTCAGAATGATTTGCATTCTACCATTTTCACTTCCAGCATCTATTGGCCAACAACAGGTTTTGAAGAGATGCCTGTTGTGGGATGTGCACTAGCCATCTGGAAGCGTCATCAGGTGATGATGGATGGTGGCGGCAACCAAGTCTGGTACTTTGTATGTTCCCACTTTCAGGCCACCCTTTTGAGAATCTCAAGCATATGGACAAGGGGTCTGGGGGTCATGGTCTGGGCTTGTTTTCAGAATATATAATATTAGCCATATGACAATGTACTGAATGAATTTGCCTCAAAATTTGGTGTCATCCCAATTTTTCCAGACGTCCCTGCGCCTATGGAGGGAGCGGGACGCCCAATAACATAGTATTACGGCGTTGAAGGGGACTAGGACCAGCGTTATGATGCAGTCTGCCAGAACATCTCATCGCGCGCCGCGGATCGGCTGTATGAAAATAGTGATGCAGCTTGGGTGAGTTTTCCACCGGCAGGTCAGGTTCTGTGGCGCAGCTGCAATTGGTTTTGCAACGATATTGTGACTGCCTTCCGCGAATGGAGGGCGTGGTCAGGTTCGTGTTGCGTGGCGCCGCGGACGTATTTTCCTGGTCAGGCGTACCGCGATAATGTGGTTCGCCATAGGTCAGCGTAGGATCAGGACCGTCATAGCGTAACTCTGATTGGACGGAGGCGACCTTTAGCCATTGAAACAATCAGGTCAAAGCCAGAATTTGCTTGATTACGCCTTAGCGGAATATATTCCGACTTCCGATCAGAGCGCACCGGAATGGTGACAAGGACTCCGCGCAGCACAGTACAACCTCGCGTGGACCTCGATTCCGACTTGAGGCGTAAAGCTAGCTTTCAGAGGCGGCTCCGATACGATCGATTGGTGTGACAGCGGTTTAAAGGTCGTTTACTGATTTGGGGGTTCATAGTGGCCTGCATGTGTTATTCATTTTAGGAGCAAAATAGCTGCATGCGGCCGCGGCCAATCTGAGCGAGTAGTGACAGGCTGAACACGTTCTGCCGCTCGAGTTTCCATTCTGGTATGCACGCCAGCAATCAGGTTAATTCCGACCAGGACTCACACCGAAGATTCGAGGGAATCGATTCGAACCCGACTCAACGATAACATTGTACATTCCGGAAACGATGCCAACTCCATCCGGAAGCAAACGCAAGCCTGTTGAGAACTGCTGGTAGACATTACAAATTTGAGAACCGGCTACTCCGTTGAGTCCCAGGTGCGAGTCCCCTGAGTCCCCTGAGTTGAGTACCCCCTAGTGTGACGCCGCAGTCTAAAAGTCCAAATACCCGCTGGCGTGTTTGATGAACAAAATTGCTTGCTGCAGCACCGTCAGCCTGTCGTTAGCTTCGTTGCCTTATATGCATCGGCGCCCTGTGGACGGTTGGAGCCACGGATGCCAACACCGTACTTGCGGCGTCTGCTCGGGCGCCCCTTTCCACGGCCAAATGTGCACATGTGCAGGGCACCACCAACTAGCTAGGCGACTAGCTCGAAAGCGTTCCCTTTTACACCACTTCGAGCTCCTGCCAACATTGGGATGGATCTTCCTCCTCCGGAATGTTTTTGGTACCTAACTCGGCTCTTTCGCTCGCACACATGTATGTCGACCTTCGACAATAAACCAGGGCGGTCGCTCCGAGTAGGTTCCTTCATCAGCACACATACGAGCTCTCCTAACTGTTTTACGCGCTCTGAACACACTGCTGGGGGTGCGCGGTCAGTCAGGGCTCGGACGAGGTGTTCCGTGCCTGGACACGCTTGATGATGGACGTTGACGTTTACGAACTTTTGTCAACTTCTCGTTCACAAAGTTCAAGGCTGCTCAAATTTCACATATATTTGTGTCGAACACGATTACTCGGTACGATTGAAAAGCGCACAAATATTCCAGAACCAGTGTTTTGTGTCCCGCCCCACTGCTGTGAACACGTGAAATTATAATACAGTACTGAAAAGACAACCACATGATCATGTGAATTTACGTGTCATATATGGCACACATTCCTGAGCAATGATTACCAGCCGTGTCCGGTCCTCCTGCCAGGACGAAAGGAAGACCGTGTTGCAGAGTATTCCAATAGCAATCAGCATTGTCTACAAATACTTAACATCAGGCACGACGAACGCGAACCTATTTGGCCAAGGGACACATATTCTCAATACATGTAAAATTATTTTAAAACCGTGCACAAACGATCACATGATTGCGTAAACCTGGTAAACCCTGATCAGAAAACAACAAAGCGTGGCCTAATACTGCGGCCCAATTATGTGGGCCCAATACAATGGCGACCCTACTACTATCGCAAACGGAAACGAACCTATTTAGCCAAGGAATTCTTTCTTAGTGGAGAAAAGCATAGTTGGCATGGTGATCACATGATCACATCACATCACTTTTGGATGATCACACTTTGTTTAAGTAATTTCAGATGCCTCTGGGCTAATCAGATGCAAGGCCATTGAACTGAAGGTACAACCGTCCGGCCAAATTCCGCTGCTTCGACTGATGACGTCACAAGTGTATTCGAACCATTGCGATGCATAGGCGATACACGCAAAATGTAGTTTAAAAAGTTTGATGAGCTAGTTTAAGACCGTAAGCCTGGATATATATTTGGCTTGTATGTAACACCACTATCTGTTCTTGCACCAGGTCATAATATTGGCCCAAAAGAGTATTTTTTCACGATCGATTGGCGTCGAAACTGAGCGCCTTTCCCCTGTAAGGCCGGGAGGCGAAATTCGAACCACCAAGTTTTCTCGGAAGTAATTGTATGATTTGTATACAACACGCAGGAGCCAAAAGAGTTTACGGATGTCGCTTTAGGAGAATTTAACAATTACGCATAATAACAGGGGCGGTCAAGGTCAGGTCAAAGGTCTGCATAAGCCTTGCTAACATCAGTCTTACTGGTTCTGGGCGAACTTAAGCATGTCTCGTCTTAACATCGCGTTCGTTGGCTTTGTGAGGATGATGTGTTACTAAAATACTGATGCCATGACCCGTTCAGGTCAAGGTCATGGCACGGAAGATCGGCACGATAATTTGGTTGCTCACGGGGTCAGTGCCTCAAAACATTTATTTACGTCCATTTTGCCTATAACGCATAAGAAATGTATATTAAAACTTGCAACTTTTTGGGTAAGTACAGCCAAGATGTAGGTGCAAGGTCAATATGAAAACACACATTGTCAACACAGCGTAAAATAAGTTAGTCCTGTCGCAGTTTTTAGAACACTTACGATTTTCATGACATCGCCTTAACCTCATATCGGATCATTCTAGTGCTGAATAAGAAAAATTGCCAGTCGATACGAAATTTTTCACCTCAGAAACCCTGCAGTGCACAGGACAGAATTATGATAACCCTAAACTTGCGTCATAAATAGCTACTTCTCCGATTATTTCCGGTTTGAAATGAAGATTTTCGAACATTTTTAAAAGGAAAAATTGTCGTTTGCAACACAATGAGAGTAAGGCAAAAGTGTATTATTGTGCTGGCAAACAAGGGGCCGCACACCGTACACAAAATGACATACAGAGCACTCGGCCACACATTTAATATCTTAACTATGGTAAAGACACTCAAGAGTAATCATAACAATTTGTGGCGAGGACCCAGAGTCCTTCTCAGCAACACGCAATAAAAGACTAGACCACCAACTGAGACAGTTTTCAGCAACCTTATTATAAACAAGAACCAAGGGCTACCATACACTCAAACACTCACGTTAAACAAACACTCGCACACAAGTATCACAGTATCATAGTATATACAAGTATACAAGTGCACGCTAGCAGGCATCAGCTCTTGGGGCGGTGTCCTTATTCTAAACAGCACAAACACGGGCACTAACCAAAAAGCCTAATCGGTGTTGCTATTCGAAGCAGCGGCACGAACACTTCTTAACATTATTAGCGACTCGCGGCATGCTGGCACAGCTGCTTGTCACGGCGTCTCTGCGCCGCGTCCCTGTCCTTCTGGCGGTTAAGCCAGCGCAGCCGGATGTGCAGCCGGGTGCTGGCCAACTTTCGAAGGATGCGCCCGTCAACGTCTTATTTTGCGTTGATGTGCTGCCTTCTGACGCCTCTACCGCAGCTCTCGTTGTTTCATCAGTCTTTGCAGGCTTTGGTGTCACTTGATGGTGCGTGTGATGAACGACGCCGATACGCTGATGGCTGACTTTTCACCGCCTCCCAAACCGAGCGGACTGCTACCGGAGGAAAAGCTCAGTTAGATGATGCCAATACGGTAGTACATGCTGCTTAGATGAAGATACAATGAAACTTCATTGATATTTATTGCTCCCCCACTGCTTTACAGACAACTATTAGATGAGACAGGCCTTGCTGGCATGCAATAAAAGTACATGATATGCAATAAACGTTCTTTAACAGGCACAAACGAGTGCTATTAATGTGCAGTGCAGGCATGAACAATTGCTTTATTTATTCTGCATATGAAAATTGTTTGCTGTCCGAAATCTATGTTTAATAACACAAAAGTATGGTGTTCATTCCAACACACACACTGAAGCCAAAGAATACTCTGCACTTTCCAAAAACTTACTTTGGATGAGGCTCATGTTGAACTGATGGCTTCTTGTTCTTGCTGAGCAGACAGCAGACCTCCTTCCTCTCATGCCTCCCCCTTAAGCATCTGTCTCTGGGCATCTCCTCACAGGCCCTGGGAGATCAGAGCAAAACATGCTGTTTGTTACCAGATAAGTTTGTCCTTTGAAGTGTCGGGAGAACATTCAGCCTGTACCATGCCCTTTGTAATGATTTCAATCTCACAGGAAGTCACTGGACATAAGTTCCCAGTTCCAACTCGTCAAAGAACTGGGAACTCGATATCACCCAAAAATTACCGACCGACCTCCAACTTGCAAACGTCAGAATATTCAATACATACAATGTTTAACATTCTTTCCAATGTATGTTCGTGGAGATCATAAGGTCTTGGGGCTAAAAACACCAAGAATCATCCAAGTTTCAGACACTGATGCTGATGGTTAATAAGTAAAACATCAGCACAAAGCACTCAGACATAATATTAGTAATCCTCCCGACACCCTCCCCTAGACACCCCCTCCCCTTCCCCACACGCCATGAGAGCAAGCACCTATCCAAAAGAGAGACATGAGTTATGATACCGTGTTGGCTCGAGTCGTCAGACCAAAACCAAAATCCCAATTTCGCAACTCTGCACCTTACCTTTCTTCCGCCAACCTTACCTTTCTTTCTTTTTCAAATGACGCCACTTGACGCCCATTCATAGCAGGGCACACCAGGATGCGCACACTACCTATACATTTACTCGGCCCAATACCATGTTGGGTCCAGCTAGGTCAAATACTGGGACCTAAGACACTGGCCCCAGCTACCAACGTCAAGGCTGCGTAGATGAAACCAAGGCTACTAGAAAACTAACCTTGGGTGAAACCTAGGGCGCGTTCGGCCGGCAAATGATCTCGAAAAGTTGTCCGGGTTGTCAGTAAATTTTCCGAATTGGTATTCGGCACTGCTGACACGGAAAATCATCCCAGATAATTTTCCGTGGCGAGGGAGAATCCAGAAGAGTTTTCAGAGGATGGTCAAGGCGGATAATCTGTTTTTGCTATGCACTGCTGTGACCGTTGACTGTGGATGGCGCGTGGGAGAATAACCTGGGGGATAATTTTCGGACCGGTGGAGTGTAAATGGAGAATCTCCGCTGATGATTATCTGAGAGATAATTATTAGCTGAATCATTTTCCCTGGACCGAACGCACCACTAGTGTAAAATTGTGCGGTGATTATCATGTCATCTTTGCCACACGTTGGCATGACGTCACTGATTCTGAGACTTCAATTCGCGGATAGCTGAATCAGCTGATAGACGCCGGGCGTCATGTCGGGGGTCAGTCAGAATATCGGAATATACGTGCGGCAACAAAAAGGTCGTTGGCGGAAGGCGCAGCTCTGGAACGCAGAGCACGTCGGTTTGCTGCCGCCGATCAACTTCGGCCTGCAACGCTGCACTGTAACGACTTGTTTGTTTCGTAGTTGATCCTTGAGGTGAGGCCGTACGTTTTCTGTTCGTCGGTGCTCGCTGTTCGGTTGCACGGTTTATACCTCGCTGTCCCTTCGTGGATGGTCTGAGAGTTGTTCACTTGTCAGATAACCTAACTGCTGTGTTTCATAACGCATTTCTGCTGCGTCGATACGTATGCACGTACGCACTAGATCTGCGCGCAGTAGAACGTTCTGCAGGGCGCCCCCGCGAGATCGCAGGTCACCCGCCAGCACCCCGCGGCCCCAAGGTGTATACAGACTGGCGCATGCCGCGTAGCGTCGGGCGAGGGCCGACCACGACTAGGGTCGCGACTCTGCACTCCTTACACAACGCCAGCGAGTCCGATTATCTTGAGGCCGGATATAGAAAGCATTCTCACTTACATTTCTAATGGACAGTTACCATGTTTACATGGGCAGCTGTGATTCGAATGGAGCCGGGATCCGTCCTCGATCCGGACTATCGGGCCCATGTATACACTTCACGCGCTGGTCCGCTGATTCGAATCATGCGCCGGCAGAAATCCATTCCCGTGGGAGGATCATCCGTTCAGGAAGGGATTACGTTCGAATTTTCGGTGGTCAAGGCTGCTTAAAGGATATTTGCTGTGTATAACAAAAAAAGAAGAAGAAAACCGCCTGGTTCACGCAGTTGTGCTCAAGGCCATTTCAGATATGTTTGGTGTTGCCGCTTTTCCATGGGTTTTCAGCTATTGCTCAAGACGATCCAAGTCTAACATGGAAAAGAAAAAGGGAAAGAAGGTGAAGCTGACACCACGCTATTTCAAGCACTCTAATTATTGAGGGCCTTAAGCGGCAAGCAGCACAGAAATGCTCACGTAATATAAGCTTGTTGGGCGTTGATCTACGCAGACAGTAGGCGTCAGCAGTGTTTGGTGTTATCTTTGTGTCTCAAGGTTAGATTGATTTGCATCTGGCGCAGGCTCCATGCTTCCAAAAACCATGTGGAGCTCACACGCAGTATCTGAAGTCTGGTTTTGGCTCTTGGAGGAGAGAGCAAAAATATTAAAACCACGGCTTGTAGTGAGAACAAAATAACCCAGGTAACTTTGCACTGCATTCACAGCTGGCACTAAAGGACCATCTTTGGTAGCAGATGACAGAAAACACCATGCTCTAGCAGGTCTCAGTGATTGCTAAAGACCATTAGAAATTGACTGCTTGCAATTTTTCAATTTTCTGGCTTCCTAAGTAAGTGCTTCCTTCCTAAGTATATGCTCGCACCTACTCTATGTTTTAAGCCATGAAGCTGATGGAAAATTGTTGATATCGACAATTATATTACAAATGTGTCAGTCCCAATAAGGGCTGATGGAAGCAGATGCCTAAAATGTTGTGCACCTGTTGCACCATTCTCTGGACCACGTCATGCTAAGTTTGTGATTGAAATGTCATGCAAGCCACGATATAAATAGGAGCATCTGGGGTATGATAATTAGTTTATCTACATTCCAGCTAAGGTACAATCTTTCTCACCCAGAGGAAAGATTCTGGGACCATGTGATACCCGCCTAGGCTTTTACTGACCCAGATGTATTTAATTTGGGAACGGGTGTGTATTTTCCTTTTTAGCTGGACAGAATGCCTGCCCCTTCCCAGCTTTGGGAAAAAACTTGGTCAAAATCAGGGAGAACATGTTTTGCACCATTTCTTTGGGATACAAAATTTCTCTGCTCACGCGCTCCACAAAGTTATGAACAAAACTACACCACCTGGGACGTCAGGCTGCTGCGTGATCGGGACACTGGATCACGCCAGAGGCCAAAGGGTGCAGGCCCCTTGGCACCGAGGCACGCGGAGCCACGCGGTATCTTCATAACAATATACTCTGTCAGACACCGGTGCTCGCCAAAGAACTTGCCTGAGCAATAAATCGGTATCAAAACACACACTTCACCTAAGAAAAATTTCGGTACGCGGACATTTCAAACACAGGAAGGAATCACCCCCATCCCCCACCGTAAAGGCCGCAAAGTTCCGCCCTCTTTGGCTCGTCCGCAGGAGCCTACTCCAGAGTGGCTACGGTGCGGAGTGCCTCGGGAGGACGAGATCCGCAGATTTCATAAGGTGTGTGCCGGACTGATACGAGTCATTGCGCTTGCGCACCACCCTGCTATATCACCTGGAACACCTGATTCGGCCTCCCGAGCCAGCGCGGCCGCCGCGTGCCATCTAGCGGGAGTTCTCCGAATCAGCTGAACCTCGGTGCCATTTACAGGCGATGCCCGCGCCATACGCAAAGGACGGTGCCTGCATACCGTTCCAAGCGCCCGCATCATGTAGACCATGGGCGTAGGAACAGGGAGCACGGGTCATGTCCCCCCCCCCACACTTTTCGAGGTGGGGGCAGCAATGTTAGCTGCCCCCCCCCCCCACTTTTCAGATTAAGGTTGCATTTGGCTTACTTTTGCACTGCATTAAACATGCACGCCGATTTAACTAGTTCACCAGCCATCTCTTAAGATGCGTCATCTTTTTCGTTTGCTCATTGGCCATCACTTAGTGGTACAGCCGCAGGGCCGACGCCGCACGGCCTGGAGACTGCGACGCCGGGCGTCGAGGCTGTTACGCCTTGCGAGCACGCATGTTCAACACCATATTGCGTAGTTTTCTCATCAGTAATCAGCTCTGACAAGATCTTGAGCATTATAAGACGAACATGGGCTAGCCACGTTAATATCTGCGATCTACATCACCTGCAATCTACAGTCGGGGAGAACTCAATATCTCTGAGGAACACAAAAAAAACCATCAAACTGGAGCCGCTGTCAAAACTATCGGACTGCCTGCGGTGATCAGGGATGTTGTTGCGTCAGTGAGGGTCCCTGTGCTGATCCGGGACTAACTGCGCGAGTCAGATGGCCCCCCGCGTCAGGAATGGGGACTGTGCTATGATATATCCTTTTAATGACCTCCAGATCGACCAGGAGATCCCGCGCCGTGCCACCAGAATGATAGCCAATGGGACGAAATGGCGCTTCAGCCCTTGACCGGAAACGGTAATGTACCCCTGGTGTTCTACTCAAGAGGCCCCTTGCCCGGAAGGGAATAAGGGGTCTCATTATTGTGGAGTAGATTGGGACTCCCATTCTTGTTGAAAAGCACAAGTCGAAATGAATTTTAAAAAACGAGCAAGGTCATGACATGTTTGCCTGAGAACGTTTATTTCTTTCAGAATGTATTATGGAAACAAATTACATCACAAGGCCTGAACATGCCCGCCCGCAACTTCGAGAGCAAGGACAAGGATGGTCTGGGTTGCAACTTCCGTGAAACCGATAAGTTTCGGCCACTGCAAGTGCCACCAGACGGCGGGCGCCGTGTTAATCTGTCTTCTGGGCAGATAAATAGCTGCGGAAACACGAAAAGTAGAGATTTTACGCTCACTCTTCCAATTCAACCACCAGATTCCAGCCCCACTTCGCGGCGCCTTAGGGACCAATCCGCTCTTTTAATCAATCTAAAAATTGCCCGTGTGAAATATACCTTCAGATTGCCTTCTAAATGCAAGATTTGATGTCGTGAAGCGTCCAAGGATACTTTCTCAGAAGCGTCGTCATTTTCGTCCACCCATTGCCCACAACTTAATATTAACTGCTGGGCCGACGCTGCGCGTCCTACGGAGACTGCAACGCCTGGAGGCGAAGCTTGTGCTAAATTTTTGAGTGCGCATGCTCAAAATAACACCACATAATTTGTATGACTAGGTGATTAAAGTGTTTAAAGGTAATCATTTCAGAAGCGTCATCATTTTCGTCCACCGGTGGGCCACGGCTAAATGTTAAATTTGTGAGCCAGCATGTTAAAAAACACGCTACATGAAATGCATCACTAATCGATTCTGACTGAATGGTGAACATTTTCAGACAAACATGGCTCGGCCATGTTAATACACCTTGTTGACCACTCGATTTGCAATTAAATTTTCATCGTTAAATTCGGATCAAACATCGATCAATAATCTACCTTTGCGATGTCCTCAATGTCTGTAGCACCCAGATAAAAAATCGACAACGCTTCTGAATTCTATCGGCTTAGAAACAGTCAGCTAACCATTGTAAATTAAGAGCGCCGGTGATTTCTTCCGTGCAGTCATTCGACGCCCGATTTCTGCAGCTTATTGACCTCCAAATGCAAGCAGCATTGAGCTCACGGTAGCCCCTGGTTTCTGTTCTGGTTACGAGGTAAAAATAACAATAACACGAAGAAAACCGTGTCACTTGTTAACAAGTAGGCCATATCCGGGGATTTGGGGGGGGGGGGGGGGTCACCATAAGATAGGCTTTTGTCAACCCTGTGTTCCCTCTTGGCAAGGCTCTGGCTACGCCCCTGCCTGCACACAAAAACAGATCAAGTCGCGTACGTTGCATGATGGGCAATGCAATGTCCGTTGGGCCAATCCATTCCTAAGGCAGACAGCTTCCCGGAGGCTATTTTTCTGCGATGGTGTGGTATAAGGGAAGATAATTCGGGAAAAATACTGTTGCAGGTATTTAACACACGTTTCATACACCATGTAGAAGTAACACTGATCCAAAAGTATGCAACACAGTAGTCACACGATCAGCTCACAGTTAGTCATGCGGGAGGCACCCAGACCAGGGCAGTGACCACCGACGGCGGACAGGAGCAGGGCCCAGATAAGGAACATATGACAGATGGGTCTTATTATGTGGCTTGATTCTTAAAAGAGAATATCTAGTTTTATGGATTTTGTCACATTTTTTTTCTAGCAGTTCAAGCTCCCGAATTTGTTTCCGCCCAAAATGCTGTGACAAATCTTATTTCTTGAAAAGCAGCCAGCGAAATGAAGGCGCATGAAAAACCTAGCGCACTGTGAGCCATCCACCCACTTTCAAAATTCTCACCAGCCTATATCCATGTTGTATTTTGGCTATCTAAACTGTGGAGGCAAATGCTTCCTTAATGACCCAAAATACCTACCCGCTCGTGGAATTTTGTCTCCCCACGAAGGAAAATGTCAAAATGGACGAATAATCCATAGAAGCTGGTTTGCTTTATTTGCCAAATGACAGATGAGCCGAATAGGCAAGATGGTGCGCCAGTGATAAACAGCTCCAGATGCATAGCTAGCATAGCAGCCATGACATTTGAATAAATAATGATAAGAATCTCTGTCCCCCCCCCCCCCGGTCATCGGGCTCGCTTTCCAGAAAAAGTTCCTGAAGTGCACCCTGAGCTTGCCCCCCCCCCCTACTTTTTGAAACGTTCCTTCGCCTATGATGTAGACCGCGGAACCGCCACGCGAGCGCCACTCGGCCGCGGGTGAAAATATTTACACATGATCCATGTGACGCACTGGTTCAAACTCCAACCAACCAGCTTTTCGGTATCAGGCCGTTGCCCGCTGGGCCAATCATAAAGTTCTTTTATTCGCTACAGCGGAGGTGCGCACGGTCGTTCTCATGACGACGGATCACGACTGCGAGGAGGAAGTGTAGTACGGGTACAAAGCGTTGACACTGCAATTTGGTCTTGAAAGATAACCGTATTGTATCGTGATGATGCTGCAGTGCCACGACCCAGTGCTCTTGTTAGACGTAAGTGGGCCTGAGGTTTGACCAATGCAGGTTTTTGAAGTATGCCTCATAGGTGGGACACTCTCTTCAACAAGAAAAAATAACCACAGATAACTGTGACGGCTAAGTGTAAATATTCGCTCATTGTATATGCTCTTGCTCCCAGCGCATCGCCTGTCTGTTGCCTGCCACCACCGATCTCTCACCAGCCTGTTATTTGTTGCCGCCAATCTCTTGGCTGTCTGTTACCTGTTACCGCCAATCTCTTGCCTGTCTGTTGCCTGCCACCGCCGACCTCTCGCCTGTCTGTTGCCTGCCACCGCCGATCTCTCACCTGTCTGTACTTGTTACTGCCGATCTCGCACCTTTCTGTTACCTGTTATCGCCAATCTCTTGCCTGTCTGTTTCCTGTTACCGCCAATCCCTTGCCTGTCTGTCGCTTGCCATCGCTGATCTTTGGCCTGTCTGCTACTTGTTACCGCCGATCTATCGCCTGTCTGTTACCTGGTACCGCCAATCTCTCGCCTGTCTGTTGCTTATTACCCTCAATCTCTTGCCCGTCTGCTACCTGCCATCGCCGATCTCTTGTCTGTCTGTTGCCTCTTACTGCAGATCTCTCGCTTGTCAGTTACCTGCCACCGCCGATCTCTTGTCTGCCCGTTACCTGTTACTGCCGATCTCTCGCCTGTCTATTACCTGCCACTACCGATCTCTTGCCTGTCTGTTACCTGTTTCTGTCGCTCTCTCGCCTGTCTGTCACATGCCAACATCAATCTCTCCAATTGCTTGCACCTAGCGACTTTTTTCCGCTATAGCTAGAATAGCCCTATTGCCACCACACCGACGTTGTGTGTGAGCCACTCGTTACGCTCAGCTTGTTAGCCCGTGCATTCGATCCTGCAACGTAACCCAACGACGCGCTGGAATGTTCTTGAGCCAGTGTCATTGTCACCCCTGGGACAGAGCGTTTCTCTATTTCGGCCGGAGATCACCAACAACGAAAAGCCGGTTTTGTGTTGGCCTGAGGTCTAGGCGCCCATTTCCTAAGCAGCGGCTATGCCGGGCCCACGATTTACGTTGGCCGGGGCTCCCGTATTGCTCAATGATACCCAGTGTCTAACAGGTTATTCTGTACAAACAACGGGCTTCGAGTCAGTGAGGGAACGATTTGCTGACAGGGACGGGGACGGGACCCCGCTTGACAGAGGGCCTCTTGCGTTGGTCAGGCCCTTTGACAATGAAGGGAAACATGAAAACTTGTGATGAGGGATCATACCGAGGCAATCGCAGGGTCCTGTTCCAGTCAGGACCCTGTTAATACCGAACGGTGATCCTTCTAACCCAATTCCAGCGTGGACCCGTTAAATCGAACTTGAGTCCGTGTGCCAATTATCTATGTGCCAGTTATCTGTGTATCCAATTATTATCCATGTGCCAGCTATTTGACCACCAGCGGCGATCAGGGATGGTATTGCGTCAATGAGGGCTCTTGCCCAGGTTGAATTGCGCGTATCAGAAGGCCTTCCGCGCCAGGGAAAGGACCTATGAGATATGATGTATCTCTCTAATGGCCTGATCGGCCAGGGTCGTCGTAAAACTACATCGCACGTGCTCGATCTTTTTATGTATATGCGTCTGCCTGACATTTCTTCAATCGAGAAGGTGCTTTACAGGCGGGGAGCCCCACTCAGTGCTCCGGGTACTCGCCCTCACGGAAAAGAAGGATCTTTTAGCACAGCTACGCTCACACGACTGGAGATCAGAAGATAGAAGCTTCAATCCCCGCATTCGCGGAATAAGGATTTCCTTCTTGGCAGTCATTGAGCGGTGGGTCGAATATTAATGCGGTGTGAAAGCGGCCACGGTTTAAAGCACGGTTCGGCAGTAATCTATCACCTGATTGTATCACGAGTAAAGTGTTGCAGAATGAAGTCGCCGTATTGTGCGTGGTGTGTTCCAGAGTTGGCACGGTGTTGGGCGTGGTGTTAACTGGTCTTTGCGTAGAAGCCGGACCATGAGCATAGCTTTAAAACGTCGAAATTTCTCGATGTGACTATTGCTTACTTGATATCGTCCCTTACGCAGTTACTCTTTGCAAACTGAAGATCGAATATCATCAGCAAGCTCCCAACTCAAAAGGTCGAAACATCACGAGCGCGAGGCCTCTCTTGCCTTTGTCAGCTTCATACCTGATCGCCTCAACGACACGTGTGAAAGCGCCCAGCGCGCTATTTATTACTGCGGCCACTCCAGTGACGCGCCCGGTCAACAGCTTGTACCCACTCTGTTCTAGTTATCGGCATGCCTGTTGAGATCGTGCAAGTTCAGTTTTACTTCTAGTTACAGGTACTTCCTGGCAGTGCGCATGCTGCATTCCCGTGGCATCTACCCGGGATAACGCGTCATGCGCACACTCTTCACTAGTTTGCGTGCGTCGGGCATGGCGTGGTCTGACCCGCACAGAACCGTCTCTTCGCGGCTCTCTGTTAACACCACTTTCCATCTTCCATGAACCACCTCCCACGCATGACAAGTGAGACCTAATTCAAGTGACTATATCGGACCGGCTTGGTAAGACGTTTCTGTGGATTACGCCCAATGCTTAGCTTCTCGCAAAGATGCAGTTTCAGATGGACTTGAAATGGGATGCCATTCTTCCGTATATAGTTCTTTTATCGGGCAAATTTGTTGAGATAAGTGCTCACACTCTTTTTCATCTGGGACGTAACCCAAAGTGGCCGTAATCCGGGGAGAAAGCGGGTACTGTGGTAGGCTAGACTGACCTTACCGGCTGAGCCACCCAACCGAACTTCCAAAGTGACAACTCTCGTTTCAGTCCAATGCCTTGTCAACACCGAAAGGCTTAACCAACTGCTTTCGAAGGATGTTGTGTGGGAAGACCCTCTTAACTGCAGAAACTACAGCTCAAAAAGGCTGTCAGGCTGGTGTGCCATCGATCGGTCACCATCTGGCCAAAGTAGGTAATTTTAGCCACGATCGCACGACTTGCCACACGCCGCATTGTTAATGAGATAGGATGCCTGGTTCATGCAGCCGTCTGATATTCGACAGTAGGCAGTGCAGCTTCTCGTGTCGCCTTCAGCTTTGCCAAGCGACACGCTTCAGACACTGGTCAAATTGACTGGAAATCACTACGCTCATGTTTTGCTCGATGTTTGGTATCTATTGCATGGTAAGAACAGCTTCAAAAATGCATCGTCGGTTTCATGCATCATCTCAAATTATTCAGTGTAATGGACGCTGGGGTCAACCGGAATCCAGTCTTTTAACTATGTTTGCTGGTGCTGTCGAGGATCAGTGCACGCCGAGACCACCTTCAGAAAAGCATCTAAGTAAACTTAAGTGAGGGATCACTGGTGACTACCGCTGTCACTGATCGCGTTGCTTAACCACCACAGCTAGCATTGTGCGACAAATGCAATTGCCACTGTTTGGGAAAGCATGCGCTGACTTTTATCTGGGGAACCCTAAAATTTTACAAGCTGCCGCATATTGCAGTTCATTGTTCTTCATTTGAACGCAGGTGTTAACATTTGCAAAAGTTATCAAACATTGCCAGACTGGTTAACATCTGAAAGAGTTGGCATGACGAAAACATTAGGCACATACAGAATGACTTACTTATTATACGACGGTTAATTTGGTACGAAATTAACATGGCACTAAAAGTGGTGTGTTGAAGTACCTACTATCTCATACACCAAAAGTTGAGATGCTTGCTCTGTATGTATTTGGCCCAATATTCCCTCCGCTCATGTCTTGAGGGGCTCAGAGGACCACTGGGGTGGCGTGGGGGTTGAAGGCGGCACTGGGGAGTTCAGGCACCCCAGGAGCATATAAAGTCACGCCCCTGCCATCAAGTTAATCTGTTGGCGCTAGCACATCAGAACCCATATGCAGACCTCGACAGTCGAAGGCTGTAGTGTAAGCTTCGGATATTGTCCGACTGATGGCGTTACGAGCGAGAGCCTCAAACGTCCTACGCAAGAGCAGGAAAGCGGCTTCGATCATGTATGACCAAGCCCCACAGATAACAACTGGTGATTCATCATACTGAGAGCTTTAAGATCATTTTGATTTTGAAAACATTTATCGGTGCTTAAAGTTGAGATTTAGGAGGGAAAATACGACAAGGAGCCTATACAAAACAACAAAGTTTAGATTATTCGATGCTTTGCAATGACACGGTATGGTACATTCTTTGCATATTGTGCGTTTCTCTGCATATTCTTTATGCATATTCTTTAGAAATCACAGTTGGACGTGGCCACCTTTAGCTTTGAGTTTATCATATTAAGTTGCATCTGCAATGAAACAGCGCTCAAAAATTTCATAATCAACCAGGATGTTTTGTAGTCCACAATCGAACCTACTGCATTGGTTAAAGCTCATGCATACCTACGCGCGCAATGGATCATGCTCACACTAACAGAGCACAATAATGTAACCTCAGAAACTCCGACAAATGGGGGCTCTCCGACTAGCTCGTTTTTTCTCACACTTCGGTTGGTTTCATAACACGGACGACTATGCTGTGTGTACGCGAGTGCGGCGAGGGATCGACCACGCCACGCGCCTCCACCCGCACACCCACGGCCATCACCGAGGCTGCATCGAAGCCCCGGCATTACTGCATTCTGGGTAGCGACGCTGTGACGTTATCATGGGACTAAGTCATGTGACACCAACGCTATGGCGGCGAGAAAATGCTGTCCTTTGCGGGATGGTTTAAGCATAAAGATGTCCAAAAGCCGATTTTTTTTCGACCCAGCGCATTCAATGAAATATTTCCAGCTGGGAAATGACTTTTTTTGCAACAGAGCGCCAGAATTGTTGCTGAAATGCGTTCCCAGCATGGCAATGACAGACAGATGGTTTACCCATTCACCAGTGATTTATCCCGAAGAACTCTGATTGGAAGTGCCTAGAAACGCTCTGTGTAAATCTACAACTTAGAAAAACGTTGTTTAGTAAGATTTATTTTTGGAAGTAGATCGTAGTATTGGTTTACCGTTGGAGGATTTTGAACACAAAACGTACAGTGTCTACTCACGTAACATTTAAATTGAGATGTTGAACAGGTTTGCTACCCAGTTAATTCATGAAATCTCCGTCAGTAAACATGTTGCTAATATGTATCGACTTTTGCGTAGTATCAACCAAAAACCATACTACGGGCTACCAAATATTAGTCCCGTGCTGACGTCACGTCTGCGTAGCCTTCTTTAGCAGCCTTGACTGCATTCAGCTGTATGACTGCGCTCAGCTGCGCTGGCAATGGGCGCATGCGCCATCCACGGCGCGCGTCGCCAGCTGCGCTCTGCACAATCGATGTGAGGCAGCAGGGCCTCGTGGGCGCGTGGGGCGGCGGCCGGACAGCAGGCTTGGGGTGCGGCGGCTGGGCAGTGCGCGGGGTCGGGGCGCGGCGGCCAGACAGTGCGTGGGCTTGGGGCGCGGTTGCCGGACAGCACGTGGTCTCGGGGCGTGGCGGCCGGACAGCACGTGGGCTCGAGGCGCGGCGGCCGGGCAAGAGGGCGGCGGTCGGACGGCACCGGTCTCTGGGAGCTGACGGCACAGCTGCTGCCGAGCTCCGTGTTCCTGCAGGTAGACGACAGCTTGCCTGTCCAGTCTCACCGGAATCGTCGCCCTGTTTGTGCGCCATCCGCACAGCATCACTCCCTCATCGCCTCGCACCAGTCTGTCCATGGTGAATAAATAAACGAGCCTCACGTGTCTGGTGGACGGTACGCGTGGCCTGCTGGGCCAGCAATCGGCCTGCAGTCGAGTGTTTCGGTCGGCGGCGGCACCACCGCGGTCACGGCACCATGACGGACGACCAGGAGCCGCTCGTCAACGGCACCGCTGCCCGTCCAGGTGAGCCAGCGGCCCGTCCGGCCCGCCTCCTGCGACACTGACGCGCTCTGGAGCCTGAGCTGGCCCTTCGCACGCATGTGAGGCTCGATGACGGGTGACAGTCGGAAGCCCGGCCCACACCGACTCCGTCACGTCCAGGTGAGCCAGCGGCCCGTCCGGCCCGCCTCCTGCGACACTGACGCGCTCTGGAGCCTGTGCTGGGCTTTCGCACGCATGTAAGGCTCGATGACTGGTGACAGTCGGAAGCCCGGCCCACACCGACTCCGTCACGACTCAGCGGCCCTCCGTGTTCTCTCCCGGTCCGGTGAAGCAGGCGTCGGTGCGGCGTGGCCTGGGCCGGTTCAGCTGATGTACTTGCGAGTCAGCTGTGTCGCGGTGTCCCCGGCGCAGCTTCGGTCAAACCCATGCCGGCCTCAGGCACGTGCTAGTGCGTTGTGCCCCTGTTCGGCAGACAAGCGCCTGTTCACGCCGGGCCCGCTCAACACGCGACCGGAGGTGCGGCGCGCCATGCTTCGCGACCTCGGCTCGCGGGATACGGCGTTCGTCGACACGGTGCGCCGGATCCGGCGCGGCCTGCTGCAGCTGGCCGGTGAGCCCCCCCCCCCCCCGCCCTCCGCCTGCACCTGCCGCGCCTCCAGAGTCGCCTGACGGCACTGCTGTGGAAAGGGCTGATCACCTGCACGATCAGCAACGGGAGCAGTCCGCCCGTTCTCCAGGCCTGAATCCTATTGCCGCCATGCTCTGGAACGGCGGTTGTTTTCAGTGGCCTGAGGCCTGAGCGTTGCGCGGAGCGCCCACTCTCGATCAGGCCGGCAAACATTCAGCACACCAACGGATACTATGCAAACAGCTCATTATAGGGGCAGATAACCGACACGAGCCCGGATTGTGTTGCGAAGACATGTTGTATAAAGTCGGTCTAAAACGTCCAAGATGGCGCATGGTCGACCAGCCCGTTCGCAGAGACCTTACAGTTTAATCGGCACAGCTTGCAAAGAGTCGCGTTTTTGTTGCTGACGGCAGCATTCAGCATGCTCACATTGTTACCTATTGTGGGGCGCTCACACGCGACGGCGGGGCGCACGTGTCCGGGTGACAGCCGCTGCCTGCACCCGACGGTCGCCGTCGGATCCCCGTCTCAAGTTTAGGTCAGAGCGCGGGGTGACGAGGTCCAGCGGCGCCACGTGCCTTCCGGCTGGCGACCACGGCCTGTCAGTCAGATGCCGATGCCAAGGGCACAGGGGCCATCAGGATCTGGCGCCCGAGCGGCCGACGGTCTGGGGAGGACCTGTGTTGGAGAGATGCAACTCGGTGGCGGGACAGGCGGACAGCTTCGAAACAATAAGACCGTGGCTGCCGACAGGCAACGGTGCAGTTTTTACATCCCTGGACTGGCGGTCACCGGGCTCCGAGCATTTTTAGTAAAGCTGCGAAACACGTGCTCCGAGACCGAGCTCTTTGCACCCTCGCTTATATGGGGGTCATGCACGGTCCGAAGAGGACACCGCCAATGCTCGTCCGTGCTCGACGCGACGACACCTCTGACGACACTGTCAATGCCCACGCCTTTGTGATCCGGCTCAAACTGTGTGCGAAAGGCTAAGCTTGCGAGCCGTGGAAAGCGCGGTTACAGCCCACGTCCGGTGAACGGCAGGGAGACCAGAAGATAAACAACCGAGATCAGCAAGATGATGTAAGGACGCATCTGGAGTTCGATGTAGCAAACACACTCGTGTGGAGGCCACACGAGTACACCTAGAGTGGCCTGGGCTGCCTCTGGTTTGCACACGATATGCACCCGAGCAGTGACGCAGGCAGCGGGGCACAGGGGACACGTGCCTCCCCCTTAGGACTCGAGGTGCCCCTCGGGCCCGTGAGGACCGACAGCTGTGGGCTCGAAGCGCTGTCCGGGAGTCGCAATACGGGGCCTCGACCCGCATAGCTGAACCTTAAAATGCTGGCCTCTTTGTCGGCCACACACCGCCAGTATCAAACAGTTGGCTCCGTGTCGGTGTGGGCCTGAGGGCCACTTCCTGAGCATGGAGAGGTGCTGTAAAGGCTAAACCGTTCCATTATTAATCTAAAAATCGCACTGGTCAAATGTGCGCTCGGACTGACTTCTGGGCGTACGAATTGGTGTCTTTAAGCGTCCAAAGGTACTTCTTTCAGGTACTTCGTCATTTTCTTCCCCTGTTCGCCGTCACCAAATGCTGGCCGCAAGATGAGCACTACGCGGCCTACGGAGACTGCAACGCCGGTCGCCGGGCTTTTGTTTGAAGACTTCCGTGCGCACATGTTCAAAACTATGCCAAGTAATTTTTCACTATTCGGTTCTGGACCAAGGCTGGACATTGCCAGACAGACATGGGTTCGCCACGTTGACACAAATTTTTGGCGCCGTTTCGATCTGCAATCCACGCTCACAGTGTCTAATATTTCTGAAGAACACTAGCGCCGGCGGTTCATTTCTTGCAGTCTTTAACACCTGGTTGCTTCAGTTGATTAAATTCAAAATACATACTCAATTGGTTAAAAAACATACTGAATCTTCCGGTGGTTTCCTGCTTCTGTTCTAGCTAAGGAAAACAAACAAATGAAATAAAGACTCATCCCCCGAAATGACAGGAACCATATTTGCTCTTTTTTTCTTGGAGAGGCTTCCACCACCAGGAGTCTATTTGTGAGTCCTGTGTCCCTTCCCAGTTGCCAAAGCTCTGGCTGCGCCCCTGCATCCGAGTGCCCGGCCCTTGAAAGCTCAGGCCAGCATGTACTCTGTGCTCTGCTACTCCGTTCACAGACCAGTGGGGCGGCCGGCTGGGCTGTCCGGTGGAGGGTGGGCCTCGGGTGACCCATCCAGTGCAGAGTGAGCCTCAGGTGGTCCGTCCAGTGGAGGGTGGGCCTCAGGTCACCCATCCAGTGGGGCGTGGGCCTCAGGTGGCCCTTCCAGTGCAGGGTGGGCCTCGGGTGACCCATCCAGTGGAGGGTGGGCCTCAGGTGGCCCGTCCTTTGGAGGATGAGCCTCAGGTGACCCATCCAGTGGAGGGTGAGCCTCAGGTGACCCATCCAGTGGAGGTTGGGCCTCAGGTGGCCCGTCCATTGGAGGTTGGGCCTCAGGTGACCCGTCCAGTGGAGGGTGAGCCTCAGGTGACCCATCCAGTGGAGGTTGGGCCTCAGGTGACCCATCCAGCGGAGGGTGAGCCTCAGGTGACCCATCCAGTGGAGGTTGGGCCTCAGGTGACCCATCCAGTGGAGGTTGGGCCTCAGGTGACCCATCCAGTGGAGGTTGGGCCTCAGGTGACCCATCCAGTGGAGGTTGGGCCTCAGGTGACCCATCCAGTGGAGGGTGAGCCTCAGGTGACCCATCCAGTGGATGATGGGCCTCAGTTGGTCCGTCCAGTGGAGTTTGGACCTCAGGTGACCCATCCGGTGGAGGGTGGGCTTCAGGTGACCTGGCCGTTCCTCGCCGGCAGGCGTGTCGGATGACCAGTTCACGGCCATCCCGGTCCAGGGGAGCGGCACGTACGCGATCGAAGCGGTCCTGCAGACGGTGTCACCCCGCGAGGGAGCGAAGGTCAGACGGTGTTACACCGCCAGAGGGTCAAGGTCAGACGGTGTCACCCTTCCATGGGGGCAAGGTCAGACGTCACCCCATAAAATCCCAGGTCAAGGTCAGAATGTGTGATCCCGCCTGGAGGTCGCAGTCAGACGGCGGCGGCACCGCCCGCGGGCCGGACAGGCTCATGATCTCAGCAAGCGCACCGGCAGAACGCCTGAGGCAAAACTGTCCAGTGCTGAGCATCATTTATTTGTTTCGAGTGATGGTCAAGGTCAACAATCAAGGTCAAGACAAATGCCATTGATGCTTTTATTATGGTAGCGTTTGTCCGCAGTGTTGCGGTCGAAGACTTCAGCAAACGCACCAATTTATGCAGTGTTCGGGTTGGTTGGGTTTGAAAAACTCCCGTGTGAAATCAAGATTTTCCGGTGGGTGTTCAAACGCTCTCTGGTGGGCATTAAATCACACCCTCGCTTGCATCAGCTGGAAAACCAGTGCCGGCAGCAATACCGCGTGATCTATAACAGACCGCGCATAACGGCGGCGTTGCACTGTAGCGGGGCGCGGGTCCGGTCGGGTTCACCCTCCCGTCCGCGGGGGCCAGTGGGCGTCACCCTCCGTTCCGCGGGGGTCAGTCGGCGTCACCCTCCGTTCCGTGGGGGTCAGTCGGCGTCACTCTCCCGTCCGCGGGGGTCAGTCGGCGTTACCCTCCCGTCGCGGGGGTCGGTCGGGGTCACCTTCCCGTCCGCGGGGGTCAGACGGCGTCACCCTCCCGTCCGCGGGGGTCAGTCGGCGTCACCCTCCCGTCCGCGGGGGTCGGTCGGCGTCACCCTCGCGTCCGCGGGGGTCAGTCGGCGTCACCCTCCCGTCCGCGGGGGTCAGTCGGCGTCACCCTCCCGTCCGCAGGGGTCAGCCGGCGTCACCCTCCCGTCCGCGGGAGTCAGTCGGCGTCACCCTCCCGTCCGCGGGGGTCAGTCGGCGTCACCCTCCCGTCCGCGGGGGTCAGTCGGCGTCACGCTCCCGTCCGCGGGGGTCAGTCGGCGTCACCCTCCCGTCCGCAGATGCTGGTCCTCTGCAACGGCGCCTACGGCCGGCGTATGGAGCAGATCTGCCGCACGGCTGGCATTGCGTGCGAGACGTTCAACCAGTCGGAGGAGCAGGCGCTGTCACCGGCCGCAGCTGCGCCGCTGCTCGCCGCCGGCCCGCTCTCCGCTGTTGCTATGGTACACTGCGAGACCAGCAGCGGCGTGCTCAACCCTGTGGCTGAGCTGGGGCGACTGGTGCGCCAGCTGCAGCCCGGCGCCGCGTTCATCGTTGACTCGATGAGCGCGTTCGGGGCGGTGCCGCTGGACCTGGAGGCGGCCGGCGTCGACTACCTGGTCAGCTCGGCCAACAAGTGCATCGAGGGCGTGCCCGGCTTCGGATTCGTCATCGCTCGGCTCGAGCGTCTGAAGCAAACCAAAGGTTGGTTTGACAATCCCGGCAGATGTTGTGTTAAGTGCTTTATTCCGCATAATTCTATTTGCGTTCTTACGCTGCGTCTGACGGTCTTCCCTATTGTTTAACGCCACAACTGAGCGCATTCCCCGCTTTCTCACGTCACGTTTGACCTCTGTCCCATTACCTCGCGCTACGTCTGACCGTCTTCCCTGTTATCTCGCGCTGTGTCTGACTGTCTTTTCTACTGTTTCACGTCACGTTTGACCATCTTGTGTTGCGCTACGTTTGGCCGTCTTCCCTGTTGCCTCGCGTCACGGTTGACCTCTGCCGTCTGCCCCGTTGTCTCACGACACGTCTAACTGTTTTCGTTGTTGTCTCACACCACTCTGACCGTCTTCTCTACTGCCTAAAGTCGCGTTTGGGCGTCTTTCGCGTTGTCTCACGCCGAGTCTGACCGTGGCCGCAGGTAACAGCCGCAGCCTCAGCCTGGACCTGTTCGATCAGTGGGCAGGGCTGGAGCGCAGCGGCCAGTTCCGGTTCACGCCGCCCACGCACGCCCTGCTGGCGTTCGACTGCGCGCTGCAGGGGCTGCTGAGCGCCGGCGGCGTGGCCGCGCAGGCGTCCCGCTACCGCGCCAACAACGTCATCGTGAAGCGCGGCCTGCGCCGGCTGGGCTTCCGGCCGCTGGTGCGCGACGGCGACGACTGCTACATCATAACGTCGTTCCTGTGTCCCACGCACGCAAACTTCTCGTTCACGGAACTGTACCGCCGGCTGTCGGCGCTGGACCAGGTCATCTACCCGGGCAAGGTGACCGACGCAGACTGCTTCCGGATCGGGAACATCGGCGACCTGCACGAGCCGGATATGCACCGGCTGGTGGACTGCGTGGAGACCGTGCTGCGTGACATGCAGGTACCGATCCCGGTCACCTACGGCGACCCGCAGTGAGACCGGCTCTCCAGCACCGCCGTCGTAGGCAGCGTGCCGCACGGAATCCGACCGAGACGTAACACGGCAGAGCGGCGATTAGTGGCGCTTGTATTCCGATAAAGTGGTCGGTGGTGATTGCTGGGGCGCACACGGAGAGCCCGGTACCACGCACCGAGGGTCCGTAAGCAAATTAATTGCACGCGTGTGTACATCCGGCGGCTGGTTTCAGTGTTGAGCAAATGTTAATACAACTGGTGAACATCAGACGTCCCGACGTCTTCGTGTCACTATTACACCATTCATTTGTTCTGTGCCACACGTCAGTAATCAGCACCGGTGGCTGGTACGAGTCCAGAAAAAAATACTAAATGCGTTCAGAGACCTCTCGGCGCCTCGACCGTTAGCACCACAACCAACGCTGTGGCTATAAAAAGATAGCCACAAGAACCGCGAAGACGAGAAGTCTCGAGATTACGTCGACGGCGCTCGCGAGACAGCATTCGCCGCACACGAGGACTTCCAAGCGCACAGCGCCCGCGTCTGGAGCCACTCGGAGCCTGGGCGGCCTCTCCCCACCGACGCCGTCACAGGGACAGCTGGAAGCCAGATCTCGACGAGAACAGAGCGGCTGGCGCTGGCGCCGCCGCCCACATCACAGACTACTCTCACATCGAACAGCCAAACACACGGGCAAACGGACACCGCACTACCTGGGAATCGCATAGCAGGTGGCCGCGGCGGCCTTGGGTGGGGTGTAACTAGCAACCTAAGCCTGGCCGAGGGGGCGGGGGTCTGCCTCCTGTGAGGTGGGCGTAATGTTATACATCAATGGCATAGTTTTACCTCTGGAGCACAATTTCACACATCTGGGGCGTAATGATACGTTGCGACCTCAGAAACACTGGCGTTCCACAGCAACTAATGCACCAGAACACCAAAGTAACGGATGCTCTATCCACGGCATGAAGTGCCCACCATTAGAGAAAACTAGCGTTAGGCAGGTAAGTTCACTGAGTAATGCTTTGACATTGTAAATCTCTAACGCTGACAATGTTCCCCTGCGACAGGGAGGTCAACTATTCATTCGCGTCATGTACGAAACCACGCGTTCAAGAAAATTGCTTGTTTTAGAGCTTCGCACCAAAAAATAATATAACAAAATAAAACCAAGTTTTGCTGTCAAAGGAAAATGGCACACAGCACTAACAACGGGACCTACGGACAGGGCAAAAAGACGCGATCCATGGGCCATGCCTTCTGACTTAGGTGTAGTTTTACACGAACGCCAGCGCACTCATGGATCGGCGCAAGGACCCATCCTCGCCGCCTTCCACCTCCACATACACACACACGGACACACACACCATTTTTAAAACAACATCGTGTCTAAGGATGTTAACGCGGCTACACCCGGGACCGGGGTGGGGCGGCTCGCCGCCGGCTTGTAGCGGCCTCACCAAACCCCCGCGAACGACAATCGAGACTAGGCCTCCACTAGCGTTCATAGCCCAACAGTGCCTCGGCCACGCCGAAGTAGTAGACCATCTGGGCGATGCCGAACAGCGGCGCTATGACGATCATACGACAGGCGCCGCCCTTGAAGAAGGCCCGCACGCCCTCCTGCTTCATGATCTTGCTGGAAACGGAGGGGAAGACCGTGAGCACAGAGGTCATACTTCACCCCAGATCGAAGCGCCTGTTGTGCGACAATCCACCGGCAGCTCAACCATGGGCGACATACGGCAGTCAGACTGAATACAAAGGGCGGCAGTAAAAACTGTCACAAGTATCCACTTAAATGACGGGCTGTTCTCATCGCACACGAGATCTCCCTGCTTGCAATCCAAGCACTGCCACGCTTCAAATGCGTCCAATGACTTCAAGCGCCACGACAGCCTCAGCCCAACTATTCTCATGTCATCCTATCGCACAACGCAACCTTGACAAACACGGACAAAACGTCTACAGCCGCCACGAAAGACGGTCACCACGCGTTGGAGAGCCTGCGAGCGAGGCTGTACCCAAATACTTGCAATTATAGATCGACATAGCCACGGCGGGGAAGCATGCTGCATTTTGCAGAGCTAAGACAATGAAAACACATTTTATTTAGGCAGCGGGTCTGGAGGGCACCAAGACTGTGCCCAAATACTTGCAACGATAGATCCATAAAGCGCTGGCGGGGAAGCACGTAGCATTTTGCAGAGTTAAGACAATGAAAACGCGGCAATTATTTAGATAGCGGTCCGGGGGGGGGGGGGGGAGGAAGGGCACCACTCACACGAAAGCATCGGCGATGCCCGAGTACACGGCGTCGCCCTGGCCCTTGTTGATGACCTGCAGCCGGGTCTTCACCACATCGAACGGGTTGACGGCCAGCGCCGACAGCGAACCGGCGGCGCAGCCGGACAGGAATGAACACCAGAACACCGCCTCGCCTGGCGGCACAGGTCGCGTCAGCGCTACAGCGCCGCCTAATCCTACCTACCTACCTAAAATCCTACCTTGCGTGGCGGCACAGAGCACACAGGTACCGCAGCTTGGCGATACAAGCCGCCGATTACCACACCATCTGGCCAGCCAGCACAGGGCCCGTGTGCGCGACACAGCCTCGCACACAGTCCTGGCGGCGCAGGCCTTGTCAACGCCGAAACACAGTGTCGCCCGACGGCACCGACTATGTGATCACCAGACCACCGTCTGACCAGGCAGTAGACGCCCTGCGAGCATCCTGCTCCTGCACCGCCCCCTGCCCAGAAACAACCGACGACGAGAAGAGAAGCAGAAATGACAGAGCCCACACACGTGAGCTATTGTGCCCCGCAACCCCAGCTGCTGGCATCTTGTCGAAACGGATCGCTCTGGCATGCAACGACCAGAAAGAAGCACGTTACAGTGGGGAAACACTATATCGGGACTCCCGTCAGAGCCACGAGGGCAAACGACAACATACCTGTTGCATTGAACAAACACTTCTTGGAAAGCAGAGACATTGATCATAAACGCACGCGACCCATTCCTCGACAAAGCCACCGGCGGGCGGGCCGACGCTATACCTCGCGCTTCAGGCTTCGAAGATATTACCTCCATCAAGCTGGATTATGCCCGGATCGTACCGTCTTATTTTAAGAAAAACCGAGGTAATGCAGTGGTCGGCGACCGGCCTATAGCGTTCTTGGCGTTTCGGAGACAACCAAGCAAGGGTGGCTCTGGTGGCCTGCATCTCAAAGGTAAACCAGAACAGCAAATTAGACATTGCTGAACTCGCAAAAAGCCTGTGTATCTCTTGACTCAATCATATATGTTTTCACGTTTATTGCTTAATCCCTTCGCGAGCTTGTCACGCAATGTACTTCCACCTTCGGGGCACACAATATGTCATTTTTAAACGACAAATAGGGTGGAAGGCGAGGGTCAAGAAACTGTGTTTTTTTTCGTGCTTGTAGTTTACATTTGAAGTTCGGAGTCCAAGGCCAATTGTGAGCCGATGTGACATACCATTAAGTTCATGTCGTTCAACCCGCAAGACAATGGACTGAGTTGCGCACACCTGAACATCTTTTAACTTGCAAAGATCCCTTGCGTCAAATTCATTCTGTCAGTAAATTAAGCTGTGTGAGCGTTCATTAAAACAGGCCCGGTAAATCTAGGTCCAGACGTGTTGTTGGCTCTCTGGTGTAATCACAGTAGCCTTTACCAACGAATATTCAAAATAAACATTGGTAATCAGCATTTCAGGACGAAGACCATTAAAAAAGATGTGATGACACTACGACATTAAAAACACTATGCTCGCACTCACAACGTGTCTCGGTGTTCGCATCTCGCATGTCGAAGACAAACTGATGTGGTCTTATTTCACCGACAGCGTTGAAGGTGTGTTTACATCCTGCGATGCACGAGTTAAAGACCGCCCGGATCACGACAGCGCTTCAACAACTTGTGAGCTGGACGCCACTGAAGTGGCCTGACGCATCCAGCCAACTCGGCCGCAGCGGACTCAGGTGGGCCGGCCCACTCGGCCGCAGCGGACTTAGGCGGGCCGGCCCACTCGGCCGCAGCGGATTCAGGCGGGCCGGTCCACTCGGCCGCAGCGGACTCAGGCGGGCCGGCCCACTCGGCCACAGCGGATTCAGGCGGGCCGGCCCACTCGGCCGCAGCGGACTCAGGCGGGCCGGCCCACTTGGCCGCAGCGGACTCAGGCGGGCCGGCCCACCCGGCCGCAGCGGACTCGGGCGAGCCCACCGGCCGCAGCGGACTCGGGCGAGCCGGTGTCGTCACCGCAGTTACCTGAGCCGTCACCCTTGCGCGGTCCCAGCGCATTCAGGTGGGCGAACAGCGGGAAGTAGACGCAGCTGAAGGAGACGTCCCTGAGCATGGTGGCGGCCGTGCCCCGATACAGGCCGGTGATACCGCGCGTGCGCAGCAGGTCTAGCGTGATCTGACGCGCCGAGACGCGCGGCGCCGCCTCGCCCTTCCCGGCTGTGGGGCGCGCAGGGCTGTGTCACAAGGGAGAGCGAAAGGGGATCAAGCTATGAGGAGGAGACGGAGAGGGAGGGGAAGGTGAGGGGAGGGAGAGAGGGAGAGGAAAAGGGAGAGAGACAGGGAAAGGGACAGGGAGGGGAGAGGGAGAGAGTGAGGGAGAGGGAGAGGAGGGGAAGAGGGAGAGGGAGAGGAAGAGGGAGAGGGAGAGGGAGAGGGAGAGGGGGAAGGAGAGGAAGGGGGAGGGGGAGAGGGGAGAGGGAGAAGGAGACGGAGAAGGAGACAGAGAAGGAGAGGGAGAAGGAGAGGGAGAGGAAGAGTGAGAGGAAGATGGAGAGGGAGAAAAAAGCCAGAAGAAGAGGGAGATGGAGAGGTACAGGGAGAAGGAGAGGGGAGGGAGAGTGAGAGATCGTGGGAAGGGAGAACGAGAGGGAGATGGAGAGAAAGGAATGAGGGAAGTAGAGAGGCAGGGCAGTTTGGGGGGGGGGGGGGAGTACGCAGGGAGAGCGAAAGCCGTACATAGCTCTGTCAGCCGCTTCTACCGGCTGACTGCAGTGTGAAGGGCATCGCACATGATTATTGGTAGCGGTGCACGAAGACGACACAAAGAGCACCTTGATTGAGGATTCAGACGTTAGGGTGAACTTGGCTGGGTGCCCTTAGTTTGAGTACAGCTAGGCCTGCCACACGTCTAGGGCGCCAACAGTATAAGTTAACAGGGTTCCAGTGACCTACGATATACGAGGGGTGCTACCATGTCACACAATATCAAGCCAGCACATCATTGCCGACCGCGCCCCGGTCCACCCGGCGCACTCACACACAGGCCCCCGCCAGCTGCCCGCCTGTGATCAGCCACTGGTCAGCCCCAATCCCCACTCCGGCGGGTCCCACGAGGCGCTGGCTCCCCGCACTGACCGGCCTTGGCCATGGCGGCGACGCGTCCCGAGTCCTGCAACTGGATCTTCAGCAGCTCCATTGGCGTGGTCACGATGATCTGGCAGAAGCCGGCACTGCCACCGGCCGCCATCTCTCGCAGCAGCGTCAGCTTCCTGCGGCACGCGACAAAGGCTTGATTCACCACAACGCGCGCCATGGGCTCGGTTCACTACAACACACGAAACGGGCTCCGATTCATTACGACAACGCACGACACGGGCTCGGTTCGCTAAGACAGCGCGCAACACGGGCTCGGTTCGCTACGACAGCGCACGCCATGGGCTCGGTTCACTACGATAGCGCACGGCGCCGTGTCGGCAGCCCTGCCTCGGCGACACATTTGTCAGTCATGTGCGGCGGCGTGACGCTCGCGAGGACTGATGCCCGCAGCGATCAGGCCCCGGCTACCGGCTGCGCACAGGTGTGTTGTGACTGGCGCCTGTGTATCGGCGGCCCGTAGGTGACCTGCCGCACGCAGCAGGCTGTCCGTACTGAGCCCCGCTTGTAGCGTATCGGTGGGCTGCCACCGGCTCCGGCTGCTAGCACTGACCCCTGTTTGTTGGCGTATCGGTAGCGGAAGAAGTCGTTGGCCGCCAGCTTAATGGCCTTCTCGGGCGTGATGAGCACGATGTTGACGGCTGAGCCGCGGTACATGCCGAAGTAGCCCTCGGCCCGGTACGTCTTCTTAAAGCAATCGAACCTGGCGACAACACGCAACCGGCAGCTGCACAGACGCCACGCGGCTTCCACTGAAAACCTAAGTCAGCAATCGTACTTTTAATATGCATATAACCATTTATATAGCCACTCAAGTACAGAAAACGGGCCACGGAAAAAGATGGTGAATAATATGTGAACACGCCGTTTAATACGTCATTCTGATACCAATGTACTAATAAGTTACTTGTGCAGATACATATTACATGCTCCAAATTTGTTTCCGATTAAGACGAGCAGCCACGGTCCTGTATTAGCAGCCAGTATATTTCACCGTGTTATATGCGCTGCAGGAAGTAGGGCTTACATTGAGTTGTACATTCGCTCTCCATTTGGGCCAATTTTTTGGTTTTGCAGCCGTGTCTTGACTAAGTCCAACGGGAAGACACAGGTGACACCAATGATGCCAGCAATGCCTCCATTGACTATCTTTGGTACCAACCTGGGAAAATCATTCGTGGTGTGAGGCAACATATCGGGACAGAGCTGGATACGACATAACGAACCCACAACAACAAAACATCAATACAAAAGAGACGCACAGGCAGCACCACCAGCAGTAGTAGCAGACTTCTCCACGAATACTGCTCGCAAGATATGGCCACCTAGCAGTTCAAGCCAGCATTCTGAACAACCAAACAATCTTAATCTGAGGTACTTGTTAAAGCATTTGTGAGGAACGTTTTACATGTAAAATGTCTAAAAATTATGTTGCTGATATTCGTTTCGATAGAGGCATGCAGAAAAACAGCAACACATCGATCTCTTCTTTTTTAGCCTGAGGCAGTCTTAAAAGTGTAGGGCTTCTATGCTGAACAACATCCATAGAAATTGGTCTCCCATCCTGGGATAAAGTGAATATCTGACTGATGTGGCAGAGAACGCACAGGTGACAAGATAAGGATACACACGTATTTAAACTGCTGGTGCGCAGTGATGTCGTCGTCACCGTCATTGGGGCTTTACCATGCACTCGCTACTGAGGCCGTATGGCGTCGCCTGCCTCACCCTGGCAGGAAGAGCGGGCACCACGAGGAATCGAACCCCGGTACCTCTGGCTTCCCGAGCGCACAGTGGTTAACGCAGACGCGTTAACCACCCCACTATCTGCACCCTGCACGAAGCGAGGTACATACAAGCGGTTTTGCCTCGTCCGCTGCGCAAACTACATCAGTATCACCGGTGGGCGCCGCCTTCAACGACACCATAGATCACATATCAGGAGCGTTACATGCATCCCCGTTCCATTTCCAATGTGTCTACTATTCAGAGTCCACCCGGCCCATTAATCGCGTGGCGCTATACAGGCACTCGGGATATAACAAGACTTCACCGTCGCCGGGAATCAGCTGTCTTCAGCAAACGTGGATCAACAACTCATCACTGCCCAACTAATGCAGTATGTTCTCAACAGCTGACTTTGCACAGCTTATTTTTCCAATACTGGCGCTACGAAGGTAAAATGCTGGCAAAATGTGGCAAACGCGAGTGAGTGTGTGCAATTGCTTTGCCCTTTCTGGCACGCTGGCGATGGCTCCGATGGGCGCTGCCGGGCACCTGTCCGAGCGAGATGCGCGCTGCCATCAGGCTGCTATGTTTGTTTGTCAGACAACGTAACTGTTGGCGGAGAACCAGCACGCCGCGCTTCCGGTGAGCACGGCGGCCTGTCAGGGAGCCATTCTTTTCCACACCTTACGATTGTTCTCCTCAAATTGTGCATACATCAGCCAACACGCCCGTGCGCTGGGAGCGCGACTCCAAGCCCCACGGGGTGCGCTGGGGGAGCGTGACTCTGCAGCCCCAGTGCCCGGGCGTGGGGCGGACTCTGCGGCCCACATGCCCGTGCGCTGGGAGCGTGACTCTGCAGCACACGTCCCGTGCGCTGGGAGCGTGACTTCACAGCCCCTCATGCCCGTGCGCTGGGAGCGTGACTTGCGGCCTCCACATGCCCGTGCGCTGGGAGCGTGACTCTGCAGCCCCACGGCCCGTGCGCTGGGAGAGTGTGACTTCCCCCCCACCATGCCAGTGCGCGGTGGGAGCGCGACTCCACAGCCCCAGTTGCGATGCGCTGGGAGCGTGACTCTGCAGCCCCACGTGCCCGTGCGCTGGGAGTGTAACTCTGCAGTCCCACGTGCCCGTGCGCTGGGAGTGCGACTCCACAGCCCCACGGGACTGTGCGCTGGGAGCGTGACTTCACAGCCCCACATGCCCGGGCGCTGGGAGCGCGACTCTGCGGCCCCACGTGCCCGGGCGCTGGGAGCGTGACTCTGCAGCCCCACGTGCCCGTGCGCTGGGAGCGTGACTTCACGGCCCCACATGCCCGTGCGCTGGGAGCGTGACTCTGCGGCCCCACATGCCCGTGCGCTGGGAGCGTGACTCTGCAGCCCCACGCGCCCGTGCGCTGGGAGTGTGACTTCACGGCCCCACATGCCAGTGCGCTGGGAGCGCGACTCCACAGCCCCACGTGCCAGTGCGCTGGGAGTGTGACTCTGCAGTCCCACGTGCCCGGGCGCTGGGAGCATAACTCTGCGGCCCCACGCGCCAGTGCGCTGGGAGCGTGACTCTGCGGCCCCACGTGCCCGTGCGCTGGGGGTGCAACTCCACGGCCCCCACATATCTGACAGTGCCCTGAGAGCGCGACTCCACGGCTCGCACGTACTCGTGGTGGGGTATACTGAAGTCCCCTAATCCTTGCCAGCAATGCACAGCAGCACAGACATCTGCTGAGCGCTCTGGAAGGCTTCATGAAAAGAAGCGACCGGAATTTGTTCAGTTGCTCAGCTAAAACAAGGTATCTGCTATATGTTCGGGGTAGTCGTATCAGACACCAGGCGGCACCATATTGTGATCAGCACTGGTCGGCGTGCGCTCAGTCCCGGCTTCTGACCATTGTGGTCAATCTATGCAGACGCACAGCTCAGCCAAACGCGCAGCGCCCCCTATGTATTAACACCGCCCGGCATTCTGAGCTTCATCTGCGAACGGCAAGGCGTTCGTGTGCAGTTGTGACACCCCCTTTTCTTTTGTTAGCAGTGCCACTGTTGCCGAACGCATAGCTGACGTGGAGTGCAAGGCAGCCTGGCAGGCGCGGTCGGTTGGCCGTGGTGGGCGCAGCGCAGCACCCTCCACGGTCCTGCGTGCTCCACGCGGACCTCGAGCTGCAGGCTCGCCCCCGTTCCGTCGTTTGTCTCGCCCTTGCCGTCGCTCGTGACGAATCTTGCTCAAGGTTTTAACATTGCTGATCTCCGACCCGGACGCTCTGGCGGGGGGTGTTGTTGGGTCGAGTTTTTCGCTTTGAGATTGTGACCTGGCAGATGGTGGCGAGCGCGCTCTGCGGAAACCCGGACCATGGCAGGATGGCTCGAGAAAGACCAAGCCGCGGTGCCAGCAGATTGCTCCGCCGACTTTTGCCGAGCCCAGATCCCACAGCGGATATTTGTTCACATGTTTTGTGTGGGCCATCAGGTTTGGTGTTGTTATTCTGCGTCCCTGCTGTTTGCGCGCAATGAGTTGTCCCGTTAGGTGCTCGATGTAATGATGATGGTAGGTCAGGCTTCATAACAAATATTTCCACTAGTCGAACACATTCCCCACAACACAGCTAAGTGACCAAGATCATCAAAACATTATGAAAGTGCTGTAAACACGCTAAGAGACGAACTGTAATCATAGGCGTTTAGGGGTGTGCGTCCCACGGGCTGCCACGACCATTTAGACGCCACCAGCAGATAAGAAGATCCCTTGACACATCGCCCAAATGACAGGTTTTTCGTTTCCGATACGTACCGCGTTTTTATGCTGGTATTTAACTTTTTTGCTACGCGTTTCCGCCCCATTCGTCCAAGTCGCTCCCTGGCTCAATGCTACCACTGGCTGTATGCATCCATGTAATTATGAATGAAACATCTACCACTGCAATCAAAGACCACCTTCTGTTCTGCAAAATACCTAACACGTGAAGAAATGCCTGCTATTCTTGAATGATTTCAAATTCAAATGACAGACTTTAAAGGAACAGGATGTGTTCACAATTTATGGGATGGGCAAATTCACCATCGCTTCCTCCATACAAGCCCACGTTCCCAGCTCTACCACACAACTGCTGTCATCTTGCATGACTTGGGTTTCTGACTTGCTTCAGCCTCTGGATCTACACCTGTGTTCGAACTAAAACGACTACAACATAAAATGCTGCATGCATCCATCTGCTGTGTTAGCACCATATCAAACGCCCCCAGCAATGGTCCATACTTGTGCACATCTGAACGGATGCCGAGCATCGAATTTGCCCTGCTGTGAATGTCACGGTAACCTAGCGAGCCTCTCACTGATGCCATTAACACACAAAATCTTTACAACATCAGTAATATAATAAGGCATTCAGCTTGCTCCGCATATGCCGGGCCAGGCTAAAACAACTGATAATGACCGGTGTGGCCTGGCTACCCAGGCATGAGAGACAAAAACAACACAGTGCCTAGTTGGCAGCTCACGCAAACTGCCTAGGCTTGATACATTTGTGTTGTCTAGGAACATGGCTGCATCAGAACCACGATGTCAAGCTGAAAACAAAGTCGAAGCTGGCGGCCTCAGGGCTTAAAGCTGCAATGCTGTATAAGTCTGAAGTTAAGGCTTCAGACTTAGGAAACAAGAAGCCAAAGCCAATCTTTTTCATTCAAAATCAGTAGGTCAAAGCCAAAGCTAAATCCAGTGCCTCATGTTTTTTTTTATCCAGCAAGACTATTTATTTTTGCATCCACTTAAGTTGCATGGAATCAGGAAATATGTTACAGGTGTCACAGAGAGATTGAGATCCCAAATTAGCATGATGGATGCAACTTTTCAGGCCACTGTCCTGGTCTAGTGTTAGTATGTGCACAATGCTTCAGATAATAAGTTCTTCAAGATCCCCAGGTGTTGAAGAACCATCCATCAAGTAAAATGATGACACATCACTTACACATGTCCATAATATACATTGTGTATATATGTATATGTGTATGTATGTATGTATGTATATATATATATATATATATATATATATATATATATATATATATATATATATATATATATATATAGATATATATATATATATCACAATAAATATCATGTGTACATTACAAATGGCTAACATTTCTCTGGCCCTCTAACAAAGGGTGCAATAACTTACTTGAAATGCTTAGGAGCTTCACTAGCTTTTCCTGCTGTCATGTTGCTGGATTAGATGGCCAGAGCTTAATAAAAGAAGCAAAAGTCTGAAACAAGCACATTCACATTATGGTGGGTCATCCCGACTTTTCATCATGCCATAACAGAACACCTAACAGCTTTATTGATACAATTCCCAGTTTTGTGAGTGTCTGGTACCCATCATAGGAAATAGTGTCCAGTGGAAATAGCACCTGCTGACTATATCATGCCATAGGCTTAAAGATGCATAAATACATGGAATTCTGCCCAAATAAATTTATTTTGTTTTGTCAAATCATGGCCAATTAACAACTTAAGTGATCCGAAGTCAGAGCCAGTTTGGAATTACTGCTCATCTGGTGGCTTGGAACTATGTCGCACAGATCAGTAATGATGTGGCTTAGTACAGGGGGTGATATTTAGGGGACATTCAATAATAACACAACAGTAATGTTGATATATATATATATATATATATATATATATATATATATATATATATAAACATATATATACATATATATATATATAAGGGGTAGGGTGCAGTTTCACGTAACTGGTAAGGGGAAGGGGAGGGAAATGAACAGCAAAAAATAATTGCCTCCAAAAATACGGGTGGGGCTGATGTCAACTGAAAAAGAATTTCTGGCTGCCAGGCAGGTAAATAGACCAGACAGGTAGGGTGGGAGACCAATGGAAGGCCCCAGGAATGTAAAGGCTACAAACCTGCTTAAAACTGCTTAAAAGGCATGGTCCATAGTACCCAATATCATCAATGATGTTCTGACCACGGGCTCAAGCCCCACTTCCCATGTTTCAGCGTGAATGGCGTAAGCATCGCACTTGGTAAAGCGGCCTAGACAAACTGGATCTAGTACGCAAGCCATGCGACACGACCATCATTAAAAGTGGCACATTTATAAATGACTCAGATAACGTCAGACCTATATGCCCTATAATGGCAATTAATACCGCTTCTCCCCTTACCACGCCCCCATCAACCCTTCACCCGACGCAAAAATTTACGATGCGTTTGACAGCTAACTATGCGAGGATAGTGGGGTCGGGAGTTCGACAGATGACGTCACAAAACCACTGCCCGTCTGGTGATATGTCGTGTCAGGATGCACTCAAAGCGCACCCAAAATGTTGTATTCCATGAGACGTCACGTAGAATGCCTGAACAACGTGCTTGCATTGCGGCTTCTCTCTTTTTATATCTTCGCATCTGTCGTGACAATAATTGCGCGTGCAACGAATTCATGTTTTTGTTTGCAGATACTAGGAAAGCTCTCACGAATGTGAACTGTAAATTACGTTTTTGGAACGTATACACCCCTTTTTATCACTCATGGTCGGTCCTGCAAACACAAATTGGCCTGTTTTAAATTAAGTCTGTTGCACCATTTCTGTCCCACGCCAATCGAGTCGAGAAAAAAGATTCTGCGCGTCCGGGAAAAATTGTACTTGATGTCATGTAAAAGTTTTGTCGTCCGGATCGCTGGGGACGCCAAACTGCGCAGAATCTATGAAGTAAGGCGTCATAAGTGACGTCGTCAGCACATAATCTTTGTTCTCTTGGTCACTGTGAACACACCCTAAGTCCGGCACCCTATAATGGCGTTTGGGCGTTTTCTGGGCGTTTTCCGCCACGCACGTCGCTCCTAGCAAGCGGAAGGTGACCGAAAGGCATCAAGCGGGACAGAACAGGGGCACACAGAACCAGATGGGACGTCATGAAGCAAGACGGGACGGGACAGTGGGGCCACTCAAATCCAAGTCACACGGATCCGTGCGTGACCAGAACAGACGGGCCGGACGTAACCGGAAGAATTTTATGGGATCAGATGGGATCAGACGGAGTCCAACAAGACCAGATGGGATCAGATGGGATCAGACGTTAATGGATGGCATCAAATGAAATCGGGCGGCACCGGCGTGACCGAATGGAGCCGGGCACTACGGAAAAGGAACCAGACGGAACAGGATGGAGCGTGATCAGGCCGAACGGGAACGGGTGCAACCATATTGAACTAGACGGGACTGGACAGTGCCGAATGGAACTTGACGAGATCTGATGGCATCGCATGGAACCGGACGACACCTGGGACCGGGCATGATTGGACGGTGCTCGATGGGGTCAGGTAGGACCTTGCTTGATGGAGCGATATCGGACGGAAAGAGACGTGGCAATTATACAAAAAGCAAGACAGGACAGGACGGGACAGAACGACACCAAGCGGGACCAGAACGGGGCCAGTCCAGGACAAATCAGGCTCGTCTGGACCCTTCCCATGCTGTATGGTCCCAATTGACCTCATCTGGTTCCATCCGGTCTCGTCAAGTATCGCCCAGTCCCGCCCGGTACCTGTTGTGGTTCGCTTTGTTCCGTTGGGTCCTGTTCAGCCCTGTCCAGCCCTTTCTAGTCTCGTCCATTCTCATCCAGACCCGTCCGACTACGTTCGGTCCCGTTCCAGTTCGCAAGGTCTCGTGCGGCGCTGTCCAGTTCCGTGTCGCCTCGTCCGGTCCGAACCGGTCCATTCCAATCTTGCCCGTTTCTGTCCGGGCGCATTCACGCTCCACCTGCCGCCGTCCCTCCGTCTGGTCCTGTTCCTTCCCAACCGACAACCGACAACCGGTGGTGCCCGAAAGTGACCGATCCAGTCAAATTTGGTTCGGTCTTTTCCGGGCCCGTTTCGTCCCATCCAGTCCGTCTCGGCCGTCCTGTGCCATCCGATGCTGTCTGGTCTCGTTATGTTCCATCCGATTCCATCAGTTCTCGTCCGATCACGTCCGGTCACGTTCGGTTGCGTTTGGTTCTGTCGGATTCCGTCTGGTTACGTTCCGTGCCGTCCAGTGCCGCTTTGTCCGAGCAGAACTATCTAAACGTTGGTAGTTTTATGTTTTTTGACGTCACCAAACAAACAGCTAAACAATTTTGTGATCTTCGCACACTGGGTCATGAATTCGGAGCGACGTCAGTGTGTGTGGCGGGTGTAGAGTAAAACTCTATTTGCTCGCGTTGATGGTTGGTATAGAGCTAAATGAAGGCGAGGGAGGTATAACAAAATAAGCTGAGCAGGTGCTGATAATAATATTGCATGGGCTTCATGTCAGATTCAGCTCATTCAGACCAATTTAGAAAGTGCGAGGGCTACGCCGGTGGGAGGGACCAAACGGCAGACCAAAGCTGTTGACAGCCCATGCTCCGAACCTATGGCACCGGTCGGCATGAAACCTTCGCCATTCGATGCCTCTTGATCGTTTAACTATTCGCTCTGAAACACGGTGAACGAGGATCAGGTCAAAGGTCACCAAAGGTTAACAAAAAACGGAGAAATGGGATTTGCAGATGATCCCTTGCTCCCAACCTACGGAACTGATCTGCACAAAAACTTTACCAATCGATGCGCTTTAGTCGATAGCCCATTCTGTAAAAACATGGTGCCTTTAGTTATGCCCAAGGTCACCAAAAACGCCCAAAAACCACCCCAATTGGCTGGAGACAACGCTATGCTTCGAGTTTATGGGTCAGATCGGCATAAAATCCCTACCAATCGATGCGCCATAGTCGATACCTTATTGTTTCCGGAACGTGGTGGCCTTGTGTTAGGTCAAATGCCACCAAAAAACGTCAAGCACGACCAAAAATTGCATGCAGACAACCCCATGCTCCGAGCCAAAGGCGCTGATCAGTATCAAGCCTTCATCGATCAGTACGGCTAAGCCGATATCCTATCCTTTCCAGAACATGGTGATCTGGGGTTGGGTTGAAGGCGCCAAAAACAGCCCAAACCACCTGAAATTGGCTTGCAGGCAACCCCATGCTCCGAGCATATGTGACCAATTAGCACCAAACCCTTACCAACCGGTGTACCATAGTCACTAACCTACCCTTTACAGAACATGAAAGCATTGTCTGAGATCAAAGGTCAAAAGATAGTATGTCGACCATGGCGCACCAATTGGTGATGGTTTCATGCTGACTGGTCCCAAAGGCTCGGAGCATGGGGTTGTCTGCAATTCTATGCTTCGGTTTTTTGTCTTTTGGTGACCTTTGATCTGACCCAAGGTCACCATTGTATGCAAATTATAGGATATCGGCTGTGGCTCATCGATCGGTGATCGTTTAATGCTGATGGGTGTCATCAGTATAAAGCTCGGAAAATTGGGTTGTCTGCAGCCAATTTTGGTAGTTTTGGTGGTTTGGGTGACCTTTCATCAACTTAAGGTCACCATGTGCTGAAAAGGATGGGATATCGGCTATGGCGCATCGATCGGTGAAGGTCTTACCCCAATGGGTCCCATAGCCTCGGAGTATGTGGTTATCTGTAACTTTATTTTCCCTGTTTTGGGTATTTTTGGCGGCCTGTGACCTGACCAAAGGAAATGTTCTGAAAAGAACCGGACATCGACTATGGCGCATCGATTGGTAAGGGTTTTATGCCGACCGATCCCATAAGTTTGGAGCATCGTGTTGTCTTCAAACCTATTTTCCCGTTTTTTACGACCTTCAAACTGACCCAAGACGACCATGTCTCGGAAAGTATAGGTTCTCGGCCACGCGGCATCAATTGTAAAGGTTTAATGTCGGTTGGTGCCATAGGCTCGGAGCATGGGGAGTCGTGTGCATCATGTGTGGAACAAAGATTCCAGGCACCTCAATGCACCCCTGCATGGTTACAGTTTTTATTTTTACTGAATGCACCATGCGTCATGGTGCATAAGCCTGCTCCCTTTCAAGTCAAGCCTAACAAAATGTCCTCCAAAGTTCAAAGACTAAAAAAATGTATTTGGAATGTTGTCTGTGGACAGAGGCCCATTCGGCGATTCACCTTTTTATAGTTTGCATGCTTGAAGACCATAAAATAAGTGTTCAGAAGTCCGGAGCGTGAAGTTGTGACCTGACCATCCTATCCGTAATTTGAACGTGGGCCGTCTACTTTTCTGTTCAGATTAAATCAAGAGGGTAGATCACACTTAACGGGTCTCAACAGATGCGTCAGACACTCAAGAGTACTTATGCACGTTGGTTTATCTATCTGGGCCCATACACTGCTAATAAAACCCGATCTCGATTCCACCATACACGCGATGCACCGCCTAGTTTTCGTGACATCTACCGACTGGACCAGCAACTACAGCTTCCGTACCTGGTCGTGGCGTCCGCAGGTGTTCGCTGCGGTGAACACACGCGACCACCGGCCGGCCTTGTCAGTACTGTCCACTGCGACCGTGTGGGACGTGGTGGGCTCCAGGCGGGTTCCTGATCCAAAAGCTGGTCTGACGGTCTCAGGTGAGAACCAATCACCCATGCGGAGTACGGCGCTGATCGGGACGGTCCACTCTGGAATACAGGAGTGGCAGGCTTCAGAAGCAGCACGCTTGGTGGCTGGACTGTTAGATCCGTTCTTTTTTGTGGAATCAGAGATGAATGATTTGGTTCCCATCGTTAGAATAATTACCACTGCAGCGCCAGGCCTGAAGGCGGTGGGCGGATTCCTGGGCAGCTACGTGGTGCAAAACAGCTTTCGTTTTGCTCACGTCAAGGTTGTATAAGATCGGCCCCTGGTGAGTCAGATTCGCTATCAGCGCTGGTGAGCGACCCTGCATAGACGTCACCGTCAGCCAGAAGACGTCGCCGTCAGGCGCGTGATTTACTGCCCTCTTGCGTGTAAGCGTGTATTGCCCTTGGCTGAGACCGGCGTGTTTACATTTACGGAGGCGGCGTGATAGATAGAGGGCGACGAGGGCTTCGTAAATCATACAAAATGTATCACGAATATTGGCGACAGTGGACGGGTCACAATACTGTGCTGTACAACCGGTCATTCGTTTGCAACAATGATTTTTAACCTGGATAGCATTCATCACTTAATTTACATACGTGGTCAGGGCCAGCGGATGGCCCCCCACTTTGGGAGGGAGGGCGGTAGTCACCCAAGGTTATGTCTTTCCAGCCGTCACCCATAGGCCTCATGTAAAATCTTCCGGCAGTAGGGGCCTATCCCTGTACCCCTAGTCTGTGCAGCCCCGTATGTGGCGCTCGCTGCCATGGATATAATGCAAGCCCTTGCGGCAGATAACAAGATATTAAATATCATGCTTTAGTTTAAATCAAATGATTTAGATAAACGTACAAAGTTTATTGTGGATATGATCTGGCTCATGTTTGGCTAAATCAACGACCCTAAAGTTGGTTTCGGTGCTCCTTTGTGTTACAGTATGAATTTATATTTCGGCCCTTTTGACAGCTGAATGTAAGCAATGTAAAATTGGCAATGCCGATTTACCAGCGCTGCTTGTTAACACCTGCCCATCAACGTAAAAAGCAGCTGGGCACGAGCTGGTAGCTGGTCGAGTCCGTGGTGTCAGGGCCGGTGGTACGCCGATGAGAATATGTCGCGTGATGCCGAGGCTGGGCACGAGCTGGTAACTGGCCGAGTCCGTGGTGTCAGGGCTGGTGGTATGCCGATGAGAATATGTCGCGTGATGCCGAGGCTGGGCACGAGCTGGTAACTGGCTGAGTCCGTGGTGTCAGGGCTGGTGGTATGCCGATGAGAATATGTCGCGTGATGCCGAGGCTGGGCACGAGCTGGTAACTGGCCGAGTCCGTGGTGTCAGGGCCGGTGGTATGCCGATGAGAATATGTCGCGTGATGCCGAGGCTGGGCACGAGCTGGTAACTGGCCGAGTCCGTGGTGTCAGGGCTGGATGTATGCCGATGAGAATATATCGCGTGATGCCGAGGCTGCCAGACTCCAGGGGGCCTTGCCACCTGGCAGCGCGCGTCCGAACCGCCGCTGCCAACTCGCCGACGCGCGTCGGAGTTCGATGCAGCAGCGCAAGAACGTCAGCTGCCAGCGGCGTGTCATCCGATTCAGACCAGCCTACGTCACGGTCCAACGGCTTCACGGCAAGGCCGTCTGAAGGGAGGCCTGAATAGGGCTGACGCTGTGGACGGTGCCGGGTGCTGCTATAGTGCCCGCTGGGCTGACACTGTGGACGGTGCCGGGTGCTGATATAGTGTCCACTGGGCTGACCTGTGGACGGTTGCCGAGTGCTGATATAATGCCCGCTGGGCTGACACTGTGGACCGTGCCGGGCGCTGATACAGTGCCCGCTGGGCCGACACTGTGGACAGTGCCGGGTGCTGATTATAGTGCCCGCTGGGCCGGCACGGCGGACGGCGCGGGGTGCTGATATAGTGCCCCTGGGCCGACACGGCGGACGGCGCGGGTGCTGATACCGTGCCCGCTGGGCCCGGCACGGCGGACGGTGCCGGGTGCTGATATAGTGCCCGCTGGGCCGGCACGGCGGACACGCCGGGTGCTGAATATAGTGCCGCTTTGCCGGCACGGCGGACGGTGCCGTGCTGATATAGTGCCCGCTGGGCCGACACGGCGGACGGTGCCGGGTGCTGATGTAATGCCCACTGTCGACGGGGTCCCGCTATCTCCCCGCTTAATGGCGTGCATGTGGGGGGCAGAAAAAGTAAGGCAGACATCCGTCATGTTAATTAAGCTCTGTGCCTGCCAGAGGACATTGTAATCTAATCCAGCCAGACAAGAACCGAGCAGTTCGAGCGAACACAAGAGAAGCGTCAGCCGTTGCGAGCGATTGTTTCAGATGCGTGCCTCGCACCCGGCAGCAGCGAAAGCGGGATGTGGAGCGCACAAAAACAAAGAGCACGGCATTGTTGCCATTCCATATGCATAATGAACTTGTGTACGCTGGCGTCCATCTTTAAACTATTTACAGTGGTATATACATATATATATATACATATATATATATATATATATATATATATATATATAGATATATATATATATATATATATATATGCGCACATACATCGAGCGGCTGCTCACTAACTTGTTTTACGAAATGCTCGCCAACACTGCATCACCGGTTTTAAGTTCGAGTAGAATTTTAGCTCGAGCTCGTTTTAGCTCGTTTAGCTCCGCTCAAGTATAGGTCGAGTAGTGGAGCGGCGAACCTGTGATGAACGCAGCCTTTAACAATAAGAGAAACCACACCTCGCGTTGGCATTATCCTTAAGCGAAGCCACGGCTCGGTAGTCTCCGCTGCTGTCCTGCGTCATGACTGGCTCCTTTCTATCACCTCACGGGCGCCGCCGAGTACTTGGCTCGCGCCGTAATGGCCTCCCGCAGCTGTGCGCCGACTTTCGGCTGCACCTCTGCCCTGTCTGACTCGCAGGTGTTCCTGGTTCTCTACGGCGGCCCGCGGGGAGGGGGAGGGTCGCGTCCCGCCGGTCCCTGCTCGTGATGGTCAGCTGCCCCGGCCGGCTCGCTGGTGTTCGGCGTCTTGGCTGACCCGAGCCCCGGAGCCCCGGTTCAGTCCGGACCCCAGTGGACCAATGTGGCGCGTGGTGTCGGCCCGGTCCTTACCCTAGTAGACCAACGTGGCGCATGGTGTCGGCCCGGTCGGTACCCCCTAGTAAAGCAACGTACCGTGTGGTGTCAGCCCAGTTCTAACCCCAGCGGACCAACGTGGCGCGTGGTGTCGGCCCGGTCCTTACCCTAGTAGACCAACGTGGCGCATGGTGTCGGCCCAGTCGGTACCTCAGTAAAGCAACGTGGCGTGTGGTGTCAGCCCAGTTCTAACCCCAGCAGACCAACGTGGCGCGTGGTGTCGGCCCGGTCCGTACCCCAATAGGACCAACGTGGCGCGCTGCACATGGACGGCGGCATCTCACGCCGGCTGGCTCATCGTCTCCACCGGGACATAGCCCGGCCATTATGGTCATGTAGGCGTTGTTGACATAGTTTATCTGGGTTTGCGCCGGAAACGGTGGTCTGGCCGGGAAGTACGTTGTGTCATGCCACATGACAACATGTTTACATTTTACAGGATAATTCTGGGCTGACTTACACATCGAAATTGCCATGGACCGTTATACCAACGAGTCTCAAGGAAAAGATGTGATTCCTCACTGAATCAGGTTGCATTTACACCTAATTCGGGTCCACTGTTCTATACCACTTGATCTTGCAAGAACTTCGAAGTCACCCTTTCGTCAAAAAGAATGAAACCTGATAAAGCTTTACTTAATGCGTACCATTGCCATAACACTTACGGGAACGGGTAGGGGCGTCAGCAGCCTAGACTCGGTGACTGAGTGACCTCGTCTCAGCTTCTACACGGGGACCGGCGGGCACCTCAGTCACACCCGTGAGCGTGTCCCAGACGTCAGGCCGGCGTTGCTGCCGCTGGAGCCGGTCCTTGGTCCTGTACACAGGGACCGGCGGGCACCCCGGCCACACCCGTGAGCGTGTCCCAGACGTCAGGCCGGCGTTGCTGCCGCTGGAGCCGGTCCTGGTCCTGTACACAGGGACCGGCGGGCACCCCGACCCCACCCGTGAGCGTGTCCCAGACGTCAGGCCGGCGCTGCTGCCGCTGGGGCCGGTCCTTGGTCCATCTGGTCGCCACCAGGACGTCCGGCCGGCCACCGCCGTATCAGGAGGACGAAGGCCGCTCGGCAGGCGGCCACCTCTGAAGACAGTGGGAGGGCCGCCACCCGGGGCCGTCTCTCTCCGGCGCGCCCTGGCCCCTGAGCCTCCCAAGCCGCCACTGAGCACTCACTGTAATCGGCGGTTGCGCACCGAACGGCGTCCGGGCTAGAGGCGGAGCAGTAGGCTAGGCTTGGTGCTTCGGTGCCATGGACGAGTCTGTGTGGCGGAGTGAATGCGTACCCCGGACCAGTCGGGCTGTTACTCAAGACATCGAGACAAGCGCTACTGACGTGCCATGAGCACTGTTACCAGCGGTCTGGCAGTCTTCTGGTGCCCTCCATCAGTCGGCGTAGAGGCCGACTGACGGGCTGGGGGGGGGGGGTTTGGGGGGGGGGGGGGCACCAGTCGGACAGCAGGCCCGGGTGCGTTGTCTCAAGGTCGCGGTGGAGCCGCCGCCCGCTGCCGTGGGAAGGAGCCCTCGGGGCTGGCCGCGGCTGGTGTCCGTCCGGCCGGCCAGCCCGGCTCGCGGCGGGTGACGGCCACATCGCCCGCGCTGAGCACCGGACCCGCTGCGCCGTGGCGACGGCTGGGCGCGGGGACAGCCTGACAGGTGGGGCAGCGGCCACGCTCATGTGCCACCAGCGGATGTCGGAGGTGCTGCTCAGAACTTGGGACGGGGCATCCGAGGGTTGCCCGAGTTTGGGCTATCAGGACAGTCAGCATATGATTCATTTTCATCGCCTGCAAGCGTCGGATGGGCATGCAGCAGCCTTAGATACGATGTGCAACGAAGTGCGAGCCGAGTAGGGAAACAAGCCGACACATTTTTGCTATTATGTGCGGGTATCTATGCTACTGCTTTGACGACAAGTTGCAAGCGTATGTATCAGAAAAAAGAAGAATAGTTGGTGTACACCGTGACTCCCGTTCAGTTCCACCACGTGACGTGACTCTCGTGTAGTATTGCCTGGCCAATACACGTACGCACATCATAGGGCGACCAGTAATCTGTCACGCTGACTGCCCGGCAGGCCCAGCGAGAGAAACCTCCCCTACCTGTCGCACCGATCAATAACGGCTCCCAAACGACAGCACAAGCGAGACTCCATGCGTCGTCGCCATAGTGACGGCAGTAGATATCATCACCGGTTGCCGGGCCAACGATCCATTGATTGCGGGCTCACACTTAAGCGCTGCACGCTGGCGGAGAAACTGAATGTCCTGCTGCGGAATACAGCCTCCGTGCCAATGGATCCCTGACATGCGATGCTGGTTTCCAGCGTCTCACTGCAAACACCGACACCGACACCTTCTATCTGTTTTCCACCGGACACGAAAGCCATTCCAAGCTTTCGGAACGCCGTCCGGGCAACTCCTTCAGGTGATTTCCGGCGTTATGCTGTGAGACGCTGTCACTTCCGGTGGTGAATGACGGGCGGAGCTCCGGCGGATGTGCCAGCCCCGCCCTCGGCCGGTGTCTGGACTTGATCGTGGCGCGACCCGTCTGCATCCGGCCCGGGCCAGACCGGTGCCGCCGTAGCTGGGACGAAAGCTGACTGGTTGGACGACGGACGACGACCCCCCCGCCCGTGATGAGCCGTCCCATTCGAGTTTTGGAGATCATAGCTTTCGTGGTGTTGTGGGGGAGGGGGAGGGGGATTGATGTAGAGAACAGTCTGGTAGGCTCAATCCCTTTGACATCTCAGACCTTGGCTAATGATGGGCGTGATGACGGTGTGGTAAAACTGGCTAGGATTGGGTGACGCATGGTCGACACGGCTCTTGATCTGTAAAGTTCTCTCAGGAAGCTGATTATAATAAACAAGTTTAAGGCACAGGAAAACGTTCGGCCTAAAGAGCGAGAGATCGAGGATCCCAGCAGATGTTTCTGCGGCTCGCCACGGATGTGGGATTCCGGGAGATCTGGGATCCATCCTTACCGTTTAGATGTAGGGATGTATTGATCGGCTGCATGCACGTGTCCTCCCAGCACAGTCAGCTCACCGCGGTGCACACGCAGTCATAGGGCTACCACACAGCATCCAGCTGCAGCTGGGCCGCAGTCAGGCTATCGGTCACTGTGGCGATGTTTTAAGGGTCAACATTCAGCTGACAACTGCAGCCGACCTGCGTTACGTTCTCGTGCGCTGTGTTAGGTCGGCATGTGCCGCATCCCATGGACGCATCTCCTACTCAGCAGCTGCGTCTTTGTTTCCGTTTCGCGTCGGCGGCGGTCCGACGACGCACCCTGTTGACGTGTGTGCGCGGGCACATCGCACAGTGTGTGTGCTTTGTGGGCAGACTATTGGCGGGCATGGAGAATGGGCCTCCCTCCACTGCTGATCTCCTCTCTCCTTCCTTTCAACGAGGTCGCGGGGGAAGAGAGAGAGAGAGAGAGAGAGAGAGAGAGAGAGAGAGAGAGAGAGAGAGAGAGATAGTAGAGATATAGAGAGAGAGAGCGAGAGAGAGAGATAGGATAGATTCTCTAGAGAGAAGAAGAGAGAGATAGAGAGAGAGAGAGAGAGAGAGAGAGAGAGAGAGAGAGAAGAGAGATAGAGAGAGAGAGAGGAGAGAGAGATAGAGAAGAGATAGAGAGAGAGAGAGAGAGAGAAGAGAGAGAAGAGAGAGAGAGAGAGAGAGAGAGAGAGAGAGAGAGAGAGATAGAGAGAGAGAGAGAGAGAGAGAGAGAGAGAGAGAGAGAGAGAGAGAGAGATAGAGAGAGAGAGAGAGAGAGGAGGAAGAGAGATAGAGAGAGAGGAGAGAGAGAGAGAGAGAGAAGAGAAGAGAGAGGAGAGAGAGAGAGAGCGAGAGAGAGACGAGAGAGAAGAGAGATAGAGAGAGAGAGAGAGAGAGAGAGAGGAGAGAGAGAGAGAGAGAGAGAATAGATGAGAGAGAGAGAGAGAGAGAGAGAGAGAGAGAGAGAGAGAGAGAGAGAGGAGAGAAGAGAGAGAGAGAGAGAGAGAGGAGAGAGAGAGAGAGAGAGGAGAGAGAGAAGAGAGAGAGAGGAGGAGAGAGAGAGAGAGAGAGAAGAGAGAGAGAGGAGGAGAGGAGAGAAGAGAGAGAGAGAGAGAGAGAGAGAAGAGCAGAGAGAGACGAGAGAGAGAGAGAGAGAGAGAGAGAGAGAGAGAGAGGGTGGGGGGAGGGGGTGATGAACATGAGCGCGAGAGAATTACGAATCGGTGTGTGTGTGTGGCCCTTACCTTTGCATGTTTTTCAGCAGAGAGTTTATTGGACACGCACACTAAGTTAACACAGAATTGCGCATGTTTCCTCACTCGGTAGTTCAATTTGTTCCCTCTCCCCGCCCCCCCGCGTTCCGCGACTTATTTGAGATTCCTCGTGTCCGCCTAACATGGCGAAACGACATATATTTCTCCCTCTACCCCACCCATAGTCCTTGTGGGTTGTGTTGCGGCTGCAACTGTGGAAGTGTTCAGCGACCAATGTCCGTGGTAACGGCGCCAGGAGTCTGTGGCTCCAGGAGTCTGTGGCGCTAGGAGTCTGTGGCGCCAGGAGTATGGGGTGGCCATGAATCTAGCGCCATGAGTTGCGGCGCCATGAGTCTGTTGCGTCAATACAACCGGTTCCTGTCTAACCGCGTGGCATAGGCCATGGCGTGATATTGACATCTGTGCGTACTTTCCGCCTACATCCACCTTTATTTACATCAGAAGCGCGCGAATGTTTCTTCGACGTCAAAGCTTGTCTGAATGTGCTGCCTATGATTTTAGTCGCCAAGCGTGCCTGAGTAAACACCAACTGCTAACTTCGCATCCGTTTGTTTCGTCTCATCTACGTTGAAAAACGTTTCACGCCTATGCTGTATGCAATCCTAGTAACCAATTTGGTTGTTGGGCAATATTTATGGAGTCATGTAAAAGCATGCGCACTCTGTGGTTTGTTGTGACGCCGATGTGAGGCCGGCGGTGGCCTCTTTGTACTCTGGCGACTGCGGCAGCCCGGCGGCACTGCTGCCGCTCCCCTGGCTCAACACACCAGCTCACATGGCGTCAGCCGGGCCTCCCAGTCGACCCGTCTCACCTTTGATCGTGTCCGACCGGTTGGCCGGTGACCTGGCGTGCCTCGCCCCGCTCCGCTGCCCCGGCCGGTGGTGACCTGGCATGACATCGCCATCGCCCTCGCCGCTGCCCCCCGGCAGGTCGATAATCTAGCATGACCTCGCCCGCTCCCCGCTCCGCTGCCCCGGCCGGCCGTGGCCTGGCACGACCTAGCCGCATGACCGGTGACCTGGCATGAGCTAACCTCGCTCCGCTGCCCGGCAGGTCGGTAGCCGGCATGACCCCCCCCCGCTCCACGCCTGGCCCCGCCGTTTGCGACCCCGCCGCCGTCCGGTCGCAGGTCATCTGACACCGTGTTACGGAGCTCGGCGACAGACAATGGCTTCATGAATGAGCGCGCCCCGCGCGCGGCCGTGAAGCGCGCCCCTTTGGGATTGGTTCGGTTTACGACGCGCCATGGGCTGGAGTACGGCTTGCTCCGGGCGGCTCGGGAGGAGCCCAGCGTTGCGTGTCAGAGCCGCTGCTGCCCGGCGTCGAGCACCGCTCCTAATGGCCAACCGTTTCGTTCCAGGATGGCGGTCTCTCGTCCTCGCCTGCGCCCGCGTCCGTTCCGCGATTTGGTGGCCGCGTTACCCGACGCCTGGCCAGTCTGCGGGAGGTGTGCGCGCCGCTGGATTCAGGATGTCACGCATGCTGGGGATCGACGCCGCCGGGATCCGGGCCAATGGGTCCGGACTCTAGCTCTACGAGCCCATCTCGCCGCTCTCCTCCTAGATCAGCGGAAACACAGGTGAGACTGGACCGAGGGGTCGGGGGAGACACAGGAGACTGGACCGGGACGGGGGAACGGGGGGAAGACGCAGGTGTGACTGGACCAAGGATCGGGGGAGATACAGGTGGGACTGCCCGCCGAGATCGTAGAGACACGGGCGACACCGGCCCCCGAAATCAAAGACACGTCGAGAACGCGAATGAGGTTTGCAGTGCGGATGAGTAGAAACTAAACGGAGCGTGTGGGTGAGCGAGAGTTTTTAGCGGAGGTACAGGCGATGTAAGATATGGAGCTTTAGAGAACCGCAGGGATCGACTAAAAAAGTCTTGAGCTATAGGATGGTTTAATGATGGCGTTATGATCAAGAGATGGACATAAGCATGAGGCAAGCCACGCTAAATCGTTTGAGGCTGCTATCGCCGGCCGTTTTTTTCTGTGTGTGGGAGAACAGTCCTGAAGTACCTAATCACGTGATGGCAGATGCCGCATTCGTACCAAATATGCCGTTTGGGCAAGGCGGAACCAGGAAGGATGACTTAAAGAATATTGTTGCTTTTCGATGCGCACGATTAGTCCTGACTGCGAGCTTATGTCAAGAGGTGCCGTCAGAGTTGCAGTGGTCTAGAAGTGCTGGCCGTCCTTGCCACTCTCCTTGGCGGACGCTGGAATCAGCGTTTTCTTCTTATTCTTCCCGGGTCACAATGATCGGCGTTGGTCCACATCGCACCGATC
>NW_023596136.1:20543644-20773435 GCF_011947565.3 Pollicipes pollicipes | reverse complement strand
GTCCGCGGGGGTCAGTCGGCGTCACCCTGTCCGCAGATGCTGGTCCTCTGCAACGGCGCCTACGGCCGGCGTATGGAGCAGATCTGCCGCACGGCTGGCATTGCGTGCGAGACGTTCAACCAGTCGGAGGAGCAGGCGCTGTCACCGGCCGCAGCTGCGCCGCTGCTCGCCGCCGGCCCGCTCTCCGCTGTTGCTATGGTACACTGCGAGACCAGCAGCGGCGTGCTCAACCCTGTGGCTGAGCTGGGGCGACTGGTGCGCCAGCTGCAGCCCGGCGCCGCGTTCATCGTTGACTCGATGAGCGCGTTCGGGGCGGTGCCGCTGGACCTGGAGGCGGCCGGCGTCGACTACCTGGTCAGCTCGGCCAACAAGTGCATCGAGGGCGTGCCCGGCTTCGGATTCGTCATCGCTCGGCTCGAGCGTCTGAAGCAAACCAAAGGTTGGTTTGACAATCCCGGCAGATGTTGTGTTAAGTGCTTTATTCCGCATAATTCTATTTGCGTTCTTACGCTGCGTCTGACGGTCTTCCCTATTGTTTAACGCCACAACTGAGCGCATTCCCCGCTTTCTCACGTCACGTTTGACCTCTGTCCCATTACCTCGCGCTACGTCTGACCGTCTTCCCTGTTATCTCGCGCTGTGTCTGACTGTCTTTTCTACTGTTTCACGTCACGTTTGACCATCTTGTGTTGCGCTACGTTTGGCCGTCTTCCCTGTTGCCTCGCGTCACGGTTGACCTCTGCCGTCTGCCCCGTTGTCTCACGACACGTCTAACTGTTTTCGTTGTTGTCTCACACCACTCTGACCGTCTTCTCTACTGCCTAAAGTCGCGTTTGGGCGTCTTTCGCGTTGTCTCACGCCGAGTCTGACCGTGGCCGCAGGTAACAGCCGCAGCCTCAGCCTGGACCTGTTCGATCAGTGGGCAGGGCTGGAGCGCAGCGGCCAGTTCCGGTTCACGCCGCCCACGCACGCCCTGCTGGCGTTCGACTGCGCGCTGCAGGGGCTGCTGAGCGCCGGCGGCGTGGCCGCGCAGGCGTCCCGCTACCGCGCCAACAACGTCATCGTGAAGCGCGGCCTGCGCCGGCTGGGCTTCCGGCCGCTGGTGCGCGACGGCGACGACTGCTACATCATAACGGTCGTTCCTGTGTCCCACGCACGCAAACTTCTCGTTCACGGAACTGTACCGCCGGCTGTCGGCGCTGGACCAGGTCATCTACCCGGGCAAGGTGACCGACGCAGACTGCTTCCGGATCGGGAACATCGGCGACCTGCACGAGCCGGATATGCACCGGCTGGTGGACTGCGTGGAGACCGTGCTGCGTGACATGCAGGTACCGATCCCGGTCACCTACGGCGACCCGCAGTGAGACCGGCTCTCCAGCACCGCCGTCGTAGGCAGCGTGCCGCACGGAATCCGACCGAGACGTAACACGGCAGAGCGGCGATTAGTGGCGCTTGTATTCCGATAAAGTGGTCGGTGGTGATTGCTGGGGCGCACACGGAGAGCCCGGTACCACGCACCGAGGGTCCGTAAGCAAATTAATTGCACGCGTGTGTACATCCGGCGGCTGGTTTCAGTGTTGAGCAAATGTTAATACAACTGGTGAACATCAGACGTCCCGACGTCTTCGTGTCACTATTACACCATTCATTTGTTCTGTGCCACACGTCAGTAATCAGCACCGGTGGCTGGTACGAGTCCAGAAAAAAATACTAAATGCGTTCAGAGACCTCTCGGCGCCTCGACCGTTAGCACCACAACCAACGCTGTGGCTATAAAAAGATAGCCACAAGAACCGCGAAGACGAGAAGTCTCGAGATTACGTCGACGGCGCTCGCGAGACAGCATTCGCCGCACACGAGGACTTCCAAGCGCACAGCGCCCGCGTCTGGAGCCACTCGGAGCCTGGGCGGCCTCTCCCCACCGACGCCGTCACAGGGACAGCTGGAAGCCAGATCTCGACGAGAACAGAGCGGCTGGCGCTGGCGCCGCCGCCCACATCACAGACTACTCTCACATCGAACAGCCAAACACACGGGCAAACGGACACCGCACTACCTGGGAATCGCATAGCAGGTGGCCGCGGCGGCCTTGGGTGGGGTGTAACTAGCAACCTAAGCCTGGCCGAGGGGGCGGGGGTCTGCCTCCTGTGAGGTGGGCGTAATGTTATACATCAATGGCATAGTTTTACCTCTGGAGCACAATTTCACACATCTGGGGCGTAATGATACGTTGCGACCTCAGAAACACTGGCGTTCCACAGCAACTAATGCACCAGAACACCAAAGTAACGGATGCTCTATCCACGGCATGAAGTGCCCACCATTAGAGAAAACTAGCGTTAGGCAGGTAAGTTCACTGAGTAATGCTTTGACATTGTAAATCTCTAACGCTGACAATGTTCCCCTGCGACAGGGAGGTCAACTATTCATTCGCGTCATGTACGAAACCACGCGTTCAAGAAAATTGCTTGTTTTAGAGCTTCGCACCAAAAAATAATATAACAAAATAAAACCAAGTTTTGCTGTCAAAGGAAAATGGCACACAGCACTAACAACGGGACCTACGGACAGGGCAAAAAGACGCGATCCATGGGCCATGCCTTCTGACTTAGGTGTAGTTTTACACGAACGCCAGCGCACTCATGGATCGGTGCAAGGACCCATCCTCGCCGCCTTCCACCTCCACATACACACACACGGACACACACACCATTTTTAAAACAACATCGTGTCTAAGGATGTTAACGCGGCTACACCCGGGACCGGGGTGGGGCGGCTCGCCGCCGGCTTGTAGCGGCCTCACCAAACCCCCGCGAACGACAATCGAGACTAGGCCTCCACTAGCGTTCATAGCCCAACAGTGCCTCGGCCACGCCGAAGTAGTAGACCATCTGGGCGATGCCGAACAGCGGCGCTATGACGATCATACGACAGGCGCCGCCCTTGAAGAAGGCCCGCACGCCCTCCTGCTTCATGATCTTGCTGGAAACGGAGGGGAAGACCGTGAGCACAGAGGTCATACTTCACCCCAGATCGAAGCGCCTGTTGTGCGACAATCCACCGGCAGCTCAACCATGGGCGACATACGGCAGTCAGACTGAATACAAAGGGCGGCAGTAAAAACTGTCACAAGTATCCACTTAAATGGCGGGCTGTTCTCATCGCACGCGAGATCTCCCTGCTTGCAATCCAAGCACTGCCACGCTTCAAATGCGTCCAATGACTTCAAGCGCCACGACAGCCTCAGCCCAACTATTCTCATGTCATCCTATCGCACAACGCAACCTTGACAAACACGGACAAAACGTCTACAGCCGCCACGAAAGACGGTCACCACGCGTTGGAGAGCCTGCGAGCGAGGCTGTACCCAAATACTTACAATTATAGATCGACATAGCCACGGCGGGGAAGCATGCTGCATTTTGCAGAGCTAAGACAATGAAAACACATTTTATTTAGGCAGCGGGTCTGGAGGGCACCAAGACTGTGCCCAAATACTTGCAACGATAGATCCATAAAGCGCTGGCGGGGAAGCACGTAGCATTTTGCAGAGTTAAGACAATGAAAACGCGGCAATTATTTAGATAGCGGTCTGGGGGGGGGGGGGGGGAAGGGCACCACTCACACGAAAGCATCGGCGATGCCCGAGTACACGGCGTCGCCCTGGCCCTTGTTGATGACCTGCAGCCGGGTCTTCACCACATCGAACGGGTTGACGGCCAGCGCCGACAGCGAGCCGGCGGCGCAGCCGGACAGGAATGAACACCAGAACACCGCCTCGCCTGGCGGCACAGGTCGCGTCAGCGCTACAGCGCCGCCTAATCCTACCTACCTACCTAAAATCCTACCTTGCGTGGCGGCACAGAGCACACAGGTACCGCAGCTTGGCGATACAAGCCGCCGATTACCACACCATCTGGCCAGCCAGCACAGGGCCCGTGTGCGCGACACAGCCTCGCACACAGTCCTGGCGGCGCAGGCCTCGTCAACGCCGAAACACAGTGTCGCCCGACGGCACCGACTATGTGATCACCAGACCACCGTCTGACCAGGCAGTAGACGCCCTGCGAGCACCCTGCTCCTGCACCGCCCCCTGCCCAGAAACAACCGACGACGAGAAGAGAAGCAGAAATGACAGAGCCCACACACGTGAGCTATTGTGCCCCGTAACCCCAGCTGCTGGCAACTTGTCGAAACGGATCGCTCTGGCATGCAACGACCAGAAAGAAGCACATTACAGTGGGGAAACACTATATCGGGACTCCCGTCAGAGCCACGAGGGCAAACGACAACATACCTGTTGCATTGAACAAACACTTCTTGGAAAGCAGAGACATTAATCATAAACGCATGTGACCCATTCCTCGACAAAGCCACCGGCGGGCGGGCCGACGCTATACCTCGCGCTTCAGGCTTCGAAGATATTACCTCCATCAAGCTGGATTATGCCCGGATCGTACCGTCTCATTTTAAGAAAAACCGAGGTAATGCAACGGTCGGCGACCGGCCTATAGCGTTCTTGGCGTTTCGGAGACAACCAAGCAAGGGTGGCTCTGGTGGCCTGCATCTCAAAGGTAAACCAGAACAGCAAATTAGACATTGCTGAACTCGCAAAAAGCCTGTGTATCTCTTGACTCAATCATATATGTTTTCACGTTTATTGCTTAATCCCTTCGCGAGCTTGTCACGCAATGTACTTCCACCTTCGGGGCACACAATATGTCATTTTTAAACGACAAATAGGGTGGAAGGCGAGGGTCAAGAAACTGTGTTTTTTTTCGTGCTTGTAGTTTACATTTGAAGTTCGGAGTCCAAGGCCAATTGTGAGCCGATGTGACATACCATTAAGTTCATGTCGTTCAACCCGCAAGACAATGGACTGAGTTGCGCACACCTGAACATCTTTTAACTTGCAAAGATCCCTTGCGTCAAATTCATTCTGTCAGTAAATTAAGCTGTGTGAGCGTTCATTAAAACAGGCCCGGTAAATCTAGGTCCAGACGTGTTGTTGGCTCTCTGGTGTAATCACAGTAGCCTTTACCAACGAATATTCAAAATAAACATTGGTAATCAGCATTTCAGGACGAAGACCATTAAAAAAGATGTGATGACACTACGACATTAAAAACACTATGCTCGCACTCACAACGTGTTTCGGTGTTCGCATCTCGCATGTCGAAGACAAACTGATGTGGTCTTATTTCACCGACAGCGTTGAAGGTGTGTTTACATCCTGCGACGCACGAGTTAAAGACTGCCCGGATCACGACAGCGCTTCAACAGCTTGTGAGCTGGACGCCACTGAAGTGGCCTGACGCATCCAGCCAACTCGGCCGCAGCGGACTCAGGCGGGCCGGCCCACTCGGCCGCAGTTGACTCAGGCGGGGCCGGCCCACTCGGCCGCAGCGGACTCAGGCGGGCCGGCCCACTCGGCCGCAGCGGACTCAGGCGGGCCGGCCCACTCGGCCGCAGCGGACTCAGGCGGGCCGGCCCACTCGGCCGCAGCGGACTCAGGTGGGCCGGCCCACTCGGCCGCAGCGGACTCAGACGGGCCGGCCCACTCGGCCGCAGCGGATTCAGGCGGGCCGGTCCACTCGGCCGCAGCGGACTCAGGCGGGCCGGCCCACTCGGCCACAGCGGATTCAGGCGGGCCGGCCCACTCGGCCGCAGCGGACTCAGGCGGGCCGGCCCACTTGGCCGCAGCGGACTCAGGCGGGCCGGCCCACCCGGCCGCAGCGGACTCGGGCGAGCCCACCCGGCCGCAGCGGACTCGGGCGAGCCGGTGTCGTCACCGCAGTTACCTGAGCCGTCACCCTTGCGCGGTCCCAGCGCATTCAGGTGGGCGAACAGCGGGAAGTAGACGCAGCTGAAGGAGACGTCCCTGAGCATGGTGGCGGCCGTGCCCCGATACAGGCCGGTGATACCGCGCGTGCGCAGCAGGTCTAGCGTGATCTGACGCGCCGAGACGCGCGGCGGCCGCCTCGCCCTTCCCGGCTGTGGGGCGCGCAGGGCTGTGTCACAAGGGAGAGCGAAAGGGGATCAAGATATGAGGAGGAGACGGCGAGGGAGGGGAAGGTAAGGGGAGGGAGAGAGGGAGAGGAAAAGGGAGAGAGACAGGGAAAGGGACAGGGAGGGGAGAGGGAGAGAGTGAGGGAGAGGGAGAGGAGGGGAAGAGGGGAGAGGGAGAGGGAGAGGGAGAGGGAGAGGGGGAAGGAGAGGAAGGGGAAGGGGAAGGGGGAGTGGGAGAGGGAGAAGGAGACGGAGAAGGAGACGGAGAAGGAGAGGGAGAAGGAGAGGGAGAGGAAGAGTGAGAGGAAGATGGAGAGGGAGAAAAAAGCCAGAAGAAGAGGGAGATGGAGAGGTACAGGGAGAAGGAGAGGGGAGGGAGAGTGAGAGATAGAGGGAAGGGAGAACGAGAGGGAGATGGAGAGAAAGGAATGAGGGAAGTAGAGAGGCAGGGCAGTTTGGGGGGGGGGGGGGGAGTACGCAGGGAGAGCGAAAGCCGTACACAGCTCTGTCAGCCGCTTCTACCGGCTGACTGCAGTGTGAAGGGCATCGCACATGATTATTGGTAGCGGTGCACGAAGACGACACAAAGAGCACCTTGATTGAGGATTCAGACGTTAGGGTGAACTTGGCTGGGTGCCCTTAGTTTGAGTACAGCTAGGCCTGCCACACGTCTAGGGCGCCAACAGTATAAGTTAACAGGGTTCCAGTGACCTACGATATACGAGGGGTGCTACCATGTCACACAATATCAAGCCAGCACATCATTGCCGACCGCGCCCCGGTCCACCCGGCGCACTCACACACAGGCCCCCGCCAGCTGCCCGCCTGTGATCAGCCACTGGTCAGCCCCAATCCCCACTCCGGCGGGTCCCACGAGGCGCTGGCTCCCCGCACTGACCGGCCTTGGCCATGGCGGCGACGCGTCCCGAGTCCTGCAACTGGATCTTCAGCAGCTCCATTGGCGTGGTCACGATGATCTGGCAGAAGCCGGCACTGCCACCGGCCGCCATCTCTCGCAGCAGCGTCAGCTTCCTGCGGCACGCGACAAAGGCTTGATTCACCACAACGCGCGCCATGGGCTCGGTTCACTACGACAACACACGAAACGGGCTCCGATTCATTACGACAACGCACGACACGGGCTCGGTTCGCTAAGACAGCGCGCGACACGGGCTCGGTTCGCTACGACAGCGCACGCCATGGGCTCGGTTCATTACGATAGCGCACGGCGCCGTGTCGGCAGCCCTACCTCGGCGACACATTTGTCAGTCATGTGCGGCGGCGTGACGCTCGCGAGGACTGATGCCCGCAGCGATCAGGCCCCGGCTACCGGCTGCGCACAGGTGTGTTGTGACTGGCGCCTGTGTATCGGCGGCCCGTACGTGACCTGCCGCACGCAGCAGGCTGTCCGTACTGAGCCCCGCTTGTAGCGTATCGGTGGGCTGCCACCGGCTCCGGCTGCTAGCACTGACCCCTGTTTGTTGGCGTATCGGTAGCGGAAGAAGTCGTTGGCCGCCAGCTTAATGGCCTTCTCGGGCGTGATGAGCACGATGTTGACGGCTGAGCCGCGGTACATGCCGAAGTAGCCCTCGGCCCGGTACGTCTTCTTAAAGCAATCGAACCTGGCGACAACACGCAACCGGCAGTTGCACAGACGCCACGCGGCTTCCACTGAAAACTTAAGTCAGCAATCGTACTTTTAATATGCATATAACCATTTATATAGCCACTCAAGTACAGAAAACGGGCCACGGAAAAAGATGGTGAATAATATGTGAACACGCCGTTTAATACGTTATTCTGATACCAATGTACTAATAAGTTACTTGTGCAGATACATATTACATGCTCCAAATTTGTTTCCGATTAAGACGAGCAGCCACGGTCCTGTATTAGCAGCCAGTACATTTCACCGTGTTATATACGCTGCAGGAAGTAGGGCTTACATTGAGTTGTACATTCGCTCTCCATTTGGGCCAATTTTTTGGTTTTGCAGCCGTGTCTTGACTAAGTCCAGCGGGAAGACACAGGTGACACCAATGATGCCAGCAATGCCTCCATTGACTATCTTTGGTACCAACCTGGGAAAATCATTCATGGTGTGAGGCAACATATCGGGACAGAGCTGGATACGACATAACGAACCCACAACAACAAAACATCAATACAAAAGAGACGCACAGGCAGCACCACCAGCAGCAGCAGCAGACTTCTCCACGAATACTGCTCGCAAGATATGGCCACCTAGCAGTTCAAGCCAGCATTCTGAACAACCAAACAATCTTAATCTGAGGTACTTGTTAAAGCATTTGTGAGGAACGTTTTACATGTAAAATGTCTAAAAATTATGTTGCTGATATTCGTTTCGATAGAGGCATGCAGAAAAACAGCAACACATCGATCTCTTCTTTTTTAGCCTGAGGCAGTCTTAAAAGTGTAGGGCTTCTATGCTGAACAACATCCATAGAAATTGGTCTCCCATCCAGACATAAAGTGAATATCTGACTGATGTGGCAGAGAACGCACAGGTGACAACATAAGGATACACACGTATTTAAACTGCTGGTGCGCAGTGATGTCGTCGTCATCGTCATTGGGGCTTTACCATGCACTCGCTACTGAGGCCGTATGGCGTCGCCTGCCTCACCCTGGCAGGAAGAGCGGGCACCACGAGGAATCGAACCCCCGTACCTCTGGCTTCCCGAGCGCACAGTGGTTAACGCAGACGCGTTAACCACCCCACTATCTGCACCCTGCACGAAGCGAGGTACATACAAGCGGTTTTGCCTCGTCCGCTGCGCAAAGAAACTACATCAGTATCACCGGTGGGCGCCGCCTTCAACGACACCATAGATCACATATCAGGAGCGTTACATGCATCCCCGTTCCATTTCCAATGTGTCTACTATTCAGAGTCCACCCGGCCCATTAATCGCGTGGCGCTATACAGGCACTCGGGATATAACAAGACTTCACCGTCGCCGGGAATCAGCTGTCTTCAGCAAACGTGGATCAACAACTCATCACTGCCCAACTAATGCAGTATGTTCTCAACAGCTGACTTTGCACAGCTTATTTTTCCAATACTGGCGCTACGAAGGTAAAATGCTGGCAAAATGTGGCAAACGCGAGTGAGTGTGTGCAATTGCTTTGCCCTTTCTGGCACGCTGGCGCTGGCTCCGATGGGCGCTGCCGGGCACCTGTCCGAGCGAGATGCGCGCTGCCATCAGGCTGCTATGTTTGTTTGTCAGACAACGTAGCTGTTGGCGGAGAACCAGCACGCCGCGCTTCCGGGTGAGCACGGCGGCCTGTCAGGGAGCCATTCTGTTTCCACACCTTACGATTGTTCTCCTCAAATTGTGCATACATCAGCCGAACGCCCGTGCGCTGGGAGCGCGACTCCACAGCCCCACGTGGCGTGCGCTGGGAGCGTGACTCTGCAGCCCCACGTGCCCGTGCGCTGGGAGTGTAACTCTGCAGTCCCACGTGCCCGTGCGCTGGGAGCGCGACTCCACAGCCCCACGGGACTGTGCGCTGGGAGCGTGACTTCACAGCCCCACATGCCCGGGCGCTGGGAGCGCGACTCCGCGGCCCCACGTGGCGTGCGCTGGGAGCGTGACTCTGCAGCCCCACGTGCCCGTGCGCTGGGAGTGTAACTCTGCAGTCCCACGTGCCCGTGCGCTGGGAGCGCGACTCCACAGCCCCACGGGACTGTGCGCTGGGAGCGTGACTTCACAGCCCCACATGCCCGGGCGCTGGGAGCGCGACTCTGCGGTCCCACATGCCCGTGCGCTGGGAGCGTGACTTCACGGCCCCACATGCCCGTGCGCTGGGAGCGTGACTCTGCGGCCCCACATGCCCGTGCGCTGGGAGCGTGACTCTGCGGCCCCACATGCCCGTGCGCTGGGAGCGTGACTCTGCAGCCCCACGCGCCCGTGCGCTGGGAGTGTGACTTCACGGCCCCACATGCAAGTGCGCTGGGAGCGCGACTCCACAGCCCCACGTGCCAGTGCGCTGGGAGTGTGACTCTGCAGTCCCACGTGCCCGGGCGCTGGGAGCGTGACTCTGCAGCCCCACGTGCCCGTGCGCTGGGAGCGTGACTTCACGGCCCCACATGCCCGTGCGCTGGGAGCGTGACTCTGCGGCCCCACGCGCCAGTGCGCTGGGAGCGTGACTCTGCGGCCCCACGTGCCCGTGCGCTGGGGGTGCAACTCCACGGCCCCCACATATCTGACAGTGCCCTGAGAGCGCGACTCCACGGCTCGCACGTACTCGTGGTGGGCTATACTGAAGTCCCCTAATCCTTGCCAGCAATGCACAGCAGCACAGACATCTGCTGAGCGCTCTGGAAGGCTTCATGAAAAGAAGCGACCGGAATTTGTTCAGTTGCTCAGCTAAAACAAGGTATCTGCTATATGTTCGGGGTAGTCGTATCAGACACCAGGCGGCACCATATCGTGATCAGCACTGGTCGGCGTGCGCTCAGTCCCGGCTTCTGACCATTGTGGTCAATCTATGCAGACGCACAGCTCAGCCAAACGCGCAGCGCCCCCTATGTATTAACACCGCCCGGCATTCTGAGCTTCATCTGCGAACGGCAAGGCGTTCGTGTGCAGTTGTGACACCCCCTTTTCTTTTGTTAGCAGTGCCACTGTTGCCGAACGCATAGCTGACGTGGAGCGCAAGGCAGCCTGGCAGGCACGGTCGGTTGGCCGTGGTGGGCGCAGCGCAGCACCCTCCACGGTCCTGCGTGCTCCACGCGGACCTCGAGCTGCAGGCTCGCCCCCGTTCCGTCGTTTGTTTCGCCCTTGCCGTCGCTCGTGACGAATCTTGCTCAAGGTTTTAACATTGCTGGTCTCCGACCCGGACGCTCTGGCGGGGGGTGTTGTTGGGTCGAGTTTTTCGCTGTGAGATTGTGACCTGGCAGATGGTGGCGAGCGCGCTCTGCGGAAACCCGGACCATGGCAGGATGGCTCGAGAAAGACCAAGCCGCGGTGCCAGCAGATTGCTCCGCCGACTTTTGCCGAGCCCAGATCCCACAGCGGATATTTGTTCACATGTTTTGTGTGGGCGATCAGGTTTGGTGTTGTTATTCTGCGTCCCTGCTGTTTGCGCGCAATGAGTTGTCCCGTTAGGTGCTCGATGTAATGATGATGGTAGGTCAGGCTTCATAACAAATATTTCCACTAGTCGAACACATTCCCCACAACACAGCTAAGTGACCAAGATCATCAAAACATTATGAAAGTGCTGTAAACACGCTAAGAGACGAACTGTAATCATAGGCGTTTAGGGGTGTGCGTCCCACGGGCTGCCACGACCATTTAGACGCCACCAGCAGATAAGAAGATCCCTTGACACATCGCCCAAATGACAGGTTTTTCGTTTCCGATACGTACCGCGTTTTTATGCTGGTATTTAACTTTTCTGCTGCGCGTTTCCGCCCCATTCGTCCAAGTCGCTCCCTGGCTCAATGCTACCACTGGCTGTATGCATCCATGTAATTATGAATGAAACATCTACCACTGCAATCAAAGACCACCTTCTGTTCTGCAAAATACCTAAAACATGAAGAAATGCCTGCTATTCTTGAATGATTTCAAATTCACATGACAGACTTTAAAGGAACAGGATGTGTTCACAATTTATGGGATGGGCAAATTCACCATCGCTTCCTCCATACAAGCCCACGTTCCCAGCTCTACCACACAACTGCTGTCATCTTGCATGACTTGGGTTTCTGACTTGCTTCAGCCTCTGGATCTACACCTGTGTTCGAACTAAAACGACTACAACATAAAATGCTGCATGCATCCATCTGCTGTGTTAGCACCATATCAAACGCCCCCAGCAATGGTCCATACTTGTGCACATCTGAACGGATGCCGAGCATCGAATTTGCCCTGCTGTGAATGTCACGGTAACCTAGCGAGCCTCTCACTGATGCCATTAACACACAAAATCTTTACAACATCAGTAATATAATAAGGCATTCAGCTTGCTCCGCATATGCCGGGCCAGGCTAAAACAACTGATAATGACCGGTGTGGCCTGGCTACCCAGGCATGAGAGACAAAAACAACACAGTGCCTAGTTGGCAGCTCACGCAAACTGCCTGGGCTTGATACATTTGTGTTGTCTAGGAACATGGCTGCATCAGAACCACGATGTCAAGCTGAAAACAAAGCCGAAGCTGGCGGCCTCAAGGCTTAAAGCTGCAATGCTGTATAAGTCTGAAGTTAAGGCTTCAGACTTAGGAAACAAGAAGCCAAAGCCAATCTTTTTCATTCAAAATCAGTAGGTCAAAGCCAAAGCTAAATCCAGTGCCTCATGTTTTTTTTATCCAGCAAGACTATTTATTTTTGCATCCACTTAAGTTGCATGGAATCAGGAAATATGTTACAGGTGTCACAGAGAGATTGAGATCCCAAATTAGCATGATGGATGCAACTTTTCAGGCCACTGTCCTGGTCTAGTGTTAGTATGTGCACAATGCTTCAGATAATAAGTTCTTCAAGATCCCCAGGTGTTGAAGAACCATCCATCAAGTAAAATGATGACACATCACTTACACATGTCCATAATATACATTGTGTATATATGTATATGTGTATGTATGTATGTATGTATATATATATATATGTATATATATATATATATATATATATATATATATATATATATATATCACAATAAATATCATGTGTACATTACAAATGGCTAACATTTCTCTGGCCCTCTAACAAAGGGTGCAATAACTTACTTGAAATGCTTAGGAGCTTCACTAGCTTTTCCTGCTGTCATGTTGCTGGATTAGATGGCCAGAGCTTAATAAAAGAAGCAAAAGTCTGAAACAAGCACATTCACATTATAGTGGGTCATCCCGACTTTTCATCATGCCATAACAGAACACCTAACAGCTTTATTGATACAATTCCCAGTTTTGTGAGTGTCTGGTACCCATCATAGGAAATAGTGTCCAGTGGAAATAGCACCTGCTGACTATATCATGCCATAGGCTTAAAGATGCATAAATACATGGAATTCTGCCCAAATAAATTTATTTTGTTTTGTCAAATCATGGCCAATTAAGAACTTAAGTGATCCGAAGTCAGAGCCGGTTTGGAATTACTGCTCATCTGGTGGCTTGGAACTATGTTGCACAGATCAGTAATGATGTGGCTTAGTACAGGGGGTGATATTTAGGGGACATTCAATAATAACACAACAGTAATGTTGATATATATATATATATATATATATATATATATATGTTTATATATATATATATATATATATATATATGTATATATATATAAACATATATATATAAGGGGTAGGGTGCAGTTTCACGTAACTGGTAAGGGGAAGGGGAGGGAAATGAACGGCAAAAAATAATTGCCTCCAAAAATACGGGTGGGGCTGATGTCAACTGAAAAAGAATTTCTGGCTGCCAGGCAGGTAAATAGACCAGACAGGTAGGGTGGGAGACCAATGGAAGGCCCCAGGAATGTAAAGGCTACAAACCTGCTTAAAACTGCTTAAAAAGCATGGTCCATAGCACCCAATATCATCAATGATGTTCTGACCACGGGCTCAAGCCCCACTTCCCATGTTTCAGTGTGACTGGCGTAAGCATCGCACTTGGTAAAGCGGCCTAGACAAACTGGATCTAGTACGCAAGCCATGCGACACGACCATCATTAAAAGTGGCACATTTATAAATGACTCAGATAACGTCGGACCTATAAGCCCTATAATGGCAATTAATACCGCTTCTCCCCTTACCACGCCCCCATCAACCCTTCACCCGACGCAAAAATTTACGGTGCGTTTGACAGCTAACTATGCGAGGATAGTGGGGTCGGGAGTTCGACAGATGACGTCACAAAACCACTGCCCGTCTGGTGATATGTCGTGTCAGGATGCACTCAAAGCGCACCCAAAATGTTGTATTCCATGAGACGTCACGTAGAATGCCTGAACAACGTGTTTGCATTGCGGCTTCTCTCTGTTTATATCTTCGCATCTGTCGTGACAATAATTGCGCGTGCAACGAATTCATGTTTTTGTTTGCAGATACTAGGAAAGCTCTCACGAATGTGAACTGTAAATTACGTTTTTGGAACGTATACACCCCTTTTTATCACTCATGGTCGGTCCTGCAAACACAAATTGGCCTGTTTTAAATTAAGTCTGTTGCACCATTTCTGTCCCACTCCAATCGAGTCGAGAAAAAAGATTCTGCGCGTCCGGGAAAAATTGTACTTGATGTCATGTAAAAGTTTTGTCGTCCGGATCGCTGGGGACGCCAAACTGCGCAGAATCTATGAAGTAAGGCGTCATAAGTGACGTCGTCAGCACATAATCTTTGTTCTCTTGGTCACTGTGAACACACCCTAAGTCCGGCACCCTATAATGGCGTTTGGGCGTTTTCTGGGCGTTTTCCGCCACGCACGTCGCTCCTAGCAAGCGGAAGGTGACCGAAAGGCATCAAGCGGGACAGAACAGGGGCACACAGAACCAGATGGGACGTCATGAAGCAAGACGGGACGGGACAGTGGGGCCACTCAAATCCAAGTCACACGGATCCGGGCGTGACCAGAACAGACGGGCCGGACGTAACCGGAAGAATTTTATGGGATCAGATGGGATCAGACGGAGTCCAACAAGACCAGATGGGATCAGATGGGATCAGACGTTAATGGATGGCATCAAATGAAATCGGGCGGCACCGGCGTGACCGAATGGAGCCGGGCACTACGGAAAAGGAACCAGACGGAACAGGATGGAGCGTGATCAGGCCGAACGGGAACGGGTGCAACCATATTGAACTAGACGGGACTGGACAGTGCCGAATGGAACTTGACGAGATCTGATGGTATCGCATGGAACCGGACGACACCTGGGACCGGGCATGATTGGACGGTGCTCGATGGGGTCAGGTAGGACCTGGCTTGATGGAGCGATATCGGACGGAAAGAGACGTGGCAATTAAACAAAAAGCAGGACAGGACAGGACGGGACAGAACGACACCAAGCGGGACCAGAACGGGGCCGGTCCAGGACAAATCAGGCTCGTCTGGTCCCTTCCAATGCTGTATGGTCCCAATTGACCTCATCTGGTTCCATCCGGTCTCGTCAAGTATCGCCCAGTCCCGCCCGGTGCCTGTTGTGGTTCGCTTTGTTCCGTTGGGTTCTGTTCAGCCCTGTCCAGCCCTTTCTAGTCTCGTCCATTCTCATCCAGACCCGTCCGACTACGTTCGGTCCCGTTCCGGTTCGCAAGGTCTCGTGCGGCGCTGTCCAGTTCCGTGTCGCCTCGTCCAGCCCGAACCGGTCCATTCCAATCTTGCCCGTTTCTGTCCGGGCGCATTCACGCTCCACCTGCCGCATCCCTCCGTCTGGCCCTGTTCCCTCCCAACCGACAACCGACAACCGGTGGTGCCCGAAAGTGACCGATCCAGTCAAGTTTGGTTCGGTCTTTTCCGGGCCCGTTTCGTCCCATCCAGTCTGTCTCGGCCGTCCCGTGCCATCCGATACTGTCTGGTCTCGTTATGTTCCATCCGATTCCATCAGTTCTCGTCCGATCACGTCAGGTCACGTTCGGTTGCGTTTGGTTCTGTCGGATTCCGTCTGGTTACGTTCCGTGCCGTCCAGTGCCGCTTTGTCCGAGCAGAACTATCTAAACGTTGGTAGTTTTATGTTTTTTGACGTCACCAAACAGACAGCTAAACAATTTTGTGATCTTCGCACAATGGGTCGTGAATTCGGAGCGACGTCAGTGTGTGTGGCGGGTGTAGAGTAAAACGCTATTTGCTCGCGTTGATGGTTGTTATAGAGCTAAATGAAGGCGAGGTAGGTATAACAAAATAAGCTGAGCAGGTGCTGATAAAAACATTGCATGGGCTTCATGTCAGATTCAGTTCATTCAGACCAATTTAGAAAGTGCGAGGGCTACGCCGGTGGGAGGGACCAAACGGCAGACCAAAGCTGTTGACAGCCCATGCTCCGAACCTATGGCACCGGTCGGCATGAAACCTTCGCCATTCGATGCCTCTTGATCGTTTAAGTATTCGCTCTGAAACACGGTGAACGAGGATCAGGTCAAAGGTCACCAATGGTTAACAAAAAACGGAGAAACGGGATTTGCAGATGATCCCTTGCTCCCAACCTACGGAACTGATCTGCACAAAAACTTTACCAATCGATGCGCTTTAGTCGATAGCCCATTCTGTAAAAACATGGTGCCTTTAGTTATGTCCAAGGTCACCAAAAACGCCCAAAAACCACCCCAATTGGCTGGAGACAACGCTATGCTTCGAGTTTATGGGTCAGATCGGCATAAAATCCCTACCAATCGATGCGCCATAGTCGATACCTTATTGTTTCCGGAACGTGGTGGCCTTGTGTTAGGTCAAATGCCACCAAAAAACGTCAAGCACGACCAAAAATTGCATGCAGACAACCCCATGCTCCGAGCCAGAGGCGCTGATCAGTATCAAGCCTTCATCGATCAGTACGGCTAAGCCGATATCCTATCCTTTCCAGAACATGGTGATCTGGGGTCGAGTTGAAGGCACCAAAAACAGCCCAAACCACCTGAAATTGGCTTGCAGGCAACCCCATGCTCCGAGCATATGTGACCAATTAGCACCAAACCCTTACCAACCGGTGTACCATAGTCACTAACCTACCCTTTACAGAACATGAAAGCATTGTCTGAGATCAAAGGTCAAAAGATAGTATGTCGACCATGGCGCACCAATTGGTGATGGTTTCATGCTGACTGGTCCCAAAGGCTCGGAGCATGGGGTTGTCTGCAATTCTATGCTTCGGTTTTTTGTATTTTGGTGACCTTTGATCTGACCCAAGGTCACCATTGTATGCAAATTATAGGATATCGGCTGTGGCTCATCGATCGGTGATCGTTTAATGCTGATGGGTGTCATCAGCATAAAGCTCGGAAAATTGGGTTGTCTGCAGCCAATTTTGATAGTTTTGGTGGTTTGGGTGACCTTTCATCAACTTAAGGTCACCATGTTCTGAAAAGGACAGGATATCGGCTATGGCGCATCGATCGGTAAAGGTCTCACCCCAATCGGTCCCATAGCCTCGGAGAATGTGGTTATCTGAAACTTTATTTTCCCTGTTTTTGGTATTTTTGGCGGCCTGTGACCTGACCAAAGGTCCCCATGTTCTGAAAAGAACCGGACATCGACTATGGCGCATCGATTGGTGAGGGTTTTATGCCGACCGATCCCATAAGTTTGGAGCATCGTGTTGTCTTCAAACCTATTTTCCCGTTTTTTGCGACCTTTAAACTGACCCAAGACGACCATGTCTCGGAAAGTATAGGTTCTCGACCACGCGGCATCAATTGTAAAGGTTTAATGTCGATTGGTGCCATAGGCTCGGAGCATGGGGAGTCGTATGCATCATGTGTGGAACAAAGATGCCAGGCACCTCAATGCACCCCTGAATGGTTACAGTTTTTATTTTTACTGAATGCACTATGTCTCATGGTGCATAAGCCTGCTTACTTTCAAGTCAAGCCTAACAAAATGTCCTCCAAAGTTCAAAGACTAAAAAAATGTATTTGGAACGTTGTCTGTGGACAGAGGCGCATTCGGCGATTCACCTTTTTATAGCTTGCATGCTTGAAGACCATAAAATCAGTGTTCAGAAGTCCGGAGCGTGAGGTTGTGACCTGACAATCCTATCCGTAATTTGAACGTGGGCCGTCTACTTTTCTGTTCATATTAAATCAAGAGGGTAGATCACACTTAACGGGTCTCAACAGATGCGTCAGACACTCAAGAGTACTTATGCACGTTGGTTTATCTATCTGGGCCCACACACTGCTAATAAAACCCGATCTCGATTCCACCATACACGCGATGCACCGCCTAGTTTTCGTGACATCTACCGACTAGACCAGCAACTACAGCTTCCGTACCTGGTCGTGGCGTCCGCAGGTGTTCGCTGCGGTGAACACACGCGACCACCGGCCGGCCTTGTCAGTACTGTCCACTGCGACCGTGTGGGACGTGGTGGGCTCCAGGCGGGTTCCTGATCCAAAAGCTGGTCTGACGGTCTCAGGTGAGAACCAATCACCCATGCGGAGTACGGCGCTGATCGGGACGGTCCACTCTGGAATACAGGAGTGGCAGGCTTCAGAAGCAGCACGCTCGGTGGCTGGACTGTTAGATCCGTTCTTTTTTGTGGAATCAGAGATGAATGATTTGGTTCCCATCGTTAGAATAATTACCACTGCAGCGCCAGGCCTGAAGGCGGTGGGCGGATTCCTGGGCAGCTACGTGGTGCAAAACAGCTTTCGTTTTGCTCACGTCAAGGTTGTATAAGATCGGCCCCTGGTGAGTCAGATTCGCTATCAGCGCTGGTGAGCGACCCTGCATAGACGTCACCGTCAGCCGGAAGACGTCGCCGTCAGGCGCGTGATTTACTGCCCTCTTGCGTGTAAGCGTGTATTGCCCTTGGCTGAGACCGGCGTGTTTACATTTACGGAGGCGGCGTGATAGATAGAGGGCGACGAGGGCTTCGTAAATCATACAAAATGTATCACGAATATTGGCGACAGTGGACGGGTCACAATACTGTGCTGTACAACCGGTCATTCGTTTGCAACAATGATTTTTAACCTGGATAGCATTCATCACTTAATTTACATACGTGGTCAGGGCCAGCGGATGGCCCCCCACTTTGGGAGGGAGGGCGGTAGTCACCCAAGGTTATGTCTTTCCAGCCGTCACCCATAGGCCTCATGTAAAATCTTCCGGCAGTAGGGGCCTATCCCTGTACCCCTAGTCTGTGCAGCCCTGTATGTGGCGCTCGCTGCCATGGATATAATGCAAGCCCTTGCGGCAGATAACAAGATATTAAATATCATGCTTTAGTTTAAATCAAATGATTGAGATAAACGTACAAAGTTTACTGTGGATATGATCTGGCTCATGTTTGGCTAAATCAACGACCCTAAAGTTGGTTTCGGTGCTCCTTTGTGTTACAGTATGAATTTATATTTCGGCCCTTTTGACAGCTGAATGTAAGCAATGTAAAATTGGCAATGCCGATTTACCAGCGCTGCTTGTTAACACCTGCCCATCAACGTAAAAAGCAGCTGGGCACGAGCTGGTAGCTGGCCGAGTCCGTGGTGTCAGGGCTGGTGGTATGCCGATGAGAATATGTCGCGTGATGCCGAGGCTGGGCACGAGCTGGTAGCTGGCCGAGTCCGTGGTGTCAGGGCTGGTGGTATGCCGATGAGAATATGTCGCGTGATGCCGAGGCTGGGCACGAGCTGGTAACTGGCTGAGTCCGTGGTGTCAGGGCCGGTGGTATGCCGATGAGAATATGTCGCGTGATGCCGAGGCTGGGCACGAGCTGGTAACTGGCTGAGTCCGTGGTGTCAGGGCCGGTGGTATGCCGATGAGAATATGTCGCGTGATGCCGAGGCTGGGCACGAGCTGGTAACTGGCTGAGTCCGTGGTGTCAGGGCTGGATGTATGCCGATGAGAATATGTCGCGTGATGCCGAGGCTGGGCACGAGCTGGTAACTGGCTGAGTCCGTGGTGTCAGGGCCGGTGGTATGCCGATGAGAATATGTCGCGTGATGCCGAGGCTGGGCACGAGCTGGTAACTGGCTGAGTCCGTGGTGTCAGGGCTGGATGTATGCCGATGAGAATATGTCGCGTGATGCCGAGGCTGCCAGACTCCAGGGGGGCCTTGCCACCTGGCAGCGCGGCGTCCGAACCGGCGCTGCCAACTCGCCGACGCGCGTCGGAGTCGATGCAGCAGCGCAAGAACGTCAGCTGCCAGCGCGTGTCATCCGATTCAGACCAGCCTACGTCACGGTCCAACGGCTCACGGCAAGGCCGTCTGAAGGAGGCCTGAATAGGGCTGACGCTGTGGACGGTGCCGGGTGCTGCTATAGTGCCCGCTGGGCTGACACTGTGGACGGTGCCGGGTGCTGATATAGTGTCCACTGGGCTGACACTGTGGACGGTGCCGAGTGCTGATATAATGCCCGCTGGGCTGACACTGTGGACCGTGCCGGGCGCTGATACAGTGCCCGCTGGGCCGACACTGTGGACAGTGCCGGGTGCTGATATAGTGCCCGCTGGGCCGGCACGGCGGACGGCGCGGGGTGCTGATATAGTGCCCGCTGGGCCGACACGGCGGACGGCGCGGGGTGCTGATACCGTGCCCGCTGGGCCGGCACGGCGGACGGTGCCGGGTGCTGATATAGTGCCCGCTGGGCCGGCACGGCGGACGACGCCGGGTGCTGATATAGTGCCCGCTGGGCCGGCACGGCGGACGGTGCCGGGTGCTGATATAGTGCCCGCTGGGCCGACACGGCGGACGGTGCCGGGTGCTGATGTAATGCCCACTGTCGACGGGGTCCCGCTATCTCCCCGCTGTAATGGCGTGCATGTGGGGGCAGAAAAAGTAAGGCAGACATCCGTCATGTTAATTAAGCTCTGTGCCTGCCAGAGGACATTGTAATCTAATCCAGCCAGACAAGAACCGAGCAGTTCGAGCGAACACAAGAGAAGCGTCAGCCGTTTGCGAGCGATTGTTCCAGATGCGTGCCTCACACCCGGCAGCAGCGAAAGCGGGATGTGGAGCGCACAAAAACAAAGAGCACGGCATTGTTGCCATTCCATATGCATAATGAACTTGTGTACGCTGGCGTCCATCTCTAAACTATTTACAGTGGTATATATATATATATATATATATATATATATATATATATATATATATATATATATATATGCGCACATACATCGAGCGGCTGCTCATAACTTGTTTTACGAATGCTCGCCAACACTGCATCACCGGTTTTAAGTTCGAGTAGAATTTTAGCTCGAGCTCGTTTTAGCTCGTTTAGCTCCGCTCAAGTATAGGTCGAGTAGTGGAGCGGCGAACCTGTGATGAACGCAGCCTTTAACAATAAGAGAAACCACACCTCGCGTTGGCATTATCCTTAAGCGAAGCCACGGCTCGGTAGTCTCCGCTGCTGTCCTGCGTCATGACTGCTCCTTTCTATCACCTCACGGGCGCCGCCGAGTACTTGGCTCGCGCCGTAATGGCCTCCCGCAGCTGTGCGCCGACTTTCGGCTGCACCTCTGCCCTGTCTGACTCGCAGGTGTTCCTGGTTCTCTACGGCGGCCCGCGGGGAGGGGGAGGGTCGCGTCTCGCCGGTCCCTGCTCGTGATGGTCAGCTGCCCCGGCCGGCTCGCTGGTGTTCGGCGTCTTGGCTGACCCGAGCCCCGGAGCCCCGGTTCAGTCCGGACCCCAGTGGACCAATGTGGCGCGTGGTGTCGGCCCGGTCCTTACCCTAGTAGACCAACGTGGCGCATGGTGTCGGCCCAGTCGGTACCCCTAGTAAAGCAACGTACCGTGTGGTGTCAGCCCAGTTCTAACCCCAGCAGACCAACGTGGCGCGTGGTGTCGGCCCGGTCCTTACCCTAGTAGACCAACGTGGCGCATGGTGTCGGCCCAGTCGGTACCTCAGTAAAGCAACGTGGCGTGTGGTGTCAGCCCAGTTCTAACCCCAGCAGACCAACGTGGCGCGTGGTGTCGGCCCGGTCCGTACCCCAATAGGCCAACGTGGCGCGCTGCACATGACGGCGGCATCTCACGCCGGCTGGCTCACCGTCTCCACCGGGACACAGCCCGGCCATTATGGCCATGTAGGCGTTGTTGACATAGTTATCTGGGTTTGCGCCGGAAACGGTGGTCTGGCCGGGAAGTACGTTGTGTCATGCCACATGACAACATGTTTACATTTTACAGGATAATTCTGGGCTGACTTACACATCGAAATTGCCATGGACCGTTATACCAACGAGTCTCAAGGAAAAGATGTGATTCCTCACTGAATCAGGTTGCATTTACACCTAATTCGGGTCTACTGTTTCTATCCACTTTTATCTTGGCAAGAACTTCTTCGAATTCAACCCTTTCGCAAAAGAATGAAACCTGATAAAGCTTTACTTAATGCGTACCATTGCCATAACACTTACGGGAACGGGTAGGGGCGTCAGCAGCCTAGACTCGGTGACTGAGTGACCTCGTCTCATCTTCTACACGGGGACCGGCGGGCACCTCTCAGATCCCGCACACCCGCTGAGCCGGTGTCCTGACCGGCGGGCAACCCCGGAGCGTGTCCAGACGTCCCGCTGCTGCCGCTGGGCCGGTCTTGTCCTGTACCAGGCCCTGGACCTCGGCCACACCCGGTTTCCCTTCAGTTCCGTGCGCCGCTGGACCTCCCTGTCGGACGCGGCCCCGCCCCCACCCTAGCGGTCCAGACGTCAGGCGGCGCTGCCCGCTGGGCCGGTCTTGCCTGTGCCACCAGCCCGCGGCCACCGCCGTATCAGGAGGACGAAGGCCGCTCGGCAGGCGGCCACCTCTGAAGACAGTGGGAGGTCACCACTCGGGGCCGTCTCTCCGGCACGCCCGGGGCCCCGGAGCCTCCCAAGCCGCTGCTGAGCACTCACTGTAGTCGCTGTTGCGCACCGAACGGTGACCGGGCTAGAGGTGGAGCAGAGGCGGGCTAGGCTAGTTGCTTCGGTGTCATGGACGAGTCTGTATAGCGGAGTGAATGCGTACCTTGGACCGTCGGGCTGTGACTCAAGACATCGAGGCAGCGCTACTACGTGCCATGAGCACCGTTGCCAGCGGTCTGGCTGTCTTCTAGTGCCCTCCATCAGTGGGCGTAGAGGCTCGACTGACGGGTTGGGGGGGGGGGGGGGCACCAGTCGGACAGCAGGCCCGGGCGCGTTGTCTCAAGGTCGCGGTGGAGCCGCCGCCCGCTGCCGTGGGAAGGAGCCCTCGGGGCTGGCCGCGGCTGGTGTCGTCCGGCCGGCCAGCCCGGCTTGCGGCGGGTGACGGCCACATCGCCCGCGCTGAGCACCGGACCCGCTGCGCCGTGGCGACGGCTGGGCGCGGGGACAGCCTGACAGGTGGGCAGCGGCCGCGCTCATGTGCCACCAGCGGATGTCGGCGGTGCTGCTCAGAACTTGGGACGGGGCTCCGAGGGTTGCCCGAGTTTGGGCTATCAGACAGTCAGCATATGATTCATTTCTCGCCTGCAAGCGTCGGATGGGCATGCAGCAGCCTTAGATACGATGTGCACGAAGTGCGAGCCGAGTAGGAAACAAGCCGACACATTTTTGCTATTATGTGCGGGTATCTATGCTACTGCTTTGACGACAAGTTGCAAGCGTATGTATCAGAAAAAAGAAGAATAAGTTGGTGTACACCGTGACTCCCGTTCAGTTCCACCACGTGACGTGACTCTCGTGTAGTATTGCCTGGCCAATACACGTACGCACATCATAGGGCGACCAGTAATCTGTCACGCTGACTGCCCGGCAGGCCCAGCGAAAGAAACCTCCCCTACCTGTCGCACCGATCAATAACGGCTCCCAAACGACAGCACAAGCGAGACTCCATGCGTCGTCGCCATAGTGACGGCAGTAGATATCATCACCGGTTGCCGGGCCAACGATCCATTGATTGCGGGCTCACACTTAAGCCCTGCACGCTGGCGGAGAAACTGAATGTCCTGCTGCGGAATACAGCCTCCGTGCCAATGGATCCCTGACATGCGATGCTGGTTTCCAGCGTCTCACTGCAAACACCGACACCGACACCTTCTATCTGTTTTCCACCGGACACGAAAGCCATTCCAAGCTTTCGGAACGCCGTCCGGGCAACTCCTTCGGGTGATTTCCGGCGTTATGCTGTGAGACGCTGTCACTTCCGGTGGTGAATGACGGGCGGAGCTCCGGCGGATGTGCCAGCCCCGCCCTCGGCCGGTGTCTGGACTTGATCGTGGCGCGACCCGTCTGCATCCGGCCCGGGCCAGACCGGTGCCGCCGTAGCTGGGACGAAAGCTGACTGGTTGGACGACGGACGACGACCCCCCCGCCCGTGATGAGCCGTCCCATTCGAGTTTTGGAGATCATAGCTTTCGTGGTGTTGTGGGGGAGGGGGAGGGGGATTGATGTAGAGAACAGTCTGGTAGGCTCAATCCCTTTGACATCTCAGACCTTGGCTAATGATGGGCGTGATGACGGTGTGGTAAAACTGGCTAGGATTGGGTGACGCATGGTCGACACGGCTCTTGATCTGTAAAGTTCTCTTAGGAAGCTGATTATAATAAGCAAGTTTAAGGCACAGGAAAACGTTCGGCCTAAAGAGCGAGAGATCGAGGATCCCAGCAGATGTTTCTGCGGCTCGCCACGGATGTGGGATTCCGGGAGATCTGGGATCCATCCTTACCGTTTAGATGTAGGGATGTATTGATCGGCTGCATGCACGTGTCCTCCCGCACAGTCAGCTCACCGCGGTGCACACGCAGTCATAGGCTACCACACAGCATCCAGCTGCAGCTGGGCCGCAGTCAGGCTATCGGTCACTGTGGCGATGTTTAAGGGTCAACATTCAGCTGACAACTGCAGCCGACCTGCGTTACGTTCTCGTGCGCTGTGTTAGGTCGGCATGTGCCGCATCCCATGGACGTATCTCCTACTCAGCAGCTGCGTCTTTGTTTCCGTTTCGCGTCGGCGGCGGTCCGACGACGCACCCTGTTGACGTGTGCGCGGGCACATCACACAGTGTGTGTGCTTTGTGGGCAGACTATGGCGGGCAGTGAGAATGAGCCTCCCTCCACTGCTGAATCTCCTCTCTCCTTCCTTTCAACGAGGTCGCTGAAGCCAGCAGGTCAGGAAGGGAAGAGAGAGAGAGGAGATGAGAGAGGAGGAGAGAGAGAGAGAGAGGAGAGAGATAGATAGAGAGAGAGAGCGAGAGAAGAATAGAGAGAATTCGAGCATAGCATGCGCGCGACTCGAGAGCCCTAGCTCTAGCGCGCTCTAAGAGCAGCTAGCCTCGCTGCTACTCCTAGCCGCGCGTCTCTCTCGCTCTCTCTCGCGCGTCGCCTCTCGCACTCGCTCTCGCCGACGCGCGCAGAGAGAGAGAGAGAGAGAGAGAGAGAGAGAGAGAGAGAGGAGAGAGAGGAGAGGAAGAGAGAGAGAAGAGAGATAGAGAGAGAGAGAGAAGGGGTGGGGGGAGGGGGTGATGAACATGAGGCGCGAGAGAATTACGAAATGCGTGTGTGTGTGTGTGGCCCTTACCTTTGCATGTTTTCAGCAGAGAGTGTATTGGACACGCACACTAAGGTACATACAAGAAATTGCGCATGTTTCACTCGGTAGTTTCAATTTGTTCCCTCTCCCCGCCCCCGCGTCCGCGACTTACTGAGATTCCTCGTGTCCTCTCTAACATGGCGAAACGACATATATTTCTACCCCTCCCATAGTCTTGTGGGTTGTGTTGCGGCTGCAACTGTGGAAGTGTTCAGCCGACCAAATGTCCGTGGTAACGGCGCCAGGAGTCTGTGGCTCCAGGAGTCTGTGGCGCCAGGAGTCTGTGGCGCCAGGAGTATGGGGTGCCATGAATCTAGCGCCATGAGTCTGCGGCGCCATGAGTCTGTGGCGTCAATACAACCGGTTCCTGTCTAACCGCGTGGCATAGGCCGTGGCGCGATATTGACATCTGTGCGTACTTTCCGCCTACATCCACCTTTATTTACATCAGAAGTGCGCGAATGTTCTCGACGTCAAAGCTTGTCTGAATGTGCTGCCTATGATTTTAGTCGCCAAGCGTGCCTGAGTAAACACCAGCTGCTAACTTCGCATCCGTTTGTTTCCTCATCTACGTTGAAAAACGTTTCACGCCTATGCTGTATGCATCACTAGTAAACCAATTTGGTTGTTGGGCAATATTTACTGGGAGTCAATGTAAAAAGCATGCGCACTCTGTAAGGTTTGTTGTGACGCCGATGTGAGGCCGGCGGTGGCCCTTTGTACCTGGCGACTGCGGCAGCCCGGCGGCACTGCTGCCGCTCCCCTGGCTCAACACACCAGCTCACATGGCGTCAGCCGGCGCCTCCCAGTCGACGCCGTCTCACCTTTGATCGCGTCCGACCGGTTGGCCAGTGACCTGGCGTGGCCTCGCCCCGCTCCGCTGCCCCGGCCGGTCGGTGACCTGGCATGACCTCGCCCCGCCCCGCTGCCCCGGCCGGTCGGTGACCTGGCATGACCTCGCCCCGCTCCGCTGCCCCGGCCGGTCGGTGACCTGGCATGACCTCGGCCCCCTCCGCTGCCCCGGCCGGCCGGTGACCTGGCGTGACCTCGCCCCTCCCCGCTGCCCCGGCGGGTCGATAACCTAGCATGACCTCGCCCCGCTCCGCTGCCCCGGCCGGCCGGTGACCTGGCACGACCTAGCCGGTACGACCGGTGACCTGGCATGAGCTAACCTCGCTCCGCTGCCCCGGCAGGTCGGTAGTCTGGCATGACCCCGCCCCGCTCCACTGCCCCGGCCGGTCGCGACCCCGCCGTCCGGTCGCAGGTCATCTGACACCGTGTTACGGAGCTCGGCGACAGACAATGGCTTCATGTATGAGCGCGCCCGCGCGCGGCCGTGAAGCGCGCCCCTTTGGGATTGGTTCGGTTTACGACGCGCCATGAGCTGGAGTACGGCTCGCTCCGGGCGGCTCGGGAGGAGCCCAGCGTTGCGTGTCAGAGCCGCTGCTGCCCGGCGTCGAGCACCGCTCCTAATGGCCACCGTTTCGTTCCAGGATGCGGTCTCGCGTCTTCGCCTAGCGCCCGCGTCCGCGATTTGGTGGCCGCGTTCCCCGACGCCTGGCCAGTCTGCCGGGAGGTGTGCGCGCCGCTGGGTTCGGGATGTCACGCATGCTGGGGATCGACGCCGCCGGGATCCGGGCCAACGGGTCCGGACCTAGCTCCGACGAGCCCATCTCGCCGCTCTCCTCCGAGATCAGCGGAAACACAGGTGAGACTGGACCGAGGGGTCGGGGGAGACACAGGTGGGACTGGACCGGGGACGGGGGATCGGGGGAGACGCAGGTGTGACTGGACCGAGGGATCGGGGGAGATACAGGTGGGACTGCCCGCCGAGATCGTAGGAGACGCGGGCGACACCGGCCCCCGAAATCAAAGACACGTCGAGAACGCGAATGAGGTTTGCAGTGCGGATGAGTAGAAACTAAACGGAGCGTGTGGGTGAGCTGAAAGTTTAGCGGAGGTACAGGCGATGCAAGATATGGAGCTTAAGAGGAAGCCGCAGGGAATCGACTAAGAGTCTTGAGCTGTAGGATGGTTTAATGATGGCGTTATGATACAAGAGATGGACATAAGCATGAGACAAGCCACACTATCGTTTGAGGTTGCTATCGCCGGCCGTTTTTCTGTGTGTGGGAGAACAGTCTGAAATACCCAATCACAGTGATGGAAGATGCCGCAGCCGTACCAAATATGCCGTTTGGGCAAGGCGGGAACCAGGAAGGATGACTTAAAGAATATTGTTGCTTTTCGATGCGCACGATTAGTCTCTGCGAGCTTATGTCAAGAGGTGCCGTCAGAGTTGCAGTGGTCTAGAAGTGCTGGCCGTCCTTGCCAGCTCTCCTTGGACGGAGCTGGAATCAGCGTTTTCTTATTCTTCCCGGGTCACAATGAGCTGGCGTTGGTCACAATCGCACCGATCTACGGACCTTCACCGACCGGTGACCATCGTCTGGCGGCGCAGTTCAGAATCCGTCCCGAGCGGCCGACAGGGGGGCCGTCAGTTGCGAGGTAGCGCACTTACTGCCAATCAGCGGCCACCGGGCCGACCCCGTGACCCCGCGCACCGGCCGCGGCCTGACCCCGTGACCCCTGTGCACGCGACGCGGCGCCACTGACCGTCAGCGGCGACAACCGGCCGTTGCAAAGCCGCCATTAGAGCCACTCTGCAGGCTGGACGTCGCCCGCCCTTGTCACGGTCGGCGGCGCCACTGCCGCGCCGTTGAGCGGTAGTCGCGGGTCAGCGCCGGCGACCGTCGTCACGGATGACCGGCACGGCCAGGTCACCGGTCTCCGGTCCCCGGCCGTCCGTCTAGCTGTACCCGAGCCGGCCGCAGTAGGCTATCTTCTCATCTGATCTGCGTTGGTAATGGAGCAGCGCTTGGCTGTCGCCGGTTGGCGGCTCTGCCTGGCGTGGCGCTTGCAACGGCCTGCGCCAGCTGTCATGAGGCCGCCGTTATTGTATCATAACGTGCTGCATTTAAACGGCAAACTCTCCACTGCTCTCTATTATTATCAGTGATAAAATAGAATATCTCCACACTGTCTATTGATTATAAAACTAGCACCTAAAGCTTCCAAAGCCAAGTCTCGACCGCATTCTGCACCACACTTCGTGGCTCCATTGCAATGGGCCCCTTGCAGTGCAAGACGACGCCGCGAAACGGCCAGGACATCATATTTACTGGTGAGTAACTTACACCCCCCCCCCCATCCTAGTCATGGCGTCAGTCCCGAAGCTGGCTTTTTCGGGGCTGCATGTTGTCCTGCGTGAGTGGCGATTCAGAAGCCCAGACTGCCGCGGCGGCGCGCGGCGTCGGACGATTTCTCCACGCGTGCCGGAGTGTGGCGCCGCTCGGAGTATCACGCCGACCGGAGTGTCGCACCGGTCGGAGTGTCGCGCCGGCGGGAGAGTCACACCGGGACGGAGTGTCGCCGCCGATACACCGGACGTGACGGCGTCCGTTTCCCAGGCCGGCGCTCTCCTCCGTCTGTCGGCGATTGGCTCCGATTCGCGACTGCCGACCGAAACGGACCGATCGGTGGGATCTGACCGGCCGCGCCGGTGACCCATATACGCGGCCGGGATACTCAGTGCCGCTGCCGTGGGACACTCCCGCGGGACTGGCAGGGGGTCCTGACTCGTGTCCGGCCCTCGTGCAGTCGCGCGTCCTGGGCCCCTGAACCTAGGCAGCCAGAGCGTGCTGTCACAGCACCAGCCAGTGTGGGCATGTAATTAAACTCAAGTTCTTGAGTTGGTGGTTCTATTACGTGTTCAAGATTAGGTCGAGCGTGGCATATGCGTGTAAGAAGCTTGTGAATGAGGATGGTAGTATTCGCGTAGAGGGTTAGTTTCCCACAGCCCATCTCAAGCTTACGTTTTGGAAAAAAAGAAACGAAGTTCTACGAAAATTATTAAGATCCTTATTAATTCCAATTATTACTCGACATCGGTGGAGCACTCTTCCACCGAGCAAATCGACCAATTATTTTTACCAGTTGGTTGCATCTTGCACTGCCTCGGCTAGCAGTCTGCGCTTACTTCCACAGCGCAGTCATGACCTCAGCGTGTATCTGGTGCTTGCCCGAGCCTACATGATCCATGGCGGGTTCGGGGGCCGTGACGTGACTCATTTACGGCTGTCACGTCCTCGGAGGCGGCGTTCTGTACGCGGTTGTGTCGCGTGACGTCACAGCCCGGTGCCGACCGGCCGGCCGGCCGGCGGCCGCGGCTTTGTCTCACCTGGACCGGAACAGGGGGAGGGGGACGGGCAGGAAGTCGTGCCGAGACAGACGGCCCGGCCAGGTGGGGAGCGGCCGACTGTTTTCGCCAGGGGTAACGACCAGAATGCTTTCCGATCACCGCGGGCGACCATTAGGCCCCGGTGCGCCATCACGACGGAACGGAGAGGGACGGCTGATGAGTGGGAGTGGCGATAGCTGCTGTCCAGCGCACAACTGATCGGCTGTCGAGCCCTTTTCTGCTCTCAGCCAGCAAAATCAAGCCCAGTTTATGGCGGTCGGTCGGACAAAATCTGAATTTCTTTCGGCCAAAGAAGCGGCTAAGCTACTGATCCTGAACCGCCTCTAGAGTACTGAGGTATAAGTCGAGCCCAGTCCGCCAGTCCCCCTCCCATCCCCACCCCCGCCTTCTCCCGATTGTGGAGAGAAGGTGTGGGGGGGGGGGGGAGGCGGACGAGCAGACGTGACCCTCAACAGTTGGGTGGGCGCGCGTGGGTTCTGGGCTCCGCACGCCGATCACCAGCTGACGTGTTTTGAAGACCGTTATCTCTGCTGTCAGCGGCTCAGATGTGTTTGCGCGATGCAGGCTCTTGCGATCCCTGAATTCCAACTGTTTAGCGGCTCTGTTGACTGCGCAGGTATGCGTTTTCCCGAGCTTTCAGAATTTTCATTACGAAGAGAACCCGACATCCACCCCGTATGACTACGTGATGAGCATGAATAAGATGTTCCATATGCTTTCTACACGAGAAATCTGATTTTTATCCCGCGGCTACGCCAAGTCGTGTGGACGTCGAGATGATTTCCTTTTCGGTTGACGTTAGTGGCTCCAACTACTGAGGACATGTTTACGGTCTACACCTGATCTGAAGCGTCTCATTCCTCAGCTGACGCGTGGTATTGAGGTCAACGGTCGGAGAGCTGAACAGCGTCGTGACTTGACCGTGGACTACGTTCCGTCCCTATCAGACCACGCGCGCCCTTCAGCGCCGCCACTGGGCCACCTTCAGTAAACAGGCGGCGCTCTCCCCTCCCCATCGGCCGGCCGGTCCCTGTCTGGCTAAACCTGGCCCTCATTACCCCAGACCGGCCGATCGACCGTGACCTTGAACGACCTGACCAACGATCGGGCGGCACGCTCGTGCCGATCGCCGCCTTTGAAGTCGGTCCTTTGTGACGGCCGCCCCTCCGCCGGTGACGCGGTGCCGGCCAAAGGTCAGGCGTGTCCGTCCGGGGTCGCTATGCCCCGGGGCGAACCACGCGGCCACCCAACGCCGAGGTCCTAGTAGTGAGATCCGATGACACTGGTGGAGGGCGAACGCCGGGGCGATTGTCAACCGTGCCTCTCCCAGGCCGGATAAAGGCTGACTCAGGCTGGCGCCTGTTTTTACGCCTCGCCTGGTTGTCTGCATTGCTGTCATTATTTCAGGGAAATGACATCATGAGTTGCAAAGGCGCATGAACGAACCGTGCTTAGCACCAAAGCGGAGAGGTAGACCTCAGGTGAATGGTGGTGATAACGGGATACGGTGATCTGATCATCGACACCACTGCTGGACAGTGACTGCAATGTGGTCAACAGTTCCTGGATGACTGGCAAAAACATTGCATTTGATGTGCAGAAAATGCAATGTTCAGGTGGCATGGAAGTGTCATGATATCTTATCGTTCCATCATAAAATGTTGCATTGTCCAAACGATGAGCTATAAAAGTGAGCGTTTGTGAGACCGTGGATGCATGTATTGCTTGCCTAGGCTTCAGAGGTGTCTCTGTTGCAAACTCATGCGAAACGGCGTTTGCAGCGCAGTTTTTTCATCCATGCTGCGCAATCATCTTGGTGCTCCCAGGAGTAGCGTGGCATGAATAGCATCCTGCTCCCAAGGCCAGCATCAAAACGGACATTCACACGAGGTGAGGTCGGCACTTCAGTCATTCAACCGAGCCCTCAGCGCCGCCTCGACAGTCATTACTGCGCGCTTGGTCCGCCCCGGCGTCCCTAGACGACTGGGGCGTCACGGCCTGACCTCACGAGCCGGCGTCGGGACCTGCGCCGCTCTGAGTGGATCGTGACCCGTCGCGTCGCTCCCCAGGGCGGGTGGCCCGGTTCCCGGCGGCGAGCGGGCAGCGTTCAGCGTGGGCTGCCGGCCCCTGTAGCGATGCTTGGTGGGGTGGTAGCGTGGTCGATGCAAGCCTTTATGCTGGTGCGAGGCATTGTGTCTGGCTTAGGCTGCCCGTCGGGCAGTGGGCGTGCGGGGCAGAGAAGCTGGTGCAGTAACGCCACAGGTGACACCCATGAGGCCGTCTGAACGAGATGGGGTCAGTTCCACTACCGTTTGCGATGGACCCACGCCTTGATATTCAGGACAGCGATTAGAACGTCTCGCCATCGTGCACCAGCAACTCGTGTATTTATTTCGCATCAGCTGGCACTCCACACAGATGACTTGGTTTATCAGATAGATAAAACAGCAAGTCAAAAAACCAGCGGAAAGGGATAATGGATAAAACATAAATAAACACGTGCATGCATCAGCATTAAGAAACAACGTTATTGCGCAACAAAACAGCTTGACAGCGCGCTAAAAACTTATCGGATCCAGTCGTCTAACATCCACCGGTAACTCGTTCACGAGACAGGCCGCACGGTGTGCGAAGGACCGCTACCCCGCCGTCGTGCGCACCGACGAGGGCACAGGTTTTGGTGTATCGCTGTAGTAGTGTGTTACCACCTCCGCAAGACAACAGATTGCGCCGCTCGCTCGTCACATTGCATGTAGCTACTGTGTCTCCCGATCAGCATTTCCAAACAGCCGTGCCGTCCCCCCCCCCCCCCCCACCGAGGGTCGGCTGCCACCCCCGTGAGCCCCCCCCCCCCCCTCTCGTCAGCCGGGTCCCCGGCCGGCAGCCGTCTCGCCGCACCTGGGACACCCGGCCGTCACGCTGTCACGCCGTCACGCCGGCGGCGCGTCACGCGGCGGCGCGCCGATGGCGTCTCGCGCAGCTGACACAACAACGCCGCCCGCCGGCGTGACAGGCATCGTCAGACCGGGCGGCCCGTAGGCTCCGTCCCACTGACGATCGGTCGGACCTGAGTGGCACGTGGGGTCCGTCACACTGACGATCGGTCGGACCTGGGTGGCACGTGGGCTCCGTCTCACTGACGGTCGGTCGGACCTGGGTGGCACGTGGGCTCCGTCTCACTGACGGTTGGTCGGACCTGGGTGGCATGTGGGCTCCGTCTCACTGGTGGCCGGCACGACAGCAGCGAGGCTGATCGTGGACCTTGGCTGGCTTGTCCGGCTCTGAACAGAGTACGTAGCGTGATGTTGGAGGTGGGGTGGAGCCTCGCACCTGCCGGTATGAGTCGGCTGAAGGTAGTCTCGGGAGTCGACCAGCTTTCCCCGCGCCAACAGGGTGGAAGCCGGCTCGAGACGGAAATGGCGCGCTGTCATGGTGTCCGGCCAGCTGTTCTGTCTCCAAATGGGAGCCGGACGGGGCCAGGCCTGAGCATGTTCAGGACGCGGCGACACTTGCACTTGGCAGCTGCCCGGACAGCGGTCCCCGACGTGAGGGTTCGTCAGCTGTCCTCCGCTCCTGCCAGCGTGACGTCACGCGGGCGGCTTGTGCTGCCACACTCGTCCTCCAGCCGCAGCGCTGCACACCTGCGTGCACCTGGCCACATGTGACTCACTCTCCCAATCAGATGCAGCCGACGGAGGACCCGAGGAGCCGGGGAATAATGCCCCCCTCCCCGCCCTCCCACACACACACACGTACACACTTGTGGCCATGGTTCAACGTTATCACTACAATGATGCGCGGAAATAATAAAAGGTAGGGGAACGTTTCTACGCCCCTGGTCACACCCGCAGTATGCGCGCCCGCTGCGGATAAGACCATGCGCCGCTTTCTGTGACACTTCCTTTTCGTAAGCACGCCATCTCGGTTCTCCCATTGCGCTCGTCCCGCCAGGCATCCGCGTACGGACGAGGCTGCCGGCACCGCGGACCACACCGCTGTGCCCCCGTTGTGCGTGCCCCGCGCCGGCTGTGACCGCAGGGGGGGGGGGGGGAGGTCACGGTGGGCGCCCGCCAGCTATGCGGGCGCCCTGCAATATCCGGCGAGCAGCCTTGCCAGCGGCGGATCCGTCACTCAGCTGATCGCCGCCACGCCAGCCTGCATTGTTTGGAGGCCGCCGGCCGTCACGTGGCGAGGCCGACGCGGCGCCACCGCCCGCGCCCGCGCCGCGTCGGCATGGCGCGGGACCGGCCTGCGGCGTCCGGCCGGATGTCAAGGCGTGAGGACGCACGTGCAGGTAGTTACCGTGTGTTGAAGAGTTTGTGTACTCTTATGCCCGGAGAAGTGTGTAATGTGATCTTGGATCAGAGCACCACTCCATACTTGAATGCCAGCCTTGTTTGCCGCGGGATAAACGTGGCGTGGAAAAGTGCTATCATCGTTGCCGACCCGTATCCAGAGTGCAAGTCAAATCAGAGCAATTTTGAAGGACCGAATTGATGTGTGTAAGCAACCATACTTACATAGTATTGTGGGTGATGTGAGGAATATTTATAAGGAATCTGTGGGTCGCATTATCGTTAAAGACTTGCTGGCAGACGTTGCCACAGCTTACGAAATCACAAGCGATCGCATTTATCAGCCGTTGATTTTCTCATCAAGGCGAGCGCCATCTAGCCGCTTTCCTGTCATGAAGTCGCCACGCACATTCAGTGCCCCCCTGTGATGTGACGGCGTGTCATGTGCACATGTTGGCAGTTGGCGTCGGCCCGACCTGCAGCATTCACCTGACGTAACGGTTTCTCAGTTCACGTTTGGTTTCAACGGCCCACCTTGGTGCTGTGAGAATGTGGCTGTGCACAGGCAGACGCCGCCGCCTCTGGCAGCGCAATGCTGACCCACATATTTATCCTTTACAGATCATGGGTTGGTGAGAGCGTAAGATGTTGAAATCCATGGTGGGGGATGGGAGTGGGGGTTTAGCCTCCCTGTGGGCAGGGTCCCGAATGGGCTAAGCTGATGTGGCCATGACCGAGACGTCTGCTAACATCGTCTTGACACCAGCATTGACACGACACCGCTCCCGGCTTCTCATCCCACCTATTGTGACCAGGCGCACGTACGTGGATCTGCCCTGCCTTAATGTGCCGGCTGCTGAAACTACCTCCGTTGGTCCCTGCGACGCAGCAGCTGAACACCCGAGGGCGGGATCCAGGGCCTACTTGCCTCAGTTGGCCCCTGAGAGGCAGCAGCTAAACGTCCTCGGTGGTGTCCAGGGTCCACTACCTCAGTTGGCCCCTGGGAGGCAGCAGCTGAACGTCCGTGGCGGTGTCCAGGGTCCACCTGGGGAACACTAGCGGCCCCAGTGGTAGCGCAGGCCGGACAGGCAGCTGAGTGGTGCTGAGCCTTACCAGAGTGTCAGAATGTGTGTCAGAGTGCCAGAGTGTCAGCACCAGCGCGATGACGCGGGTAACGTGACAATCGCCGAGGGACAATCGTGACGAGCGAAAGGGGCGTGACGAAAGGATAACGAGAGCCCGCAGTCTGAGCTATGCTTCACCGCGTAGCCCAGGTTCTGTTCTTCACCGGTCTGCCTACCGCGTGTGAAATCAGAGGGACAAGGTTGAACACAATAATCTAACGTGGATTTGATGTTCTTGCTTGCCTCCGTTTGACCCAAACTTTATCGTAATGATCACAACTTGTGATCTGTTCTGTTGTCCATTGCTGAATTAGTTACTTATTTCTACGCGCGAAGAAGACATTATAGATCTATAGGTACGCACTATTTATGCAATCAGCCTGACTTTTCTGCGCGCTGCCACCGCTCGTGACAATCACAGCCTTCACCGCCGGTGCAGTCCATGCACGTCAGGGATGCGACCTTGGGTTCGGCAGCCTTCCAGTTTAGCATGGTGGCGACCGGTGCTGGAAACAGGCCTGCGCCCGTAACGGCGCTTAAATATTTATGTGCAAACAGGCACCCTTTGCTGCCTTTGGAGCCCGGTGAACAAAGCCCAGTTCGTTGTGCTGAGCGAGGCCCGACGGTCGTTAACAGGGATCCCATGATAACACTACCGGCCAGGCGCTGCTCCGTCCCGACGCGTCAGATTCGTCTGGCGCCGACCCCACTCATGCGGCCAAACTAACCGCAGATGGTGTGGTTGTATGGGTGTGTGGGTCTGACCCATCCCCGTGATCCTGGAGAGTGGGTCAGGCTCGGTATCCCCGACAGAGATGGGTTGGAAAATCACTGCGGTCTGCGGTCTGGTTATGGTGGGCCCGGTCTTCCCATTTGTGGCTCAGTGCGGACCAATGCGGCCCGGTCCAGCACGGACGAGTCCGGTCTGGTCTACTGCTTACCAATCCGGTCTGGTCCGGGACGGACGAGTCCGGTCTGGTTCAGTACGGATCAATCTGGTCTGGTTCAGTACGGATCAGTCTGGTCTGGTCCGGGACGGCTCAGTTTGGTCTGGTCTAGTACGGACCAGTCTGGTCTGGGTGGTCCGCACTGGTCCATCTGCGGCCAGCTGGCGGCACCGGGCCGTGATTGCTCACCCGGCCCGGGGTGGTGCGCGCCGCCGGTCTGTACTGACGGCCCTGGGGCGCCGTCACCGGCTAGCGGCCGGGAGGGGTAGAGCGCGGTGCAGACGTCAGGTGTGCCTCCCCCCCCCCCCCCCTAGCTGGACCTGAGGCAATGGACTTTGTGATGCGTACGAACTGTCTGATTCAGAAAACTTCCCCGTGGTGGTGTGTGTACCGGCGATAGCAGTATTTTTTCGGAATTTGCTTGTTTTTACAGACACATGGCGCCAATCCTTAAGTAAATGCGCTCTAGGACTACAGTCGTTCTGAATGACAGGTCCCAGGAGTCGTAACGGATCGCACGAATGTATTCTGAGACACCCAAACCACGCTTATGTTAACTTAAATCATATGATTATCCAAGCCGAAGCATAATTGTTGGCAGATGCTCGATACTAAAGTGACATAAATGTCTATGGTGATTGCTCCAACCCATCTGCCCAGCGTCCAGTTTTCCCGGTGCTACCCATCATCGTCTGAAATGGTTTGAGGATGCAGCCGCCAGGCATTTAGCTTGATTGATAATAAGCAGTTTACGGTCATGACCGTGTCCGCGCGTCCCAGTTTCATTTCCACGGCAGCTGTTTAATGCTGGGACATAGCGTCCATGTGCCCCTTAGAACGGAAACAAACCAGGCTAACGGTTTTCGGAATGGCGGAGGACTGGGTTTATTTCATCTCATTGGCATCATATGATGAGAGCGACACGAGCTGGTCCAGCTGCTGTTTCTTACGAGTAAACAAGATCGTGCCCATCAGCGACTAGACGCGTGCAGCGAGTGAACGTAACCACCACCTCCGCATGGCGCCGCAACAAACCGCAGCCACCGCCGAGCGATCTCGGCTGACCGCGCAGCGCCGGCGGCGTTGACCTGTGCCGGCGGCGTGGTCGAGTCACGGTCACGGGCGTCACGATCATCACGGTTTGCGCCGGCCGGTCACGATCCGCGCGTGACCGACCGTGACCCGTGACCTAGGCGTGCTCGGCGGCGGCTCACGGGCGGAGGAGCCGAGCGCGTGAAGAACAGCTGGCGGAGCATCCGTCCTCCTCTCTGTTGTGTCGCGCCGATCTTGCTTTCGGGCTGTTCTGTTGATCGCGTTTCTCCCGCCTGGTCCCGCTCAGCGCAATAACAGCCGGTCTCGTTAAGCCGTCAGCCGACAGACCACAGAGTCACCGTTCGGTCACGTGACGTGTGCAGCCGGATCTCAGCCGCGTGTATGCTGCGTTTGAGGGACGTCTGGACATATCTTTGACGCGCCCTGTGTATCTCGGACGTGTCTCGGACGAGTCTCGGGCGTGTCCCGGACGTGTGGCCCGGACGTGTTCCGGATATGTCCCGAACGTTTCTCGAACGTTACCCGGACTGCCCGTACGTGACCCGGACGTGTCTCGGACGTGTTCCGGACTGCCCTTACGTGACCCGGACGTGCCTCGGACGTGTTCCGGACTGTCCCGTGCATGATCCGGACGTATCGCGGACGTGTTCCGGACTGTCCGTGCGTGACCCGGACTTGTCTCGGACGTGTTCCGAGCGTGTCTTGGACGTGTTCCGGATTTCTCGGACGTCTTCCGGACGTGCCTACGTCCTGCATGGAACGTGATACGACCGTACATTAGCCGTTACTAGTACGTGATCTGGTCGTGAATGGAGATCGTCCCTGTCGCGCCGTAACTTCGGCGTAGCCGGCTCGACTGGCGTAGTCTTGGCGTAGTCGCCAATACTCGACTGGAGCTGGCGGCTCGTAGCCACCGTGACTCGACCTGAGCTGGCGGTTCGCGACAGCCATGACTCGTCTGGAGCTGGCGGCTCGCAGCCACCGTGACTCTTCTGGAGCTGGCGGCCCGCAGCAGCCATGACTCTCTTGGAGCTGGCAGCTCGCAGCCACCGTGAATCGACCTGAGCTGGCGGCTCGTAGCTGCCATGACTCAACTAGAGCTAGCAGATCGCAGCCGCCGTGACTCGGTCGTAGCGGTCATGACTACAGAGAACGATGCCGGCGGCCGGCGCGCAGGATGCCTCGACATAGTCACGCCGCGGGATCGCGTCACGCCCCACCAACCGACGGCGGCCGGGTGGGTAAGTGGGAGGGGCGTTCTCTGCCAGCTGAACCAGTGCCCTGGCTGGGTGGTCCCCAGCTCTAGCCGAACGGACCGGCGTAGTCACGTACTTCAGCTTCCGGCCGATACCCAACGCCAGCTCAGGCACCGGGCTCCACTTCCATGAGTGAGGCATGCAGCCGGTGGTTACCGACCCAGAAGTTCGCTTTATGTTCCTCCTGGGGTTCCCGCACTCCATCGGATGCCCTACGGTCGGTCGGGCCGCGTATGCCACGCTCGGTCGGTCCGTCTCAGTGCTCTCGTCCAGCTCATGCTTTCGTCCAGCGCCACAGCCGTGGCGCGTCGCACGCTCTCGTCCAGCGCCCCAACCGCGGCGCGTCGCACGCTCTTGTCCAGCGCCACAGCCGCGGCGCGTCGCGCATTCTCGTCCAGCGCCACAGCCGTGGCGCGTCGCACGCTCTCGTCCAGCGCCACAGCCGCGGCGCATCGCACGCACGCGGCGTGGAGCCTCCGTCCCGCGTCGTCACGCGGCGTGGGAACCGGACGCGTTTGCTGCGCCCACCGCAGACCCGGTCCGGTCCGGTCCCGGCTCCACTGAGGGGATCGGGCTCGTCTGAGTGGTCAGGCCATGGTACGGAGAAATGTCAGGTATGGAGGAGGAAGGTCAGGTAATCAGGTATGTAGACGAAGAGTTAATAGATGCGTGGGGCTTTGTCTCTGGCTCCATGGCTGCGACCAAACAGTGATGAACAATTAGCTCGTGGTGCCCTCCATCACACAGCTTAGATAGCTGTCATTTTGCAATCAGACATCGTTGTGATACCACGCCGTGCGTCGGCACCTAACATTCGTGGCTGATTGCTGTGGGAAACGTTTGATATCGCCTTCAAACCAAGTGGCTATGGCAGCAAGCGGAAAAATTACCTAGTCGATCTTGATTCACGCCAGGCTTCAGCCAACAATGACTGCCACGGCACGCATCTGACGCAATTATATGTAAACGCAACGAAGGGATTTTTCTCGCCGTTCTCCCATCCAGGGCCTGGAAAGAACACACTCTGACATAAGCCGAACTGTCACCAGGAGTGCAGGGGCTTCCGAAATTTGGGCACGGATAAATGACGTTGGAAATCGCGCTTTTACCATGGAGCGCCTTGGGCCAACGCAGTTGTTTACCGAAGTTGGACTCACTGTCCCCTCACCGCTGCCCTCAACTGCCACTTGACCACGGCAGCGAACCGTTACCCACAGTTCCAACGAGAATCTTTATCAAGCTGCAAGGTGGCATTGCAAATCTTCGGCACTTTGCAAGGACACTGCGTACTTGTCAGCTGATAAGAGCATATCTCTCGTTGATAAAAGGCCAATACAGAGTGCCGTATGCGTCCGCTGGATTAGATACGGTATGTCGGACGTCCGGGCGCCAAACCGGCGCTCCCCTCTGCCCCTCCCCTCCCCCCCCCCCCCCTCCCCCCCACTGCGTCCGGCCCGGCACGGTCCGCTCCGGCCAACTGCTCAAACGGATCACGATACCCTGTCTGACATTGGGAGCCAACTGCATTAGACCATACGTCACTCGTCTCTTGGCGCAGACGCAACGGTATGAGGTGGAATGTGAAGGATGTTGGGCTTCTTCTGCCTCTTCATAGGAAGTGTTTTCATAATTTTCTTTTGCCGATTCGAATAGAAGTATCACTGCCTACGTCGCCAAGTAAGAAATCGGGGACGCAAGCACTCGCATCTGGGTGTCATGATGACCTATAAGACCACTGGGGTTATATTATGTCAGAACGCAGTCTCAATAAAATCTACTCTGCAACTTTACGTTCAAGATTACCCGTATCACTTTCGATCCTGACAGACTCCCTGCAAATGTTTTCCCCGTCGTCTCACTATTCCTCTCACAGCACTCCTTTTTAGTTTAGTTTACGGGTGATTGCAACACTGCAATGCTTGTCATTCTCAAGCTGTCGATAGGCGCACCAAAACGCGTCCAAACCGGGCGACGTCACGGTATGACATCACCGACACCGGCCATTACCCCGGGAACGAAAGGTGCGGTTACCACAGCCTGGCCTGCCGACAGGAGGTTGCGTCGTATTCGCCCGCTGATGACAAGCAGACGCTGGGAAAGTCGCTCGCTGTGAGAGTAGACGACGGGTATGCGCCGGCCTTGGGTGAGATCGCTCTGAAAATGTGCTGCCAATCGCTTGTGCGGGCGGCAAACGACCCGTCTCCTCCCAGCGGATCACGATTCAGCCGCTGGTGTTCGGGTCGGCCACAGAGTTCGAGTGAAGCGGACAGAGCTCAGACGAGCGGTGGTGGTGGCCGGTCCTGCCGCCGGGCACCGGGCGCTGGGCGGCGCACCGGTGGGCGGCGGACCGCGGATGGCGGACCGACGGGCGGCGGACGGCGGACGTCGAGCGTCGGGTGATGGGTGGTGGGCGGCGGACCGCGGACGGCGGACCGACGGGCGGCGGACGGCGGACGTCGAGCGTCGGGTGACGGGTGGCGGGCGGCGGACCGCGGACGGCGGACCGGCGGACCGGCCGGCTGTCGGTCTGCCGTCACACCCGCGGCGGAGAAGCCAGCTGGGTCGGGCTCAGGCGCCCAGTCAGCCGCGGCAGGCTTCGTTCACCGTCTCGGTTCGAGAGGGCTGCCGACACGGCTGCTCCTGTGCGCGAGGGGTGTCGTGCTGGCAGTCGCCACCGAGGCCCGGCAGCGGCAGACAAAGCAGCTCAGGCGACGCTACCGGTGCCGCCTCCGCCGCAGCGGCTGGTGTTGGTGCCTGATTTACAAATAGTCGCGCTTACCAAATTACGCTCCATGAGGAAACGTGTTCCGCTTTATGAAGATTGGTGGCTCTGGTGTGGTTTTTGGCGCCCTCCAATCTGCCCTTGGTGTGGTGCTGACTCACGTACTTCATTAAAACAGCCTTTATCGGCTACATCCGCTGTGAAGCTTTTCCAGAAACATCACGTGATTTACCGCAAGCGTCCAATCCCGGTCATCCAAGGATACCCTCACCGTCTACAATTCATGCTTTCTGGTTGGCTTGAATGCATCGCCCATGCCTTTAAGAAACAGCATGCTTGCTCACAAAAGCTCTACTGAAGACATGCCAAATTCTTGGCATGTTTCCGTCTCAGCCGGTATGTCTGTATGAAGCATGCGTACAAATGCCACGTGTGTCCAAAGCTGTGTGCCCGCCACACTAACAGTTGAAGTAAAAGGAGGCTGCATTAACCTCCGGTTATCAACGCAAACGAAGGGCTGCCAAGGATTTCCGTGGGAGAAAAGCTTAGGTGTCCGTGTCCGTGTCCGTGTCCGTGTCCGTGTCGTGTCCGTGTCCGCGTCCGTGTTCGTGTCCTCAGGCAGGAGAATGTAACCCCCCAGTTTTGCTCCGGTTAGGCTGGTGACCGCAGCTCCCAGCGCTGCCGCGGTTAGTGGTCAGAGGCTCGTCTGGACTGTTCTCGCTGCTCACTAACGTCAACCGGTCGGAGGCCCGCGGCGTCATTTTTCCCGAGGCCCGGCACGGCGTAAAATGTCACAGGAAGTGTATTCCGTGACATCAAAACTAGGTTAGCTCTAAGTAGGAGCACGTAACTGGCTGAGTCCGTGCTTAAAGAGAATGTGCTCTTGCGGAGCGCTCAATCATAGGCAACCAACACGGTATTGATAAAGCAAGAAAGGGAAGGAGCTTGACAATCCTTGCCGTTCATGAAATGAATAAAGCAGACCAGTGCAGAAGCTGTGCTGTGCACTGATCACATGAGCCATGCATATTTCTAACACTAAGAAGGTAACTGGCCTGCCTCCATCCTGGCTGGTGCACTCACACCTCTGTCGTATTCAGATCTACCAGAACTGGTAGGCGTAATTGGTCGGGTGTGGGCTGACAACTCTGTCAGTCGGCGGCTGGCCCATTAAATCCGGCTAATTTATCGATCAGCGTGCAGCGCCGGGTGTGTTGTGATAGTGATCTCTGCTGCCGGCCTGACGGAGCGAACCGCCGACGACGAGCTCGCCCGGCGTCCCCGACGACCCCGCGAATACCGGACTCCTTCCGCTTTTAGCCTCTGCGCCAGCGTCATTTTTCGGACGGGCTGCTTTGCTGACGGGAGGCGGGTCACTACACACCCCTCCCGTTCGCGTGGAGTCACACACGTGTGCCAGCCGGCGGTGCGCACGTGTTCTCGTCGGAGGATCGATCGTCGAAGACGACGGGTCGCCAGTCGGGTCGGCGGCTCGACGCTGGGTGGTGCGCGACGCTGCGGCCCTGCCTGTGGGGTGGGGGTGCGCGGTGCCGGGTGACCGCTGTCCGGGGCCGGTGGCTGTGACGCGCTTGGACGTGGACGGTGTGGGGCGTGCGTGCTGTCGTGAGGCCGTGGCCGGTGACACGCCCCGGGCACTCTACATGGGCAGAGCCCCGGCCTGGTGCTCACGACGCGCCGTGAGGTCTCGTGCCGAAGCACGTGGTTGGACTGGGGACCCGGCTGGGTGCTGATCGTGCTGTCGTGAGAAGTGTGGCGAGAGGTCATCGTTTCTTGTCCGAGCTGGTCGTTTGGTCAGCGCCGGGTGCCAGTTACGTGCAAATCTTCGGTCGGTGTAGGAAATAACAGCTTTATCGCGCTGGCGGCATCAGAAGAAACGTTTCGAGAACGTTGTTGGTGCTGTGCGACCGGGTCTTTGTCGTGACCGTAGGTTAAGACGAAGCTGGTGCAAAAAACTCGAACATTTGTGTCGATATCTTTATTTCGATGTCGTGCTAAACCGTCATCGAGATGCCACCGGCGAGACCACTGTCAAGATCACCGGGTGTGATCTCCTCAGACCGTTGCACATGGTCGTGATGTCTTGATACTGGATCGCATCAGGCTGCATTGCCACACTGATGCGATATCGCGCTTGTGGAGTGAGATTCCAGCAGTAGTCCGGGAGCGATGGTTTACCTGGATCTGATGGTAGGCCAAAGGCGGAGGTAAACACCGCGCAGAAGGAACAGGCCCTGGCTCTCTACACTCCACTGCCACCAGTAACCAGCTAGACTCGCGTTCATATTGCGAGAAGTACCTGATACCATCAATGTATTTTGTATTCATTGTAATCAAGGCGAAGAACAACTTGGTATTCCATCGTCACACTGTATCCAACCATCCACAAAGACGAGAGCGAGTCTGACCCGTGTAGATCCATGCAGGCTGGGGGTGGATGCGTGCAGTCAGACGGACGGCTGCTCAGCTGATGACGGTAGCGCCTCGTGCTGGCGCGCACTTCGAACGCCGCCGACAAACCCCGCGTCCCGTTCACGGGCTGATCCGCTGCACGATGCCGTACCCGACCCGGCCAAGCAAACCAGACATGTGCAGCAGACGTGGTCGAGCGCCATCGACCAGATACGTGCTGGCTGTGGACAGAGCGGCCGTATAACGATAGGAACGCCCGCGTTATTCGGGCAACAGACCTGCAGCAGCCGCGGTAAAGGCCCGTCGAGGCTGGCGATAGTCACGGCATATGGAGGTGGAGTGTTAGGGCGACGAGGGACCGCCTTGCACAATCCACCGTGTACCGCTCCATTCTGTGCGCCCTGCTGCAGCGATATTGACGTAGCTTGTCGCTTGCACTGAGGCAGAAGCAGACGCCGGAGCCGTCGGCTCGCTCGCCGCCGTGGTTTAGTGACGGGCGAGTGAGTGCATGTGGGCGCCCCGCGCCGAACGTCCACCACTGAGGAGAGCGTCCCCACTCGCCACGCCGCTTGCGACGAGCTTCGCCAATGTCCACGTGCTCAGCCGGGCTCCAGGAAGCGACGCCGGCGCCCAGCGACGCCCGTCCCGCTCGGGGGCCGCCGATTGATGGACGCCTCACGCAGGGCCGGCCGGGCCGACCGCGACGGGACGGTGGGCCCGGCCGTTTTCACAGCTGACTGAGCACGGCTCCTGCTCGCGCCATGCGTGTCGGCAGATCCTGCGATAGCGAGGCACCGCTACACGTCCGGTGACGGGGTCAGCTGGCACTTAACACGGGCCGGCAGCGCGGAGAAGCGGCGGTTAATCCTCTGCAAGCTCTCCACTTCAGCACTTCATTCCTCCCAACGGCTAGTTATGGCTCCATGCGGCAGGTTCATCAAATCGCTTACTGTTGGAATACTCCACTCCAGGCATGGTTAATGTTCCGCTTCATTGCTTGTCGGAATGTGTGTTCTCGATGACTCGGCATCACGGTCGCCTTGTAGATAGACCACCTCCAATGTCCTGAGTTGGCCTGCCGCGCAGCCTGTGTGTCGAGCCAGCTAATTACCTAATTGCCGTGACCGTCCTGCAAAGACCGTGCGCCCCGCTCCAGAAGGCCTCCAGCGTGACTCCGACGGCTGCACGTGCCGGACGTGCGGCGCGTGGCGACGCGTCACGACGTGCGAACAATGGGACGGTCTGTGCAGCGCGCTGCTCCAGCGCCGCTGTGGTGCCTGGCCGGGCCTCGTTCCCTGGCCCGTGCTGGACGGGGAGGCCCAGTGTAGGCACCGCCGTGCGTAAAGAAGTCCGAAGCTAGCGGCCCTGGAACGCCCAAGGTTTCCAGAGTTTCTGAGATGTTTTGCAACATGTATCCGGGGTTTCGGATATTTTGGCCGTTGGCTGTTGTGATGTTCAGACTCTGTTTGGCTGCCGAGGATGCCTGGCATTCCACTGCCCGGACGGCCCGAGCTGTCCAGACCGCCACACCTCCACCGTCCGCTCCCTGCCACGCTTTTCGTACCTCGTCTCCCGACACACCGTCGCCCGCCTCCGCCGCGGCCCGCCCCGCCCCCAGGCGCCCGGAAGCGGCGCGGATTGCAGCACCGCCGCGGCATGACTGGCCCGGCCCGGGCCGGCGCCGTGTGCCGCCCGTCTGATGATGGTCTGCACGCGCCCGACACGCTCGGGCACGCCCCTGACGTGCTCTGCGACGAACCGTGCACCGTCGTCTGCTGCCTCACCGTGGGTCCCATGAGGTCTGGTGAGGTGAAGGCAAAGGCTGTAATTTACGGCTTTCGTGCAGAGTGACCTTGCACTTGAGCGGGACGCGGAGAAGTGCATTGTTTTCGGCTGAATTAGCTGTGGGATATAAACTGTGCTGGGATGACTGGTCATCAGTAATCGCATACCACAGCAACCACGGGTGTTGTGTACTTACCACGTAGCAATATGTTCCACCATTGACATGATCGGCCCGGCAGCTCCGCAATGTCCGGCCCCGAGCCTAAGCTCGTCACATCGGGGCGCTAGAAGCCCCACATTCTGACCGACTGGACCGGTACCTGGGCCAGCTTCATTGCCCCACACGTGACTGGTGATCCCACAGACCAGACCGCACCAGACTAGACGGGGCGGCGTGTGGCAATACCCCGTCGCCGCGCTCCGCTCGCCTACCGCGCGCTGGGAGCACTCCGCGACGCCGGTGGCCATGCTCGGCCGTAACGACGGCAATCGCGGCGCGGCGGGCTGGAACGACGCCGATCGTGGCGCGCCGGGCCAGCCGCGCCAGTCGCGCCGCTCGGCGCGGGTTTGGCGGCAGCCGGCGGCGCGATGGGACGGCAAGTTGCCTCAGAGGCGCTGCCGGCGGCGTAGGCCGCCGTCTCCGCCGTGGGAGAGTCGTTCGGAGCCGGCGGACGTGAGCAGAATGGTAGTGAACGGCCTTGTGCGCCGGCTTTTTGATGCGGGGAAAAACACCGGCTGTGTGAGTGACAGATGTCTGAACCGAAGACGCAGCTTTTGAGGACTCTGTGTTAGGACAAACGCTGGAAAGCGCTTGATGGGATCTTTACAAGGTGAAGTATTTCATATAACTGAGATGTCCAAAAGCAACTTATAGGTGATAGCAACCATAAATGCATACCGACTGGGATTTCGGCGTGAGCCATTTCCTTATTCATTAGCTCAAATTTGTGAGACTTAGTCTAGAAGCTCACCAGCCAACGCAAATGCAGCTCAAAGATCTTATCGTATCCGAGCTCCGTTGCACGAGAGTCGTGTCATTGTGGCTGCTGTGTGCCGGCTGCAGAACTGCCCGCGCCGTCGCCGCGACACCGGGCTCCTTTCGTCTGACTAATCACCTCTCTCCCGGGCTGGAGGTACCGCTGTAGCTCTGAGTGGGATGCTGCATCTCGGAGGGGGCCGCACCGGCACGCCTCCGTGTCCGCCGCCGAGCGGAGCAGATTACCGGGGCGCGTGTGGGACGCACTTCCGGTCGGGCGCCGCGCGGCTGGGCTGTGCGTGTGCAGTGCGGACGCTGGCGCGCGTGCCCTCTTCTTCACGTCACTCCCAATCACGGCGTCTGCGGCGGCCCGTCGTCGCCCCGTCAGCGGACGGCGGGTGGGGAAGAGGTGGCAGGCGGGACGCGGGCTGAGGTGGGCAGCCCGCTGGCGGCCTCATCAGAGGGTGGACGGGGCGCTCGCGGCCCATTCAGGGGCGTATCTAGACAAAGCGGGGCAGGACACGTTAGTAATCATGACCATTAGGTGTACCAAAACGGCTTGGCTTAACCAAAACATCTTCACAATCGCTGTACAGCCACTGTACGCTCCCATAACACTCCTGCCACTTGTGAGATCGACCCTCTCTGTTCCGCTGTTAGTTTCATGACATCAGTTCCCAGCCCGTCCACTCTGCTCCGCATCCCAGCCTTCGCCCTGTCCGCTCTAGCTGCCTGGCGGCCACTCTGTGCTCGAGACCCATAAACATGTTCACTTGCCGCTGTATCGTGCCAGTTCCCAGCCGTGTCGTCTTGACCACTTTCCATTATGTCCCCTTCGTGATGTCCTGATTCGCTGGCCTGCCATCCCATTCTTCGCCTCAATCCACCGGCATGTCCAGGTGCACCATCCTGTCCTGGTCCGTTACCCTGTTGTTGTGTCACAGTTCCTTTCCCATGACTTTATTCCGCTGGTCCGTTTCCATCAACTTGGCCTGCTGTCTCGATCTCCTCAACATATCCCACCGGTCCAACCCGATATCCTGTCTCGCTGTCCCACCGTCCCTGTCCGCCGTCCCTGTCCCTGTCCCGCAGTCACCTCCGCCGCCTGTATCCCCTGTCCCCGTCTCGCTGTCCCGTCGTCCCGGTCCTCCGCTGTCTCGGTGCGTTGCGTCCCCGTGTCTTGTCCCGGCGCGTCTCCGCCGCCTGTACCGTCACGGTAACGCTCTGTGTCCCTGTCCCCTGTCCCGCTGTCCCGCCGTCCCTGTCTCCTGTCCCGCCGCGTCCCTGCACAGTGCGCTGACTGGCGCGCCGCCCGGCCGCCGGCTGCAATGTTTATGCAGCCGGACCATATGGCAGACGGCCGGGCGTGCCGTGCCGTGTTTTGCCGGCGCATCTGTGGCGATCACGCTGGCTTCAGTGCCGTGGGCCGGCTGTGCTGGGGCGGGTGTTGTGTCACGGAGCCGCGAGCCCACTGACGCGAGCTCGCACACTGGGCGGTACGTCTCGGCGGCGGCAGGCTCCGAGAACCGACGGGGCCTGCGAGCCAGCCGAGAGTGGCAGGTCCCCCGTGAGACGGCCGCCATGGCGAAGGGTGTGTTCGACAGGACGGGGCCCGGCGGCAGTGATGCTTGGGCTGGTGCGACGGCGGTGCGCACGGCGCCGTGGACCATCAAGAGGCTGTCTCCGAGCGCAGAGGACGAGCTCGTGGGAAGTGCTGAGGATGCGCCACTGAGTGAATAGGCGCCTCCAAGCGAGGGAATCATCAGCGGCCGGGACGCGGCGTGACCTCCAGCTTCGGCAAGGTGTCTGTCCCCGCGCTGAACTAGTGGAACGGAAGTGGGCCATTATGTCCAAGAGCCATGGAAATCACCTCAACGTCACCAAATCCTGGCGTAAGCACAAATCTGGCAGATAATAGTTGTCATACATCAGTTCCTACTTGGTTTATAGTTCGAAAGAGTTGGCTGGGAACTCCCTTCGTGGAGTGGAAGTTAATCCGATTTCCGGATTATATTTTCTAAACTCCAGCTACATATAATATATATATATATATATATATATATATATATAAAACATTCATCCCGTGTCAGAGGCGTGATGTCAACTTACCGATGAAATGCTGTAAATGCAATTGCATCCCATGTCTCGAAAAAGGTTTGGTTTATAGTTCGAAGAGTTGGCTGGGAACTCCCTTCGTGGAGTGGAAGTTAACCCGATTTCCGGATTATATTTTCTAAACTCGAGCTACATATAATATATATATATATATATATATATATATATATATATAAAACATTCATCCCGTGTCAGAGGCGTGATGTCAACTTCCCGATGAAATGCTGGAAATGCAATTGCATCCCATGCCTCGAAAAAGGTCATGATTAGGATGTCCGTCACATGCGCTTAAGCCTGCGAAATTTTGCGACTGTTCCAAGAATGCCTACTGATAGTACATCCGACAGTATGAGACAAATGTGGCTGTTGTGGACTCTTTGTGCGCTGTGGAAGACATTAAATTTCATCTTCTATCTCGCATTATGTCAATAGTTACCACGCCAACACCTGACAAAGTCAGCGTGACTTTGCTATACACATTTACGTCCTTCCGCCACGCTGCCGTCTTTCCGCCTCTGCCCTCTTCTTCTAAACGCCTTTTTAAGCGCGATACCGGTCTAAAATAGCGTTCCCGGTCGACTCACGGCGTGCATAATAGCCACTGTCACACCGCGCTATTCCCGGCGACTCCCTGCTGGGGGACGAGCGATCGCTCGCCAGGGCCGCGGCCGGCCGCGGTCTAGACGGCGAGCCGGAAGGTCACGTGACCGGCCGGCGCGTGGGCGCCAGCCCTGATCGGTCCGTCGGTGGGCGGCGCTGCTCCGTGTCGACGGCGGCGGGGCGCCGATAACGAGTCCGCCGGCTGTGACGCGTGTCAAGGTCGTGCCGTGGTGACGGGCGCCTCCCCTGCCGCGGAGGCTGGGCCGCGCGGCTGATGGCGGCGTCACTGTCGTGCATACGGCACGCGTGCCTTCGTCGTGGGTAGTGACGCAATACCGCCCGCCAATATGTGAGGTGTGCGTGGCTTCATAACTTAACTTAGGCTATGCTTCAGTCAGCACGTCAAAAGCGTGTCCGCTTACATCAAAGCAATATCTAAGTATGCGTAGCATCCTGTTATTCGGGACCCATGGCAATCCGTTGCCACGACTGATGTCCCAGCAGTGAGGCCACGCTGAGTTCGGGACGGTTTAAAATATGAAGGAGCACGAGTTGTAGTATCATTTTAGCAGTGCTGACATGTCCTGGTGGCGGCCACCTGCGGCCGCCACGTCGTCAGGTGCTGCCGCGATGCACTACCGTCGCGATATGCCGCCACCGTGATGTGCCACTAGCGTGATGTGCCACCACCGTGATATACCACCACCGCGATGCACTACCGTCGCGATATGCCGCCACCGTGATGTGCCACTAGCGTGATGTGCCACCACCGTGATATACCACCACCGCGATGCACTACCACCGTGATGTACCACCACCGTGATGTGCCACTAGCGTGATGTGCCACCACCGTGATATACCACCACCGCGATGCACTACCACCGTGATGTACCACCACCGCGATGCGCCACCATCGTGATATGCCACCACCGCGATATACCACCACCGTGATGTGCCACCACCGTGATGTACCTCCACCGTGATGTGTCACCACAGCGATGTGACCCCATTGTGATGTGACCCCACCGTGATGCGCACCGCAGATGAGATGCTGGAGGCGGAGGGGGCGGCGCTGCCGCTGCGTGTGTTTGACCTGGAGAAGCTGGTGCGGGACCAGCAGGACGAGATCACCTTCCTCAAATCGACGGTGGCTGACCTTCAGCGGCGACTGAACGTGGTGGACGGCGCTCGAGGTCAGTGCACCACTCAGGCTCAGGGGCTGGAGCACGAGGGGCGCCCTCAAAGAAGGAAAGTCGCATCGTCTGTTCCGAGACGCGTGTTCAACTAAAAGGCGTTCTCGTACAAATGGTAGTGAATTCCACTCTGAAAATGGCCTTACTGAAAGTATGTTCTGCGGTTCTACACTTCGAGCAAGCCTCCGTTTTGAACCGTGTAATGTATGCACATGACTTGGCTAAGAACAGAGTTGAATACTCGTGACACATGCTGCCCCCGGCGAACGGAGACACTCCGTCGCGTGGCTGCTCACTGCGCAGCGGGAGGAAATCGCATGGCTAGGCTGGCTGAAGCCCCATTGGACTCCGTTGGGCCCGATCGTATTTTGACGACGAGTGCAGGTGGAGTGGCAGATAACGACCCCTGTCTCGCGGGAGCCCCACCCAGTCACCGCCGCCGCCGGCCGGTCCGTACACTGGCCGGTGAGGCATGAGCCGACGCAAGTGACGTTCAATTCCATTGGGGTTTGCCGCGGGGAAAATGATTTAGGAGGGCTCCTTTGAAGCCCGCGGCAGACTCACGAGGTCGTGCTGCACTTGACATGACCCCCGCGACGTTGTGCGCCAGGTGTTCACACGCAGGTCACCGGGTCAGCGATCGAATTGTTTTCCACCGTCCCGCGCACGAGCACACTATCAAAGTGCCTGTCCAGCCCAGACCAGCACACAGCTCTTACGGGATCGGCGCCGATGAGGATAAGACTTCGGCCCTGTCATGGTTGTGTCTCGGAGCTGCTGCGTCGCAGCATGCTTATGGCCATGATGGGGATTCGGTGGAAATCTATGGTCTGTCAGAAGCTCCCATTGTCTGCCGCTCATGAAATAGCTGCCGTGAAGGCTAGCCTTAGAGCCGGTTGCGAAATTGCTCCTTTGAAAGAATGTTATGTCATATGGCCAAAGCAGTTATGTCTTATTTCTATTTCTTTGTCATTCTTTTGTGATATCTGTGTCTCCGCCCTCCCCTAAATGTCGCTCTACCCACCGTCCTCGCTTGCCCCACGCGTGGTGGCGCCGTTGTCCATTTTCGGAGCTGCGGCCGTGGAGATCGTCTTTTCTGGTCGTGACTGTGTGATGATGCGCCGTTCCCGGTCGCACCAGTCCGTCTCGCTGCCCGCCTGTCACGTGTGCGAGACACGCTCTGAGACAGCTGGGGCCCGCGGTACCCGATGCTTGCTTGTCTCCGCCTTTTTTCGTGTCACCAGCTGGGAGCTCGCATTGCGTGACCTGATTTATCAACCTCAGGTGTGTCTTACTAGCACCGTGATGTATTCAAGAGGCCCTTGCGGCTTGACAATGCGCGCGAGTGCATACATATAAAGTTAGGTATTGTGTTTTAAGGGCGCGCCAACACAGTGGTTATTTGCGCCGCGTGTTTATAACGAGCGATGGAACGGACTGGGTAAATATTTGGGGAAAATTACGGCAGCGCGCTCTTGTAATGTTAGTCACTACCCTACGGGTGGTAGGTGGATTGGATAAAAAAGTTCTGCCCGCGAAGGCTCTCTTTAAATGTCTGCTCTCAGCGCATTCCATACATTCGTGGAGTTGAGGTCATTTGGTAAGGCATCGTGTTCTGAGCACTGAGAACCTTAGCTCGTCCGTTTCTGCAGGCGCGCTTCTTCGCGGCGCGTCCCCTTAGTGTGCGTGCCAAACCCAGGTGGGAGACCACACTCAGCATGTGTCCACCCCGGGGAGTCACGCGGCACGTGGGCCGTCATCGATCCGTCGGTGCGTCCCCCCCCCCCCCTCCCAGCGGCGCCGGAAGGGAGGGGGCCTCTGACAGATGGTGCCCCTTGACCTCAGCTGATTAGATCTCTCCTCCCGGAGCGTTTGACCATGTGATATGATAATACTGACGCGTGCGGAGGCGTGTGGGTGCTGTGTTGTAACCAGAGGAGCGGATGGGCTGGTTTAATATCGAGCGCGATTTCGCAGAGAGTGACGTATGGAGAAGATGGATGCTTGTGATCTGGAGTTATTTATTCAAGTTTTACTCAATCGGTCATGGTGTGAGTAAAGTTGGAGGAGCGTGGCCATTCTTATCCTCTGAGGCTTATTTGTTATGCTGCGTGTACGGTAAGAAGAATGAGGATTGGCATCACCTGCGTTCACATACTTTGGTTTTCCGGAAATTGTAGATAGTCCTCCAAACGGTGTAAATATCCAAAACTTCTGTTGCCAGAAATGTCTGAAACGACGCGTGCGAAACGGAGTGTTCAAAGTGACGTACCCGAACTGAGGTCAGTTTCAAGAGCCATTCAGTTCATGATCCAGATGTGTGTCATTCCCCTACGCTTCGCAGCCATCCGCCCTCTCTAAACATGACGCGAGTGACGGACAGAAAAGCATGCTGTAATCTGAACGGTGCAGGGGGCCACCCTGGGCGGCACCGAGAGGTCACGCGCGTCAGCCTGACACGTGTGACCGCGTAGTATCGCTCTCTCGGCGATGACGATAGCCTGGCTAGATGCGGCGAAAGCGGCGCACCGCCGGTGCTAGGACCACTCCGGCGTGGTGATACAGTCGTCGGTGGTCATGGCTTCGAAGTTGACGCTTTCTTTGCGCGATGAGGCCCGTCACTATTGGAGCGCAGTCGCTCTCCATCGTTATCACTGAAGCTTTCAGTCTAGTTTTCACCATTGTTGTCTAGAAGTTAATAGTTCAAGTGGCAGAGACGTTTGCGAGCATTGCATCTGGATGGCAAGGTTGAAACGTTGAAAACGTTGAAAACGGTTCACGTTGAAACGCTTGGTGCGTGTAACAACACGTCTTGGTGATTTGTACATGCATGCTGCTTTAAGGTTGAAATGGCGCAAGCACGGAATGTGCATAAACAAATAAAGCAGCGATCTGTCAACCATTTCGATGTCGTATGTATTTCGGCAGCCCAACCGCGGTGTCTAAATTCCAGCATAGTCCAAACTGCTATTCCTACACACACACACACATACACTGTTACACACTCGTATGTGTCTTTAGTCCTCCGGACTTTGAGGAGGTGCACACAAGAGCTCATTCACGCTGGTCCACTCCCAGCTGGTCTGGACAAGCGGTGAGGGACTTTGGGCTGCGGTCGACCCCGATGAGAGGCACGGCTGCCGCTCGGCGTCCGTGACATGGAACTGTGCAGACCAGAGGAGACATGACCAGCCGGGTCCGTCTCCCTGCCGGGCGCTGACCGGTCACGCTCCCCGCCATCAGACACGGCTGGGTGGGAGGGTTCGAGCGTGACATCGTGATCTGCGCTGACCCCGGCGTGACCTCCAGCTGCTGGTGTACAAACTGCAGCCGCGTGCGCGCGCGCCGCGTGAGGCACCACCGAACGACTCGCGCGGAGTGGACTCCATTGTCCAGGTGTTACACGCCTCGCTGGTAATATTCGGTTGCGTCATAGTATTCGTACGCCGAGCACTTAAGAAACCGACGGTTGCCATTGTCAGGTTCTGCCTGTATTCAAATGACTAGATCTCCATCTTGATTCAGGTCAGGGTATCTTTCGGCGCGTGCCCAGGCCCACCTCGCTGACCCCTGACCGGTGCTCCGTGTGGCCGTGAAATACGCGGATCTTGGCCACGTCGCGACCCTATGAGCCCTCATCCCGGCTGCTACGCTTTCCAGTCCCGGTTGACGTCTAGGCCGTGTGGTAATAACCACCAGGCGCGTGGGAACGGGAGTTGGGCGGGAGTCCCCGCATCCACCCCATACCTGATCCATGTCCTGGCCATTTGGCACGCTACCTGTCTTGGACCTGGTGCAGACGTGGCCCCGCCGTGACGCTCCCGCCCACCCGGCATGAGGAGTGTCGTGACTGACGTGTTTCGCGACCCCTGATCGGTCTCCTCCCGTGACCCGGCAGCCGTGAGCAAGCTGACGTCGGTGCAGAGCCCGATGCGGCCTTCGCCCCAGCGGCTCGGCAACGGCCTGCATGGCGGCTACGACAGGGCGGACGGCCCGCGGCGACGACCCATGACCGCCCAGAAGAGGTCAGTACGACAGGGCTAACAGCCCGAGGCGGCAGCCCATGACCGCCCAGCAAAGGTCAGGGCAGGTCACGCGCTCAGCAGACGTCAGCACAGATCACACTCCTGGCAAAAATCAGCGCAGGTCACACGTCCTACAGAGGCCAGCGATCGCCACACGACCAACAGACGCCGGTGCAATACACTCGTGAGGGGGAGGTCAGCACAGGTCACACGTCCTACAGAGGCCAGCGCTCACCTCACGACCAACAGACGCCGGTGCAATACACTCGCGAGGGGGAGGTCAGCGCAGGTCACACGTCCTACAGAGGCCAGCGCTCACCTCACGACCAGCAGACGCCGGTGCAATACACTCACGAGGGGGAGGTCAGCACAGGTCACACGTCCTACAGAGGCCAGCGCTCACCTCACGACCAGCAGACGCCGGTGCAATACACTCACGAGGGGGAGGTCAGCACAGGTCACACGTCCTACAGAGGCCAGCGCTCACCTCACGACCAACAGACGCCGGTGCAATACACTCGTGAGGGGGAGGTCAGCACAGGTCACACGTCCTACAGAGGCCAGCGCTCACCTCACGACCAACAGACGCCGGTGCAATACACTCGCGAGGGGGAGGTCAGCACAGGTTACACGTCCCAGAGGCCAGCGCTCACCTCACGACCAACAGACGCCGGTGCAATTCGCTCACGAGGGGGAGGTCAGCACAGGTTACACGTCCCAGAGGCCAGCGCTCACCTCACGACCAACAGACGCCGGTGCAATTCGCTCACGAGGGGGAGGTCAGCGCAGGCTACATTTCTAGTGTGGCTCAGTACGGAGGGCGCGGCCGGCACGTGTCGCACACCTCTCCTGTTCTCCGGTTCCACGCCACACGGCATCGATCTGTGAGGCCGCGCCGACCCGGACCGGCTTCGGTATCTGCTTTCCTGTGACGTGATCCGTGATGTGTGATCATGGGCTTCTCCGGCTCGGTGCTGGCCATGTGATGGGCTTCCCGTGTGGTGACGGCGCCAGGCGGCCGACAGTCTCGCCGGCAACACCGCCGTCACGGGTGTCTCGAGCGTGACGTAAGCTGCTGCGGCGCTGGGTGCTGCCTCGTTATTCTCACTCACGCCCTTGGCGGCCGTGAACGGATTGAGCTATAAATTCGACGTGGTTCAGCCGTCTTAGGCCTGCACGTATTCTTGCCACGGCCACTATGAGAACTTGAGTTATTACATCGACGACTCCTGTGCTGTTGAGGGGATTTTATACAAACAAGGCTTGCTATTCGAGAGCTGCAGATACCTGCCGTACATTGGTACAACGTCGACGTGTGGTACATTGATGTAATCCGACGGAAGGGCGCGGCAGGGGTGATTCGGTGCAGATGGCTGATAACAATGGGTGTGGTCCACACGCTCTGCCGCCATCACTCGCAGCCACGGATTTTAGCAAACCCAGCAGACTTACTCGCCGTAATAAGCTCACCGTTAAAACTCGATCGTGAGGCTCAGCAATCTGGCCATTCTTACAGATGGCTGAGCTACGTTGGGCCCAGCGTTTATCACATGCCACTCGCGCTGTCCCGCCTGGGTTTTGGAGCAGGCGGATTCCATCAGAACTCCGCGCTCTCCGCCGTACCCCGGCCGTACGCCACGCAGCGGTGTACGGCCGGTGTTGTTTGGGAGCGGGAACCTCACGGCGAGAATGTAACGGAGCCGTGGGAGGCAGTGGCCGGCCGGCCCCCGCTCCGTCACTCCTCGGCCGACATGTCGTGACGGCTGGCTGCGGGCCGCGGCTGGGGCGTGGTCGCGGCCGGCGGTGGCCTCGCCGACTTCGTGCTCTGCCCTCTCCGAGACGCCGTTAGACCCAGCTACAGTTGGCTATCAGCTGGTCCTCCTGATGTCCATAAACTGGCCGACTCGGCAGCTGGTCGTTTGCTGTTCAAGGGCTTCAGCTTCTTATCTTGGCAGCGAAAAATATGTGACGTCGGAGAAATAACACATTAGTTGGTCATCCATTGTCCTTGGCCCTCGATACGTTTCCGCAAAGCTGACTGAGCTCTAAGGCGCTCCCGGCGCCTGAAGCAGCCATCCGTCATACTTGACAGACCCAATTGGTGTGAGGCGTCAGAGATAAAATAGGACTATTGATTATTTACGGACTCCCCTCGTGATGGCTGCCGTCATGGCCAGCGCTTCTGCTGGTGCGGTGTCAGGTCTGAGTCTGTGTCGCGTCTCCTCCTGAGAACGCTCTATTTTCTGAGCCCCCTTCGCCTTCGAATGAAGCTTCGGCTGAATAACGCTGATCTCCATGTTGCGAGGGTTTCTTGTTTGCTATGCTATCCCGTCTTCAATGCGTAGTACACGTTTGTCGCTTAGGATTGCTGTTTGAGAGCCACTCGGGGAGACCTGCGGTTTTCATGCCCACAAGGTCGTGAAGGCAAGTTAGACGCTAGGAAGAGGGCGGTATTGTTTTTGCCGGGACTGTCGCATCCAGACTATCAAAAATGAGCGGAGTCGATATGCATACAGCACAGGCTGTGACCAAACCCTCCAAAACGTACACAAAACATCCCCGCGGCCACAGCAGACCAGGCGGAGCCATGGTGACTGTCTGCACCTGCCTGCAGTGCCTCCACCGCCGCCTGCCGCCGGCCGCTCCCGCAGTCCTGTGGCCGTGCCGGAGCACGCCCCCCCCCCCCCCCACCCCCTCCGGACCCGGGGCACCATGTACGGTCTGCGAGGTGACCTCCGGCCGACCGCGCGCGCCGGGCTCACATCCAGCGCGCCGGGCTCGCCTCGAACGCGCCGTAAGCGCCTGACCTATAAACGAACGACGGTTAATTGTGTTATCTGATGGCTCGGCTCGCGCCGGACAGCCTTGGAAGTGTCGGGGTCGGCCGGGCCCGGTCCGGGGCCCCACGGGCTCCTGCCGGGTGCGGGTCACGGCACCACCGAGACGGCGCGTGGTGGGCTCCGTCACCGGCGGGAAGGGGGGCAGTTCTCCGAACCTGAATGCAATGTCTAAAGCGTGTCTTGGAATGAATACCTTTAAGATCTTGCCCCCCCCCCCCCTCCCTCCCATGCCTCCTAAGTTTTGGTCTCCCGGGGCGGGTCTACAGCAGAGTGGTAAAGAAGTTCATGAGTAGTGCCAGTCATTTGGCTAGCGGCAATATCACGTGATATAACTCCTGATAGCCTGTGTGACATCAAGTAGCTCGCTGAAACGCGAAGGGGCGTAGTTTGGTGCCCCCGGGGAAGACGCTCAAAAATGTTTTAAATGACGCCTGAAGGTGGCCAGGTAAGTCCAGTCGTGCGGAGACCCAAATAATCAGTGTACGGATCAAGAAGTCACACATCGTCACAAATCACAGCATTGTCACACCAGCCGAAGATTAATGTTGTCGTTATCCGAACTAACGATCAGGCTGTCGGCCCACCCATTCCACTTATCGGTCGTTCCGTGTATGCTATATCAAATGAGTGCCCGTGCTCATTGTGACAAGTTCGACCAGTCGGTAGGTGATTAAAGCATTTGTATTTAGCTTGTTGACATTCATGCGTTTAGGGCTGCATCTGCTACTCAAGGCGTTCCTGAATCTAGTACCAAGCCCCAAAGGTCATCACGAATGGCGGATATCCAGAGCAGCTCACACATCCATTCAACAGCACAATCGAGAGGCGCCTTGGTCAGGACCTCTCGAACCTTGACGGAAGCGGCTGTGATGACTGAGACCAGCCGGCCGTAAAAACTGAAGCCTCCGGCTGCAGCCCCGACAAAGGAAGACTAGCTTCAAAAGCGCTGGTCACGGCCGGTGGTGCAGAGATCGCTCGCTCTGTGCGGGCTGCCTGAAGGGCTGGACTCAGACGACCCCCCCCCCCTCCCCCCAACGCCAGCAGATCGCGAGGCCGGTCCGTGCGGAGGGAGAGCGGTCCTGGGAGCCGATCGCGGTCTGGCGCGTAACGTCAGGGATCTGCGGCCCGGTGCACGGCAGGGCCGCGCGGCGCCAGTGGCACGACACCGCGTGTTGAAGTTGGCGGGCGATCCGGCGGCCAGCCTCCTGCAGACAGACTGTTTTGGTCGTACGTTGCCACCGCTGGCGCCTGCTGCTTCTTACAAACTCGGAAGCTCGGCAGTTTGGACAGTCTGGCGCACCGAGCATGCAGCTTGCTGGGCGAACAAGTCCGTCCTCGTCCGGTAGCGTCACTTTCGACCGTGTCTCCGTGACGGGTGACGTCCGAAAGAATGACGGCCCGGACAACTGAACCGATGAAATGGCACGCCATCTGGACAGATAAACCGCGGGTATACGCTGAACTGAGCCCGGTTTCTGCAGCCACCATGACACCAAAGTGACACATGTGGTACGTGTCGGCGCATAAAACCACGAGAGCCGAATTGGCACCTAGGCGTAAATGTGGGTTGAGTAAGCGATCCCAGGCAGTCCGGCAGCAACATGGTAGACAGACATAACCTAACTGAGAGAAGGCTTCGATTCCGATATTCTGTAACGTTCTCATCCCTCGATAGCCCAGTCTGTCAGACCAGTCCGACAAAGCAGGCAGTCAAACCAGGGCGCGTGACGTGCAAACAGACCAGATGGAGGTAAACGGGCCAGGAGACGTGACAGAAGCACACACTGACCAGTCTGACCGACTGGTGGGCAGTCAGCGTCGGCAGCGGCGCGGGGGACGACAGCCTCCGGGGACCCGTCAACTTACGGCCCACCCACTCCCGCCGCTGACATCGGCACCGACGACAGACGGGGCGCAGCTGCCGGAAGCCGAGGTGTGACGTGACGTGACGTGACGTGACGTGACCACGCGGTGCGCCACAACAATGGCGCTCCGGGGAGTGCCACCCGTCACGCGCGCGCGCCACGCGCCGGCGGCCTGCCTGGAGGGGGGGGGGGGGTCACGGCGTGCCAGAGCGCCGACCCGTGACCGGGCTGATGCGTGTCGGCGGGGTCCGAGGCGGCGCGTGCGGCGCCAGGTCACGGTGTGTGGGAGGGGACGTGAGGCGTGATTCGGGGATGACGGACAAGATCACGGAGTCGGGACGTAAGAGGGCCGAGTGAGGCGGCCAGTTCAATCGGGCAAGTCAGCGTTGAGGGGTGCCGGTGTGGTCCACTTTAAGTGTCGACATCCGGCTGGAGGCCCCGAGGTAGGCAGCGCGCCGGTGGCGGCGATGGCGACCACTGCCTATTGGCACAGTCTACATTCAAACTCAGATTAAAGGAGCCAGATGGTGCTGTGACCAGATCACGAGTGCGCAGTGAGACAACATCCTCCACATCGTACTTGATTTTATGGAGACCCGAAGTAAATGGGAAGTCGCTGTATCCGGCAATCGACTCCTGAACCCGGCCTCTGAAACCCGGGCCATCCCAACACCTCGCCACTGAATCACCCACGTCTGCTGAGTCAAACGGCCGGAAGGTGTTTGAATGTCGCAAGGCGACCGGTGTGTCTTCAGCCCTCGGCAAACAGACGGCTCGATCGATATGGCTGCAGGGCTGGCTGGGCGTGCAACAGTCGCCAGCTGATAACGCTGCACTTGTCGACAGATGGCCTTACCACGCGGACACCACATGCCCTGCGCGAATACAGCAAAAGCGTCACGTTTATAAACGGCATGTATTTTCACATTGAAGAACAGAGACTTTTGATTAATTTGCAGCATAAGTTCCAAGCAATGTCGCTCAGAATTCGGAGTTTTGTTAGAGCACGGTTGATTGTGTATTGCCCCGGGTCGCTCGCGACGCCGCTGTCACCCGTCACTCTGGTGGCTGGCTTGCAAACTGCGCTGCGAGTGTAGCGTATGCATGTGTTCTTACCGCAGCGGCTACACCCAAGCATCCCCACTTACCTAATTAACTCGTGCACGGGCCCCGTCATAAATTAGGGACGCCTGTGTCTGAATGACCCGAAGGACAGATGTTGTAACGGTTTATTACCCATCCCATGCCACGGATGAAGGATATGTAATTGGTGTGGTAGTTCAGGAATAACAATCACATGAATAATGTTGGTGCATGGTGACCGGCATTGCCCTTAGCTGTGCATGACGAGCCATCGCTTGACCTTGTGGTGCCGTTCGCCACCTGTCGGACATGTGATTGAAAGCGTGCTGTATGGAGGCTGGTTATGATAGGGAGCGAAGCACCGTCCGTCACGTCAGATGTACGGACTGGGAGCTGGGTGCTGTATGGAGGCTGGTCATGATAGGGAGCGGAGCACCGTCCGTCACGTCAGATGTACGGACTGGGAGCTGGGTGCTGTATGGAGGCTGGTTATGATAGGGAGCGGAGCACCGTCCGTCACGTCAGATGTACGGACTGGGAGCTGGGTGGGCGCGGCGGGTGGGGTGGTGTTGGACTGATGCTTCCGAGCAATGCCACCTTTTACACTTACCTTGGTCGAGTTCACACCAAGGCAACTGCTTCTACAAACTGGCAATAGCTGACATGCTTACGCAAAAACAGCATATGACGGTGCTTTCCAGTGGGGAATCAACTGATTGCCGCTTTTGCCGTGTATAAAACGCTCACTCCATTTGCCTCTGCTTGCTGTCCGGTACGTGTGCGAGGAACATTCACTCAGCTTGGCACTCTACAAAACTCGGACCCTTCTTCAAAGGAAAGTAGATGCAAAAACGGGTGAAAGACTTTGAAATATTCATTTATGCCATGCATACTACACAACAATGACTGAAAATTTCATGCATCCAATCACTCCTGAAATCGCCGAAATTTTGACATTCCGTTGACGCCTCAACAAAGTAATGCGCATGAAATGTAGCGATGTACACAGGTCTTTCCAAGCATATTTTCTGTTTGCAGTCGTCGAGGAAGTAATCTAGGTGAGGCTGCAGACATACATAGCAGTCTGGGCGAGGCGGCTGACACACAGTACACTTTTGGTGAGGCGGCTGGTATACAGCACAGTCTGGGCGAGGCTGCAGACATACAGCACAGTCTGGGCGAGGCGGCTGACATACAGCGCACTCTTGGTGAGGCGGCTGGTATACAGCACAGTCTGGGCGAGGCTGCAGACATACAGCACAGTCTGGGCGAGGCGGCTGACATACAGCGCACTCTTGGTGAGGCGGCTGGTATACAGCACAGTCTGGGTAAGATTGCTGACACGCAGCGCAGTCTTGGTGAGGCGGCTGACACACAGTGTGGTCTGGGTGAGGCGGCCGACATACAGCACAGTCTGGGCGAGGCGGCTGACACACAGTGCACTCTTGGTGAGGCGGCTGGTATACAGCACAGTCTGGGCGAGGCTGCAGACATACAGCACAGTCCGGGCGAGGGCTGCAGACATACAGCACATTCTGCGGCGAGGCGGCTGACACACAGTGCACTCTTGGTGAGGCGGCTGGTATGCAGCAAACAGTCTGGGCGAGGCGGCTGACACACAGTGCACTCTTGGTGAGGCGGGCTGGTATACAACACAGTCTGGGTAGATTGCTGACACGCAGCGCAGTCTTGGTGAGGCGGCGACACACAGTGTGGTCTGAGTGAGGCGGCCGACATACAGCCACAGTCTGGGCGAGGCGGCTGACACACAGTGCACTCTTGGTGAGGCGGCTGGTATACAGCACAGTCTGTGCGAGGCTGCAGACATACGGCACAGTCTGGGCGAGGCGGCTGACACACAGTGCACTCTTGGTGAGGCGGCTGGTATACAGCACAGTCTGGGCGAGGCTGCAGACATACGGCACAGTCTGGGCGAGGCGGCTGACACACAGTGCACTCTTGGTGAGGCGGCTGTATACAGCACAGTCTGGGCGAGGCGGCTGACACACAGTGCACTCTTGGTGAGGCGGCTGGTATACAGCACAGTCTGGGTAAGATTGCTGACACGCAGCGCAGTCTTGGTGAGGCGGCTGACACACAGTGTGGTCTGGGTGAGGCGGCCGACATACAGCACAGTCTGGGCGAGGCGGCTGACACACAGCGCACTCTTGGTGAGGCGGCTGGTATACAGCACAGTCTGGGTAAGATTGCTGACACGCAGCGCAGTCTTGGTGAGGCGGCTGACACACAGTGTGGTCTGGGTGAGGCGGCCGACATACAGCACAGTCTGGGCGAGGCGGCTGACACACAGTGCACTCTTGGTGAGGCGGCTGGTATACAGCACAGTCTGGGCGGGGCTGCAGACATACAGCACAGTCTGGGCGAGGCGGCTGACACACAGTATACTTTTGGTGAGGCGGCTGGTATACAGCACAGTCTGGGTGAGGCTGCAGACATACAGCACAGTCTGGGCGAGGCGGCTGACACACAGCGCACTCTTGGTGAGGCGGCTGGTATACAGCACAGTCTGCGTAAGACTGCTGACACACAGCGCAGTCTTGGTGAGGTGGCTGACACACAGTGTGGTCTGGGTGAGGCGGCCGACATACAGTACAGTCCGGGTGAGGCTGCTGACATGCAGTGTGTCTGTCCCTGCAGCCGTGGGTGAGGCGGCTGACATACAGTACAGTCCGGGTGAGGCTGCTGACACGCAGTGTGTCTGTCCCTGCAGCCGGCGGCCGTACCACCACCAATCGACGGGTTCGCTGCACTCGGACGGCCACAGCAGCAACAGCGTCTCGCCAGTCGCATCGCCCAGCCCCACGTATGGCCACCAGCGCCACCTGGCAAACAGAGCTGCGCCACTCAACAAGAGATGGAGCTCCACGTCCGACTTCCAGCCGGCACACCGGGCGCCAGCGGCCAGCCCCAGTCCGACGGCCACCGTCAGGTGAGGCCTTCCCTTCCCTTCCCTGGCCTAACCTGACCCAGACTGGTCTGACCTTAGCTGGTCCGACGTGACCCGACCGGGTCTGAGGGCCCAGAGAAAAGACAGTGGGTAGCAGGAAGCAGGGAAGGTTGGAGGTCTTCTAAGGATGCGTGAGAGCACGTTTTGACAAACTGTTGAATATTTTCGCATGACAAGCCACGCAGTGCATGCCACCGGGGTCTGCGGATATCTTTTGTCACCGCTATATCACCGCATTTGCTCTGCATATGGTAACGGTCACAACCATTGCGGCTGTACGTTTAGAACTGCAGCTGTTTTCGTTTAGCGGGCGCACCCTTGGGTTACCCATTACAACTCACAGACCATCATATATAAACATGTCATCATCTCATTCTGGGCTTGAAATAATCATACGAGTTCCTCATTTGCTCTTGCCGTGCATATTTCTGTTATTTTCTGTAAAGTTTGATTTGTTAATTTACGTAAGCCCATCTCAATGCACATACTCTCTTGCAAAGTCCCGTGTCTCTTCGCCACCTGTCACCTGTCAAGTGCACTGGCTGCTGGTCCCCGGTCCCCCTGTTGCACCGGCGCGCCGGAGAGATCAGCCTCCTCGCGGCGCCTCAGCATGCGTGGCACGTGTTTTGTAGCCTGAGGCGGACGGGCCAGACGCCGCGGGGCCGACGGCCGGAGTCGTATGCCGGCACCGGGTACGTGCTCTTCGAGGAGCCGCTCGACTTGTGGCGACCCAACGACAACCGCGACGGCACGCTCATCTCACGGTACACGCCGGAACTTGTAGTTGAGCTGGCGGCCACCAGGGCCGACTGACAACTGATGGTTCGATTCAAAGACGGATGGTTCGAATTCAACGTGATCTTTCAAGCGTTCTAGCTGCCTGTCAACGTTCGTGTGAAAAGAACTTGTCTGTTCAGGGTAAATGCAAGACGGGTGCTGTACATCTGGTTTGTTGTCAAGATGTCAGCTGTCCGATGTCAGGACAAGCCGCTATGAGTTCCGAATTATTTAGAGTAATTTAGGTCGTCTTTAAGCGATAGTGCGAGATCTTCATTCCGGGACCAAAGCCGCCATGTACTATAGCCAGGCACCTAAGCTGTAAGCCATACCACAAAGCTTCATTGCATGCTTCTTACCGTACTGCTTGATTTGTCTATCCGGGTTCACTGTAAGACCAGCACTCCGTCGCCTTATGTCACAAACGTCACGCTCGTCCGCTTTGTTTTTCAGCTACCTGAATGCAATCACTCTCCACCAAATTTGCTGTTGCACGTGTACTATGCTTGTTGCTCCGTGACAACGGTTTGCGTCCAGCATTCGCTCACCTCCATGCGGCCGCACTTATGCCTGTCTGTGCTCAGTGCACGTGCTGAGATGTTGTGTTCTTCCAGACGTCCGTTAGGCGGCTCGCTGTCCAACCTGAACCGAGCTGTGGTTCCACGTGGCACGGGGTAAGTGAACAAGGACTAGAGCATCTGCCTTATCCAGTAAGAGCACTGAAAACATACGCCATACTGAAGGGCGATATAAGGCAAAAAAGGGAATTAACTAACATCGGGCGCGAACAAGGACGTACTCAAGGGGATTGCACCCGGAACCTAGACACGTATCTCCCATATCAGATTTGTATGTGTGCTAATATGCAGGTGGATAGATGTCAACATCTTAAAAACAAGGCACACGTGGCGTGGTTAACAACAAGTAGACTAAAGCTTGTGACGTTTTTGTACACTGGAAAAGCGCGTGCCCGTGGCGCTAAAATGTAGTTTCAATGCACATTTTTTAGTTGTGCCTCACCCCCCCACCCTCACCCCATCCCGCCACCTCATCGCGAAACCCCGCAAACGCCCCTGGGCTTGTAATCTGAACAACGCGCACGTTTATTTATACTCACCCAGTGATTTCGTTGCTCGATATGCCACAGCAAAGCATCCACCAGTGCGTCCCCATTCACGGCCTATCTGCTACTCTCGCTCCGCCTCGTCTCGCTGGGAGTGTGTGGCGACCGTCAGCCGTGAGGCCGGGACTCCCAGCCAGGGTGGCTGTGAGGCCACCGTGGCTGAGAGTCCCGGCCTCACGACCACCCTGGCTGGGAGTCCCGACCTAACGACCACCCGGGCAGGGAGTCCCGGACTCACGACCACCCGGGCAGGGAGTCCCGGCCTCACGACCACCCTGGCTGGGAGTATCGGCCTCACGACCACCCTGGCTGGGAGTCCCGGCCTCACGACCACCCGGGCTGGGAGTCCCGGCCTCACGACCACCCGGGCTGGGAGTCCGGGCCTCATGACTATCCGGGCTGGAAGTCCCAGCCCCATGACTACCCGGGCTGGGAGTCCCGGCCTCACGACCAAACTGGTTGGAAATCTCGCTTGAGCATACTGACACACTGCGACCGAGGTCCGCTATACTGGGTGAAAAAATAACCCAGCATGGCTACAGTGCTGCTACAAGCATCACAGCTTACCTGAATCTAATATTTGTGTATCATTTCTTTGGGGGGGGGGGGGGGCGAAAGAGCTCTCACCTAACCAACCTAAAGTCAGGAGAGGCCTGTGAGAAATTCCGAGTGAGACGCGAACCCAGTTGCAGAACAGGGAGAGAATGTCTGGTTTGGCCTCCTTTTGTTTTTTAATGGATGGGGGTGGGGGGAGGCGTCGAGCATGACAAGGCTCTTTCTACTTTTTAAAGGTTCCGAGTGCCAGTCCTTACTGATGGGACGTATATTATCGAGCATCCGAAAGGTCACTGAAGGCACGGGAGAGCTAAGCCCCTGGCGTTGCGCCACCCTCTGATGCCCGCAGCAGTATCGATCGGTGCCCCGCTGTGACAGAAAAAACACACCTGTCTCGGTGGCAAACCAACTGCAGGCTGCAGGCGCCGACTGGTAACAGCAGCTCAGGTGTAACCTGCCGCTCGAAGGCAAAAAGGCCTAAGGGCCATCAGGTAAAATAGCATTTAGGCCTTTTTGCCTTTGGACGGTAGCAATGCACTGCACTATATTAGCAAATGTCGGCTGCGTTCCCCGCTGCCACTTAAGGCAAAAAAATTGTGTCGGCAACAAACCATCCTTTGAGGTGCACACAGATGCATAGCTCGTTGAGTAGAAACCCGATCAAAGCGAATTAAAAGGATGCGGTTTATGCACTGCACTAGTCTCTAAAACGGTACTGAACCGGGAAACTCGGCACGAGGAGCTCTCTCACCAGAACACATCAGACTTGCGTTCAGTATGTGTTGTGAGCTGCCAGTCTGTGTTAGCATGCATCCTTGCCAGGTGAACCGCAAATGATTCTTTTTATGACATTTAAACTGTTTATTCCGTAGCCCGTTAACCTTCCGCGGCGGTCTTCGGTTGCGACGAGGATATTTGTGGAACGTTCATGCGCCGTTCACCCCCACCCCCAGTCTGGCTGAATGGGTAATAATCCACCTAACTGGGCATTTGGCTCGTAATCCTACCGACCAGACATGCAAGATGATGAAAGCCTGACACCGGCCTCGTACTGACATCGCTCTGACCTGCACTGGCACCACGCCACTGACTTAGAACCGGTGAAGTTTGTGCCAGCGCAGTGGTTGCTGCGCTTAGAGCATTCAATGGAGACGACAATTTCCTCACACCGCGATCGTGCCAGCAATGTCTCAGTCCAGGGTCTGCTCCTTCACCGCCGGTGGTGGCTCAGCACCTACTACCGGTCCCGCGGCGCCCGAATTCTGCGGCTGTTGCTCCGATTGCCGGCAGGGGGCGCTAGCCGGGGAGAGCCCCCATTGCACCATGTGGACCGTCTGTGAGTCAGAATTAGTTCATGCCGTCGCCGCGCCAGCGTCTGCCAGCCGGCGGAGCGCTGCAGGAGAGAGCGCCGGAGCCGGCCGCCCAGCCCTCTCTCCGGCCGGCAGAGCGCGGCCGCACTTTCGCCGGTCCGCGCGGCTGGCGACGGCCGGACAGGCAGTGGTGCTGACGGGCTGGTGGCGGTCTGACCCCGTGCGAAGCTCGACTGCGGGGAGTGTCGGCCGCGTGTACTCACTGGGGTGGCGCGGGAAGAGTGTCACGATGGGCGACCGGTTTAAGGAGTGAGTGCTTTGATGAGTGAGCGGTGATGGGATGCGGTGCCATGTTGGTGTGAGCAGTGATGGGATGCGGTGCCGTGTTGATATGTCAGCAGTGATGGGATGCGGTGCCATGCTGATGTGACGCGTGATTTGATGGCTGGTGCTATAGATTTGTTAGTCTTCTTTAGTTTCCTTACCTCGTGCCGCAGAGGTGTGCCCAAAAGTTATTCCAGGGGGCATGTTGGCCGAAGGACTCCCAACTGCAACGGCCTGAAGCCCCCTAAGAGAAGAATCACTTTCAAAATGTTTGTTTGGGCGACCCGAGTTTGGGATGCATGAAGTTACTAAAAAGCGATATAAGCAGGCCTTGCTGGGCTATCTAGGCAGGACTTATTTATTCCAGCGGGACCCTCATAATTCCGAGAGATTACCTCAGAGGCCCAATTTGAAGTCCACGGGTCATTTATGTTGATCTCTGAAACAAGACTTCGAAGAAAATGTGCCGTTTGCGCCGAGATTCCGGTGTATCTAATTACCTCGAAAACCTAAAACAACTTTGGAAGCGTTTTGCAGGCTGTGTGATTTCTTTGAAAACGTACATCCACTACAGACTTCCTCCGGGGATTCCTCTGCATGCATAGAACTCGTCTTGCAAGCGCGAGGATCCCGATAGATCTGAGTAAGATTTCACTCAATGCTCTAGAGTCGCTTTTAAGATTGCTGGTTCTCTGTCCGGGCCATAAGCCCTTGTCTGTTATCGAGGAATACCTTCATTCAAGGCTCGAGGACCTTCCCTGATCCAAGTCCTTTACTCCACTTCTGCAAGCGTTTTGGTGAACGTTGTGAGAACGCCTTCTGCCTCTAGCTGGATAAGACAACCAACCGCGAGAAACCAAAGACACAGCTCTTGTGATCCTCCCAGTTGCCAGCCTGAGGTTCGTTCTTGCCCTGTTGGCACTGATAATTCGGACATTGATCATTGGTGGTCCACGGCTGTGCTGCTGACGGCCTCCCCCATATAGCCCTTATCGGAGGGGCCTCAGCTGTTTGCACAGCTTGATATCGCCGAAATTTGAACCCACACGCTGTGTCTGGCTATAGGGTGACGTGTACAGAACGCAGGAAATACGCTCCAATAGGTACGACAAAATGGCTGCCATATTTTCAAGTCAGAAATAATAACACACCATCTGTGGTGACTGCGCTGCAATACTGTAAATGTTTACACATACCCTTTTCCGCCCTGATGACGTGTACCACCGACACATTCAAAACAGTAAACAAACCGTACCGCATCTGGATGGCTGTCCCCGACGACATAACGAGCTCAGTTCTCCGTCCTTCCGCAGCACCAAGGACATGTCGTACAACGCGGACGATGGCGTGCTGAAGATCTTCCTGCGCGGCCGACCCGTCAACCTGTACGCGCCGTCCTCGGTCCGGGAGGAGTACAACGTCAACGGCGCCAACCCGGCGCCGCAGCGCAAGCTCAAGCTGGAGTGGGCGTATCCTTTTCATGTTGGGCGTGGCCAGTGGAGGTCATCTCACTGCGTGCCGTCGGAGCTCCGAGAACATGGGCACAGCTGCCTGACACGACATCGCGAGATTGACAGGAGGAAGAACCACTGTTCGCTGCGTCAGCCGTGGGGCGGTTTCTAGCAAGCGCTAGGGCGCTCAGCAAATCTCCAGATGTACGCGGTGTAGGCACACTGTAATCTACGACCACTGTGACTATCATTCGTGGTGTAGCGGTCACGCTGGTTGTGCTATGGAGTGCAGCTAGCCGTTATCAGTGCCGTCTCGCGTCTAAATCCGTCCTCATTAGAAGCTATCAAGTTCGAGTGCCTGGGTAAACATGGCACCGAGGAAGGCTCAAGCAAAAAGTGCACCTAAGCGGGTCATGCGGTGTCTGCTACCCATGGTGTCACAGCTAAATGCTGGGAGCTGCCAGTCAGTGCCACGGCGCTGACGAACACCGGGCGTTCTGCCACAGGTGTATGTGCAGATGCTTCAGCACTGCTGGGTCGATACCAGGAGGAGGCACACTGTTTGCCTGACCGTTTCCCCATTCTGGCATCGCATCGACACATTTGGGATGGAGGCGCAGCTCACGGTCAGCGCTCGCCGCCAGCTGTGCCAGACTAGTCGCTGCTTGACTCACTGACGCTGGAGGCCGAGGCGGCCCGGTACGTGCGCACACTCGCGCTCGGCCGGGCGTGCAGCCGGTCAGGTGACGTCACGGATGTCAATGGCATCGCTCTCGTCCCGCGCGCCGACACTCTGGCCGAAAGCGCAGGATGTGAACTTCCTCAAGCCGGAGATTAGGATTTGCGTAGCGCTGCTATTAGGGAGGTTAGCATTGGCATTGTGAGTTCAGATAATGGCGCTTCCTTTCACATGCAGGGACGCGTAAAATGCGTATGGGTACACCCATGACGGGCGGTGCTGAGTTTCGCCAGTGTACACTACTATACTACACAATAACATAGATATAATAATCTAGTTAGTGCAAATTTTGGGTTGTAAACATAGGCGCTTACATCCGAGAAACCTAGCGCGGAATTCCAAAGGTGACTAGAAGTTAAGAACTTGGCACCAGGAAATTGTTACCAGTCGAACTGCACCATGTTTCGAACATGACTCAGTATGCCTAACCATGATGACATGAATTAGTGACTGACTCAGAGTGTACACACGACAAGGTTTATATATTGTAATATTTCGCCAGCCGTTGACGTTATGTAGTCATGAGCCGTTGATGTTATGAAGTTATAGCATGTCGAAAAGGGCTGGGAGAATCGCTGAGAACCAGTTTGACATCCTGTTGCTGTCATTGCCTTCCACCACCACGCACCGTGTCCAAATGATTTGTCAGACCGCCGAACCACCTTTCCTTAACTAATGACGCACAGTTACGGTTACCGCGGCAAGGACTGCCGAAACAACCTGTACCTGCTGCCCACCGGTGAGATGGTGTACTTCGTGGCCGGTGTGGTGGTGCTCTACAATGTCGAAGACCAGATGCAGCGCCACTACACGGCCCATACGGATGACGTCAAGTGGTGGGTATCCTCCAGGAGGTGGCCGGCTCGGCCCGTGAGGTGGCGGGCGTGCCGCGTCCGCTGGGCATCCGGAAGTGCACTCGGTCGGGGATCGCGCTTGGGGCACAGCCGGATGACCAGCGCTGAACCAGGGCCTCTGCCGATGGAAGCCGTCGAACTGAAGAAGAAACACGGCTTCCCTTTTTCCTCATGTATTTTCCTTCTTCTCGATGATGGTGGCGGTCCAATGCAGTTACCAACTCGTGCCGCGGCCAAGTGTGTAAAAATACATTTTCACAGGGTGAAGAACAAACCGGAAGAACCACCTGAGCCGCAGCAGAAAAAAAACGGGCTGCGATGTTCGTTCCTGAACTGCAGACGGGAACAGAAGCTCATGACTGACAGCCTTGTCTCTGCTCCCCAGTTTGGCGGTTCACCCGAACCGGTTCACGATCGCCTCCGGGCAGTGCTCCGGCACCAAGGCTGACGCCCAGGTGAGACAGTGCTCGGAACGGTATCGCGGCCAACAGCAACGCAACCGCAGCGACCGATCTGGCGCGACCTCATGCCTGCGTATAACACGGAGCGGAAAGTTCGAGGGGCTTCCAGCCAGGTGATGGCTTCTCTGCCCTCTCCGGACGTACACTTTGATCGTTTCCTGAGCTAGTCACCGTTTTGTTGCCAATGTCAGCCCATCCCCCTCTCCGCCCGCATGTCTACTTAAGATCACGTTATCGCATCATCTCGCTCCACCCTCTCCGCTCCACCCTCTCTGTCTGTTCACCGCGCCGCTGACTCCTGCCGGTCTTCGGTTGTCAGGCGCAGGTGCACGTGTGGGACAGCGTCAGCCTCAACACGCTGCACGTGCTGGGCGCCGGCGACCTCGAACGAAGCGTCTCGTGCGTCGCCTTCAGCCAGCTGGACGGCGGCTCGCTGCTGGCCTGCGTGGACGAGGGCCAGGAACGCACCCTCTCCGTCTGGGAGTGGCAGCGCGCCGCCAAAGTCACTGAGAACAAGGTGAGCAGATGCGCAGGGTGGCTGGCGGGCGCTGGAGGGATGGTGATGTAACGGGGTCGTGATGAACGCACAAAGGATGATGTGGGCGTGCTGGTGGTGATCGTGAAACGTTCTGTGAGATGGGCGACGTGGGAATATTTCACATCAAAGGCAAAAAAGTAGCAAGCTTGCCGGTAGAGCGATGATGGGAGGAACATTCTTGTAATTTTTGAAGTCGATGTCTAGCACGTGTAGCCAACGTTTAAAGACCCCTCAGCTGAAGACAACATTGTTCACCCCTTCAGCCAATTACTCATGTCAGCACCTTACTCGCCTGTTTATTAGTACCGTTTGCTGATGCGTTCAGAGTGGTTCTCAAGCGAAGCCGCGGAAAATGTACAGCATCCAGATCCGCTGGCTCGCTACCGCAACCTGCCCGGCACCCAGATCCGCTGACCCACTGCTGCAACCTGTCCGCCACTCAGATCCGCTGGCTCGCTGCTGCGCCGCCTCAGCGCCCAACCTGTGGAGCCCCATGAGGACCACGCCCTGACACGGCTCTCGCCATTCGCCGGCAGGCCTCTCTGGAGACGGTGGTGGACGTCCAGTGGCACCCGTTGGACCGGGGCGTGCTGATGACCTGCGGCCGTCAGCACGTCAACTTCTGGCTGCTGGAGGCTGGCTCTCTGATGAGGCGTCAGGGCGTGTTCGGCGGCCGCGACCGGCCCAAGTACGTCACCTGCATGGCGTTCACTGACACGGGAGACCTGATCACCGGCGACTCCGAGGGGCGCATCCTGCTCTGGGAGCGAGGTGAGCGCCTGGGGGAGCCGACGGCAGCACGGCGCTTTGTGCGACTTAGCAATGTTGCTAGTGGTTTGGCTTTTCTCGTTTAACATCTCGCAGCTTGCGATGATTCTTTTATCAGTTCGAGTTACAAACAAATGTTTTTATTGGAAGGGTGTTTTCTTGAAAATCTTCCTGAAGCATTCGGAGAAGATATGAATCAGATGGTGTATCAGCCCCGATCTCACCTGTGGCCGTAACGTCCCTGCCAAATTGGAAATAACTAGCATGGGATATTGCTGCCACTGGCGTGTTTTAAACCGCACTTCTAATTGGGGCTTTAGCCCACTCTCATTCTCACCGTCCGCGCTTCCTCCCCCGCCCGCCCAGGCGGTAACCAGGTGGCGCGCACGATCAAGAACGCCCACGACGGCGCCCTGTTCACCCTGCTCGTCGACAAGACGGGCAACATCATCTCCGGCGGCAAGGACGGCAAGATCGTGCAGTGGGACCGCGCCCTCTCCCGCACCGGCAGCGTGCTGGAGGTGAGAAGCGGCGGTTGCAGAGACCGAGGGAAAGTGCACGGGTAGCCGGGCTAATCAGAAGGCATCAACTATCCTCTCGTTCTGTTTATACCGGGTTCAATTTGGCGTGTTGGGATCTAGGCGTTTGTGCGTAAATGGCGCGTTGTACGAGCTGTAAGCCGCGTGACGTGCAAGTATGGTAAATTTCGATAAGTTTGTCTTCGAATGATTACTTTGGGTTTTGTTGACGCGTCACGTACATGGGCTCCAGTTCAGTGTGTGAGCATCTGGCCGATGTGTTCGACGATCTGATGATAAGTATTACTCCAGGTCCGTGTCCCTGTGCCATTTTTCCTGTCTGGTGGTCATAGATTCCATTATTGTCAGATGTTCAGGGGCTAAATGAGCTGGTCGATTAATGGTTCGCTCGTTCCTGGTCATCTGGTTCCCCCTCCCCTCCTCAGTTGCCGGAGGAATTCAGCCGTCTTGCAGGATCGTGGCTCGTTACCTCTGCCCCCTTCCCTATTCAGCTGCTGAAGGAGTTTGGTCGTCTCGCTGGGCCGCGGCTCATAACCTCTGCCCCTTCCCTCCTCAACTGCCGGAGGAATTCGGCCGTCTCGCGGGGCCGCAGCTCATGACCTCTGCCCCTTCCCTCCTCAACTGCCGGAGGAATTCGGCCGTCTCGCAGGGTCGCAGCTCGTGACCTCTGCCCCCTTCCCTCCTCCTTAGCTTACGGAGGAGTTCGACACGCCACGGATCGTCTCGCAGGGCCGCAGCTCGTGACCTCTGCCCCCTTCCCTCCTCCTCAACTGTCGGAGGAGTTCGGCCGTCTCGCAGAGTCGCAGCTGGTGACCTCTGCACCCTTCCTTCCTCCTCAGCTTCCGGAGGAGTTCGGCGCGCCACGGATCGTCTCGCAAGGCCGCGGCTGTCAGCTGCTGATCGGCACTACGCGGAACTGTATCCTGGCCGGCGACTGGACGGTGCTGCCGCGTCTGGTGGCGCGCGGCCACACGGACGAGGTGTGGGCGGCCGCCGTCCACCCCGGCCGGCCACAGTTTGTCACCGGCGCCTGGGACGGCCACCTGCTCGTCTGGGACGTGATGACGCACGCGCCCGTCTGGGAGCTCGGTCTCGGCGTGAGTACTCGACGTTTGGCAGACAGTCTCAGCGTGAACGTATGCCGGGTGCAGAATGTTTGTTCGATGTTTCTGACCCTGGCGTGAGTTGGACACGTGAGCTGCCACACTCGTATTGTGCTCGTTACGTTCCACGCATCCGTGCTGGCGTGTGAAGTGTAGCTGCCATACGTTCTCTTCGTGATACCGTCACCAGCGCCATCACCGCTGGCCGCCGCGCCGGTCTGACCGCCCCCCCCCCCCCCCCCCTCTTCTGTCGCCGCTCAGGAGGGTATCCAGTGCGCCGCCTTCTCGCCGGACGGCTCTCAGCTGGCCGTGGGCCTGGTGACCGGCCGCTGGGACGTGCTGGACGCCGACACGCGTGAGACCGTCTTCTCGCGCTCCGACGGCGCCGAACCCATCCAGGCGGTGGCGTTCTCGCCCGACGGCCGCATGGTGGCGCTTGGATCGCGCAATAACACGGTTTACATCTACCAGGCGACGGATGGAGGCTTCGCGCGCGTCGCCAAGTGCACGGTAAATGGCCGCGGAGGCGTGTGGCCGAGTGCCCGAGATGGCATGTGGCCGACACGGTGTGGGGTCAGGGCGTGATGCTGTTTGGCAGTTTTATGAGTGCATCGACACTGAGCTCGTTTATCCGTCCAGTATGTGACCAAGTAAAAACCGAGCTATCTGACGCGTACTTAAGACAGTCAATGCCACTGTCTGTGCTGCCGCCCGAGCCCCGTGTCTGTGCACTGAACTATCTCGAGCCCCCGTAAGACCCTCGGTGCCACTGTCTGCGCCGCTGTCCGAGCCCCCTGTCTGGGCGTCGCCGACAGGGTCACTCGAGCTTCGTGACGCACCTGGACTGGTCGGCCGACTCTGCCTTCCTGCGCACTAACTCGGGCGACTACGAGCTGCTCTACTGGACGGCGGCCACCGGCCGGCAGCTCACACAGCCCTCGCAGATGCGAGACACCGAGTGGGCCACCCACACCTGCACCCTCGCCTTCAACTCCATCGGTAGGTGACAGCACTCGCCTGCTGATGGCTCAAAGCGGCAGGTCAGTTAGCCGCGCAGTCGGACGCTCAGTGGCTGGTTGGCCCCTGGCTTCTGTCAAACTGTGATCATGCGAGGTGTTTGCACCAGTTTCGTGCAGTTTCGCGGTGTATGTAAAATACACGATGTATTTTTCAAGACAAAATACCGTTTTGTTGTACGTTATTCCGCAAGAAATAAAGTTGCAAAATATAGTCAGTTGCTCATTTCCGTAACGTTCCATTGCACCAAGTGTATTCTGGTAAGGCTGGTCGTTCAGACTCAGTTTTAAGCAGCATTTTTTACTCTTGATTATGGTACTGGATGTCGTTTTAGAAAAGCCTGAACATCCAACGGCAAAAGTCACAAGCGTTCTGCTTCTGGCGTGCTCGTCCCGGCTTGCAGTTCCATTTCATTCTATAGCATTGATTCCCCTCTTTCTTCAGGCATTTACCCGGAGGCGGCGGACGGCACAGACGTCAACACCTGCTGCAAGTCTCACAGGGGTCACCTTATGGCCTCCGGGGATGACTTCGGCAAGGTTAAGCTGTTCGGCTACCCCGCCAACAAGGCCAAGGTAGGTGGTGGCCTATGCCCCACACAGACCTAGGATGGCTCCAGAGACGACGTGGTGCTGTTGCTGCGTAACTACTAATGACGTCGAGAGGATATCCATCTCGGCAGGCATAAGCAGAAGCTCCATTCAGACCGCATGCTGCTGTTCTAGCATCGCATACGTTAGAACCGTGAAATTGTACAGCTGTCTGTGCTTTCTTCAAGCTCAGTCCACGCACGTGTACGCAGCGAAGCCCTTCACACCTGCATAGCGTCTGATGGCCACACTGCTTCCCTGCAGAGCCACCACCAGTCCTGCCGGGGTCACAGCAGTCACGTGACGCACGTCCAGTTCTTCAGCGAGGACGACCGGCTGCTCTCGGCCGGCGGCCGCGACATGGCCGTCCTCCAGTGGACGGTCGAGTGACCGCTAGTTTATGGGAGCGCCACCGCGGCGCCACAGAGACCCGCGGCGAGGGGACCGGACTTGGCCGTCATGAAGTTGTGAGTGCGCGTGTATGCGTCTGGCCACCCACAAATATACGAGAAGGCAGGCGATTAGGCCACGGCCGAGCCTGGTCCGTTCGAGATGCGCCCGTTGGCTTTTGAGCGTGCAGCCAAGGCGACGCCCGCTGGCTATCCCCCGCCGATGGCGCGTTTTGTTTGTGCTGTGGGTCCCGATCGGTGGCCTTATCGTACTAACCGGGCACCCGCCTGTCGGTTTATGGGTGGAGCTTCGTATCTCTTCAGAGGTCTTGTTTCCCATGTCCCTTTATCCCTCCGCAATGCGGGGCCCAGATTGTTCCGAAAATTGTCAATTCAAAACTTGCTTTGTGAATCTGGCGCTCGCAAGCTGTCCGTCCAACAAGTTTTATGAAGCTCCACCCTGTGTATGTATGATCCGTTTTATTTCATTTGTCCACACTGAACATAGGTAGGCTGGCTACTCCCGCGGTTCAGTGAAGTTTTCGCATATGGCCGATGAGCAAACCGCAGTCACCAGGTGTGCAGTAGGCGTACTTGAGGTCGGTCGCTGCAGACACGCAGGCTTTGAGAGCAGACGGGCGTGTCGCCTCACCAAAGCTTCGAAAACCAGCAGATGTGCGTGTTTGGAGTGACCTTGGGTCGGTGGTCTTTGTACGGACAAGGGTGGTGCGCGGTAGATAGGCGATTTTCCAGGAGCACCTGGCCGTTGTGAGAAGAATGAGCAGGTCGCGTGAGGTCGTGTTGCCCCTGCGTCCTTAGCAAGTGTTGCTTCCACCGTCACATGCGCCAACACGGTGACCTGACCGGACATGTGGGAGGTCACCAGGCGGCTCGAGTGGCCGTTCAGAAGCCTGTATTTATCTAACGTGAGGTGGTGTGTGTGTTAACGTTGTGACGTGAAGCCCGCAAATCGAACGCTTCCTGTCTTTTCGCATCGTTCAAAGCACATTTCCGCGAAGCGAGCTTCTCCGCACAAGCTTGCGTAATGCTCGGAACGTCATGTAATCTGGTTGCGCCATCCTTCAAGTGTATTACGTCACCGTATTACGCAACTGCGTTGAACCGCAATTGCAATTTGTAGCGTGTGTCGGTCCAGCCGCTTGTTTTTTTTTTGTAATAAATCTGTAGGAATTAAGCATTCGGATCATTCGCTCGGCACAGCGGTGGCCTGTGAGAAGCATCGCCCGGTGACACGCTCCGGTCTGCCGCCGGTCTGTCGCTGGTCTGTCACCAGTCTGTCACCGGTCTGTCGCCGGTCTGTCTCCGGTCTGCCACCGGTCTGTCACTGGTCTGTCGCCGGTCTGCCGCCGGTCTGTCGCCGGTCTGCCGCCGGTCTGTCGCTGGTCTGCCGCCGGTCTGTCGCCGCCGGCCTGCCGCCGGCCTGTCGCCGGTCTGTCGCCATACGCATGTCATTGCTCACCGCGCTTGGCAGTTCCGCTGAAGTCGGAGCAGCCGTGCCTCCATTAACCCGATACAAAGAGGCACCCGCATGGGCGAGCGTATGCATAAGCGGCATCAGGCAATGTTCACCTCACATGATGCTGAAGAAGCTGCCCGGCTGTTTATTTGCCCTTGGTTTTCTGGGCTACGAAAAAGTTGGTCGTCCAAATCGTCATTCTAACGACGTAGAGGACGACCGATACATGAAATGGGAACATGAAAATGACCGCATAAGTCAGAAACGAGCTAGGAACATAAATCTTCCCAAACCCTGGTAAGCCGGCGCTTTTATTTCGTTAACAGTGAGCACGATTAGGCACGAGCAGGAGATTGACGTGTCGCCATAGCACGACCTTCCCACCCACGCAAATTTTAAAAAAGAAATATCCCGCAATGGTCAAGCTCAGCTTGCCTAGACCACACGACTTCAAGCACGTCACGTTTGCTGTCATTGGGGCTTCGGAGCACAGGTAGAGTAAAAACGAGGCATGGGTCAAGATTGCCCCGACTCCGATGAAATCAAGTTAGCCAAAACCGGGACTAGGTCGCAACAGATGTTCGCGCGATTTCTTTAACGTCAGTTTATGCTCGTTATATGTTGATACACGTTAATATCCTATACGTTATACAAAAATATGTCACACACATTATGTTATCAGTTTCATGTTATATCTGCTCCTGGCGCGCATGAGTGCTCATTCGGCGCAGTTTCGCATGTAAAATGCATTTGTGCGGACGCGCATGCGCATCAGCAGGAGAACGTGTCTTAGATGGCTTCTAAATACCGCTTCCTATTGACAATCGGAAAGGTTAGAAACGCGAGAATTGTTCAGACCATCAAAAAGCCATGATTCCAGGCTTCCGATGAGAGATCGTCAGAGACAGAATCTGTCCCTTGTATTTCGTAGCTATGTGTTAAAATTCTTCGCACCTCCGACATTTGCATGTGCAGTGCAAGCATTCGCCAGATTCTTCCGCAGCTTCATCATAAAATGAATAATCAGAAGCATCGAAATTTGAACTGCACTATCTTCCATGCAGGCTTAAAAATAAATATGGGCATGAAAACCAAACATCTGAATTGCATTTAAACGCTGCTGTGGTTTCACAATCAAGACAAGGGAATAAAGGCAGCTGGATAAATGCAGCGAAGCAAAGGGAAAGGGACAGAGATCATTCAAACACTAGTCTCATTATTTTTCACTTATTCAAACACGAGGTCCTTTAGTAAAAATTGGAAGAATGGGCCCCACTGCTCCCTGGTATATGACTAGCAGGCGGTAGAGTAAGCAGAGGGAGACACAGGGGGCACGTGTCTCACTCCCCTTTAGGGCCCTAGGGGCCCTTCAGTCCCTCGGAACCTACGATTAAGGACTTGATTTGAGGGTCCAAATGGCCTGAAAGGTCTGCCGGAGGTCGTATTCAGGGGCCCGACCCACAGTGTCGTGCACTCCGATGCCAGCCAGAGGGCCCTGCGCGCTGGTCAGGAGCCCCTGAGTCGATAAGGACCTGTATATTGGTCAGACACCACCAGTAACCCGCAGTCGGCTCCGGAACGGCATGGATCTGAGAGTCCATTTCCCAAGCGGGGACGAAGGCGGAGCCAGCGATTTTAATTGGCCCGGTTGCCCACAGGGCCTAATGGGGGCCCTGTGCTGGCAAGGGGCAGTAAGTCGGGCAGAGGCAGTGTTTGAGATGGCCCAAGGAGTCTGGAGGGCCCACCGGGTCCGACAATCAATGGCTCGATTGGTGGATCTAAGGATGCGAAGGGCTGTTTGGAGCTTTTTTCAGGGGCCCCCACCGAAGGTGACGGACACCAAATGACAGTCAGAGGGCCATTTGCACCGATCAGGGACACCCTGAGTCGATATGGGTCTATATCTCGGCCAGGCACCCCCCGTACCACACAGTCCGCCAGTATCGGCATGGGTCTGAGCACACACTTCCCAATCAACTACAAAGCCAGGGCCAGTGATTTACAATGGCCGGGACCCGATGTTTGTCAAGGGCCCACAGCGTCTAATAGAGAGTCATGTGCTTGCAAGCGGCCCTAAACCGATCGAGGGCAGTGTTCGATAAAGCCCGAAGAGGGGCCCGGGCGGCCCAACGGAGCTGACGGTCAAAGGCCCGGTTAGAGAGTCTAAGGGCCCGAAGGAACGGCTGTAGGACACATAAAGCATCGCGGCCGGTAGGGTCGCAACGTAAAACATTAGTCAAAGGTTCTCTTGCACCGTTCGAGAACCCCTGAAACAATGGGGGTGTGTAAGTCGTCCAGAGACCACGAGCACCAAACAGCTGGCCTCCTGTCAGTCCGAACCCCTGGAGGCCCATTTTCCAAGAAGGGGCAAGACTAAGGGCTACAATTTGCATTGATCTGGGTCCCTGAAACATTGGTTGGGGCCCTGTGTCGGTCAAGGGTCCATAGTGCGTAACAGCGGGTCATGTCTTGGCTAGAGGCCTCTAGTCGGTCCCGGGCTTTGCATAAGGAGGTCCCAAGAGGGGCTGGAGGGCTCCGCGGGACCAAAGATCAAGGACCCGACTGGACTCGGGCCCGGCCCCCAAACCGTTGTGCCGTGATATGAAAGGTCAGCCAGAGGGCTTCTACAAGGGTTCTCTGATTAGGGTTTTCTATCTCTATGATATAGGGCTTCGACACGTAGTCAAACAGTCGACTCCATGACTCCACTCCATGAACCCTTGAGACTCATATGCTAACCAGGAACGAGGCCGGGCCCCCGATTTGCAATGTTCGGAGTTCCTGACATAATGAGGGGCTCCTGTATCGGTCAGAGGCCACATTGCTTGACAGGGGTCATGGGGCGGTAGGTGGCCCGAGTCGGTTAGGAGTGCTGTTTTAAGGGGCCCGAAGAGAGGCCAAAGGGTCTCTTGAAACCAAAGATGAAGGGCCCGATTGGATGGCTGAACGTTCCAAAGGGCTGCCTGTAAGTCACATTTAGGATCCCCACCCCTAGGGCGGCGATCTGGAATGTCAGTGTCAGAATTTCAGAATGTCGGAGGGCCTGATTTACCGATTCGAGACCCCTGAGACAGAGCATTCCTTTGATGAGGCCGGAGATCACCGACACCGAACAGTCGGCGCCGTGTTGGTCTGAGCTCGGAGGGGCCATTTCCCAAGCAGGGAGGCTTCCGAACCCGCGATTTACATTGGTCGGGTCCTCAACAACCCGCAGGGGCCCACAGTGTCTAGCAGGGTATTCTGTGTCAACAATGAACTCGAGTCGATCAGGAGAAGATTTGTTCAACAGGGACGGGGACGGGACCCCGAATGACAGAGGCCTCTCGCGTTGGTCGGTGCCCTCTTGCAATGAAAGGAAACATGGGAGCTTATGATGATTTTTCACACCGAGGCAATGGAAGGGATCTGTGCCAATCAAGGCCGCCAGCACCGGACCGTGTACTCTCCAAACCAATTTGAGCATGGGCTCGTTAAACCGAACTTGAGTCATGTGCCAAATATCTTACCGCCTGTGGCGATCAGGGATGTTGTTGCGTCAGCGAGGATCTCTGCGTCGATCCGGGGTCAGCTGCGGTCTGCGCGGATCAGAAGGTTGACATATCACTGCAGTCCCCTCTCTCATTAAAAGGGGGAGATTAAAGTGGCACGATGTTTCCCTCTAAGAGCCTCCGGCTCAGCCACGGCACCCCGCCCTGTGTCGCCAGAATGATGGCCGGAAGGCACCCCACGATAGTACAGAATGGCCCTTCAGCCCTTGACCGGTAAAAAATTGCCCGCTGGTATTCTACTCAAGGGATCCCTTTCCCGGAAATAAATAAGAGGTCTCATTAGTGATGAATAAAGAGGGTCCCAATGAGTTCAAAAACGAATGAGGTCATGCCTGAGAACGCTTATTCTTTTGCAAAATCTACCAGTGACACAAATTATCAAAAGGTTTGAGCCTGCGCGTCCGCATTCTCGGCTGACAGGACAGCGATGGCTTGGGTTGCAGTTTCCGGAAAACCGAACGGCGTTGGCCACTGTAAGTAACACCAGGAGACGGGTGCCGTGCCGTCCTTCATAACTCTGTACAGTCCAGATAGAGGGTCTGACAAAGCTTGTGAGTTCGCTTGGTTTAAAAGGACTTCAATGGACCATTGTAAAATGAAGAGCGACGGTGTTTTATTTCATTCCGTCGTTTAACGCATGATTCCTCCAGGCCATTCACTACAAACTTCACTCAAAATCTACCTCGCGGTAGGTTTTGGCTTCTATTTCAACTACAGAAGGAAAAAATGAAAATTGCAATGAAAAGCAGGCTTTCATTAATATATGAGCCATATCTGGAGGTTTTTGGGGTCCCTTAACCATAAGGAGGCCCTTGTTACTCCTGCGCCCCTCTCATGCCACGGCTCTGGCTGCGCCTGCCGGGAACACTTATGTGCTCTCTGTTGTTTTACCCACTGGGCCACTTGCCAGGAAAAAGGCAAGATGTCTTATTTGTCTTCAAAAGAGTGATTGAAAAGGAGGTCAAAAATGAAGGAGGTCACCCCATCTTGGGCATGGTAACGTCCATCCTTTCGCAAAATCGACTCGTGAAACAAATTATGTACAAAGTTTTGAGCCTCGGGCTCGCAGTCTTTGGAGCACGTGCAGCTATCGCCGAGGTTGCAGTTTCTGTTAAGCCAAACGGGGCTGGCCACCGCAGATAACACCAGACGGCGGGCGTTTGGCGAGCGAGAACGAGCGTCGTGAATTAGGGATTCCTTAAGTCTTTCAAAATAAATTCGTGTCCTTTAAAGATTAGACAGGGGCGTATAGTAAATCTTTATCATTTTGAGGGTGTTTTCTGGACATATCGACAGTAAGTGGAACCCCAAAAACACATATTCCACTTTTTCCCACTTCCAGATTTCGGCGTCAGTTCGCGTTGCTCTAAATGCTTATTGCTTCCTTTATTAATGTAGAAATCGCATGGGGGAAATATATGTCGGATTTTTTTCTATGACGTTTCCCAAGAACAGGTAACCAGGAGTGCCCCTCCCTCAATCCCAGCGACGCAGTAAACCGTACGTTAACGCCAGAAAACTTAAAATCAAGTCGCGGCACTCCCAGCTAGGAAAATGAAACAAACGTAAAGAAGCAGGCGAAGAGGTGGTGCAGACCCGAAGGAATTGTGTTATGTAATAGGTAGGGAAAAATCATAGATAAGAAGGCTTAAAGTAGTCATTAGCCAAAGTCAGCTAATGACAGCCCGCTATAACCGCCCAATAAGCCACAACCACTCAATTCACCGCGTTAGTAAGGGCTATACGGTCACAAAAGTCGGAGGGGGCAATTACCTCGTCATTTTCGTGCTGGGTTTTGAGCTGGATGTCCAGGGAGTCCACCCAGCTAAGCAGAGCTTGTTGCTGGGAGAACTCCCGGAGCCAGCGCCGTGAATTTGGGTATATGGGCATGACTTTAACTATATCAGAAATTGATTATGGAACATGAAAGAGGTTAAATATGAAGTGTGTTGGATATGTACAGCACAAAGGATTGCAATGTCTTCAAATATGTTGATTACTTTAATATGTATTTACGAAATGCTTGCGGATGATGTTCTTAACGATGGTTTTTGTTACAGGGATATCAGTTATTCTTGGAAAATATGAAACCATAATGTCGTTCCACAGCTTAGGCAAGATGCTGTAATAGTCTATAATTACGATTAGAGAAAGGTTGGTCCAAATGTTTTGCTCGCCTCATATCCATGTCATTTGATTCACAGAGCTTGTAAATGAAATCGAATGATGCAGGGAGCTGTGAAGTTAAAAAGTTGTGCATCACAATTAACGTTTGGGATTTAGCAATATCCGATAGTTTCAAAATTTTGTATCGTTTAAAGATTGTCTCTGAGCTTTGTGGAGGATACACATTTTCTATAAGACGCACAGCCCTTTTTTGCAAAATTACTAACCGATCTAGTTGAGAAGCATAATTTATATCCTCAAGATCAAGCAGCAGTAATTTAAATAATGAATAATCAGAGTGTTATAGAGCTGGATTGCCCTTACAAAACTATGAATTTATGCCTTACGGCATTGAGTGGTACTTGTTGCAGAATACGTCATCATTTTATGTCTGTCCGTTGACCACCGCCTAGTACTAGCATCAGGACCGACACCTGCGCGGCCTTTGGAAACTGCAACGGTGTTGGATGTCGGTTTTTTTTTATAAGACTCATTATCGCACATGTTTAACTATGCTTAACTATGCTATCTAGTTTCGCCTGACTTGTAGAATCTGACTGAAAGCTGGACATTCCCAGACAAAGATGGGCTGGACGATTCAACTTTGAGGTCCCATTTCTGTTTACAATCAACGTCACGGGACCCTCAAGATCGCTGCAAAATTCAGGGAGAAAAAAAATCGAGGCAAAGCCTCCTAGTTCTATCGGCTTTGAAATAGTCCACTTCCACTAAGCCATTTAAAAAAGTTTTGGCTGATGATGGGATGGTTTGGACTTTGGGGCACGCCGACTACAATGGCCATATGGCCCCATAACCTACTTTTTATCTAATAGATGCGTGAAAAAGCGAGGAGATGAGGTTACGTCCGATATATGGCAAGACATCGTATGTCTTCAATATAACTAAAAATGTGGCCGTCATTTACTAAACTCAAAGCTGTCTCCAAACATACCATAGACGGTTTGGCGCACGGACCCTGAACCAAAATGGCGCATGCTCTCCAAAACGAATTGTGCCCAATCTATCAAGACATGTCGCACGGCCTAACGATCCCCGCAGCGAGGACATCGCGGTTGGTCTTCTCCACATAACAGGTAGGTATCGGTGAGTTGTGTATGCGTGTCCTATCCTCAGGTGGCATAGCGTCACTTCATACCGCCTCCCCTTACGACAGCTGGACGCCCGTGGTCCCAACCGGGGCTTTATCTCTCTCAGTTTATTGGCAGCATGCGCGTCCCAATTCGCTTGCCACTGCTTCAACATGAGTGCCGATACTATTACACATGGGTCGTTAGCGGGGACTGTCATAGTGGGGATGCGAGTTGCGTGTGTGGTACGCCTTGCCTTGATATGCCAACGCCCTGATATGCCAACGTGGCTGGTATCCAGCAGAATGTCACCTGCTTCCCGGATCGGGACAGTGTAGTATGACGAGTTAAAATGTTCTGAACCATGGGATGTGATGAATCCAAATCCTGCAGTGCCATAAGGCTACTCAGAGAGCCCGATAAAACTAAGTGTTCATCGTCACTGTCAACTTCTATGCATTGAAATGCTTTTGCTAACTTTTGTTGGGATGCATTATTCCATGCAGTCATTTTACGCCCGCTTCTTCCAATCTATTGACTTGGAACCAAAATTGCATGCAAACAGAATGCAAACAGAATTGCATGCAGAAAAGTGCAAATATAATTGCATATTTCTCATCAAGACAAGCATATTCTATTTCCTTCTCCACGAAAGATGCTTTCTACACCCAGCCAGGGGCTGGAGGGCTTTGTTTGGACTGCAGTACATCGCAGCGCGGACTATATGCCGGCCGTTCTTCTGGCGACACGGGGGCTGGGTCTCCTTGTTGATCCAGAGACCCTTAGAGAAATGCACCACACATTGGTCCCCTCCCTGACGCGGGAAGCCCTTTGAAACGGGCAGGTGGTTCCAGATCGATACAGAAGCCCGCATTGGCGCAACAAGGTTTTTTAGCGCCGCAGGTGGTTCACTGTTTGGCACAGAGGCTCGAGTTTGGTTGAACAAGCCCTCAGCGTAGAGAGTGCGTGTCGTAGAGAGCACCCCTTCGGCACTGGGGATCCTGACTTAGAGTACCCCTTCGGTACTGGGGTCCTGACTGATACCGAGCCTTTCCATTGTCTCGTTGTTAACTCTCATCATAAGTTTCGGTATCTCCTTTCATCGTCAGAGAGCCCTGACCTACGCAATAGGCCCTTTAGCGAATAAAGGGTGGCACGTGCCTCCTATGGCTCCTTCTTCCTGTGTCACTGCCCCCTATGGTTTTCTTTACGGTTTTGCCCCTGCTGACAACATCCTGATTATCCCATTGGTCGAACCCATGCATGAGTTCGAAGGAGTCTTTTTGTCTTTTTTTGTCTTTTTCGGACCATGGCCTTTTTTGGACCATGGCCATAGTCCGATAAAGATCTCCAGCTATAACGCAACGTTAAACCTTGCCCTGATTAACCGTTTTTCCTAACTTGGACTAATAAAGGGGGAGGGGCCGATGTCCCTCCTGACCTTTCAAACTTAGAAAGATAGAGCCCTGTGGAAGAAACGGTGGGTTGGTCTCAACTCGATATATTGATTAGTAATAAGACTGACTTTGACAGGTTAGCAATGAAACCCATGACGCCAGGTCAAGATTCAATCCTGAAAACATAGATATTTTATCTTTACATGCCGATGTGTTCTAACCGTGCCACGTAGTGACATCAAACTAAAACAAGCCCACCCCTTCTTTAATTCTGAGCATGTTAGCATATGGTCGCCTGTGTTTAGACCATAAATGTATAAGTTAGGGCCCCGTGAAATATAACAGCCTCGGCCCGCCGCGCGCGGTCCGCGGAATTGTCGGTTGGCGCCCGCCGCCCGCGCCGGCCGTAGATCGCCGGGCGCTGCTCCTAAAAATATGGTTGCCACTCAGAGTCCAGAAATTCCAAACTCAGCAGCCAGATACGTTACTGGTGCCGAAACGCGGACAATGAATGCCCCAGAGCACGGTACCGAAAATTTGGTTGCGATTGCACAGCATACCGAAGAGAAATGCTCAGAAAACCGTGGGGGTAGGTCGTATCGCCCCTTCCCCCACTATCAGGGTGAGGGTTAAAACGCTAAAAACTTTCAGTGCAGAAACCATTTCAGAATGGGTGTATAGCCTGCGCGGACTGACGTTTCCGGTGAAGTCTTGTGTGAGCTCCCACTGGTTCAAACAATCACCAGCTGGCCGTCCCTGGGCAGGCGCAGCGATCCGACACATGCTCGCCTCCCGAACACCATTGGTGAGGTGCAGAGCACCAACTCCAGCAAGAACACTAAATGCACCTATGGGCAGTGTCAGCACCCGCACCAGCGGGGCCCTCTTGTCACCTACGAACAGCGAGCGACCGTGTCAGCACTCGCACCAGCGGGATCACCGTCACTCTTGTCATCGTCGACAGACAGGGTAAGTGCAGGTGCCGGCCGCAGCTGCGAACAGGCTTGCGGATTCCGGTCCGCGCGGCGCGGGGACGGGGTGCTCTCGGTGCGGGGACGGGTACTTTCGGTGCGGGACGGGTACTCTCGGTGCGGGGGCGGGTGCTCTCGGTGCAGGGACGGGTCCTCTCGGTGCGGGGGTGGGGTGCGCTCGGCGGGGGGGGGGGGGCAGGGTGCTCTCGACGCGAAGACGGAGCGATATCGGTGCGGGGACGGGTGCTCTCGGCGCGGGGACGGGTGCTCTCGGCGCGGGGACAGGTACTCTAGTTGCGGGGAGGGGGTGCTCTCGGCGCGGGGGCGGGGCGCTCTCGGCCGCGGCCGCCCCTGCACGGTCTTGTGTGCTTGCGCAGATGGATTTTTGACCGTTGCCAAATGCTTCTTGGCACGCGCCTCAGCTCGGCTTGGTTTGGTCCGGCGTTGCACGCCGATGCACAGATAGTGATGACCGCATCCTAAATCAGGGAGGCAGCCGACCACCATAAAACTGACCGCTCTTGTCTCTGGAACAGCAGAAACCCGACGGACCGGCGACGCGCAAAAAACGCCGCGGCCGGCTCCCAGAACTCTGGCGTCAAATGCTTCGTGGAGTGACGTGCAAGTTTAGTGCTATGCTGAAATGATTTGTTCTTCAGACTGGGAGCTGGGTGAAAAAGGCGATTCTTCTGTTCCACAGTCAAACGTACAAATAAGATGGAAGGAATGCATGCGGCAATACGGACGTAGACCACTCGCTGTTGCTAGGCACACGTTGTAATTCATCATTCGCTGCAGCTATTAAAGACGATGGTGGGAATGACCTCGCAGCTTGCACGACTTACGAATCAAGGAAGCTTGCAAATTGATATGTTTGGCAGCTGCTGGCCACCGCAGCGTTCGAGTGTCATTTCTTTTATTGAAACGGGGCACACGGATCGGTGTTGGATATTAGCTGGTTATGACATAAACGTGACTTTGTGGAGGCAGATTTCCTGCAGCATCCTACGATTATTGGAGACAACTGCTGCTTTGCTTGACCAGCTCTGCGGTGCACCTGCTCCAACTGGAAAAAAAGTCTGCAATGAGCAGCTCGCATGAGGTTCAGAGATATTGTCGCACTTCGTTACTTTCGATGAGAGAATATTTACATTACACATCAGAACAATTGCAATTGCCCAGGGCAACGGCCGGCACTCTAAATCCAAATCTTTTGAATGTCATATAACAGGTCAGCGGTCCAAGCCATGGATCGCGGCTATGAAATTCACACGATTACTTAATGGGGGCATACTTTGAGGGTGAGCTTTTAAAGACGTGCTTTATAAGTTTTTGACGGTTTTGTGCACCAAGCACTCAATGTAACAAGCTCTTTTCAGGTGGACTTTGGTTGCGGGCGTCTCGGCTCTCCGGTCAGATGACATGAGTTGCTGTGGTGTGACGTCCAAGTGGCCCCTGCAATCGCCTGCATGTATCAAACCGTGAGGTGGGTTGAAGGTCACCAAGGACTCAGATGCTGGGTAGGGAACGGAAGACTTACCCGTGACGCTGCAGGCAGTTTCCATGTAGACCATCTTCCCCGTCACAGTGTTGCACGAGGTATCGAGGAGGTGTCCTGGTGCACGAGGTATCCTGGTAGTCTCGTGGTTCATCATATATTTATTGGCATTATAACATTATGACATGATGTTGCAATGACATTCATAAATGACACTTAATGGTTCATATCACACGTATCCGTAGTCTGAATGTCCTATCACGTAGCATATATTGGCGCTAAGAATCCTGTCCAACAGACTATCAAGAGTCCTGTGAAACGGCCAAGATATCTAGTCAAACGGGCAGCTCATAAAGTGTGACTACCTCGTCATAGCAACCTTTCTTAAATATTCATCTGCGCAGAGTTCCATCAAAGTCAGAGGTGACCGAACTGATATGTCAGAACGGAATTTGAACAGAATACGTCAACGCTCTTGTTGCACATAATCACCATGCGTTGACAGATAAAAGTGGCCATGGTAAGCGTACGGTTGTAAACACTCTAGCCCCCCTTAACTAACATTTCGGGAGTATCAGGGCGCCCAATTATGACCACCATCATGGTGACGAAAGATGAACCACGCGCCAGCTTCAGCCTCACCGCATCCCCCGCCACGGATGCTGGGTGTTGAGCGGTGCTGCCTCCCCACGACATTTTGGCTGTTCTGGTTCGCTGGCACCTTCTGGTGCTGTGAGCGCGCTATCTTAATTATTGGTGGTGCACCCAGCCCGTGTGCCACAATTTGGTCTAACACACCGGTCTGGGGCATCCAAGCATGTGTTTTGCATAGCACTTCTAGCGCTGATGGACTGAGCGTCTTTAACCTTACTGAGAAAAATAACATTTTTTACAGCCAAGTGAATCAAAAATGCTTGGTGCCAGGCTGCACAATTACACACATTCGTATAATGTCCAGCTGAATCATATGGTGTTGGTGGCTTAGTAATTTGATGCATGAATGGCTCTGAAACGGCCCTGACTTAGGCTCCTTGCAGTGGTTTGGCATGCCCAGTATTTTAAAATGCGTCGAAACTGAGATTGTTGTGCTCCGAACTCAATGTAAAACAGCGAATTCACTTGAATATGTTATCAGTAGATAAGCCACATAGACTGCCTTAGTGTCATTAACGTTAAAGTCACGCATTGCAAGGCGCCTTTTATAAATAACAGAGACGTGGTAATGCGAGTGGAGCCAAACAGGATATTGCTTGGATTCTAGAAATTGTTTTATTTACGTACGAGGTAAGGACTCGGGACATCTTCCACCCGGTGGATAGTGCCTATTTGACCCATGCTAAGTGCACCGTATATGACAAAATTTACTGACAAAAGTCATTACTTCACCTACCATGTACCCGTTTAAAATCTCCATACCAACTTTGAACTTTGCTTTCACACGTTCGTCCTGGCCCACCTTACCTGGGGTGCAAATGATGTGTTGGCTTATACAACTGATAACAGTGTTGTAGTGCTCCCTGAGACACCGGTGATTTTGGCCTTCACAAATGTAGATATCACGTGCGTATAAATAGTAGCGAACTGCCGTGTTACCTGCGATGTTAATAGTTTGTTTTGAAATGCCACGAAGGCTTTGATCCTTTCAAGGTGATGGTAGCTCATACATTGATACTAAGGGCTTATCAAGCCATGCATGGCATATATTTTCTGACTGGAATTGCATTCTTGCAAACGAGCAGCATCCTTCACCAAACAAGAAAGGAACAGATTACTACAGGATGTCGCGACGATTAACATTTGTTGATCTGGGAGCCTAAGTCTTGTGTTTGTTAGGTAGATGCCTTGTTTGACATGGGTTGGATGGACTAACTGGTTATGACCGGGTGTAACCGAACTAACATAATCTCACAAATACGGGAAGAATTTGTCTCCCTGCCACCCAAGAGGGCAACCGCTTAATTGGCTCGCAAGTCATGTACGTTATTAGCTCACATTTCTTCCAGTTCCTCGAACTTATTTACTCTTTATATATAAAGTAACAATAAATAACCGTGCTTGGGCTTATTATATGCAACGCGTCCTTGGCGTTCTCTAGATGGTGGCGTAACGAGAACTGTTCACCTGCCATTGCTCAGAACTAATAGCACTGAATTGTTGCAAACAATTGTCTTGAAGCGGTAATAGCCTCGACAAACAAGCTGCAAGCTGCACTTTCTCGTGTCGTTAGCTTCCAGCACACTTAGCGAACAGCCAAAGTTACCCGGTTATGTTCACATCTTGATGCCATTTTTGCGATCACATTAAACATTGTCACAATATAAGTTAATCTAGGGACATTCAACATCGTGACAGCTTACTAAAAGCTCCAGGGAGTAAGTCCACGGTTTGGAAGCAATATAACGCGCCTGATGCAAGAAAAGAGCGACTATTCGATGTAGACCTTAATAAAGTTCACTGGGCGCGTGTTGTGACATCATGAATTGGCATTCCGTCCTGGTCATTTTGCACAGCATAGTTGATTTAGGAAGGTACCAAAATAAGGTATCACTGTGATTTCAATGTCACTGTGAATCAGAAGGTGGAGCTTGGCGTCTTTGCGAGAGAGACTGGCAGAGCTCCAACCAAATGCTCTTGGTTTGAATAATAATTTGCTTGATGTCAAAGCTAGAGATAAACTTAGCTTATGGAATATATTTTGGTGTAACTAAACCATCTGCGTTCTTCACTATGATGGTGGTATTTGTCTGGCTAGTACTGCTATATTGTTAATAAAGATATGGCAATGTAGTGTGCAGTAGGTTAGGCATGGCATTATAACATTCAGTATGATGGAAAACTGGGCCAAATATAAAACACCAGGCCTGTGACTTTAAGTGGGATTTTTAGCACAATTCCCTGCGGGCTGGGGTTGACTGTCAGATTAGGTTGCGGGGTGGTGAGGGTTTTCCTGATTTTAGAAAGTTATATCACTCGCTCAGACAGGTGTAAGACGCATTTTGTCTTTGCTGGGCATCACAAGTGTTAATCTCAGGCTCCATCCCTCCTGAATCGTTGAACATTCCTCTCCACCACTTTCTAAATGACATTCATGCGCTCAGGGTACCAATTTGTGTTGGATTCGTCCTTCATTTGGGTTATGTGCGGTGTCTCCAACAACTTGCACGCCTCGCTTGGCTTACCACGCGTCCCAGTCTTTCACACCGGTCGTCAGGGAGACGACGAAACATTCCGCCGGTGATTAGGCTCGAACCCACGACTCAGCGCACACGTCGAAGGTGAAGGCCCGGTCAGCTGCGCTACGGCGTGTCTTTTGTCCCTCATCCACAGAATTCCGGGCCTGGAAGATCTGGGCTCCAGATCCCTAATGAATGAGAGGTGTGTAGGGAGAATTGATAGAGCTGAAACCAAAATAAATTTTGGGCGTTGAAATACGATCATCAGGTCTGGTGAGGAGAATGGGGGCGACTCCGCGCGGGGAGCCTGGTGAAGCACCACACCCTGCATCTTACCCAGAAGGTCTACCATCAGGCGGGGGAGGGCCGCTGGCTGCAGCTTGTAGAGACCCGAGATCGGGTCACCCGACGGGCCAGCCCTCTGTGTGTGCCGCGGTGTGTGTCCCGCACCGACATGGGTAGGAGGCGTTTCGGCTGCCTGGATTTGACACCGTGCCGCTCGCTGCCGTCAGAGTGCCGCGACTTCCTGCGTCTACGGTTGGTTGCCGCCTGAAGCGATACCATTCGGATGTGACGTGTGGTCTGGACTGACGTGTGCCCTCCCCACTATGCTAGATTTGATGTGATTATGACGTGTAAGCCATGGAGTGTCTGCGGGCGGGTACAGTCTATAATACGAACATATCTCCCCTGTTTTATGCTCAGATGAGATACTTTAATAGCCGCGAGACAATTTTGGATGGCGTTGCCAATGTACATATCTGGGTCTGTGTGAAACAAATGTGTGTTGATACGCATATGGAGAAAAATTTAGGTATGATGGTGAAATGGGGCGAGTGTTCATCTGCACTGCGGGAGGTCCGAAAGACATTTCGCTTATGACAGTAAGCAGAACTGATTAGGGATTTCAGTGGGCGCAAAATGGCCCCGATGTCGACGCGCCCTTAAACACCAAATCACCACCGGTTAGGGATTTCAAGGTTTGTCCAGGGTCTCATTAGGCCAGATAGGTATCATATGGTCTCATTAGGCCAAAAGTATGACGCCGACTTGAAGACACAGTTGGTTATCTGATATATACTATTTCCATTCCTGATGGGCACGATTAAGGTGCTGAACGTGGCAGACGGGGAATATTGCTCAGAAATATGTATTCTATGCAGGTAGTTGTGAAAGGCTTTGCATATTAAGTTCAACCAAGCATGCGTAAGCGGATCACACATATTTTGATCATTAGTTGCAGCTAAAAACATGTAATTTTTCATCAGCTGCCTACCCTGGTTTTTTGCGCTGCTGCCTCTGACCATTCTGTGTCAATCGCAATGTCGTCTTGCTCGCAGTGGGAGGCATAAATGTCATTAAGTGTGCACACCAGATTAAGCTTCGCTAAGCCTGATGGTAATGGTAGATAATGTACTGTTTTATTAGCCACTTGCCGCAAGTCCAGTCCGGTGCAGTCCAGTTCCGTCCAGCCCATTGCGGTCGGAGCGGCCCAGAAAGCGTGACGGCCGAGCGGGTCGGCCCGGCCCGGCCGTCACGCTTTCTGGAAGCTGACATCTTTGCAAGCCATCAATGCAGGCTCATGCAGCGTTCAGCAACATGATGCTTAATTCGTCAGGAGTTATGTTGTGAAGTAGTTGGACATTTGCATGCAATCGATTTGATCAAGCGAGTTGATCCTGCGATATTGCAATACCACTACCATCTTACCTGCCCGGCTGATTACCATGGGAAGGGCAGCAGTTTCAGATCGCAAACAGCTGTGGAACGCCAGTCGAAAACAAGTCCTGACCTCGATGAACGAATGAAGTGACAGCACCACCAGATTCGAAGGTGAGAATGCACAATCGCATAGACCAAAGGGTGAGTCGATATGTGCAGACGGCCACGAGCTCTTTTGCGCCACCCAATGGCCCACCCGTCTGGGACATTTTCAAAGGGACTGCTCCACGTTTGAAGATATTAACGCAAGGATCAGGTATGACGGTAATATTAACTATTACTATTGGCATGTTTTCAAGTGCAAAATATTGGTATAAAATGCGCTGTTTCAGTATTTAGTAAATATGTTCCAAAATACGTCATCATTTAATGACGTCATGGAATGTTTTTTATGCCGTCGAGTCGCTGCCAGACTGGCCGTGCCAAAGCCTGTGCTAGAGTTGCCACTATAGCGGAAAGTGTGACTCACTTGAAGTACTTCTACACACCGCAAAACGATATTGGTGGTGTAAGTGAGGAAATGACGTTTCGAAGGTTATGTGAGTGTGCTTTGGCTTTTGCTCGTTGTGCTTTTGTATGTTTTGCCGCGATAGCTTGTCTTTTAATAACATTTGCATTTTCGTTAGGGTGCTACTCAATTTTTAAAGTTATTTAACTATATTGTCATATTTATATATATATAGATATATATATATAGATATATATATATATATATATATATATATATATATATAGCTTAAACTGCATCAATATATACTATTTTATAGCTATATTGATATATCTTATTTCTAAAGTTATCAAGCTACATTAATCTTAAGCTTTTCGTCATAACTAGTAATTGCCCAATTGTAATATATCCCAACTTGCGGTTCGTGACCGAAATATGTAATCGGCAGCTCAATTTGGCTTTTGGGCACTTGCCTTTTGGCGTCGAGACACTTTGTGCTGAATGACAGCAAACAAAAACATCCTAAGGACCAAATATTTATTGAGTATGAGTACAAAACAGCCAATGAGATGGTGGCATTCGCGCGGCGTATCTTTGACCTCATACAGGTCTGGGTGATTTCCAAATGGGCGGCACAAAAAAGCCATACAAGTCTGCGTACGTCAAACTCAGAAACAAAAGGGTTTGAAATCTGAAATAGGGTATGGCTGTGAACTGCAGGCAGTGATCTTAAAAATGGCCGCCTCAGATCGAAACCGCATGCAAATGTGGAACAGTCCCTTTAAGGATTGACCTCAGATCTCAGCAGCCAGAACTTATGGTGTGAGACCAACAGCACGGTATTGGTGGATGTGCCGGCCTCAAGTAGTCAACAAACTTCAAAGCTCTTTGGTCCCTGGACTCGCCATAAATCGGCCTGGAATCCGGTTGCGTTTTTATAAGACATCAGTGCGTTTTTATTTGACATGACGTGCTCAAACTCGACAAAGCCATAACTCAACTATCACCGCATAACTATACGCCTAAATTACGCTTAAAGTAAACAAGGGAGAAACATGGAAAGTTTTGCCGAAAAGGCAACAAATGCTTGTTGAATGTGGTGAAAATGTGAAATCAAAATGGTTGGATCATCTAGGTACCACAATAGCAAAAATTTCACGGGTGAGATAAACATATAACCATGTTTCTACCACCATGCCAATTGTCACAAATGACCGTCAAAGTGCGCTGTATACCGATATAACTTATTGGAGCATAATGCTTCCCGACCTTTTTCTTTTCACCAATAATACCGCCACTAATATATATTTGTAACAGCCACATTATATATCAAATACTACATCAGTGGACCACGTGCTGTTGAAGCTTATGAGAGACAAGCTTTATAACGTTTTGCTAAAAGCTGTTGGCATCGGCTGCCGACCGTATAAGCCATTACTAGCTCAGATGTTGGCATTAGCACCGCAGTAGCCTTCACATCCGTGAGTGTTATGCTCGTGGCACACCGCACAGCACGTCTTATGTGTATCTTATCACAACTTACAATGTTTATGTTCTGTCACAGAATGACACTATTCTGGGGAGCGCAAACCAGTAAGACGCTTTGTACGGTGGTGGGCGAGCGAGAAGGTAACAGATGTGCAGTTCGTCCGTTATGTTTTGGATTATGCCAAAAGTATGCTAATCTATGGAGCCAGAAGCTTTCGGCATCCGATACAGATTGCTCTGATCAGCGCAATGGAAAATCCGTCTGGATAATGTAACATGCAGAGTGCCACTGGTGTAGCATTCGTGCGTCAATTCCCAGATAACGCTGCTAAAAAAATGGGAGACCATGGGCTGTCTAAGGGCTGGTAATTGTGTTCGGCGAAATTTATGAAGGTACAATTATCCATGGTTTTGGCAAGTGTGATCAAAGTATGGCAGAAACTGAAGCAAAATCAGGAATCCTAGAAGGACATTGACAAAACAGCTAGAGCCACAGGTCTGTTTAATTTTCAATGACCCAATCTCGCTCGGTTCAGGTCACAACCTCATGCATTGAAGCTCGCTTTTGAAAAAGGTGGCATAAGCCTTGTTCGGTAACTTGTTGACGCACCCATGGGATGGGATGGACAGTAATAAGATCCGCTACTAGCTTATAGCCTACACCATGCAGTTGGTTTTGCATTCTCATCTGCTCTGGCTGCTCAGATCGAACAGCGTTCCTAAAGAAATGTCCCGACATGGCCTAATCCAAGGTTTGCGCACGAGAGCGCGTGGCCATACGCACAGCATTGGCGCATTGCAAGCATCGATTCACCTAGGCCAGCATGATTGCTTTCTCCTCCGTGATGGTCGCACTCTGTCGCGGCTTTAACTATGCTCCTAATCTTTGCAAAACTTTTGCAATGTTGCAGGAAACGCCTGTCTGCCTAAACAGCTGCCGTGCAACGACTTAGCAATTTACGCAGAACATTTTTCAGGGGACTTTGCGCCTGCTGCTGGAAATTGCGTGAGCATGCGGTTGGTGGTTGCAAAAATACTAGCTTTTAGAAAGCATGACGTCTGGACTGGGCTAGCTCGAGCCGAGACGCTTAACTTGCCTTTTTTCATAGTTCAGGTGGAACTCCTCTGCTGGTGCCCTCGCCCGTAATCAGTTGCATGTATTGATGGCAGGTACGGTTCCTGCAACACATTTGTTCGGCATCAGGCGGCCCTTTTAAACGCAGAAAGCAGTGTCGAGTGCAAATGGGAGGAACGAAGCAGCAAATGATGTAAAATTTAGTGCCCTGCAACAGCGGAAATGGCCTCGACGTCAAACTGGCCTTGCAGATAATCATCCCGCACGAATATTGCCACGACGGGGCAAAAAACCATGTGTTGTAGGTGTTGGAAGTTACAAGGTGCGGGACAATAATCTTGAATCTAGCACTCGGTAATCTGGGGGTAATTCCCAATAAGCCGGCATGCACAAGAGCTGAACACGTGCCCATCGCACGACACAGGCCTAAGTCGTACAGAAATGTCAACCTAAAGCCACAAAAAATGGCGCGCGGACGGTCGGCGCTCGTGGCTTACCGGCTGCGCTCAGCGCCACCACCAGCCGATTGTTCCGCGAGGAGGTCTGGTCTGCACATCACGGACGGGAACGTGGGATCCGGAGGTGGGCTGAGGCCTGCAGGCGGCCGGAGCTACGACCGCCATACACCGGACGCCGCCACGACCATCAGCCGGAGGGCAGCAACGCCTGCGGGCGCCGGACTCTACATTATGATTAGTGGTAGAAGCACCCTATCCAAGATTAGCATGCTCCTGAAGGCGACGAGATTAGTCACACGTTCAGGGGGCACAGTATGGGAGAGACTCGGAAGAACACACTCCGAATCAAGTGTGCTCTGCCGACTTGACGAGGACGGCGGCAGGGCGTGCTCTACTGAGCGCCTGGGGCGGGTGTGGGGACAGGTTGGCCACTGCTGAGCGCGCGGGCGGGTGCAGGGACAGGTCGCTCACTGCTGAGCGCGCGGGGCGGTGCGGGGACAGGGTGGCCACTGCTGTTTGGCGCTGTGTTGCCCAATGCGCCGTTTTTACGAAAGAAAATTTTCTAGACATTGGAGCGCTAAAAAACTTGGGAGTAGAGACAGAAAATACTCATGGAATTTCTACTGGGAGGCCAGCTTGGCGACCAGGGTGGGATGGGGGAAGGGGAGGAAGGGTAAATATGGAGGACTTTGTCCGCTCTTAATCACATAGCGCGTTTCGTTAACAAGTAAATGCATGGTTGTTGTGCTAGATATACACCTACAGCCGTTTCCTATTGGATCACAATCTTACCTGTTCGACTCATCTATACCGTGCCGCAAATGGGGCCACAAATCTTCCTAGGATTATTCTTCCGTTTCACGATTGTTTTCCTTGGGTGGCGACATTTCACGAGCGGGTAGATCAAATGGACCCGACCCCAAATGGCATGCAGGCGGCATTCACTGTAGCACAATGGGTTTAGTCTAAGCTGTGCTGGTCATGTTTTCTTACAATTGCATCCAAGCCTCGTTACATGCGGAACTCAAAGTAAGCATCGTTCTATTTCTCATGACCTCTAGAGAACCTCTAAGCTGCTTTGTGAGATTTGACGCAAAAGGATCTATGCAATCATCGCACATTAAAGCACCAATAGTCGGCCAGCCAGTTGCTTTCTTCGGCAGGTATATCATGAAAAGGGTCGGTACGGGACTTCAGCCAACTTCCCTCGGTCTCTGGGCGCGCGCGCCCAGAGCCACATGGCACCATGACGAGCGCGCCAGCTATTGAGGCCATCTCGCGCTCCGTGGTCTCCGTCAGCCCTTGAGGTTGCAGCCATTGTTGCTGGCCGAATTTCAGGATAATTCGCGCGGATGAACATGCACCAAAAACGTTTTGACCACCGCTGACGTTTTATCTCAATCGCATACATCTCTACGTTACTATCGCCAAGGCGTCATGGACGTGTTGGGTGTATCGACCTCGTCTGGTGCGTTCGTCTCTTCACAAGTTTCGTTCAGTTTATTTCACAGCCGACGTCAGGTGTTATTGAGCCCTGAGAAGAGCTAGTTTTTCTCAGGGCCCAAGAATACCTGACCACGGCCAGATCACTAAGTGGTGGAAACAGTGCACAGGCACATACACACCCGACGAGAACGGCTGTCCGACCAATTGTTCCATCCGTGTTACAAATGCCTCGTTTCGATCACTCCACATAATTGAATACCTCTAAGGTATCGCTTTAGTGCAAGGTGCGTCCAAGGCACCCAAACAACAGCTGACATTCCCATTCAATCAATGTGCCAGGAAAGCCCATTAGATGGCACATCATCACGTCAGGTGGCAGGGCCAGCCCTGCTCCATCCGAGAGCCTTTCGGCGTGCATCCCTGTCCCTGCTCCGTCCGAGGGCCTCTCGGCGTGCATCTCTGTCCCTGCTCCCTCCGAGGGCCTCTCGGCGTACATCTCCGCAGGGCATCGCCGCTGACCTGAAGCCGGACGGGTCAGCAGGCCAGCGGCGGCCGAATTCCGCCGACTCCGGGCCGGAATGCGATCTGCGGATAGTATAGTGTGACGGAAACGAGCGAAGATCTGTCCGCGATGGTGTCAGCATTGCGTACGTCGTGTACGGGCTTGTAGATCATGTATCATGTCCGCCTGAAGCGGTCAACACATCAGCGCCACGCATCAGACCACTCCGGGTTACACCGCTGGAGATCGCTGCAGCATGTTCAAGTGTGAGCCGTACTGTGCTGCCCACGTATCGGACATCATCGGGGGAGTTCACTAGGCCCGTGGCGGACAGTATCAGATTACAAAACGAGCTCCTCATGGTCGGTGCTGTTACGTGTCAGGGATTGTGCTCTACACCTGCTGCGGGGCCGTATCGGAGTTCCTGGACTCGCCCCGTGCGGTGGGACGGTTGCAGTCTGATAAAGAAGCGCTGCAGCTGCTGATATGGCCGTCACGTGACGTCAGCTGTGATCCGATAACAGAGCGCAGCATGTACTGAACCCCGGGTCGCGCGACGCGTAACGCTGCGCGGCACCACGCCGACGTGTGCCGGATTAAAGTTCATTTATCTGATTTACCTTCACCAAGCGTGCTCATTCGTTCAGCCAGGTTTGCGCCGGTTATCGTTCCAGGCAGAGACACATGTCCTCCAACTCTAGCATGGCAGCGGGTCGGTTATGCGTGCCCCAGCGCTGTTTCACCATCCCACGCTGGCCACTTTCCGTTGCGCGGGGATGCGATGCGATGCGAGGCAGAACGGAACTAAAAAGTAGTAAAAAGTACCTTGAATAAACAAGAATTGTTGCCTGCGGCTTGTGATATGGAAGAGCTGTTCCACATTTCTATTGGACTTTGAACTGAAATGGTCATCTTTAAGAGTCTTCAGCGCAGTTTACAGCCCTGCCAATCTTAAGACCTAAGCCCCTCTAGCTCCTCAACCCGGCGTCCGCGAAGATGTGCAGACTACTTCGTGCAGACTATTCAAAGGTTATTCAGGCATCCATGACGCCATAATAACGTCATTCAAATTCTGCCATTTCACTGGTCATGCGGCGTTGAAGGTGAAAAAAAATACACTTTTAGAGTCGTTCATATCAGGCGTTCGTCAGCATAGTCTCCAGATACAACAGCAGTCAATTGGATTTCAACTAATGTTGTGCGGACTGCAAGATTGTAAGACAAATTACGTTTTGTGCTACATTATACAAGGAGCTAAACATTCGTCCGAGCTATTACATAAATAAGACTGGTAATCTCATGACTATGAAAAGCGCTACATCCGATCATGTGAACGCAAGCAAACATCTTAAACTCACGGACAAATATGCAAGAACACACGAGAAAGAGCCAAAGACGAGCACATGACGACATTTGGCTCAGCAAACACGTCCAGTGCGTGCTGCCAACAACAACTAGGAAGATTGAAAAACTGAAAGTGAGCGCTGCCATACTAATGCTACATATCGCATAAAAAATACATGTTAAAAACCTCGCTTACTAAATGGATAACTTGCGGTGTCTGGAACAGCCTTTCCACAAAAGTATGCCAATAGTTCTGTGGGCTTAGTTTGTCATATCTGCTGCTTGCTTCATTATCTTCGTATGTGGGGCATCGCCTTTAAGGGGTGCGTAATTTTTGCCGTTTTGCTTCTCTACAGTTATTTCCACCTCGCATCGCATTGAAACGCTACGCAGCGAAAAGCGACCGGCGTGGGGCCTTAACTGGCGACCAAATAAGGGCTGGTGAACAGACATGTGTTCAGTGACAACATATCCCAGCGTCAGCCTTAGTATCTGTGACGCCAGCAGTGGATGGTGCGGTCTGGTGTGGGAACCCTCACAAGAAACGCCGAATGAACTTGATTTGTTGTCATGGTTGGGTCGAACGATAGATTCGAATCTGAGCAGCGTTTCATTTTTGAACATGGTATGCTTAAAATTGAGGTGAGGCATTTCCGACGCAAGTTTTTTTCGTGCGCGATTTACTATAAAATGTGTTCTGCCGCCTTCAATGTCATGTTTGTTTTTTGTTTTTTTTTTGGTACTGATCACTTGCACATACTTGAGTTTCTTTGCGGAACTGGGAATGTAGCATGGTTAGTGTTCGCTTTTTACCCGCCAGTTTTATTTTCCCAATAGAAGTATGACGTTTCCTTATTCAAATTCTACTGAAAGTCTCGCAGGGATGACTGAAATCCGGGTACCTGCGACATGGAGGCTGTTGCCACGATCCTGACGTAAGGCTTGTGGCAGCTGTAGTGGGGTGGGATAGGAACCATCCCATTTGGTACATAATTTAGGACGCATTCAGGCTTAACATCTCGCGGACATCTTTTTCATAGCTTGTATGCTGGTTTATTGCGCCATGAAGCAATTTCCACTAGGTATATTGAGGTCACGTCTCATGAAAAGCAAGCCACACTGGTTGTGATTACATGGCGTCTTGATCCATGCAGTTAACGCATTATTTGGTAGAATGCTTTTATACAACATGGATACAAAGATCATATCATACTAATACAGTGCTTAAGCATTGTGCATGTGAGGCAAGGTGGTCTGCCTCATTCACTTTTTCACTGGCATACGTGAAAGGATTTTATTGAGATAATTCCTTATTGTGTAAGTTGTTAAGTGAGTTTGCGAGGAGCATTATGTATGTAAATGAGACAACATTAATAGCCTTGTTACTCGTAGAATAAACGGGAGAATGGAGAGATAGATATTATATTTTGGCTACGTGCCTTTATAGAGACGAACGGCTCGATAAAAGTATTTAAGTGCGATAAAGGCATCGCTCACTTCGATGAAGGCATGTAGCTGAAACATCACATCTATCTCTATATTCTCCTGTTTATTCTACGAGGAATAAGGCTATTCATATTGTCGCATCTGTATTTCTCGTTTTGGTATTAATCTAGGCCAGCTGACTGGTAGGAACGAAGTGCAGTTTCAAGTACAGAGTAGGTAGTTTGCACTTTAATATAGAAAACAAGCTGCACATTTTAGACCTTGCTTCCTTTCTCCGGCTGCTTGCTTCCTTTCTCAAATCATGTAAAGGATACAGTTCAGGCCTTATGTATTTTGTGAGAAACAGGCGTAAGCTTTTTTGGGCCTCTGCGTGACAGAACGTTTTGTTTATGGCGTCTGTGGTTCGCTGTTGCTGGTCTCCCACGCCTTTGTTAACGCCAAGCCACCCGGCAAAACCCCGAAAGACCCGTTTATCTGATCCCATTACGCATCACATGTTATAGTCTCATCATCTCATCATCTCATCATATCGCTCGTCGTCCCATCTTTCCTTTTCTGTCCGCATTGCATATGTGAAAAGGACCATGCACACCCTGGTCAGAAAGTAGCGTCTATGCACACAATTGATTTCGAGACGTGTTTTTTAAGGGTAGTTACAACCGAAACCAAGAAGTACTTGAACTTTTTTCAATCTCACAGGGCACAACACTGTCCACTAAGGACACCAGGAGCCGTCAATAGGCGTAATGTCAATTTGAATCATCATCCGTTTTCCGAGTTCAAGAAGTACTCCAGAGCTGATAAACGAGTCTTTGCTCCGTGTGTAACTAGCGATGTACCGTTTTATTTGTAAACTGGTAAAACGTGTTGAGTACCCGACCACCTCTGACTTAGGAGTGGTCGAGTGCAAGGGATGCGCCCGATTAAGAGTTGATCGAGATGGACATTGGCTCACGGCAGCATTGCGACAACCTCCAAAGGTAATTTCTTTGCTGTAAGCTGATCATCCCAGTATTTCAGAGCTTGTTTTTGCTTTTTGATGCTAATAGCAAACCAAACCGAGCGTCACTCACATGCGCGATCAAGTCTGGTTTTCCAGTCATGCGGGTTTACCGCCGCCGAGAGGTCCGCAGAGATTCAGATTTCTGACCGGCCCACCCACCACGTCCGGTTTGACCAAAGCAGGCAGCTTCCTGGACAGAATGAAGGTCAAGGTCGCCGAGCCCTTGCGGGCTATAACCTTTTGAAAACTCTGTACGACCCGATTCACAGATAACGAGCATTGCTAGACAACACCTTGTCAATGAGCAGCTGAGCATTATGACTGGGAATTTGAATACAAGAAGGAGTATAAATAAGACACTTAAGTAACAACTGGCCCGTCTTCACCTCCGCAATGTGGAAACAAGCGCGAATAAACTATCACACTAGATTGTTCTTTAAGCGCTAAAACATCTGATGAACACGCAACACGCTGGACAGCGTACAGTCACAAACACCTGGTGGCCACAACACACTGGACAGCGTGCAGTCACTAACCCCTGATGGACCCGTAACACACTGGACAGCGTGCAGTCACGTACACCTGATGAACCCGTATCACACTGGACAGCGTGCAGTCACGAACACCTGATGGACAGGTAACGTACTGGACAGCGTGCAGTCACGAACACCTGATGGACAGGTAACGTACTGGACAGCGTGCAATCACATACACCTCATGGGCACGCAACACGCTGTACAACGTGCAATCATATACACCTGATAGACACGTAACACGCTGTACAGCACGCAGTCGCATACATCTGATGGATACGCAAAACACTGTAGAACGTGCAGTCACGTATGTGACTGCACGCTGTGCAGTAATTATCCACCAACCATTTGTGGATCGGCGGGAAATTGCTGCATTCGTGGGTCTCCGTCTGTTGAATTTGCATTACAGGCAGATTTTCCAGCGTAGTTATGCTACCTAATGGTATGAGTAGTCAGAGGTGTCTGGCTCAACCAGCTTCGTTTTTGGCATCACCTGAACAACTGGCAATTTTTACACATGTCCTTGCCTCTCTCGTCCCAATTCGCACAAGGCGTGCCATTGGTTGATATGTTACCACAGGCAGATGTATTATATTGTGCTCTCAAAATGGGTGCCTCAAAGATCTGTGAGCTTTTACAACCAGAAAAACCTCAGCTCGTTTGTCCTACAAGAAGGCAAACGGACGTCGGGGTGGTGCCGTCTCCAAAATGCCGGCCTGGCCGTCGATCAAATCATGGCCCGTAGTACCTTAGAAAGAGAGCTCGTCATCGGTGATGCTGTCCCCGTCAACCGCCAGCGACACATTCCATGGCCAGCGCTTATCACCGTTATCACCGGCCAGCTGCGTCTTAAGCCTTGGGATTGCATTTTTTTCAAATACCCTGTTTTTTTCTTACATGGCGCGATACAGTGTCAGCGGGGACGATCATCTTGTTCGCGTAAAATGCTAGCCCCGAAGGGGACAAAAATAGTTCCATCTAAGGAAATCAATGCTTTGGCCAACGCAATCCTTGTCATGTTACAAGATCAGTTAACAGCTGAGTACCTTTAACAGGACTCCACAGCTGAAACTCGCGACACCCATGCGTTTTTATTCATATATTTACTTACATCTTTGAACGTCCACACACAATGGGGGTTGTTAATTTGCCCGTCTCGCCGACTGACAGTGATACCGAAATGCTAATGAATGACAAGACTGGGGGTGAAGTGGCTATGGGCACCGAATAAGGCTCACGAAATTCGGAGATAGGATGCAAATTTTGCAACATGGAGTCCATTTTACCAAGATTGACACCACACTCAACAAACTACTTTTGAAAATACAAAATAAAATCGGTGGAGACACAAAAAGGCATCCGCTCCCCCAAGTGCCGCCTTGGAACATGGATCTATTATTTGAAAAGAATATGTTTGGCCCAGGAAAGATCTCGGTTTAAACTAGGTCAGAAAATGTAATTATAGATTTCAACGCGAGGTAACTCGAGTGGGTGAATTCGGGAGAGCATAGAACAAGTGAATTCACGTCCATCTATGGCCCGAGGATGGAGGATGGAATGCTCACCTGGAGACCGGTCTTTGGCTGCAAACGGTATCACATCTCGCTGTCGAAGTTTCTCGGCATTATTTCCTCGCCGGACAGTGTTTGGTGATATGGCAGTGCTAATTAACAGGCGGCCGGCTTCGTTAATTGGACACAATTATCGGGCAATGCGAGACGTTGGTCTAACGATGATGAAGGCAGCATCGATGCAGCACCAACTTTTACACGCAAATTGCTTGATTTTGTGCACATTATGCTGCAAAATATCGGATAGCACCCAATTTTTCACCGTTGTCAGAGTATCAGTTTTGATAATGACAAAGTTAACTTCGAAAACATTGTTCGTCCATCTGTGGAATGTGGAAACATGTCACAAACAACATTAACATGCTTATGCAACCCGGGTTTTGTTTCACACTGATTATAGAGTAATGTATGCCTCTGAGTCTGTTCCGCTCACGCACCCCCACCGTTTGGCTCCGAACTGAGACCGGCCGTCAGATTTGAGACCGGCTGTTGTCCGACGTCAGTTTAGCAACTGACTGTCCAGCAGGCTCAGCCGGCTCAAAGGTCCCAGGGACCTGCCCCACACGCACCGACATCCACACCCGCCGCAAAGCGAGGGGTGGATGTCAGTGCGTGGGGGTGAGGTCCGAAGTCGCCGTCGTGAAGCCTGTCCTAACTTCGGTTAAGGGCCCACGGGCTCACCGGGGACGAGACTAACCTGACGGCCCAGGGTCCAGCCCGTCCCCGTCCGGCCTGTGCCGGCTGCAGCGCCCGCTCTGACTCGGAAGCGTACGTGGGCGGCGCCGTGGCGGCCCGACCCCGCCGGAGGTGAGGTGGGGGGTCCGCTCGGGTGTCGGTGGCAGCGGCAGCTGGGTCTGCCTCCTCTGAGCGATGTCACCAGCCTCTGGACTACAGTCCATATCGTGTCCGTCACTATACACATACGGGTGGCCAGTGACGGGGGATGTGTGATAAGGGTATGAAAGGAGGCACAACTGGATGCACAGAGATATGCAGCTTAAGATACGGGGAGATAAAGCGAAAGGCAATCCAGGTGGTGGGGATGAGACGAGGCATGGGGTCTGAGTTTGAGAGCCTGAGTCCGCGGCTCAGACGAAATCTCGGTGTCTTATGTTCGAGTTTGTGTCCACACGTTCCACATTGTCTGAGTTCGTGTCCATCGGTTTACTGACCGTGAGTCTGAGTCTAAATCCTGAGATCTCGAGCCCGAGTCCCAGGATCTAGCACATTGAGTTCAAGCCTTTAGCCTAGATCGCGCTCCGACTCAGACCAGGCGCCTTGTGACCAAGCCAGAGTCAGAGTCCATCTTTTTCAGAGCCGGTAAGGCCCAGTTGAGGCGCTCCACAGCACATGCATCTATGGATCTGGCTAGAGCCAACGTCCGAATCAGACGCTGATTCCCAGCTTCAGCGCCTTGATTTCTAGTCCATGGGCTGGGACCGAGGCGGCTTTATGGGCACTAGCAAGATGGTAAGCAATTGCTGTAATAGATCAAAGGTGGAAGAAAGGTCAATTTAATCGGAGAAGAGCACTTAGAAACTTATTTTTAAACGTATCAAGAATACCCAGGGGCAATGACAAGACTTGCGTACAAGTCGTAAATATTGGGTTCAACTTGGGTACTTTAAGGGCTTCACGGCAGGTACGTTCCGTGTTTCTCTACCCTGGGAGCGACAGATACAGACCTTGGTATAGTTGCTGTCATTTTTAGGCCCTCTTGACGTCAATGGGCAATTTGGGTAGTGGGCAATATAAGATTAGGCTCCTCTCAGGATTTCATATTTCTTTTTCGATGCCAGAGCTCCCCGCATTCCTTAATGGGAAGATGCGGTCGCGTATGGACCACCCACGCAGTTGTACGTGCCTCAAGGATGTTTCCATCACGACGATGTAGGGATTAGGCACAGAGCTATTTAAACAAGGCAGAACTCTGAACCAAAAGCTTGTGGCAACGGCAGTCTAACTGCAAAACGCTCTTCGTATACCCGCATGCCGCCGTAGCCAAACAAGAAGGTGGTGCTTGGTAACAGGACTGGTGATGTGAACGAATATTTCTCTGATGTGAACGGTTGGGCATCAAACCGATGCGTGGTGTTTTCTCTACACGTTAGATCCATCTCGATGTATTTACGACGCTGTCAGCCACCGATACAGGGCTGGAGCGGTGACTATCAACAGGTGAACGACCGTACGCTGGACGCTGGAGTACTGTAGCAACGCAGCCATGCGGCCGGGTGAGACGGGCGCGGTTGGTGACACGTCTCTGAGGTTGGAGTTGACAAGTCTGATGCGAGGTGAGACGAGCGGATCAAGTCGAAGTTTAACGGGGACAAAATGGCCGGGAAATGATACAGTGAACTGAAATATATTACCAACGCTCACCATGCAAACGATATTGGGGACGGTAAAAAGTTACTTTGGCTCAATTGGAGTTGTATTTTACTCTCCCCTACCCCCCGTGATTACATCCCTGCAGTGTATGACACCACATTGAGCTTTGATGCACATATTTTCTCTGTATTAAACCATAACCGCGTAGTTCATACCCGATCGCCGATTTTCACCGGGTGCCGGGGAGTCAATTACGTACAAACTTAAGTTGATCTTTTATGCTTATCAACACCAATTTGTACATGTCACAAAAGCTCAAGAGTAATGTATCGAAAGCTTGAAATCAAAATGAGCCGTGAATGGACGAAGTCTGGGAACGATGCACCTGACTACATGTTCGCGTACGTGCACCCGCACGGCTCATCACCGCATGACAACCGGTAATAGATCACGTTGCACTTGACTACATTTTCACATACGTACACCCGTACGGCTTATTACTGCACGGCACCTGGTAATGGATCAGCATCAGTGGCAAAGAAACAGTACTGGGCCTGCGGGGGCGGACAGCTCTTGCCCCCTTTTCCTTCAAAAGATGTATGGTGTGGTTGAAAGTCCCTGTTTTGTATGCCCAGATGCCCTTTATTATTCAGATATTATTTTCGTTTTACTGATCAGACGACACAGAGCGACTTCATGCTGAAAAAATGTATGAAGCTTTCGCCGTCAGTGTCTCCGTCTGTAGAACATGATGCCTTATTCCACGTCAGGATTTCAGGCCTGGAGAAGGAGAATGAGCAGTGGTTTGGGCACGAAGGGATTCGGTAAATTGAGAAGTGCGTCCAGCCCTCATCATCCGCTATCAAATGAGTGTCGGCAGCGGTAAGACAGCGCCTAGGCTTCACAGTCGCGCCTTTCTCGTACAAACGTATGCATAACCACATGAGCGTGAACATGAACATCGGCTGCTTACCTACATTTTTGGGGCAGCTGTCAGCTTAAGTCACCAGCCACCGGCGGCTAGTGTGAAGACGTTGGTCACTTTGGATTGCCTCACATTTTTAGCACAGAAAGAGGCTTGAATGCGATACAAGGCTATGTTGAAGCTGTCGGGGAGAACAAACGGGGTCGGTGTTGCTTCCCTGCAATGGCCACAATAGCCAGGCTCCATAGGCACTTGGTTCTAATGCAAACACAAAGAGAAGCCGAAAGGCTGACATCATGAAAGGTGAGCGTTGTAAGGTATCAACTTAATTAAAGATGAATATAGTAAAAAGATGAATACAATACAAGTAAACAAAATACAAAAGTCAACAAAATGAGAAGGTTGAAATATTAAAAAAGGGAACATAATAGCAAATAAACATAACAACAGGTGAATGTAATTGGCAGCACAAAAATGTCAGGAATGCAAGGTCATGGCGCGGCACAACCAATTGCTACCACTGTGGACGCCGGGCCGTCACCACTGCGGACGCTGAGCCATCACCACTGAGGACGCAGGGCCGCCCCACTGCGGACGCTAGGTCATCACCACTGCGGACTTTGGGCCGTCACCACTGTGGACGCCGAGTCATCACCACTGCGGACGCTGGGCCGCCACCACTGCGGACGCTAGGTCATCACCACTGCGGACGCTGGGCCGCCACCACTGCGGATGCTAGGTCATCACCACTGCGGACGCTGGGCCGCCACCACTGCGGACGCTGAGTCATCACCACTGCGGACGCTGGGCCGCCCCACTGCGGACGCTAGGTCATCACCACTGCGGACTTTGGGCCGCCACCACTGTGGACTTTGGGCCGTCACCACTGCGGACGCTGGGCTATCAACATTGGGGACGCTGGGTCGTCACCGAGGCATTCCTCATCAGTGGACTCGTCCGTCGCTCCGCCGCCGTCCATATCCCTTCCCCAGGCATGGAAACTAGCGATGATGCCTAGTCCATCCTTCGTCCCAGGTGTGAAATACTGACGACGACACCAAGTCCACATCCCTTCCTAGGTGTGAGAGCCTGATGATGACGCCTAAACCATCCCTGCTTCCCAAGTGTGAAACTGAACCAGCGCCGGACGGCCGTTCGCTACCCGGACCCGGAAGCCGGATGACGAGGTCATGTGTGAGCCGGGTTTCACCAAGTCTTGTGGCATCTGAGCTGTGATTATTGACCAAGATGACGTCACAGGGCTGTGCCATTGAATAAGGCGTTGGCTGCGCTGTGCTTCATTTGGTCGTAGTTTTTTATAGCCCTGATTTATTTTTATTGGAGTGTAAGTCAGCAGACTTACTTACGGCTGTGCAAACCTGGGGCGGAAGGGTCCCAGGTTTGCACAATTATTGGGTCTGCGTCTGCTTTGAGTTCGTTTCAGCATAAACGTGAACTCAGGTGTCAGTGCTTAGCCCTTTAAGCCACTGAGATAAGTGTGAGTCTGATTCGTCTATGCAATGAATTAATTCATCTGAGTCTGAGCCCCCTACGAGGCTCGAAACCATGCCGGCCAGGGACAGGGCAGAGGTATCAGGGACAAAGGAGAACATCGATGAGAGGTGAGTCATGTGACACGACAGAGGCAAACCGTCCAGTGGGGCAAGTTCGGAAGAATTAGGGAAATGGCTAGATCCGGAACCCACATACACGGTCGTGGTCTGAACCCGTGCGGCTGCTATACACTTTGTGTTCCAGTCAACCATGACCGGATGCCGAAGACTCGTTTACTGACGCCGCATACAGGATCTGCGAAGGAATTTGGACGTTACAGAAGCGAAAAACGCCGATCACATGTCATCTCGGGTGAAACGCGGAAGTGGTGTGACATGCTGGGTGGCGCGCTGCGGAAACTGGCATGGCACGTGACACGCACCCGGAAACTGGCACGTGACCCTGGGAGACACGCCGCTGGCAGCCGGTCAGCGCGGACATCGGCATAGCTTGCGAACCTGCAGTCCACACCCAACGGCGAATTCCGCTTCCCATCATTGTTCCGTGTTTCTGTTTGTTTTCAGTCATGGTGCCATCAGGAAAGCCACGCATTTAGTGTACTAGTTTGTGTACCCGCACCTACAAGAGCACACGCGCGCCTGTCATTCGAGACGCGGGCCAGGGGCGTGACTGAAGCTGCCTGTCGGAGGCGGCCTGTCAGCGCGATCCGCACGCGGCTCATGAGTTCGGATTCACGGAACTCAGGCACACTATCGCTGCGCCATCGCGAGGATAAACCTGAAACGTGCTTTGCGGACACCTTCAACCGATCGGCTCAACCAGAAAACGTCAGACGAGAGTGGGCGATATCTGCACTTTCTAGATTTTGAGTGAGCGCTTGTTTCGTGAGCACGACAGCGTCCTTCATTACCTGCTGATCTGACAACCAGTTTGAGGCTTGAAGCAGTGTAACTGAATATGTTAAGATACGTTTGAGATCCGTGTGACATGACGTCGCAGCTGTTGTGTTTTAATTAAACAAACGCCCATATGACAGATGTCATTAGTTTGGTCATCCCTGTCATTCCTGTCGCTGTAGGCGCGATATTGTCGATATTGCAGTGCCTTGAATAGGTTGCTGCTGCAGGTAACTTCTTCACACAATACGATCAAATTCTGCAACACCATAGAGCGGTTCGCGTGACCTCGGAGCAGCGTGGACCAGTCATCGTAATTAAAAGTGCGTTCTAGCTGAGATCAGCCCAAACGCTCCAGCGTATCCACCTGAAATGGTATTGTATTTGTCCTCATCTTTGTTTTCATGAGCACATCCCACACGCGGGCTTGTGGAGAGCGTGCACAGAACTAGAAAACGCATGGTAGGTAGGTATAGAGAAGTGGTGCATGGTGCAGTAAAGACAACTTGAGTGGACATTGCTGGCAACAGACAGGAAAATACGGATTGCAATATGAATTGAAATGGGCATGCGCCTATAATTTTCCTCTCATGCCAAACAGAGAGTGTCGTCATGGGATGTGGTCATCACGTCACCACGTGATTTCATTAGGGTTTTACAGGCATGGTGTGCTTTTAACTGTTTACTAGTCATTTAGTGCGAACACCTTACACTCTGTGCCAATCATTAAAACCTGTCGATTATCGAGATCTGTGGGCTTAGCTGTCCGTGATTCGACCTCTCTTAACAAGGTGCCGCGCGTCGTATGCTATGATGTCGGCGGGCGTTTTAATAATCATGGTTTCTTTTTATCGGCATGCCAATAACGAGGCTCTGCAGAGTGCAGACATTGCAGACGAGTGCAGAGTGCAGGCATGTTGAATGTCTCCTGACTGCCACGAGCCATTTTTGCCCATTAGTTATCTGTTTAGCCTCGGTCAGTCGTGAACATGAGCATTAGAGCAGACATTGAACAGTTCCATGATATATTCAACTACCTGCTTGACGTCTCCAGCGAACCAACACATTTTGGTGCACTTGAGGCTGGTTAATTCAGCACAGATGTTCATAATGTTGAAAAAGCAAAAGCTTTATACTTCTCTTACTTGTACAAATTGAATGTACTTTTAGTCCTATGGTGGGACGGACTGACCCGACGATGATTTTAGGTTGTTTCGTCTCCAAGAAAATAATTCCGTTCTCAGAGCCTTCAGAAAAAACATGTGCCTAATTTTTTTGAAGCAGTTGGTCACAGGCGGCTGTTTAAGCGCGGATGTAGATGAATGTCACATGTATCAACACCCGCAGACAGTTAGATGACGCAGGGGCAAATGCATTCTCTTTCCCCGCCAGACCGATCCATAGCCCAGGAGCAAGACCCTTGAACACGCGTCGCATTAGGATGATCAGTTGCGCACAATGAGAGCCCATGAACCGCATGTCGTTAATGGCAGGAGATAAAAGGCTTGATCCGTGTTCAATGGGGGCCACTGCCAGATTACATGGTATGTTCTAAAACCATTGGTCTGCGTACTTACCGCACGATCTATCGACAAATACGAAGAAACCGACTTTCGCTGATTATGCACCTGCCAAGCTCCCTCATAATGCTATTGTGGCCCGCCTGATAACAGTGGTAGCGTCTCTTTGAGATGTCTTCGGCGAGTCATTTTGTCAAGGGCTAAGCCTTTGACAATGCTGTATTGTGTCAGGTGGATGTCACGCTCGCTCGTGAAAGTTCGCACCATGACAGAGTGAATACAAACTTGCAAACCTGTGGCTTATGCCGTGGCAAAATTGTCCTACAAGCAGAGCTACGCATTGCCCTAGCCCCCCCCCCCCTCGGCTTAGTTGTCTGCGAGATAACAGAATGACCCGGGACTCTGGACGGACGTGTGCTTGGATGCCAGATTGTTGTCCCGAGATTAGATCCCTGGGTCTTCAGTCACGAATGTTCCAGGACACAGGAACCATTTTGAAATTTGCTTGGCGTTCTTCCGGAATGCAGGGTCGTTTGCCCGTTTTTCTGTCATTAATTCTCGTTATGACTTTCCAAAAAAATTATTGGGTCTGGGGCCTGTCTTATACTTGTTCCGAATGACATTTTGGGATCACGAATGAGATGTGGTTCGGACTGTTGTATTCTTCTGGTGTGTTAATATGTGCAAAACGTTTCGGCTAGGGAAAATCCCTATCATTGTCCTCCCCCTCAGTTAACAGCGAAACCCTTCAACCCCACGCCCACACCAACCGCACTCAGCGGAAACGTGCCTTTGCTAGCATGTCTCCCCCGATAAGGTCTCCAGCATGCCTCAGACAAAGATTGTATGGAGCATGTATGTGTGGTAAGGCAGATACTCGGACATAGCAAAAGCAAAGGAAGGCTTACAAAGGTTTCACGACTGGTTTGTGGTGACATACAGGCTGAAAATACCGCAGTTGTCATTTAATTGGCGTAGATTAGTGGAACGATTACAGTAAGGATATCACCAATAAGCGTTCTTCATGTGTGTATCCCTTCTGCTGAATTCCATACTGATTGGTTCAATTTCATGAACTGCTGCGATCGCATGCAAGATAATAGTTCAACGCAATGGCCTGATACGATCGCGAACGAGATAAAACATCACACAAGATATGCTGAATCCGGCTGGCGCGCCCACATAAAAGAGAGGTATTAAATGCTGACACGACCACACACAAGTGACAAATGAGAACTCTACGGGCTGGGTAAGCCCGTGGACGCCCATGTAGGGTGGGTAGCGGTTGTGCCAGGTACTGATATTATTGACATGATGGGTACGGTTACGGGCGTGGGTACGATGTTTATGGAGTGTCGGGTAGACACTTGAAAAAATATCACACATTACTACTACTCGTGCTTCTGTTGGTAATAATTGGGTCCATGCGCACTGTGCAATTACCAGTGCGATAGGATAAGTTTGAATGCAGACTTTCCTGGAAGTTTTCCGCATTTTAAAACTTAGTTCTGGAAAATGCAAAAGGGCGGGTATGACTGATTAGGAATGGGTAGCTCGGTTGGGTATGGGTACACTCCAATGGGTAACGGTCGACTTGGTACAGCAAATTTTGTCCGTGAGGTCCACTGGCTGGCACGCTCGAGACATATCCTGAAGAGTTCAGAAACTAATATATTATGTCCTTGCCATGATGAGGGAAAAATATCAGTTCATGCAAAAAAGTCGATTCACTTTAGCTGAACCCATAGGAAGCATTTTATCGTAAGCGTCATGACCCTCGGGTCAACAAAGTTAAGAAATGGTCCACTTCTTCGTCAAGAAACTAGAAAACTAGCCTCTCTACTTATTGAATCACCCTGTACTTGGACTATGCCGCGTCGAATGGTTGCGCATGAGCTGCTGCCTCGACCAGCCTGATATCCGACTTTTGAAAGATGTTTGGTGTTGCGCCAGCAGAGAAAAATGGAACATTTGACCACTGTTCCCTAGACCATGAACTACTTCACACCTCCCCAGTTTATCTTTTCTCGCAAAATTCGACTGTATGGCTCGATTCCGCGATTTTAGTTGCAAACCTGCTAAGTAGATGCGTTTTTAGCATATAAGCAGCCAATGATGAATAATTTTAAATATTGTTGAGCAGTGCGATATGATGCCCACAACGCGTCTGTTTCATATTTGTTTGCCTTCGGTAAATCTACCACGCTTTCCCCAATGGTGAGTATTTGATGCAATGGACTTGGTGCATGCTTGTTAGGCTCCGGTAAATCAACTACGGCCGCCCGATCTGTGTACTTCGCCGCGGGGTTTGGATAGACGAAGTGTTTTGGCGTGATAGCAGCCAAACATGAACAATTTTGAGCTTTGCTGGCCCGTGAGTCACGATACTCATGACCCACATTCTCCATGCTTGTTTACCTCTGGGGAATCGACTGCACCGCGTAGAATGGTTTACACCTTGGCAACCGTGGCACTGGACGATGACTTTTGATAGCCTTATTACTTTAGTATCTCCCTTTTAGAGAGCTGATGGCTAAGCCGTGCGTCAGAATGCGTGTTGCTGCCGTCGCTGATTTTCTGCCCGACGTCTGCCAACGATGTCATCTGTATGCTCCATTGTTAGATGACCAGCGACTGGGGACGCTAAGACACTGATGAGGACCAGTGCTGCTTACGAGCCGGCTAAATCTGCCCTCTCCACGCTTACGAGCCGGCTAAATCTGCCCTCTCCACGCTTACGAGCCGGCTAAATCTGCCCTCTCCACGCTTACGAGCCGGCTAAATCTGCCCTCCCACGCTTACTCACATCTGCATCCGAATTGTGCTCAACCATCCCCTTAGCGACTTCACTAAGCCTGGCACCGTCGCTTGCCGCGAAGTGTTCTGCCAAAACCTTTGTGTTCGTTACAAAATGTCTGGTCGTGCGGAACGCCTGGCCAGATTTATTGGCCTTAGACATGTGCATGCCGCGTTTACTACGAAGCTGTGTCCAATAGGCGGCAGCGCCCTCCGCGCAGACCCCCGCTCCGGCGTCAGCACGGCCCTCCAGACCCACCGTCAGATCAGTGACCCGCGCAGACCCCCAGCTCCGGCGTCAGCACAGCCCGCCAGACCCACCGTCAGATCAGTGCCCCGCGCAGACCTCCGCTCCGACGTCAGCACGGCCCGCCAGACCCACCGTCAGATCAGTGCCCCGCGCAGACCCCCAGCTCCGGCGTGAGCACGACCGGCCATCCCACCGTCAGATCAGTGCCCCGCGCAGACCCCGAGCTCCGGCGTCAGCACGGCCGGCCAGACCCACCGTCAGATCAGTGCCCCGCGCAGACCCCCAGCTCCGGGGCGTGCACGGCCAGCCAGTCCAACCGTCAGATCGTGTGCCTAGTGCTCCGCGCAGACCCCCAGCTCCGTGGCCAGCACAGCCGGCCGTCTCACCAGCAGATGGTAAGGCCAGTGCGGTGCAGCGAGCGGCGGCTGACAGCTGTGACGACCTGCGCTGATCGGTCGACCCGCGCAGACCCAAGGAAGGGACAGGCTCGCTAGCATCGACACCAAGCGACCCGGCCTCGCCTGCTCAACATGCCAGAAGGCCAACGCATTTTTGATGACTTTATGAGCCTGGTATCAAATGGATGTGTATGATATGCTGCGATGCCATCACTTAATTTGCCGTCACGGTATTGCATTTTTGCTTCGAATTTTTTTAGATAGCTACTGTTTTACAACCGGTATGCGACGCAAACAGATTAGCTTCGATTTTTTAGATATACCCGATGGATTATGTTTCGGTTTTGACGCACCTCCGTGTTTATCAATGACACGTCTCAGTCAGGCGTCTCACCTCTATCTCCCCCTCCCCTCCCCCGCTGCCCGGGAGGCCCCATGATGACCTACTGGGACGGCTTTCATTATGCGTCATAACGACAAATATGGATGCTGAATCCGGGATGCTTCTAACCACCTGTCCAATGCGCCATCGGTCTCACCGTCCGAAAATGAGCCCGGCCGTTCTCCGCACAGCTGAGCAGCACCGCTCAAATACGGCGCTGTCTCCACCCAAACTGTACGGAGCCAGCGTAGGATCCAAAGCTCTGACGAGTGGGATAGCCTGCAGCAGCTCAAGTGGCAGAGCTCGACTGCAGGTCACAGGATACAACAGACGCTCTCTGCGTGATGGGTGAACGTACCGGAAGAAGACCTTGTGACGGCTCTGAAATGACCTACGTGATAGGCACTATTCAGCTCTGAACATTGCCACCGGATATTTGACCAGGCTTGAATAAGTGCAAAGATTAACTAGTGGGTGGATGGTCTCCTCTACCGGGAGTGAGCTGAGTGAGAGCAGGGGATCAGGAGAAAGTGGTGAGCGCTGGTGAGCGTCGGCGTACTCGCAGCCGCCGGCCCAGAGCCATCACAGGCTTTGTTTCGGCGTGCATCCTGAAAAGGAGACCGAAGCCGCGCTCGATGGGGCTTTCGTGCAAAACACTCTGAGCCAGGCGTCGATGCCGCGTGGAGTGACTGCATCTAACGCTGAGCATCTAGTAAGCTAAGTTGTGCACAGAGTAAGTTGACCGGCCGTACGGAGTGTGAGTTGACCGATCTGTGACATACGGAGTGTGATTTGACCGATCTGTGACATACGCAGTGTGAGTTGACCGATCTGTGACGTACGGAATGTAAGTTGACTGGTCTGTGACGTGGGGAATGTGAGTTGACCGGTTTGTGACATATGGAATGTGAATTGACCGATCTGTGACGTACGGAGTGTGAGTTGACCGATCTGTGACGAACGGAGTGTGAGTTGGCTGGTCTGTACCGGACCGAGATGAGCTGATGCTACCCGCTCAGACCCGGTGGCCACACTATGCCCTGGGGCGGGGCGACCAGTCGGGGCGTGCTTAACCCGGGAAGTGGCCTTGGCTGGTGCCGTGCTCAATGTATTTATAATGGCTTCAGACACTGTCACGTTTTTAGTAGTGACGTGTTCAGTGCCCACGACAACGTCAGTCTGGGTCGAGCCAGTCTTTAAACATACCAAGGAGGGGTTTAGTGCGCATATGAGACGCCTGAAATAGTTTCTTGTGGCTGACAACTTGGTGGTGGTCGGTGACACCAATACGGCCACTATGATGGACGACAAGACAAATGCTGTGCTTCTCACTGCTATAGGACCTTAGACTGTCTGATCTATTTTAAATAAAAGCGAACGTGACGCACGTCGTCACGCCCCTTTGACGGAGCACCGGTCATCAGAGCGCCAGAACCGCACCAGTCGAAGCCCGCCAACCGGCGAGATATCCAGGAGCTGTACCAGTCGACAGCCGGCAAGATCTCCAGGAGCTGTACCAGTCGACAGCCGGGGAGATTTCCAGAGACTGTACCAGTCGACGGCCGGGGAGATCTCCAGGAGCTGTACCAGTCGACAGCCGGTGAGATCTCCAGAGGCTGTACCAGTCGACGGCCGGGGAGATATCCAGGAGCTGTACCAGCCGACGGCCGGTGAGATCTCAGGGGCTGTACCAGTGGACGGCCGGGGAGATATCCGGGAGCTGTACCAGTCGACGGCCGGGGAGATATCCAGGAGCTGTACCAGTCGACAGCCGGTGAGATCTCAGGGGCTGTACCAGTCGACAGCCGGTGAGATCTCAGGGGCTGTACCAGTCGACGGCCGGGGAGATATCCAGGAGCTGTACCAGTCGACAGCCGGTGAGATCTCCAGAGGCTGTACCAGTCGACGGCCGGGGAGATATCCAGGAGCTGTACCAGTCGACAGCCGGTGAGATCTCAGGGGCTGTACCAGTCGACGGCCGGGGAAATATCCAGGAGCTGTACCAGTCGACAGCCGGTGAGATCTCAGGGGCTGTACCAGTCGACGGCCGGGGAAATATCCAGGAGCTGTGCCAGCCGACAGCCGATGAGATCTCAGGGGCTGTACCAGTCGACGGCCGGGGAGATATCCAGGAGCTGTACCAGTCGACAGTCGGTGAGATATCCAGACCCCGCCGACCCCAGGCGCTTAAGCCTATGCACAGCACGTACGTTTTGCACGCAGGATGTGCCTTTTTCAGGATACAATGAGAAAGGCATGAAAATCGAACCTTTAACTCATCATTCATGGTCTAGCACACTCATTCCTATCCATCACGCACTATGAACATTATCGCCCTGACTCAGTTTGCAAAACCACTCAATGACATAGTGAGTGAATACACAATAAGCTTGCCGTAAGACACAAGTGCATTGACCCTCGCCCTGATAGGGAGGTCGATGCGGCACCCCTAAGATTTTTTAAAGATAGCTCTGCGGAATCTTGAGCAATCGTGTTTAAATTTTCATTAGCCCATGAGGTATTTATTGCGCATATTTTGACACCAAAAATGTGTTCAGTATCAGTGTCAATATACTGCAAGCTATCCACATGGTAGCTTTTACTGTTTCAGGTCAGGGCTATTTTCATGTTAAATACAGGCACAGTATAAATAGACACACACGACAGGTATGAAAAAAATAATATGGGTAATGCTACAAGGATATTAGACGAGCAGTGGTCAAAGGACTGAAACAGATCTATCAATGCACTATGGACAGTGGTCAGTGATCAGTGGTAAAAATTATATTACGTTCGGAGGTCCTAAGCACACTCAATGCCGTGGCATCACAGGTGTACGATGGCAGGTGGTTCCAGGCAGCTGAGGCTCGAAGCGAAAACGCGCTCTGTGTGGCGGTTAATCGGTGTCTGCGCAGATGCAGACTACCTCTGTCTGAGGCACGCGTCTCCCGGGTTGAAACAGCGGCGCGTGGGACGAAAAGCGCGTGGATCTCGTGAGGCGCGCCTTAAACACTTTAGATACACTCCTTAAACATTTTAAAACACTCCTTCAGCGCCTTAAACACTTAACTCACGTTGCGGCGCGCCACCATGACCTCGATCCTCGGCCATCCAAGGGAATTTAGAACCGGAGTTATATGGTGATGCTTTTTGGAGCCGGTACTAAATCTTGCAGCAGAGTTGACTACTTTTTAATTTTGTGTAATTGACTCTTGATCGCCCCATCCCACATGCACAGGCAATACGTGACGTGAGGGAACACGTACGCCTGAATTATGATTTTGAGAAGATCTGAAGTCAAGTGCTGACGGAATTTGTAAAACGAAATAACGACGCCATTGCATTTTCTACGACGCTCGAGACATGGGCGCACGATGACAGACCGAAGTCATCTATGACGCCGAAAACTTTGATGCTAACTGGGCATGCACCGTCAAACCGTTTACTTCAAAATGGAAACCAGCTGGCTTTTTAAATTTTGCTTTGATCCAACGAGAATGAAAGCAGTCTTTATTTCGTTCATTTGGAGAAGACTAGCACCCAACCAGTTCTGCAATTCACGCATGGTAAGTTCCAATCTGGTTTTGGGCTCGACGAGAGCCGGTCCGTTCGGGGCCACGCAGTCCGCGGACATAGTCATCAGCGTGTGAGATGAGGCGGCCATGACTCAGGCATCCATATAGATCGCTTGTAAGCAAAATGAACAAAATTGGACCAATGATCGAGCTCTGGAGTACACAACGCGACGTGGAAGAGTTAGCCGTCCTCCACGCATCACCTGCCCTCGACCACTCAATTTACGTTTGAACCCTGCCACATCGGTAACGCCATCCCAGAACAGCTCGGAAAGGAGGGCGTCTTGGTCGACGTTTTCGAGCGCCTCTGGCAAATCCGTCGTCGTTACCGACGATACGAGACTGTCGTCGGTGATGGTGGCCAGGCGTTCGACTGCGGCGAGCTTGGCATCTCGGATCGAGTGACGCGGATTAAAGGCATGCTGGGATAGACGCACCAGCGCTGCTACATTCAAATACCACGTTAGCTGCGTGCGAGCTACCTTTTCTGAGATCATACAGAGCAAACTTAGCAGGGATATGGGCCTGTCGTTGGACGGATTGGTGTTCCCAGCTTTTTTTGGCTTCGGAGCGGTGGCGGTCTTTAAGGAACACTGCACGGTGATACGGCCGGCGTGGGCGGCGGCAGCAACCGACGATGCAGCGGGACGCGCGAGGCCGGCAGACGTTGTGACATTAACAGAGCCATATGTCAAAAGCATGTGCTCAAAACACAAAAAGATATGCACAATTGTAGTTAAGAGTTGATCAAGAAGCACGACTGCTTAGGTTTCGTGTCGCTTAAAGGCGTGACCTCACATGCATGTTGCTGTAAGCTGAAAAAGTGCGATTTTCTTTAAAATTTGCCCTAATACTAGTCACGAGATCTCGTTAACACCAATCCACTGATGTTTTCTTCTAAGCTCTACCTCCATTAGTTTGGTAACGCCGGGGGTATCGCATCGACCCCCCCCCCCCCCATCGGTCCCCGTTATGAAAGGCGATGAATCAGGGCGAGGGTGCAATAGTTTTACCATGCCTCAAAAATGCCAGGACTGAGACCGGCCGAAAATCGAATGGTTTCGTACCAATTTTCGGTTGACCAAGGTTTTTCTCACGCAATGAAATCATTATTCGGCGCAGTAACCGTTCCGCACATCCGCATGGTTTTCGTGTAGAAAGATTGATGGTATTTGCGTCGTGTGTAAGGCTTGCCGCCGCGGTCTTGATCAGGCGCAGTCTGAGATGATTGATGTGTCTGCTCCTGGTTTGCGGCCGTCGGAAGTGGAGCCTGCACTCAGCGGTCTACCGATTCCGTTACTGCGCTAGTGCAGACCCCATGTCCGTAACGTCTTAGGACATGTAGCGCGCATCGGGAAGAACTATCGGCATGGCCAAGCTCCTGTTCATATGCCGTATGAGCACCAGGTGGTTCGTTTGCCGGTGGTGGTTCTCAAGAGTGATGACCAGTGTCTGTTTTGCAGCAGCTGGTTCAAGATTATTCAGCTGAATTGGCCGCCCATTTGTCGTGTGGTAGCTGATCCACACGTAGAGCCACGTGCCGCCGAGTTCCCGGAGATGTTCCTGACGGCCTCGGTCGCTATCGGAGCGGCCGTGGTCAGATCGGTGTGAACTCTGGTGCCCAGCATCGCCATCTAAGGCATGGACGGTCACGCTGCCGAACCTGCCAAAAGCAGACGCAGAACTGGGCACACGGACCGGTGAGAGCCGTGGGAGTCGGTCGCTGGTAACGCGTGATCACGCCGCAGTTGACAGCGACAGAACAGGCTGTTGCGCTGCAGATATGTGGGGATTGCCGTCCTGCCGTCCACAAAATTGTCGGCTGAAAGGCCGTTCAAAGAGCAAGCCGCTCTTCCTGGTTTGATTGTTGCACAGAAGTCTCTTCCAATCATGACATCTGTGCGGGGAATGCACTGGGCCATGCTCCTCTCGGACTGTGCCTGTCGGTTGGATTAGTGTGCTGGTAGACTGCAGAACCTCTGCACTGTTCAGAACCACGCCAATGGCCTGAGCTGGCTGCTGCCGCCGCAGATGCCTAATGATGTCAGCAGTCTCGTGCCTGGCCTGATGTAGCCAGCAGTCTCGTGCTCGGCCTCATGACGTCAGCAGTCCCGTGCCCAGCCTGGTGACGTCAGCAGTCCCTTGCCCGTCGAGCTGGCCCATGCACTGGGGTTTCAGGGCGTTAGCTCTGTGAAGTCGCAACAGATTTGTCACCAGACGCAATCCAATGCTATGTCTTGACGCTCAGGAAGGCTGAGCCCCTCAGCGACCCAGCGTCCTCATGGAAACTTGGACCCGGCAGGAGTCAGGACTCTGGGCTTAGTTCCTAAGCGGATGCTGCGCTCGGTAGCTTTGTTGCCCACTGTCCACTGGCCGGAATGATCGGCAGATGCATGTGCCATTGGGGCTTTACGACGCAGTCAGCCGCTGAGGCTATATGACATCACATGCTCCTCTCCTGGTAGGAAGGGCGGGCACCTCGGGTTATCAAACCCGATACCTCTGGCTTGCTGGTCAACAAATTCTTAACGGGGTAACGGTGGTGCAGTGGTCCTATCGCACGTATGGGGAATCAGAGATACTGGCTTAGATTCCGCGCCGTCACCTCCCGTCGAGGTGAGAGGTAGGCAACGCCAGGTAGCCTCAGTGGCTGAGTGCGTCGTACAGCCTCAATTACAACAGCACCGAGCAAGTGCGTGCACATGGACTTTTGTAAAAACCCCTTCAGAGATGCATGCTTTTGATCGGTGCAGTTCAAGCCTTTTCTATATGGCTAAATGTCTTGTCTCACCGACTAGCTACGTTCAAAACAAGAATGGCAGAGCTTAGGTGCTCATTTCCTGTTGTAGAATCCACAGCACGCTGATGCTAGAAACTGCTCAGTGTTTGTCTCTCCGAAGGTTAAGGCGCGTCGTCGGCTGAGTTCCATCTGCCATTGAGGTTTACATCAAGGTTTCCGACTCCCTGCATTTTCTCCAGTCAAATGGCATAACGGACACGCGTATGAGAGCTTTAAAAAGCAAGGAAGCGATGCGATGTTGACCAAGGTGTGATGGTGTTTGTTCCGTACTTCTATCCACGGCATCACGGCACGTCACCCCATGGGGCTATCGGTCGTCAGTTACCAACCTCATCAGGTACCACGCAGCGGACTTGGTAGAGACTACGCAGCGAGCAAGCCGAAAGATAGACCCGACGAACGCGGGTGTCGACCCAAAGATCCTGAGACGCCTCACACGGTCGCCCGTTCAGCGTCTCGAGCATGGGTCAGTTGCAGGGGTCGAAGGGCTGAAACTGGTACCAAGGGGCTTCACGGGCAGGAGTGGTGTGTGGCTGTCGGTGCGGCTAAGCGTTGGCTCAATGGTGACGTCACGTGCGGACCTCGTACGGCCGGGCTTCAGCGCCGCGGTGGTACGGGGCCAGGACACCGATCCCTACCCTGTCAGCGCAGCGAGACCGGGTCTCGGTCGGGCTGGCGGGGTTCCGTACCTCCTCAGCTCCGGAAGGCATCCTCGCCTGCCCCGGCTCAGGCGGCGCCCACGGCGCAAGGCTCGGGTCGGCTGCTGCGTCCCCGGCCTGGAAGCCGGCCAGACAGACCACTGTCTCCAGGTGGTCGTGTCGTGCAGTCGCGACACCTGTCGCGGCGTTTTGTGGCTGCTGGTGTCCACGTTGTATTCTCCTGCGGTGCCGTTACACGCTGGCATCCGGCGTGAAGTCATGTGCCATTGTGATCGGCCGCGTCCAGCGTCGGCCGCGGCCGCCGCTTCCGCCGGACGACCGCACTGTTCCGCAGAGCGGGCTAGTCACGTGTTCGGCGCAATCTCAGCCGCGCTACGTCGCGTGTTCTGCTCGCGGGCTGACGTCGGCCGGCTCTGCGTGAAACATACTCAGGCTGGCTCCGGAGCGTACCGTATTTCGGGTGAGCTGGCTTGTCTGTACCGTACCGAGCGAGCAGGGGGGGGGGGGGGGGGGGGTGCGATGCAAATATGTACTTAATGTGTGCATGAAGGGCTCCCCCGACGTCAGTTGACAGGCTCCTGCAGTCTTCGGACCGCACGGGATGTACCATCCACGCGCAGACGCACGGACGGGGGCTGTAAGCGGTCACCTCCTATCGATGGCAAATAATACAACAGACAGCGCCACGACCGGACGGCGTACAGATGACAGCGGCACGCCATACAGATGACACGGGTCCGGCATACAGATGGTCCGTACTCAACATACAGGTGACAGCGGCAAGCCATACAGATGACACGGGTCCGGCATACGGGTGGCCCGTACTCAGCATACAGATGACAGCGGCGAGGCATACAGATGACACGGGTCCGGCATACGGGTGGCCCGTACTCAGCATACAGATGACAGCGGCGAGGCATACAGATGACACGGGTCCGGCATACGGGTGGCCCGTACTCAACACACAGATGACAGCGGCGAGGCAAACAGATAGCGGCGGCATGACATACAGATGACTCGGATTCGGCCCTGCAGGTAACATGGGCCCGTTTTTCATATGACTTGGGTCGCCGCGGGCCGGAGAGCGCCGCAGTCTGGCTGAGGCGTGGCACTGGTATACTGGCCGAGGTGGCGGTCACGCGCCGTCGCCGCGGACTGCGGTGCCGTGACGAAACAGTGCCACTGCGCACTGAGCTGGTGACGGAACATTCCCTCGGGACTGAGCTGGTGGAACACCGGACCGGCCAGACGCTGCCAGTGGGGAATGGACTTGACTGAACTGACATGCACAGTGGTGGGTCACGGCGAACTAAGCAGTGAAACAGCTGTACAGCGCAGCAGCAGACGGCGAAGCACTGTTTCTGCCGCCTGAACTAGCGTCGAAACACCGTCAACAAAATAATATGTGGGTTTTCCGCGACGCACGCGACTGCTGTGGTAACTGTCGTAGTGGAATACCACTCCACCCGGCCAGTTGGCGGGCACGAGACCCCGACTGGCGCAACCTCATGGCCATGCGCGCACCGACGGAGGTACGCTCTCCTCGCCGAAACACTGCCATTGCAGCCTGATGAAGCGTCGGCCGGCGGTCGTTTATTCGGCGGCTGTGGGACGGCCTGAGCTGGCGTGGCGCCTCAGCGCACCCGGCCGCCACGCCGCATTCATTTGGGTTTGACGTTTCGAGGCTGCGACGGTGTAGCACCGGGCCGGCTGTCCTGCTCGGCGCGTTATACGACCCGAGAACGATTTATAACGCGAGCTGAGGCTGCGGATGCAGTGGGTGCGCTCCGTACCCGTGCTGTGAGCGGGGAATTATGAGGACGTGAGCACTTGCAGTGGTGCGGCGGGCATGTCGGTGTCAGCCCGAGTGGGCACCGGCATGGGGTTGACACATACACGGAAAATGTGAGCATCTCGCCACGCGTGCAGTACCGATGTGAACACATTCACCGCGTTGGCCAGGCGTACGCTCCGGTCACACACACGCGGTCGAGGTCAGTGAATCACACGACCAAACTGCGTGTCTTGAGGGGACTGACCTTTTCTCGTCTGCGAGAGCTAACTTCACCGCACAAACTGCGACAACTCAAGCTTAGCGTACGACCAATGGCATAGAGCGGTCGCCCCGAAACATCCACCAACTCACAGTGGCCGCGTCGGAACATCCACCAACTCCCAGCGGCCGTGTCGGAACAACCACCAACTCACAGCGGTTGCGTCGGAACAGCCACCTACTCACAGCTTTCGTAGCTGACCGCGCGATGAACGGCTTGATGAACAGGCCACAGCTGAGTGGAGCGGTCCCTTGTTCGTGCGGTCGCTGTCGACAGGAGACCAGTCCCTAGTCTTGACGACCAGTCTCTTGTCAGCGTATGTTTATCAGGCGTTCCCTGGGGAGAGAGCGGTCGAGAGATGCGAGATCAAAAGAGGGTTATTTGGATGGAGCGGGAAGGGAATGGGGAGCCAAAAGCATAAGGCGGAAGGTATGAATAAGAAGGAAGAGAACGAGAACGATCATAGGAGGGGAGATGGCGAAAAGCATACCACTGATGTGCCTGTCACCCTTGGTCTCTGTATCCTGGTGATTACGTGTCTGCTATCAGCAGTCAGTCGCCAGTTGGGATGCCGGAGCAGAGACCAAAAAACGATCTCTGGAGCTCAACAGGGTGAGCCACAGCTCCAAATGTCACCTGAGTTTGTCCTTCTGACGTCACCACGCCGTCAAGGAGAGGCACTGGAAGATTGGAGACAGGAACATTAGGGCATTAGAAAAACCAGCTTCGGTGATAAAACCACGGCTTCAAATTACAAGTTCATTAATAAAGTCAAATTATACCACAATCCTGATAGATTATTGGTAGCCGGGACGGGAAAATTCTGATACTTGAAACACGTTACTTGAACCTGTAGAAAATGTGATATGACGTGTCCATATACAGCAGTTGCACGTGGAATTTCGGCGATGGGCATTTGCAGACCATATTTCTCCGTATCTGGGCAAGCCTGAAATGTCCCCGACGAAATGCCAAATCATTTGAGTGCCGGCATTCCGGCTGACCATCAGACAGGATGTCAGTCGGTGAAACGATCGTGCTACCTGTCATTGCCACACCTGTCTGAGACAACCTACCCCGAAGTCAGGCTCGTCAAAGCAAGAGTGTCTTGAGACGCTGGATAAACCTATTTTCTGTTCTAAGGCATCTACACCAACTCAGGGCTGTCTGATGATCTCACATCATCTGACCCTCTCCAGCCATATAAGCAGCCTCCCCCACATCTAATGTATCACACGATCACCTCCTCCACCTGTCCTCTCGTTATCTGCCCTACCTCGGACCATGGGACCCACTCGCCGACTGAGGCAGGTGACGCTGCTCATGTAGCGGTGTCTGATACTCGCCGGCCGCCGTTCTCGGCTGTCCTGCTCCGGCCGTCGGTGACGGTTAGTGGTGGTGGGAGAGGGGGGGGGGGGGCGGGGGCTCGGCTGTGGTGTGTCAAGGTTGCAGGCGTGGCCCCGAGTGAGAGGCAGCTGAGTTCCACAGCGCTGTGTACAAGAAATACCGCAATTGGGGTGGGCGCCCTCGACGAGAACAGTATTAGCGCGGTAAGGATGTGGCAGGCAGTAAGAAACTTAAGTAGGGTGCTGGAAATAGATGGATGTTTCATGACAACGAGGAGAGGCGTGTTATCCGAAGGAGTCGGTCGTAGCCGTGTATGTTAAACCAGCCGGATACAAAGACTCACGGAACGTAACATCCTGCAATCATATGCAAGGATAATGTGATTAAAATCAAGCGATGGATGATGCACAAGGCAATAAACAAACATACCAACGAAGTTCAAGCCCCTCAGTATAAGAAAATAAGGCCACCGTGGCCGAGAACATGTCCCAATGGTCGTTAGGCGCATGGGGCCCAGCGCGGCGGGCACCGGGGGCAAGTCCGCACCCAGCCTTACGAAAATGCATCACGTCTACGGGCGTTAGTTAGAAATGGGCCACTTGAAGCCCTCGGGTGTCCACACTCCCGACTTTTGCTCCGGAGCGGAGTCTAGCCAGCTGACCAATGTACCACAGTAAATGGCGGACATCAGCTTCCAGTGAGCAGTCGCCGCCGGTGACCGCAGGCGCCGGCCCGCTCCGATGACGTCACGCGGCGCGGCCAGATCCGGTTCTGCCAGCGTCCCCGGCCGCGGGGCCGAGATGAGCTCGTGCCCTCCTCAGAGACCTTGTCATTCCGTTGCACAATTATCCAGCGCTGTCACCGTTCGAAAAAATACTGCGGGCAGCATCGTTTTGCTTTCTCTTTCGCCGGAGTACAGCGTCGTTGGCAGGGTTGTTAATTGACATCTGCGACCACAAAGGGTCCATATATCACGGAACATCATCTATGAAGAATGACACAGGGCCCTGTGCGGAGATGCCTGCCCGCCGGCACCCATTTACATTTACGTGGCGGTGTCGCCGTCAGAGCCGGTCTGCAGCGCAGCCGACCTGTCCCGGAGGTGTGGGCGGATTCTTTCGGCCGCTGCGCCGCCGGCAATAGGCGAGGGCCTATCTTTACATCTGCGGACTCGCTCACACGTGTCGTGCAGTCTGCTAACCCATGAGGCGGGGGATTAGCTGTAGAGATAGCGGTGCCCGCAGCCAACCTGCAGGCAGACGCGGCATGGTCATGACGCAGGCTTCCAATAGTGTCCGGAAATCCTGAGAGGAAATCGTGTTCAGCTTAGTTTTCATTCAAACAGCGAGGCAAGCGCATTAATGCCTCATATTTTTGCCTTCGGTTTTCATGGATAATACCTGCACATAATGACAGCGGTATGTATAGTAAGTTCATAAATCTGGAGAACCTTGTGACGCAGGAAGCTATGCAAACATAGATGAAAGCTTTTAGCCCAGCTCGCGACAGAGTCGGGATAGTTCTAAGCAAAAGCATGCAGTCATACATTTACTGCTCGCGGCCATGCGTAAAGACAGGCAATTTTATAGCTTTCTAGCTTGAGCTCAAAACGCAGCTCACATTTCTGTCTTTTACAGACGTCAGAGAAAGCAGCAGAAAAATCATGGGTGGCGTGTGCGAGATGCGTGTGATGTATATGGCACAAGATGGCACGTGGTGTGCTGTAACATCGTTCATGGTGCATGTGTGGCACATGCTCTGCTACATGATGTATATGTGTGGTAACATTGCCCATCTCATAAACTGCGCCTTGCGCTATAGCTGTGGCAGATGCGACAAGGCGTATATCTGCCGATGTTGTTTAATCTCCTCGATTTACGGGTCGAAACAACCACCGGGAATGCTGAGGCTTTGATCTGACTTGACATGTATACGGATCGAGATTTCAGGTTCGGCGTTATCAGATGCATAATGCCCCTGGATCTTACGTGTGGCGATGCTGTTCAATAACTGTCTACAACGATTACCATTTTGAACGTGTTTAGCGTGCTCGAACACCAACTGGTGCATGCGAAGAACAGGTTTTAACATGTTAGAGGGGGAGCGTTCCTTATTCAGTTGAAGAAGTTCGCAAGCCATTCATATTATGCACATTTGTGCCGTTTAGTTCCCATTTTATCATCAGAAAGTGACTGACCGTTTGATGCTTCGCCAGCATCCCCATTCTTATTTTTTTCTCGCGTACACATTTAAGGCAACTAGTATGCCCACGAAGAGGGCTGCGGTGCTCCTTTCTGTTTTGTGTCAATCCTTTCTCACTTGAAGAAGTAATGCGCACACAAAGAGAGTACGTCACTTCCCTTTATTCGTTGCACGTGAACAATGACACTCCAAGCATTAATTAATACGTGTTATCCATATCATCAGTGTTCCACATCTCTTACAATATTTTCGTGTCATCCGAGAGGGTCAGGTAATGTAACTTCCTCTGTGCCTTTGCCTAATGTTTGCGTCCCGGGGCATCCAGTAGAGTTTGAGATCAACACAGTAGGGTCTCTGCTTCGGTTCGCTCTGCAAACGCCGATGGGCTGCACGTAAACGGCTCCTAGTCTGAACACTGCATTGGTCGTCGCAGTTGCTGAACACGGCACGACTGACGGCCGGCCCGACACAGCTCTGACGCTCTGCGTCCTCTGCCCAAGCACGGGTTTTTTCGTTAAGTTTACCCAACATTGGCGCTTTCAGTAAAAGCCGCATTAAAAAAAAACAGCTGCTGGTAGCGGCATGTCCAATACAAACTTGTTTATTAAAGATAATAGCCTTACCAAAACCGCGCACCAATTTCACTCTTACTGAAATGAGGCAAAAATGATTGTGCGGCAGTCCCTGTCAAGCTCCAACGTAAGCAGAACAACGACATTACTAGCGCTTTTGCAATGTTCTTCCCAGAGTGACTTCACTGTGACTGTGCACTAATGTCCAAGCATACTTCAAAGCATACAATAACGTACGGCTCCACTGGTGACCCATACGATCCTCGTCACACTCGAAAATCTAGCCTCTCTTATTTTCTAACTGAAAATGTCAAAACAACCGATTCGTTTATCTCTGGGAGCGTGTTGTTACCATCGAAATTAACTGGCACGGAAGAGGCCAAATAAATGCAAAGCAAGAAGACAACAACTGACAAAAATAAATATAAAACGTATAGCAAGATGAAACAAATCAGTTGATACGAAAGACGCCGAACAAACGCAGCGTAAGAAGACAACACCTGACAAGAAAGGTAGAACATATGGCAATATTCAATGTCAAAACTTTAAACTGATTTCGCTCCATTCAGCTAATTTGTTTGTGTGACGTGTCCATCCCTCGAACTGATTATGTCGCGAATAGCTTACGTTAAGAACAAACCGAGCAGTGATCTGTTGTTGTAGTAGCTAGGTGTTAACTTACACTTGGCAACCTTAGTTGAGCCAACTTTTGTTGGAGGATGTACTGAATTCGGAGCCCTTGCTAGACATAGTTTTGCTACGTCGATGCGCGACACTGAACCAGGAATCCCAGCGGTCTGGGTTATGTAACGGGCGGATATTTTTTCCGTTGACCTCTCGACATTGGTGACTTAGGTCGACCTTGGTGTCTTGAGGTCGCCGAGGTTCTGGTAACCTAGGTCGAGCTTGCTGTTTTGAGGTCGCCGAGGTTCTGGTGACCTGGCTCGAGCTTGGTATCTTGAGGCTGCCGAGGCTCTGGTGACCTGGCTCGAGCTTGGTGTCATGAGTCTTGTGTGTTTTGGTGTCTTGTCTAGTACTGAACCCATATCTTTCCGCTGCCCGGCATACCTATGTGTTGTTTTATAAGTTTTTTCTTCTTAATTCGTAGCTCTTTTGCCATTTTCTATTGTTTAGCTCGATGCCCTTTCATTCCCTTTTTTTGCATTTGATTGGCTCCTTAAGTTGCTGGTTTCTGAGCCCCAGTGGTACCAGCTGTGGTTACGCCCATGACCTCAGAGATGTCTCATGTTTGGCTAAAAGGCTATTGTGAAACTAACCAATCCCTGGTGGCCAGCTCAAATCGCCAGTTTCGCCAGTAGATCGAGCGCGTTGCTTAGGTAAGGGTGGCATCGTCTCGGCACGATTATCTGATAACATCTTCAGTGCCTTCAGAAATCAGTGCTCGGCTCTCAGGCTCGCGAGGTGTTTTAATTCATAACGCATCTGCCTCCTAACAGCTCGGACAATTAAGATGGCTTTCAACTCTTGCATAACAGGAATAAGGTCACAAATGCCATTCAATGCTCGTCACTTTGTTTTGGTAAAACCCCAGCTTATGTAGCAGCAGTGGTCGAAGCAGGGATGAAGCGCATCAGTCGTGATCCACAGCCAGCATCGGCGCGTGGGGGTTCAGCCATCACCCCTCGGCCGGTCTGGTGCGCGGCTCTCCGCGCTGCCCGAGCACTGGGGCCCTGACCGGGTCCCACATAATGTACCTTTGCTCTCTTGTGCTTATGTTTTGTATTTGCTCGACTCTCCTGTTACGGCAAATGCTACCAGGGACACGGTTGCACCAGGTGCGGTAGCCCGCGTTTTCGGCCAGATAGCAATCCATCCAAATGGCAGAGAAGCGAAGATGTTAGTACCTAAATTTCTGAGGGAGGCCTTGTCAGATTCGTCTCAGCCCCATCGTCATCAAGTCACTATTACCGGCTTATGGTGTCCGCACCCTGCGCCTACCCGTGCCTAGCAGTCATTACTGCGATTGTTACCCGCACAGCCGGGTGATGAAGTCTCCTCTCAGCAGCCGCCTGGTGGGATCTGGAATGCTGTGCCGGAAAAGATTTTCGCAGTGACTGCCACTGCAAGGAAGCAATAGCACCGAACAGGGACAGTTTGGTCGGCGCTCACTCTCATCTGAGGAAAGCCGATTTGCACGTGTTCATGCGGATAAAGGTGTTAAGCAAAATCAGTATTATGAGCGTAACATATAGGTCAGGACGTAGCAGAAGTACTTAAGCCATGCTCGTTGAGGCCCAGATGCATGATGCAATGACGTGGAACAAGCAGGTAGTTGAACAGCTACGGTATAAACTGCAAAGGACGGCCAAAAGATAGCAGGTATTTTTATCCTCTAAGATAAACGGAGCTAACAGGACCGGATCGGCCACTTTGTGATTTGAGCGATAAATTATCTGATAAGCGTCGCTGTGATGTTACGCTGATTCGGTATAAACAAACATCACCAGCTGCTGATTTCGCAATGGCAGTGATCCAGCTGCGCCGCCCCACCTGCTGATGCCGTCCCAGCCGTGCTGATCACACCTGCTGCCGCCACTCGCCGAGTGTTGTGACGTCACACGCTGGTGTCACGTGCGGCGGGGCCCGGCTGCAGATGCGTCCGTGCACACGCACGCTGCACACGGTGCACTAATTGACAGCGACGGCGGCGGGGCCAGCCGGTTTGTCCGGCCTCGGGACGCTCGTTACGTGCCCATATGGCCGTCTCCGGCCCCGTGCGCGGCGACCCGACTACGCAACCGGCGCCGGTACGGCCCCGGGGCCTCACCGCTTCACGCGACGCCACGGCGAGGCAGGTGCGGCTTTAAAGGCACAGCAATCTCGCCGGTGCGGAGGCCCAAATGCTCGAACAACTCCAGCCATCAGCGTGGCGTGGCCGGCGAGTGCTCCGTAGATATTGTGTTGTGGCTGACAAAGCGGGAATAGCATGAAATGGAGGGAGGGGATCTGACATGAACGGCTGGGTGATTTGGAGACCCTGTATCGAATGTCTGTCAGCTGGACGATCTCTGAATCTGACTGGTCTGCCGAGGCTGGGCGTTTGACCGTTCGGTACGGGAGGAGGGAGGGAGGGGGGGGGGGAGCTGACCCGGGACCGGAGGTTGACCTAGCACCGACAGACTGACCTGGGACCGGGAAGCTGACCTTGGACCTTGAGGCTGACCGGTAAACCAAGACGCTGACCCGGGCCTGTTGGGTGCCGTCCAGCACGGTGTCCCCATCCCCTCCCCCCCCCCCCACCCCTGCAGACAGCTGCAGTAATGGATGTTCGCCGCGTCCGAGCAATATTTGTGAAATCCGGAGACGAGGCCTTGAGAGAACCGGCTTCTGACCGGAGGACCGGCCGGTGGTCGGCACAGCGTGCCGCGGACAGACGCGGCGACGCGGCGGCACCCAGGCACGCCGCGCTCGTCCCACGTCCATCCTACGCCCGTCCCACGTCCGTCCCACGCTCGTCCAGCGTTCGTCCCACGCCCGTCCCACGCTCGTCCCACGCCCGTCCTACCCTCGTCCTACGCCCGTCCCACGCTCGTCCCACGCTCGTCCCGCTCTCGTCCCACGCCCGTCCCACGCTCGTCCCACGCCCGTCCCACGCCCGTCCCACGCTCGTCTGGCTCAGCGACATGAGTTGCAGATCAATCGGACTCATTGCGTGCCGTTATGACCGGCGTGAGGATTATTGAGAGGTGGGAGCTCGTTCCAAGCAAGCTAAAGAATTTCTGCTCATATAACAGAGGGCGTTTTTTAACCTTTACCTCACGCCTCTTGAAGCAGGCGAGGACTGGGAATTGCCCGCTGGGGAAGTTCCTGAGCAAGGGGAGCTTCGCAGGGTTTGGCCACTTGAAGTTTTGTGACATGCAGGCATATCGATCTACTGAGAAAGGCTCCATCGCATTCAAAATCTCTCATTTATCGAGAGCGCGCGCTTGGCACAACGGCAGAACAAGGAGATGAACGACTGCAACGCATCTGAGGTATGGCACCGAGATGAAAGTGATATTACAGATAACCATATTGTTTTTTATATCTTTTGGGTCCCAGCGCGGGCTCTTTTAAGACAACTCAGCACCCTCTACCCGGCAAAGGTACCATTTTTTGGCACAGCGAGTCTGTCAAGATTCCTCGGGCGGGGGTTTTCAGGGAACTGCTCCGGTGAACCAGGACGTCCACCCCCTCGGGTTGCTCCAATACAGCAAAGGGTTTTATTAAAGGCAGACCAAGCCACTGAATCCACTGTCACTTGGCCTCAGGCCCGCCTTTTAAGCTGGCAGGAAGGACGGGGCGAGGAGTCGAATCGTGCGAGGAATCGAGTTCCGCATCTCTGGTTTTTATACTGCACTTCCCTAACCCCAGCTCTGCCACCAAAGTAGTCAGGCAAGAGTACATCATTACAAGTGTTAGTGCAATTGTAGTTCCAAGCGTCATAACGAAAGGCGAGGCAAAAATCTTGCTTCAGAGATATGTATATTGCATATGACGACACAGGACGGCAGTTATCCCGACGGGCGCATCAGCATTTCGCACATACAGCAAGCTAATAAAACCACTTTGTGATCTCTTTCTCTCTCTCTCTCTCTCTCTCTCTCTCTCTCCTCTCTCTCTCATCTCTCTCCTCTCTCATCTCTCTCTCTCTCTCTCTCTCTCCTCTCCCTCTCATCCTCTCTCTCCTCCTCTCCGCCCTCTCAGCTCTATCTCCTCTCTCCTCTCTCTCCTCTCTCCTCATCCTCTCTCTCTCTTCCTCGCTCTCTCCTCCTCTCTCTCTCTCTCTCTCTCCACTCTCTCTCTCTCCTCTCTCTCTCTCTCTCCTCTCTCTCTCTCTCTCTCCTCTCTCTCTCTCTCTCTCTCTCTCTCTATGCTCTCTCTCCTCTCCTCTCTCTCTCTCTCTCTCTCTATCTCTCCTCTCCTCTCTCTCTCTCTCTCTCTCTCTCCTCTCTCTCTCTCTCTCTCTCTCTCTCTCTCTCTTCTCTCTCTCTCTCTATCTCTCTCTCTCCTCTCTATCTCTCTCTCTCCTCTCTCTCTCTCTCTCTCTTCTCTTTCTCTCCTCTCTCTCTCTCCTCTCTCCTCTCTCTCTTCTCTCTCTCTCTCTCTCTCTCTTCTCTCTCTCTCTCTCTCTCTCTCTCTCTCTCTCTCTCTCCTCTCTCTCCCTTCTCCTCTCTCTCTCTCTCCTCTCCCTCTCTCAATGCCGACGGAATTTACGAGCACATGCGTCGTGTTTACGGGGCGGTCATTGTCGTGTCTGAGTTGGGAATTCTGCGCGGCCTATATGCTGCCCGGTCTTTGTGAACGGTCGCCGCGGTCCCGGCACGCCGAAAACGCCGCGATGTTTGTCATTCCAGGCGAGCTGGTCAACCTGCCATCCACAGACCGCTGTGGCGCGCCGGACTACCGTCTGCACAAGGAATACTGCAGCCCAGCTCCACGTATTTGAGATATTGCATGCATTTCAAGACGCTTCCAGCACTTAAGGGTCTCTCCAATGCTTGCCGGCCCGTAATAACTGGGATAACTTTGTATTGCAAAACACCGAAAACGATTTGAAAGAAACTGTACATTTCCTGCAAACAAAACTGCATCTTTAGTAGCTATCCTCATTTTGTAACTTGGTTATTGGCATGATATATGATCATGATCCATATGCGGCACAACTTCTCTTTTGCAGGTTTATGTACATGGTGGAGCATACGGCGACGGGTGCCCCGTGGTTGGCTTTGGAACCCGGTGGTAAGCCTCCAGCTCCCGATGCCGGCGCCGACCCAGCCTGTCCGCTGTGCCGGGAGTGGTCTGATCGTCCTCCCATATGGCGGGACAAGCGGACCCGCGCCATGTCGCGGGTCAGACATCTGGTGACCCGGCCAGAAGCGATGCCAGCCAGTCCGCTGAACACTATATATACCCGGCCCACTGAAGTGGCAGTATGCGCTCCGAGCCTCAGTCACCCACTCCCTGGCACCGTCTGTGCCGCTCGCACGTCCTTACGCGGCAACCTGGCGCCGCCTCTGTCGTTCTCCCGCCGTCACCGCCGTGTAATCGGCTCGCACAGCCGGATAAATATATAAACGTCGCCCTCGTTAATGGCGTCGCGCGCAACACCTCCGAGATTTACGGCTAATCGCCACCCGACGGGGCGCTGCCGCCGCTCAAATGACCGCGACTATGAGTTAATTAAACCGCGCCACCACTGCCACTCACGCGCCACCACTGTCACTCGGAGGCGGCCGCTCGCCGCAGGCCGGCTTTTTTGCCGGGTGCTGCCAAAGCGCCGGCCGCCTCCTCCGCGCCTTTTTCCGCGCGGCTCATTAATACGGCAGCGTCGAGCCGCGAATCGCGAGTGGCTTCTTGCCGCGCCGCATCTGCCGCACGTGCGGCGGCAGTGGCGCGGCGCGCTGTAGCGCCGCTCGTTACAACACCGGCCGGAGCGTGGATGACGCCCGGCCGGGCAACGGCTGCGGGTGCGGGTCCCGCCGGCGGTAGTGCTGGGTCTGGCGGCACGCGGCGCCCGCACCGGCGCCACACCTGCGGGCTGCCGGCCGCGTCTCCAGACAGGCCCACGCGACGCCCGTTCTCTGGAGATGGTGCCGGCTGGTGGTCCAGTCCCGAGAGACGGCGCCGGTGGACCGACATCACCACTGAGGCGGTTGTGGCGACGGCAGTGGGAAGACACAGGGTCGGGGTTTGCTTGCCTCTTAAATAATTGTTGCATCATGACCCTCAGCCTGGGTCGTGACCGAGCTGGCCGGTCTGCTGTCGAGCCTGACGTTGGTAGGCTCTTCCTCGACTGGCCCCTTCCCAGGGGAGCACAGCGACTGGGAACGAAATTTGTTGATCCCTCGTCACTACCATTACCGCACAAGTGAGACGACACAGACGCTGACACATACACACGCGCAGGCACACCCACATGCACGCAAACGCTTTCCCGTAGCCACCGACGCTCTTAGTCACCTGCTGGTCGCCAGCATCAGCGCACGCGCTGGCTGCCCGCTAATCTCGCATTGAAGCGGTCGGCGGCCTGCAAACGCGCCGGCCTGAAGCCGGCGCATCGGTCACTGGGGCTGGGACGCGCGACCCGCGCCCGCATCGGATGACTGCGAATCCGATTAGGCGGCAATGACGATTGCCAAGCTCCGGTAATCACGTGCAGACCAGTGATCCGGCCTGCCGGGATCGGCGGCGACGCCGCTGCTCCGTGAGGCAGGTCACGCGCTCGGGCGTCCGGTGGCCACGGGGGCTTACGAGTTCCCAGTGGAACGCCGCCCGGGCTGGCCAGCCTGGGGAGGCGATGGCCTGGCGGCAGCGGCTGTCGCCTAGTCTGGTCACTGAGGAACCAGCCTGCCGAGTTGGGCTGCCGCTGCGTGTATCGCGTGCACGTCGGGGTGTAGGGGTTGCCACATGATCATCCGCTGGGAAGAGTAGCTTCGCCCTGTACTCCGAAGCTACCGGTGCCAACAGTCTGGACACGGTACACAGTACACAGTCTGGACTCGGCGACCTCTCCTGGGCCCCGCCATTGACTGCCATCTCCAACATGGACCGTTAATAACACAGCTTTGTAACGTCCCAGCTGCAGGGTCCATTCCAAGAGTATTTATGATCTAAGCTGCAAGGACGTTCCCAATGCAAGGACCTGTATGCATGATGTCACGTTCGTAGCGACAAATGACGATCTTTGTCTGGAATTCGCTTTTATGTGCGGAGTACATTTGCTATGAATTCATGGCAGCAGGTCACGTGCCATTAACCCTACGGCATGGACCTCTGTTGCCAATTGTTCAATTTTTTGCAAGGTAGATGGTGGTGTCACGTCAAATTCTGGGCATTGGCACCTTTTCTCATTACTGTAATTTAGTCAAGACAATTAATCCATGAATGTATTTGTACAAATTTGCATGCATTACGCATCTGCTCACATTTATTGTGGGGATGTGACACAGATTTAACAAAATCGGTATATATTCAGAATGAACAGGAAAGTTAGCGTGTGTGCTTCGTGCCACGCATGTTACACGTGACTTCTGACTAATGATCTCGAGCCATGATCGATCACCAAGACATCAATGATTCAGATCTTCTTCAAGAGATATATGTGACTCACTAATCTGGCAGTCTCGTGATATGTAGTGTTTGGAGATGTGCATCAGCCCAGAGCATGCCCACAATACCTGAAAAATATCACTCACAATTCGTTTCGAGCCATTTTAGTTCAGAATGACTTGTTTGTTGAGAGCTTGAAAACATAGCTTCAGCATGAATGAAAGCACCTATTTTGTGAGCCAACACCCGTAAGTAATCGAGAACATCTCTTTTGAATTTCCACCTGCATTTGAAACTCACAAGATTTGGCAGCAAAGCGTCGTGACCTAGGATGAGCTCACTACTAAACGTTTCACCCGTGGCGTGAGTGACCATCAAGATGCATCCTGAGATAATGATACAGACACGCATGGCAGGTGCAGTTGCTACCCCCTCCTGACTCCGCACAGGGGTCGCCCCTGCCTGACTAGTACTGTCGTCCCCGGACTTGCCGTGCCACGAGCCTCGGTCGCACTAGGCATTAGCTCGACGACATGTGGTACACCGTCTGTAGCAACGCCCACATACGTATGCAAGAGGCCGCTGGAGCAGACAGAAGACAGGTAACAGCGACCGCCCGCTCCTCCATCCCATCTTTCATCGGCCGGTGGAGCTGGTCGGGGGCGGCGGCGGAGCGCGCCGGCTCCTGTTTTGCAGGGGACCCACGAGGCCATGTTTCGTCACCGACCGTGAACTGTCGTGCAGTATTGCCGAACCGTGCTTGAGAAAAGGCTGGATTCTCTGTCGTTTTTTGGCGGCGTCCGACGGCCGGCCGCCAGCGGCAGTGATAGCTGCACCGCATCCTGTCTGCGACACGGGGACAGGCTGCAGACTGTGGTCTGGGTGAAGAGGCACCTCAGTCGCCACGCCGGCCGACCGAGCCGACCGAATCAGAGTCAGAGCCACCCAGACGGTCGAGTCTGAGTCAGAGGCACCGAGACGGTCTAGTCGGAGCCCAAGACCCAAGAGTTGCGGCTCCAGGGTGGAGCCCCCTAGAGTCCCGGCTTCGAGCCAGAGCCCCAACGCCCCACTGAGTCTGAGTGAGTCTGAGTCTGACTCTGTGTCAACGGGTCTGAGTCTGCAGCGTCTCAGTGGCCGATCCACTGTAGTATGGTGTCCTGGTTCGGCACACGCCACCGTCGGGTAGCCAGACATTGCGCTCCACTGCAGAAGTCAACCACATTTGCTTCGGCGAATGACATTGTGGCGCACTTAAGACGGCTTAGCGACTTCCTAATTTCACGAGTGATATCTTTAGGCAATGGAGAAGCAATCAAAGTAACCATCACCGTAATTTCGACAAACGGCCGCAATCGCTCGCGTCCCGAGAACCCCCGTGCCTCTGGATTCCCCTCGTGGTTCTGGATTATCTTCGTGACTCTGGATTTAACACAACCCAGTCAGGAAGTGCTGCCGGGGAACACCGCGTTCGGGAGGAGTTTCCCTTTCCCACCATGGCCCGGTAGTGTGCTGGAGAATCTCTATCCTCCGCACTTCCGCGGTGACTTCAGCGGACTCAGCCGCTGCTGGCGGCCTCGATTGATGTGTCAGTCGACCCCAAAGCGACACAAAGCTGACAGGCGGCCTTCGGCATCGCGTCATCTCTCGCCCGCCGGTGGGACATTTGCTTATCGGCCTAGGCCGCACACCTCGCCTGCCTCGTGAGCACGACAGGGCTGATGGTGACTGTCGGAAGCTCCGTTCACGGCCCGGTGACGAGCGAGAGAGGCGACCAGAAGCGAACACTGTGATTGGTCGTGACCAGGCGTCAACGATCCATGACCGGACATCGCCAGAGCCAATCAGGTCGAGGCAAATGAGGCCTAAGACGCGGCCCCAGCCGGGCAGGACCGGTCTCAGGCCTTCAGGGCCGGACCCAGCCGGGCAAGACCGGCCCCAGCCGGGCACTAGCGAGCACGGACCCGTCCGGCCGCTTATCGCCGCCATCAGGCCAGCCGAGTCGTATCTGGTGTCGTATCTGTCCGCAGATGCGGCTCGCTGCAGACGCGGGCCCGCCCGCTCAAGGCGGACCTGCGGCATTTTTCGGCGACGGCGGCCGGCCGGACAGCCCGACACCGCCGCTCGTTAGCCGCGGCCGGCCGCCGGACAGGCCAGGCTGCAGGGCCGGACGCGCCACCGGGGGCCGCGGCAACGCGCGCCTCCGCCGTGCCGTGGAGAGGGGCCGCCGGTGCCCGCGGTGACGCGCGCCTCCGCCGCGGTCGGAGCCCGCCGCGCTGTGGAGAGGGGCCGCCGAGGGCCGAGGGACGCGCGCCTCCGCCGTGCCGTGGAGAGGGGCCGCCGGGACCCGCGGTGACGCGCGCCTCCGCCGCGGTCGGAGCCCGCCGCGCTGTGGAGAGGGGCCGCCGAGGGCCGAGGGACGCGCACCTCCGCCGTGCCGTGGAGAGGGGCCGCCGAGGGCCGAGGCGAACGCGCAGCCGTCGGGCCGAGCTGGCTCGATGCTATTGTCCTTCCGCGGGTCAAAGCTTGTCGGTGTGAACAGGATCTAGTTCGTCGGCCATGTGCCTTGCTGATGTGGAAACAGATATTAAGCAGGTCGGCTAGTCAGTCATGTTTCAGTCTAATTAACATCAGCAGTACTGACACATTGCTGCTATCTTGAATTGTTCGATGCAATTTTTGTTGGGTGTCGACTCTGTCATCGCCTAAACGGTATGCGCAGCATACAAATACAAGATAAAGGAATGCGCTGGTTAGAATTTAATTATCTGGGAGCTGTCCATCGTCTGGTCTTACAAGTTGCTGGCGAAATGGCTATAATTATCGGGCTTGATCGTGACTTGGCAGTGCCCTGCAATAAAACAAGATCTAGGATAGCAGCATGTCATTTATTCAAGTTGCGTTTTGCAGCATACCGAAACCCGCATGGAATGTGATACTTTTCGCACAAAGCTATGTAAAAGTACTGAAAAATTGGAATCGTCTCTGGATTATGCCCCTTGCTGCGTGCAATTTCATGCAGGTGACGATATGTCCTTCCCCATCTTCTGCTCTCTCATCCGGTAGCGCATTACATCCTACCCTATTCTTACAACTGTATGCGAAAACGGTCTGTGACAAGGGGCAATACGAAGCATTTGTTGCGAACATGATGTAAATACGTGGCATTCTTGGAAGCAGAAACAAATGATCCGATGTGAAAAGATATCAGCGAGACGCCGCTGCATGACATTCCTGACAGCCCGCCGATATAATCGAAATGCGCGCATCTGTGACATTTTGCTAGTGATGTGTGCCTAGTCCGGAGGCTTTAGCGCACCAGCTATTTTCGGGGCGTTTTCCACCGGTGGTGGGCGATGGAGCGTCACATTCTTGAAGTGATCCGGCGCCGCTCTGCAGCAGCGTGCTGGACATATGTTTTCCTTCATGCTGCGCTACCGTGTGTAGATATTCCCCGAGGAACAAGATAAGCGTTGACTAGCAGGAAGGAACACAGAACACAACATTGAGATTAAGAAGCTCTTTATCCCAGACAGTTTCTAGCTCCCATGAACACTGTAAATTCCATGCATGTGAACAATGGGCTGCGTTGCCCGGCATGCGAGACCTAGTTAACAAAGACAGCGCTTACATACCTAAGGAATTAGTCGGACCGACAAATATACAAGTAGTACAAGTACGGACCCATATGAAGTATGCATGCGTGGGCATAATGTACACACGTGTACCCCTGCGCGTGTAGTTCGTCTTCATTCAGCTTACTGTTATCAGCTGCTTCATGTTCCGTTGGCATGTATTTTACACATCAGGACATGTACATGCACACGCAATTCGGTCGCCATCATTTCATGTCAATATTGTCACATCCGCGCGATTTAATCACAGTGCATTCTCTGCCTCTGCAGTCACGCGCCTAGGCTATGTTAGGCTGCCACACTGTCGTCACAATTTTTATCGCCGCTATTTTTGTTGCGTCGGGCTATCACTAATCTCTACAATGTTGCATTGCGAGGCACATATACATACATGCTTTGCCGCACCCAGCGTGCGTCCCGTCAAGACGTGGTCCTTGTTTCGGCAACGGAACACGTCCGCAGTTCTCGGTGCCATGGCGGAACAGGGCGAGGTCCCGGTCTCGGTACCGCACTGCTCTCTAGTTCTAGGCTCAGAGCGCAGGTCCTCGTTGCGCCGGCGGTCTGGCAGCGAGCACACCGGACCGGTTTTTGCGTGTGTCGCCTGCTGACAGCCGCTGCGAAAGCTCCCCCTCCCCTCTCCCTCGGATTACGGCCTCCCGTTTGTTTATCTCATACCAGTGTGGAGCCCATATCGCGCGCCCGTGCAGGCCGTCCCCTCGCCGGCCGGTGCCGTATACCTATGCAGCGCCCATATCGCGCGCCCGCGCAGGCCGTCCCCTCGCCGGCCGGTGACGTATACCTATGCGGCGCTCATATCGCCCCCCGCGCAGGCCGTCCCCTCGCCGGCCGGTGACGTATCCCATACCAATGCGGCGCCCATATCGCGCCCCCGCGCAGGCCGTCCCCCCGCCGGTCGGTGACGCATCCCATACCAATGCGGCGCCCATATCGCCCCCCGCGCAGGCCGTCCCCTCGCCGGCCGGTGACGTCACTGGCGGGAGCGCCGCCAGCGGGCCCTGTTTGTGATGGTGCGTTGCGTCCGCTGCCTGCCACGCTGTGTGCACCGAGCAGGGTCAACTGCTCAACTCAACTCAGGGTCAGGAGCAGGAGCAAGAGTCACCATAAGTGGGTAGCCATATGCCACGGCGTCAGTGCACATAAATGAGTGTGCAGCGTGAGTGGAAGACGACGAAGCTCAGGCAGGGGTCGTGATGATGAGCCTCAGGCAGGAGCCGCGATGATGAGGCTGAAACGTGGGGCCGTGGTGATCGGACAGGAGCGGATCTAGTTCGTTGAAAATCCCCTACGTTGCACGATAGGGGACTTTTGTTCGGGGTTTTAAACGTTTGATTCGGTGCCATAAGTTTCAGGGAATGCCATTCACAGTCCCGCCTGAAATACTACTGACGGGGTGAGAGGAAAGGAGTGGGAGTCGCACAACACTCCAGCAATACGACTTTTCAGGCGTGGACTCTTGGTGGTCGAGGACATATTCTTCTCGGCTGGCATAAAGACTCTTGTCGGGTCAAGTCAAGGATGGCGCCGCATTGTCGTTCTTGTACGCGACGAAATTTTGCGGTCTGGCATGCTATCTTTAAGGGATGTTGTCGTAGATAATTGAAAAAGATGTCATCGATAATGTATGTCATTCGTTACACCAATCACATCGACCCGGCATCACCTGGTTAGTTAAATCGCTTGATAAACGCCACTCTGAGCCTTGCTGAGAGCACCACCCTTTAATAAGCATCACTCTGAGCCTTTCTAAGAACATCCACTATTGATAAGCGTCACACTGAGCCCTGCTGAGAACATCCTCTGTACATAAGCGTCACTCTGAGCCTTGCTGAGAACATCCTTTGTTCATAAGTGTCACTCTGAGCCTTGCTGAGAGCATCCCCTTTGATAAGCGTCACTCTGATCTTTGCTGAGAGCATCCTTCGTTGATAAGCGTCACTCTGAGCCTTGCTGAGAACCTTCTGCCCTCAGTATCCAGGATGCTCAATTCTCAGCACGACAGGTGCTGTATTTGTGGCTTGGTACCTTCCTCCGCATGAGTTCGGGGATGTCCCTGTACCTGATTCGTGTCTCTTTACCTGGCGTAGGCGTGATTCCCTTTCTTTGCCCGAATCAGTCTTATATGAAGACTTGGAGGACCTTTCTACGTGAGTTTGGGAGCGCTCCTCCAATGAAGCCGTGAGAACCTCCTTAGCCTCTGCCTGGTTGAGAAAGCAATGGGGTAATTCATGGGTCTCCAATGCTCATTATTCAGGCTTCACATAGCCATAGGTGTTCCCAGTTCTGATCAAGCAGAGTGCTACAGCTTTGACCCAGAGCTTCTCATTCTTTGAGCGACCAGTCAAAATCATTTAAGAGTCGCAATGCCTTAAGCGTGTCCATATCACGTGAGCGCCGTAGTGCCCCTGGGGCGTTCCGCGGCGACCACGAAGGCACGTACCAAAACACTTTAAACAGGGTTGTAGTTTTCTATTCAGTTAGAGGGGGCTCCACCTCGCCTCCGCCCACCCCTCCTCCCCGCCCAATTGAAGGGAAATGGGTCAAATATTGAGGGATACCTGTTCTCTGCGCATATTGGGGTAGATTTATTTTGTTCCCGCTCATTTGCTCTTTTTCCATGCTCAGCATCCCCCCAACTTATTTTGCGGAAGTACATCCCCAGCTTTAAGTGTGCAAGCTTGCGAATACGAGGGCGACGCAGTGCAATAATGGTGGTCATGTATTCTCCCGGGATAAGCGGAGCCTCCTTGGGGTGCCCCATTGCCCAATAGTGTCCATCGCCACTGCGAGGGAGTTTCAATGTTTCTCAGGGGCGCACAATTCTGATCAGGGGGCTGCTGCAGGACGTCAAGTGATACCCCATCGGATCTCAACAGCGTCTTAAAGGAGGTCATGCCATATCGAGGGCGACCCCTTGTCTCAGGGGGGGGGGGGGGGGCGGAACGGGTGACTGTGGCGGGAATATAGGCTGATGTGTCTGTTAGTGCAACCCCGATTACTGTTGGGCGCTTATCCCCCCCCCCCCGCTATAATTACTGAAACAGAGACGAAATATGCTGTGGTTAGCAAACATGGATTTCTTTGTCATTCCTTGAAATCAAATGCAGCTTTTTGATGACTTAATTACGTAGGGAGTGACGGACAGTCGGTATGAGAAACCTGAACCTCGGCTGAGATAGGGATACTTATATTGTGTATCGGTTACCTGTCACCAACAGTATGAGTCCATCGATTGTCTTCCAATCCCGGGTTAATGAGCGGCGTGAGTGTAACCAGAGTACAAATATCAGTGTTTCTGGTGATGTCCACGATGCTTCTTTCCTAGGCTTCACTAGGCTATTTGGTTACAATTTTCGAGCTATCAATATGCTAGCCTGTGCAATAGTGGGAAAACATGAAACTGGGTATTGTATATAGTATTTCAAAACGGGTACTGTCTCGCACTTAGGATCTTTGGTAAACTTCTGTGCCACAAAATTCAGGAAATTGACACTTATGCCAAAGCCACACCAGCAGGTTGTTACAGCGTATACATTTGAACTTCGAGAATGGGGGCGGCCTGGAACATACAGAGTCCTGACTTGAACTGTAGCCTCATATTTGCAGTGACATGAAGATAAAGTCACTGACTGTGTACTTGTGTGCTACATGGACCAACCGATAGGAACGCAGTCCCCCCCCCCCCCTCCCTCTTCTATAGACCTGCATTCTGTATCACCGTAGATGGCTTCCGAGAGAAAGTTACAAATCAGCGTGGCGCATGCTGACCTATCTCTGCCCCCCCCCCCCCCCTCCTCCGACTCCCCAAGAAAATCCTGCTAGAGTCACTGCAGCCTGATGCCATATTATGGGCTGGAGACTATGTAGAGAGGCGTCGGAATGGTTAGGGGGGTCACTGCCATATGTCCATCATATATCGTCATCCACCGTCCGTGGAATTGGACAAAAAGTTTGACACTCAATGGCTTTGGAATGTGGTTTTCACCCTTGGAAGATGACCACAATTGGGGGATACGCCTCGTGCGACAGCCGCGCACTTCGATCAGCTATTTAATTATGCTGTGGCATCAATTGGAGCAGTCTGTTTGCTGTTGGCTTTTATGTCACGCAGTAGTAATAAACCACCGCATATAAGTTCCGAACACCGACGCGTCTACCCTCACTCCAACCCCGTGCATGGCTCGCGTCGCAAAAACACTTACAATGCCGATTAAGCGATATCGTATCGGCCGATACCTTGAGACACATCGCCGCATTTTTTGGCGGAGGGGGCGATATGAATCGCGGGTACAGCCGCGCGCGGCCGGGCGGTGCAGGGGGGGGGGGGGGAGGGGCGACACGGTCGTTCGTGGAAGGCCGATCGGACGTAGTTTTACCGCGCTTCGCAATCAGATCGACACCGGTGGGAACTTTCCTGTGTGGCGCGGCGTCGCCGGCCGCCGGCCGCGCCGCGCCACGCCGCAACGGCCGCGCCGCAACGGCCGCCCGACGGCGGCGGCGCGCCGAGAACAGGTTCCGCCGCGCGCCGCACCGCCACCGTGCACTTTCGCTCGGCGTGGCGTACCGGAGATGCAGTGAGGCGGCGGGGCTGGTCCTGACGGCGCGACGCGACGGCGGGGCGGCGCACACGCGCGACCGGCAACGCTGGCGGCGCGGCTGGGCGGACGCGGCGGACGCGGCGCGGCGCGGCCGACTGTGTGATCGCCGGTGACGCCGGCGGCTGACGGGGCGATAGGATCGGCCCAGCGGCGGCGGCGGCGGCCGGCGCGGACCGGCGGCGGCCTGGAGGCGACGGAGCCCGAGTGGGCCGCGCGTCGGCCCGAGGCGGCGGCGGAGCAGGAGCACCAGGAGGCGGCGGTGGCGACCACTGACGCGGCGCCGCCCGACGCCCTGGATGTCAGGGCGGCGACACCAGATAAACGGTGAGTCCCCAGCCGCCGGCCGCCTGGTTCGGAGTGCACCGACGCGTCGCCGCGCCCGAGTTTGCCGACTCCAGGCAACGCCGCACAGTCGTGGGCTGCGGGGAACCGGTCCGTACTCTCTGTGGACTGAGGTCGCATCGCATTGTGCGTAAGGACCCTGTGTGGGTCACCTCTTGAGTTCCCGTCTGGAGGTTCAAAGTTTAAAGAGATCAAACATATCCCTGTTGGTAGATACGAGGCGCTGCAGGAAGCGATTCAAATCAGGCGCATTTGGGCAACACGCATTCGAAGTGAAATCTGATGTATGTGAAATCGGGAAGCTATGAAAAAATATCCGTGCGAGAAGCGACGAGGAGTGCCGGATCCCAACTAAATACTGAAGATAGTCATTTAACATTTGTAGAAGGCAATAAGCTTCCTGACGCCGCAGCCTGGGTGTGGTAGGACTTCTGCTTTGCAATATAGATCCTTGGGTCCCAGTTGAGGAAATCCGATTAGGCAGCTTATGCAAATAATTTCGTCATAGAACCATAGGTGTCAGTTTACGGCTATTTGTTGATGGCACATATCGTGAGCAGGTCAGGTCGGCTTAGCAAACTTAACAGACTCCTGCTTGGATTTCAACCCAACATGTTTCTTTGCCTTTGAACCTATGCTTTCAACCAGCTGGCTTCGAGATTCCAACGTACCGGTGTGCAGTCTCAGAGAACACCACTTCGTCAGTTGAGCATGCAGTTCCCAAGAGGCAAAAACCAGCAGTCTTCTATGCCGGGCAAGCTGTCTACGCCGAAGTTTCACAGGCATGTGTATGCCCTTGATTGTTGTTTGAACCTATCAGGGCATCAATGCGGCTGATTTGTCATGGTTTTCACCAGAACATTCAAAGTTGTTTTTACGCTCCGTCCGTTGTTGAGAAACATGCTGTTTGCTATGCTTGTGCAAACAAGTCGTGCGCACCTGATTTCATCTTTCCTTCAGGCTGTGGCCTCATTCGTGTCTTTATATCGTTCTATACTGTGAATATCGTGTAGCCCGCATATAAAACCGGGTCTCGTTCGTTGTGCTAAGGCAGGGCTACTGAGAAAACAGTTGCACACAGAGCAACCGATGTCCGTCCATTCCATGCGCTCATACATATTTAGAATGCAGTGCATCTAAAAGGGAGTCGTACGTCTTCGTCATCGAAGACGGATGCAAATTATTGCTGATATCCTTCAATCGTTGCATTGTGTAATACGTTTCGTCTGCTTTACAACCCTGTTTCTTTCCAAGACCACATCTATTACTTTCATAAAGAGGTACTCAAGGCAACATTTCACGGCATACAAGAATAACTTCGGACTGATACCAATGGAACTCAGCAGAGTAATCTAGTGCCTTAGCATACTGTCATTCTGGCCGCCTCTAACTGCACTTCTGCAAGTCTGCACTTTTTTTGGCCAAACTTACACTTCTGCAAGGGTCATTGGGTCTGTTGGCCGGTGGAAGTCACGTGGCATTGACAGATCTCCACCAAACGCTCCTGTCCGCCAGCCCCGCCCCCTTCGTGGCATTTTGCTGTCGTTGGTTATCGTATGGGCAGCGTTGAACAAAAAGCATGCCAACGACTTCATAGTTATGTTGAAATATGCAGTATTAAAACGGGTCGTTGATGAAGATCAATCGCATTCATACCGCCAGCCTCTCATGCTGACCATCGCAGATTTTGACTGCTGGCTACGAGGCCCGTACATGGCGTGCATTTGTGAAACAAGCCGTAGATGCTCGCCCTAACTCCGTCTTTGTCTTTGCATACATCCTGGGTGCTGCTCAGTTGTAACTCCGCTCGAATATTTGCTGCTATCCTGTTGACGAGTAGGAGCCCAACGGAATATATTTGATTAAGATCGACCGGATCCAGACGACTTACACCTGCTTGCACTTGCCTATGTATTCTGTGCACTCACAAGCTTCGCTTGCAGTAGAGGACTGTGCATTTAGAAATGCTGGGCTCCAGCGGGTGCAGAGCACAGGCCGCCTCCCGCTGGGTGCCCCGCTTCCCGGGTCACTTGATCTTTGGTGGCTCAGAAGCCGTGTAACGAGCAGGAGGGGAGGCGCGACTCTGATGGACGGGAAGCAGGTGAACAATCCGCCATCATTGACCACACTCCATTGAGCAAAAAAATCGCTTTCATTTGTGAAACTTCGCGTTTTTTTTAATCAGGCGTTCATGAAAAAGATTTCCATGGTTTGATTACGTAGAATCAAATCCTCATTTCGCACGTTCTTATGGCTCTTACCATGCCACTCCGGGAAGAGTGCAGACCACGCCAACGTAAGGTCAGCCAACCTTGCAGGCTCAAGTAACAGTCTGAACCACCGACAGCCGAGGAGTATCGATACAGATCAGACGACAGCCGAGGAGTATCGATACAGATCAGGACGGGGTGATGGCACATCAGGAGCATCACAAGTTCCTATTGACGGACCGGAGAATAGATCCCTCCCCCGCAGGCTCATTACTGTTCTTTTCCTTTTTGGTGAATGTTTGGTATTTGGGTCATATATACAGGGTGTCCAAACAATGAGGTGACGAACCCCAAGGTCCCCGCGAAGAGATACAAAGCTCAACCCGTTCATGCAAGGAACTGTTCGTTTTCCTGTAGTCGGGGGTAACAAAGTGCCTTTTCTGTCACAGACGAATTTTGTAACCGTGTACATTGTTATCTGGAGCCACATCTATTAGAGCCCGTCGCAATATAACTCTAAATGTGACAAACCACAAAAAGGAATGCGAATGAAATGAAAGGCGGCATAACCATCAAACGTTTTCATTTCGGGACTTTCATTTGCACTCAAGTATTATTTGCCAGCCATCAAACACTGAATGATAGATAAGATCAAGGTAATACAATTATCGGTTAAAGGCATGTTAAACCAGCATAACATAACCAGCGCAGAGGCGCGTGGTTTCCTATTCAGTCGGGGGGGGGGGGGGGGGAGGGATTGTGCCTCCTAACCAGGGATACGGTTTCCTACTTTAGTTATCCTTTTTCTCCATAATTTTTCATTCATCGTCATTTTAGGGCTCAGCCCTCAACACTAATTTCGAGAAACGACGTCCCTATTTCTAACTCCGAAAAGAAAATGCGTCAAATCTCGAGAGAAAACTGCCTGAAGTGCATTTCGGAGGCGGGCTCATCCATGCTTTCTCCCTGCACTCTTCCTCCCTCACCCTTGTGTATTTTCCAAAACTGCATCCCTGTAGCCCTTCATTTACCGATAACATGGTTTCACAAGCAACTGAAAACGATATTAATTTTGGTTTTATGAAGCTATCGTACAATCAGCTGGAAGCATTGAGGACCTTCACCATCTTTGCTGAATCATTACCGGTGCAGAGCCTGCACTTCCTAATGTGATCCAATCAATTGGTACGAAAACCATACAATATTGGCATCAGCAGACGCAAACAACATCTTTACCACCTCTGGCACCTTCAGTTAGCTCTGCATACAATAAAGTGACAATTAGAAGTGTGTAATGTCACATGTGACCACCGGTCAGTACGCCAAGCCTGGGTGCGAGGGCTGCATGGGAGGACTACAATAGCGATGCTCGGCATCTTACCTCAAGGTCCGCTGTTTCTCCCAGCAGCGGAAAGCCCAGGAAGAATAATTGACATGGGCCGCTCCAATGTCCTCCGTTGACCTCTGAAGCTACAGTTCGGGTATCCACAAACAACAAGCCCTCTAGATCGCCAGGGCTTTTTCGCGCTATTACCAGGGACGCCCTCTGTGGTAGATCCTTAGAAAAACCGCGCAGCGTCTTAAAAAACTGACGATTGGCTACGTGCTTCAAGCCAGTCAGCTTGTCACGACATGAACGCAACCAATGGCAGCCCACAGCCTTGCACTTAACCGCGTGGCGAGCATTCGAGTCCATCTGTTCCAAATGGCGCGACGCTTTAAAACGTCGCGTAGCAAACTGATCACGTTCGTCGCAAGGTGTAGTGGCCAGCCATGGTTCTGACAACTAGTAATAAGCCTAGTTATTTGGTGACGCGCCTGATGCGTGCGTACCCAGCCTGTGCATGCGTGTGCGTGCGTGCAGATGTATATTCCCGTCGGACGTCCGAACTCGGCCGCTGAGTAGGCAGGCTCCTGCCGCAACGGCCGCGCCGCATAGTCCGCCGCGCCGTGTTTGGGAGGCCGGCGCGCGCCGTTTTTGTCGCGCAGCTATGCGCCAGCTGATGGGCCGTCATCTTGTCTCGGCGTCCGTCTGCCTTCCGTCTCCGACTGCAGGGAGCGCCACCAAAAACACGGCACGCGACCCGTCTGCAGACGGCGGTGGCAATTGTGCGCCGGCGAGCGGCGAGGCGCTGCGCACTGCTACCGGGGAATGGGGCAGCCGCCGACGGATCCGCCCTGCAGCCAGGTTCAACGCGTAAAAAGTGCCCTCTTCCACGCACGTGCAGTTTATGTGATATGACTTGCTGTCAAATGACGTTACTAGATGTAATACAAATGAGGCGTTTGTTGTGGTATATTACTCTTTGGGGTTTGGACAACTCGATGGCACGCATGCCGTCTCCGGCTCAGTGCCGCTTGGTTTAGGCCTTCAGTATGATAGAGACGAAATGTTTGGTTTGGTTTGGATCAGAGCCCTTTCGACCAGCAATGACCATTTCGGCGCCACGGGATGAAGGAGATTGGAGAATGGTGAGGCAAGGCTACAAGCATCTGCCCCCCCCCCCCCCCCCGCTATCGAGAATGACTCCCCTCTCCCTCAGTGACTCCTCTTCGGGATCAGGCGTTCGAGCGGGACTCCCACCAGAGCGGGGGGGGGGGGGGGGGTTCACGTGAGCCCACTGATGACTGGCGTATGCAGCTTGCCCGGATAAACGAGACGTTGTGGAGATTCAGGACGGAGCGTAAATGAGGAAAGAAGAGCAGGTGTGGCGAAATGCTTCAGCCTCACCTTGATGTCAATCACTGGGGCTCGTATGAGCTCCGCGCCGTTGAATTTCTGCATGATTCCCCGCCTCATCTAGGAAGTCCAGTGTCCAACGGTTTCTAACCCGCGCCGTCGAATGCTTGCCCGGTTTCGATCCATGCTTAGGCGATGTCCAAACGGCACACATGGTCTGGGTGCATCGGTCAGCAGAGCTCGAGTGCCAAGGGGGTGCGCTTACGTTCCCTCGACAGGTGCTGCCGGTACTGCTCGCTTTAGATACCAGCGAAGTGCATTGGAGACAAGGATTTCCAGATTTCCTCATGCTCACGGTCGATTACCGGCCTTTGTTAAAGTCGAGCAGCGATTACTTTGCTGCGTGGTCTATAACTGCACCGAGAAATCGTCAATGTATTAACCCCCTCCATACTACAAAATAGCTAGCTCTTTGTACCTATGATTAGCAATTGTGTCAGCAGCGAAGAGGCATTACCTCACCGCGTGAACAAAGCTAAATGCGTTTCTTCCATCTAGCAAGCTATTCTTATTCAATTTGTTACTTTCGTTGAATGAAGCGTTTTCATGCACTCTGTTGGTGACGTATTCAATCCATGTATACTTGCTAGAAAACCACCGGGGTTGATGCTCCGAGTTTTTCAATGAAGAATATGGAGTATAATTTCCGCGTAGTTTGTTAACCATGTCGTTCATTCACCGCTCCAGAGCCCAATGTACCATTCATACCTCTTTCTGTAAAAATTACGCATTGTGATGAAAAGTGCTAGGAGACATCGCGCACGCGATTTTTTCGAGCACTGCTCGTTTCCACTCGCGGCAAACGGCCGTCTCGCTCAAGGCCCTATACCGTCTCGCTGTTCGTGCTGGTTGAATTCACTGGACACATCACAGCTCTGAACATCGATGTCACAGATGTCCGTCTTGTATACCTGTCTGTAATGCAATTGTTCATAAAGACGGGGTTATCTTAGAGTGCGTGAGAGAGCGACGTTATCGTCGCATAATCACGCACATGCACTCTGCCAAAATCTCTCGGTTGAGCAGACCGGAGGCGTGCATTCGAGACCGAATTCTCCAGCATATCAATGGCTAACGGCTGGCCTTCCTACGTGAAAAGCCGCGTTGAGCTTGTTGCATGGTTCATGATCGCAGCTAGTTACTACAACATGGTCCATGATCGCGCCTAGTTACTACAACATGGTTCATAATCGCACCTAGTTACTACAGCATGGTTCATGATCGCACCTAGTTACTACAACATGTGACTGATTCAAATTTCTCTCCCGGTCTGGCTACCCAGATCCGAGACACAAGTATTTGGCGTGGCTAAAAAACAGGAAGTCAATCTCTTTCACCGGCGTGAAACTGATCACAAACGCGAACGCGCGTTCGTGTTTGTTGATAAGTGCCCGTGTTTGTGAGCACAAGCCCCATCACTTTCTGGAATGCGATTGCGTGGTCTGTCCTATGATAATTCATGCTGTTCTCGACTCGCTGCTATCCGAGGTTTGAAAACATGACACGTTACGACATGGGTCTTGGTAACTAGAAACGTTAAGTGTTCGGTGGGTGTATTGCTCCCGTATCAAATAAATCCAAGCACCCTATGCGTTTTGCTTTGTGGACGGCCGGCGTGCTAGCAGCACCATATAGTTGTACGATGCTCCCGAAACTCACACGAAACATAATTTGTATCAGGCTTATAAGACGGGAAAGATTCATCCCGCAAGCCGACTGTACTCGCTATGGCAAGCGCTCGATTGGTGGTGCATGACTTGCGTAGAATCGGCTTCCTCGTGATGTGTGACGTCCATCATGTGCCGAAGCGAGCGTCCTTACCTCGGCAGCCATGCAAGGGATAGAACACCATAAAGTGCGCCTTTAATTAATTTATATTGTTGCTTATGGTCAACGCGCGCAAAAATAGACACAAGGATACATCATGGAGAGAAAATGCGGTACACGTTATGAACATACCGTTCGTGTCTATTGCTTCTAGCGTGCCCAGAGTACAAACAACAGCTCGCTGCAATATTCTGCGGTTGATCCGATGGATTTGCACCATCGGATCGTGGCTCACGCAACCATCATACTTAGTGTGGTCGCCGATCCCTGAAAAAATCCAATGAAATGGCCCTGGGACAACTTATTATCACAAATACCTTTTAGCGCTGGTGAGTGCACAGTTTTGTGAAATTTTCTGGATTCGTGCGTCTTAGTTTTCAAGTGTAATGCTATGCTCAAACTTGCCCATCCTTGTTCACTCGTGATGATGATCACAGCTTAAAACATTCATAGCTGTCAAGATAACTACTGTTTGCTCTATAACGTCGTATAACCAGAACCTCCTGTTATATTGCTGTGATATTGAAGGTCGATAAAATAGCACAAGAATTCTGACATTATGTTGACAAAAACAAAAACAAACAAAGAACAGGAGCTGAAGGCCTTTGTTGCTGCATCCAGTAAAAAGGTTCAGATTGATTTTCTAAACCATAAAAATGGGCATCAGTTTCAAAGTCTGTCAAGCTGGCTGTGAACAATGTAGCATGAATGGGACGGGGTATCGATGCATCTCATGAGTACCTTAAAATGGGGTCACTGGGACCGTCATGACTCGCGGAGCCACAATGTGCTGGCAGTGATCTAGCCTTGTAATTGGGAGGTTTTGCTGATATAAGCAGGAAAGGCGTTGAGATCGATGGTTTTCGGCATTATGGGCTGGGGGTTCTTTTTTTGACAGCGTGGACAATTAAACAATTTCAATTTATTTTTTCAAGAAGTTAGACAAGAAGTTAATGGCTCTTCTTTAACGTTAAATATAGATATTCCGCATCAATATTATAATGACTGAAAACTCGGAGTCGTGTTTTTGCGTTCAGTTGGAATAGAATAATGCAGTGTATTTTGACAAGGACAGACAAGCGGTGATCAAGATGATGAGCCAAAACAAATTACTGCTTCAAAATGCTTTATAACGCTTCTGGTAGGTAGGATCCGGTGCTAAAACGGACATTCACGTTTTACGTTACGACGTTTATGTTGTTTGCACATACCGTTTACGTTTGCGCATTGCCGCGAGGGTGACGTTTACGACGAGTTACTGACGTCGCGCATAAATATAAGCTCTCCCAACAGCAGAAAATAGCACGCAATGCGGGCTAACTATGACCAGAATTAGTTGTAAAAGCGTGCTGGATACAAGCGTCCCATCCTGTCATTACAACGCAGGCCGGCAACTCCATTCTAATGCTAACAGCTTCATATGAAGCTGCTGATGGTTTAGTGGGACGCGTTCCTCTTAGTATGTCGCTTCAGACCCCAGTGCTCTGTTGTTCATACCAAGCTGAGGAAGCTCTGCTGAACAGTGACATGAGACCATTCTGAGGTCTCCAGACGGCTGGCGTGGACGCCGCCCTGCACCAGCACGCGTCTCCGCGCTGCTGGCGCTGCTGGCGCTGCTGGCGCTGGCGCACTTCTCCGGCGCTGGCGAGCGTCACCTCCGGCGGCGAGGTCGGCACCGAGCGCCGCGCCGGTCGCCGCCCGGCCGTGTCGGGCGCAGCCGGTGCGGCGGCGGCGTGCCGGGCCGGGCGGGAGAACACGGCGCCGAGCAGCGGGGTGCCGCTCCGCCGCCGGCGCGCCCGACACCTTACACCACTTAGGCGGACAGGCGGCGGGTGGCCACGCCGGCCCGGCTGCGTGGCAGGCAGCGCGTCGGCGTGCGCCAGTCGGGGACGGCTCGCAGCGGGTGGGCGTGGGACCGGGACGTGGACGTGGCGTCGGCGAGCGCCAGTCGGGGACGGCTCGCAGCGAGTGGGCGTGGGACCGTGCTGAGGATACGTCGGGCGCTGCCGCACTAGCAGCGGCATTGATAAGTCGGCCAGAAAAGCGCATTGACTGGCAACGGATCACGATCGACTGAACTGACAGAAACATTATGTGTTCACCGCCAATATGATGGCATGATCTTAGCACCGATTAAAACCGCTGCCGGTGAGTAAGTGGTGGATAAAGACGTCTGGTTTTGAAACATAGAGCTGCTAAACCCTAGTCAGACGACATACATCGCTTTGCCATGCATTCCTCCAACGACCACCGGAACTTCAAACTTTGAATACGAATCAGATCACTCTTGGCATCCCCGAATTCAGCGCAGTTGTGTTTACTGATATTCAAATGCTGACGCACCTGTGCCATATGTGGGGCTGGAGCTGTCGGATGGCTATCGGTTCACTGAAGACGACCGCTCTCCGCGCCACATGACTTTCTAGCCGCGTCGCCTCTGATCGCACCTGCGCCTGCCCCTACCGACTACTGTCTGCCGTCATGTCACGTTCCGCCAGGCAGGCGGCCGACGGCGGATGATGGATGACGGATGACGGTTGACGGTTGACTGCAGCGGTGGCGGCTGGTGGCCCCCCGCCGGCCGCTGACCCGTGTTTGGCAATACCGGCTGACCATTGCTCATGATCTGGTATTGCAGGCGGACGCTGGCCTGGCCCATGTGACAGGACAGGCCATTCAACACTGGCCTTGCAGTCCGTATTCCACATCGCCCACGAGTGTGTGTCCGGGACCTGCATTGTATTCCACATCGCCCATGAGTGTGTGTCCGGGCCTGCATTGTATCCCACATCGCCCCCGAGTGTGTGTCCGGGCCTGTATTGTATCCCACATCGCCCACGAGCGTGTGTCCGGGCCTGCACATGTGCGCAATCTAAACGAGCTTCAGGCTGGCCGCGCAACATTTGATGGCCAGCGCGTGAGAGCGAACCACAGGTTCGCTGTTGCCGCCGCCGCACCCCAGAGAAATAGGCGGCGGGATTGAGTGCGGCGTTAGGCACATCAGACATGAGCGGTCGGCGTGGCGTGGGCGCCGTGACCAGCCGTGCTCGGCCTGCTTGCCGGGGCGTAGTGACCAGCCGTGCTCGGCCTGCTGGCCGGGGCGGTTCGTCGTCAGGCTTCGGCACAAACTCGGACAAAAATCCCTCTGGCTACAGAATCGTGATCTGCCACGATAAAAAGCAGCCTGGGCAAAGATGGCTGCCCCTCGATTTCAGTGCAGGTTTGCAGTTGAAGTGTAAATACCAACCCGTCCTGCGGCAAAAATCGGTCGGGAAGTGAGCACCTGCAGTGGCCGTGGAAGGCTCATTCAGAACACGTAGTGCTGCAGTGAGCCCCCTTTATGATAGACGGGAGCAGTGGAGCAGTGGGCTAATCTGAGAATTTGATGACGTCAGCCGGTCCGCGCCGATCACGGCTCCCAGCTCTTGTAACAGGTGAGAGCCGTGTGTCATGCTCGATGCAATATCCCCGACAATTTGGCGTTGTGGCGCCTTGCGCTGTCCCTATGGCCACCGCGTTCTGTCACTTCGCACCGGTCGCCGTTGTCGACTCCGAACTTGAGTAAGTCGGGGTGCAAACGACCTGAGAATGGAATGGGTGAAAAACGATGAGTTACCAGCACATGACAGAGTTTAGATTCAAAGCATCTATTATAAGCAGCCTGGAACGATTGCTTGCAAATCATTAGTGCGCACCCTACATGACGCATGCTTGTTTGTCCGCGTGACCCCATAGTGGTTGTTGTGCTTTAGCTAACTCGTAGCTCGCATACGGGTGACATTAGGATTTTATTCTGCACCGACTCCACTTCGGTCAATGTATTTCATATAGATATGTATGTAACATATTGGTGTTTGCTGATCGTTCCTTCAATTTCTGTGCTACCTGTTCTGTATTCTGTTTGAGGGGATGCGGAGGGTTTGAGTGGCAGCCGTAGCTATGAGGTCTTGTTGATGCTTGTTTCTGATCTCCAGTTTCCGAGATGGTCCAGCCCTTTTTAAGATACAGATATGAGACTGCCAGATACAGCAATGCTAAGAGAAAACGTTCTAAATGGCCGTTGGCAGCCGACAGTGCTTTCTTAATTAGGTGAGGACACGAATCGAAATTTTGCCAACAGCTGCTTCTGAGGAAATGACCTATTGGGCCCAGGGGTGGTTGTTAAGCTGGAACCCCAGTGCTGGACAGAAAACTACGACTCCAGTCTCAATTATCATGCTGAACAGCGCTTCCGAGAGATATCAGCATTTAGAACAGGTGTGTCAATTCTAATTACGACAAACGCTTAGAAATATACCTAAATAGTTCAGTCCTGCTATTAAAAAGCTTAGAAATATTATATCAGTCTTTCTGGCGTCGTTCAAGGGTTGATAAACGCAACGTTCACCAGATACTGCATATCGCTGTCCTACCTAAGGTCATATAGGACCATTAATTGGATGACAGTTGTTTTACTGTTATGTGGTGAATCAAGCATTTTGAGAGAAAGCGGAACAAAAAGGGAAAAAAGAGCCAGCGCAATTGTTTTGTTGTTGTTTTTGGGGATTGAAAATACTACATGTACTGCAAGCATTATCGGAGTGCATTGCATACCTTACATTACATTCGATGCAAACTATTCTAGCTTTACGAGGAATCATACGACCTCCAGTGTGGTTCGAGAACAGAAATGCTGACCTTCCATTTAGACGTATCGAGTTGTTTCGTTGGTTAAGTTATTACTTGGCAGCCGACACCGCGCAAAATATATGCATGGGATGGGTCATCTGAACTTCGGCTAAGTCTATCGGCTGATCGTTATGGTAAGGACAAAATAAATACATGCGATGCAAGACATACATGAAAATTACATGCATATATACCTATATATATATATATATATATATATATATATATATATATATATAATATTTCCAGACATATCCCGATTCAGGATTTACGAATGGTGCGAATGAACGATTAAGGCTGCTTCCAGTTCATACATGATTATGTCCTATACAAATCATTTTAAGCTATCAAGTTAATCGATGCGATGGACATGTGTCGACGCGGTTGGTAGTAGCATCCTAAGGGAAATCCTGCTATAACAGAGTGGCATTTAGTTGCGCTTCAGTTCATCATAAATATCGCAAAATGAGTGGCACTGGCGATAAATCATTGTCGCCATAGAAATCAAGGCTTTAAATCAAGTTCTATCAACATTAACTATGTGACTACCCATTGTTTTTTCGACCGTACGTACATGTGTTGGAGTGGAATTACCAGGCAGGACCTTTGCGAATCAGGATGCTAAAGCCACGTTAATGTTACGGAATGCGATGAGACATGCACCTGACGCCGTGTTACGGGAACCAGCCTGGCCAGTGGTGCTCTTATGTCCCCTCTCTTCTGGCCCGGAGTCAGCGGAGGTCAGCCTACCGATCGGGACCCTCGCAGTGAGGCGGTGTGGCAAGGATACCGCTAATGGTACGATATTTGTGAAAGAACGAGAACCATGAAACGGTGGCAGGCGTTGGCGAAAGGACTATTGGGAACCAAGCACCGCGGCCCGGGGTTTGCAAAAGACCCAATGTCATCCAGTAACCGGGAGCTGGCTTACACAAAAGAACCGGTGGAACCGGGACCGAGGATCTCCTCGTTTCCACGAAAGGCAGGTATGAAGCAGACACATGTCTAGCCCGGACGTATTGCCGGACACCGGACACGGATATCCGGATATCACACACAGCATCGGACAGGGTTCGCATGTTCTGATGCCGGGATAGCCACTGCGCGAAGCTGACCAGCGATGTGGCTGCAGAGAATGCAATATTCCACATTTCCTTGAGTTCCAGAGGACAGATCCCTTCAAATTCCTGGAGTTCCAGAAGGCTGCACTCCATAACTCAGGGAGTTCTAGAGGGCTGCACTTCATTGTGCAATCATTGAGAGTGCCCAATGGCTGCACTCCGTAGTGCAGAGAGTTCCAGAGGGCTGTACTCCAAGTGCAGGGAGTTCCAGAGGGCTGTACTCCAAAGTGCAGAGAGTGCCAAATGGCTGCACTCCGTAGTGAAGAGAGTTCCAGAGGGCTGCACTGCACAATGCAGAAAGTTCCAGGGAGCTGTACTCGATAGCGGGGAGCTCCAGTGGGCTGTACTCCTTAGTGCAGAGAGTGCCAAATGGCTGCACTCCGTAGTGCAGAGAGTTCCAGGGGCTGCACTCCGTAGTGCAGAGAGTTCCAGAGAGCTGCACTGCATAATGCAGGAAGTTCCAGAGAGCTGCACTCTATAGTGCAGGAAGTTCAAGAAGGCTATACTCCATAGTGCAGAAAGTTCCAGAGAGCTGCACTCGATAGTGCGGGAGTTCCTGAGGGCTGCACTCCATAGTGCAGAAAGTTCCAGAGGGCTGCAGCCCATTGTACAGAGGACTGTGACGCTCTGGCCGGCTCCGCACCGGATCTCAGCGGCTCCGCCACTCCGCCACTCCGCGCTGTGCTGGTCCTGGAGCACGGGGCACCTCCACCGGAGGCTGCGTCCCTGAGGAGCAGCGTGCCGCTGCCTCCAGTAACCGACTGGAGGTGCAGGAGGACGGCGGCCCATGGCGACTGCTCAGCTCGCAGCCGGGGGAGCCTGACGTCAGCTGGGACGAGATGGGGGAGAGTCTGACGTCAGCTGGGGCGAGATGGGGGGGGGGGGGGAGCCTGACGTCAGCTGGGGCGGGATGGGGGAGAGTCTGACGTCAGCTGGAGCGAGATGGAGGGAGTCTGACGTCAGCTGGAGCGAGATGGGGCGGCGCATTTTACCGGCGCGTTTACGGCGCGTTTTGCCTTTCACCATTGCATCACGTAAGGGGTGTGTTCGCGTCCCTGTGGTTCTTTCGTCTAAGGCAACTCTCCAAACGTCTGGAGATGATCTTGGTCCGGGCCCTCCGAATATGACAGCAGCTATTCGGCTCTCTGGTATCTGGACGTCGTCATTCCTGACTCATCCTGCAGACTATGCAGACCTGACTCCGCTTGCAGACTGATATGTGGTCGTTGACGTGCACGTAGCCCGCTAGATGTCTCTTTTCGTCAATGGTTTCGAGGATCTCTACACCCGACAAATGACAGATGATGTGTCTGTCAAGGCCTCATCTATTGCAAAACATTCAGCCCATCATATTTAGTTAAAATGAGGCCTTATATCGATTTCACTGTGGAAAGACCAACTTACCATGCATTGCATCTTGGTACATTCGCCGCGGCTTTAGGCCCGAGTGATTATCAATGGGTGAACTTGGTGAGCTCCCTACGCGTTCTGACTATGCAGAGAGAACAAGAGACTGCAGTGGAGCATATTCTGCCCAGTTCATCCCCACCCACACCAGCAACCGCCGGTACAAGCGCCAGCTTGTCGCGCTGCATCGTGTATCGGTGGCAGGTGGCTCGGGCTCCGTCCCGACAACTTCCACTGCCCTTGGCGCGAAGGCTTCTGTCTGGCGGTTCGCAGGTCCCGGGAAGCGTTGGCCACAGCGTGACTCATTCATAAGTGATCTTTGGAACGGTATCCTTGCACGATGCATTCAAATTAGATGAACTATCTTGGCTTAGTCGGTCCGCCACACAAGTTTCACGCCTACTCCTGAAGTGCAAATGATGAGGCGTAGTGAGAGGCACCGTGTTTGTCATGCACCAGAGCCATAACGATATGTAAGGGTCGTACTCAAGCCGAGTGGGTTGTCTAGTTGGCTGTAGTTTGCACCAGCAAGAACGAGGCTTTGCATTCATATTACGCAACGTGGTCGGCTGCGAGTCGGCTACTGGTGACATCTGCCGACGGAAGGCAGAAACAGCAGATGGCTCTGCCGTCTGCCATACCCCTTCCCTCGCGTTTGATATTCATCTGCATCTGTGACAAGGGCGAACGCGCATTTTAGATATAGCAGCCTACGGACTGTGATCGTTGGGAGAAGAACACGCTGTTGGTCAAAGTGACCTTGGTTATTTCTGGTAGGACTAGCGCGCCTTGCCGCTCCTTCAGAGTACTCCAAAAGGCTATTTTTCCCGACCTAAGAAGGATTTTCCGATCCACAAGTAGTCATAGATCTGGCGTTGCATTTTACTGCTCACACGCAACGATGTTGTTAAGCTTGGGGCCACCCTGATTCACCCCATGTGTCTGAGAAGCCATCATCTAAGTCTCTATACCACATTGTATATTGTGTGCCATTCATGATTGCGTGTACCTTGTAACCATTGGTGTTGACTACTTCCGCGACCCGCACGTCCACCACTGTGTTTTTGTCTTCTGAAAAGCGTAATTCTCGAGTCGGCCAAGCTTATTCACACTGCAGAAGACGGTTCAAGCCAGAATAACGACGTCGTACACACTCACGATCTGAAATCGTGTAGTGGTGTAAATATTCGCACTGCAGCTCGAATATTATTGATCAATATACATCGATGCACTAACAAACACGATTGCAGTCCGCGCTGACTTTGACGCCATACTGCCGCTCTTTGATCCATCGGAAAGGTTCATCCGTTTGCGAGGCATAGGTCCAAATCCCTTTGTCAGCTGTTGTCATCAGAAGACTCAGTATTCCTCCCACTTTGTCGTACAGCCTCGCTGTTCCACACATTGACTCCATGTGCCCGCCGGGCACGTCTTCCCCGCCGCTATTACTATAGATTGTTCGCCTTTGCCATCCGGGAGATCAGAAGATGACGCACCCGCTCCTTCTTGACACGAGCGCCACGTGATGCCACCGCACCCTTTCTCAAGGGTCTGCCCATCTCCCCACAGCTCGATTCCCGATGAAAGTCAGGTGCTGTTCGATTGTCACTTCTGTTTGACTCCCTCCGTTCGCGTCAGTCATGATCTTCCAATCGACGGTGACGTGCGCTGAACAGTCTTTTGAGAGAGGCTGTTGGCCTACGATATATGCGTCGGTAAATACGGTACGGCTGATACAGGGGAATCTGGTGAATCCCTCGACGCGTGTTTGATCATGCTGCGTACAGGCAAGACCTGGAGGGATCGGGGTGGCACCAGACGCGGCCCGTGGTCTCCCTCAGTCATCTTGGATCACACCATTGGTCACTGCCAACGATGGGATCCCATGGGGTCCGATGGGGTCTGATGGGGCCATGCTGACATCAGGCGTGGCCGTGACGGCCCCTCCGTCCCCTTTGATCGTGCCGCACTCAGTCGTCCCATATGCGGCCGCGGTGGATACCGGAGCGAACAGTCAGACGATGCCACACTCGGCTACGCCCCTCTCGCGCCGGCCGCCAGCATTAGCATTGATTAGCGTTATGGCCGAGGTTAAGCGGCTTACGCTGGTCCGGCGGCCGGCCGGCCGGTCCCCAATCGCTAATTGCAGTCGGAGCCGTCCGGCACCCGACGATCGTATCACTGGCCAATCATGGCACCGGCGACCCCCGGCGCTGACGGCCTACAGCACCAGTGGTCCACAGCACCGCAGTGGTCCACAGCACTTCAGTGGTCCACAACACTACGGTGGTTCACAGCACTAGTGGTCCACAGTACTGTAGGGTACACATCACTATAGTGGTCCACAGCACTACAGTGGTCCACAGTACTGTGGTGGTCCACAACACTATAGTGGTCCACAGTACCGCAGTGGTCCACAGCACTGTAGTGGTCCACAGCACTACAGTGGTTCACAGCACCAGTGTTCACAGCATTAAGTGGTCCACAGCACTGCAGTGGTCCACAACATTATTGTGGTCCACAGGACTACAGTGGTCCACGACACTACAGTAGTCCACAGCAACAGTGATCCACAGCACTTGTGGTCCACAGCACTACAGTGGTCCACATATAGTAGTACTGTGGACTATAGTGGTCCACAGCACTACAATAGTCCAGAACACTACAGCAGTCCATAGTGCTACAGTGGTCCACAGCACTGCGGCCCATGGCACTAACTAATCGCCAACGTGCAGTCTTATTTAGGCTGATCGTTGGTGGATGTTTACGCGTCCAGACGGTGCCGCTATCAAAACAGTGTATATTAGGTAAAGTCCCTACCATGTGGCTTTAACGTTGCTGTTCAAGTGAATTTCGTTTCTAAACTACCCTGTTCTCAGGGGTGGAACAACATCGTGCCGCTTGATGATTTGCATTCCTTTGCATTAAAACCACCAAACAATGCGGTGCTGGTTCGAAGGACGGACACGGGGTTGCAGACGAGGCCTAGCCATGGTCGTCGGGCGCACTGGGCTGTCGGCGCCACACGGACACTCAGGCGACACCAGCAGCCGGTATCGATAGGGCTGTGGGTGCCGCGCGGACACTCAGGCGGCGCCAGCAGCCGGTATCGATTGAGCTGTCGGCGCCACACGGACACTCAGGCAACACCAGCAGCCGGTATCGATCGGGCTGTCGGCGCCACACGGACACTAAGGCGACACCAGCAGCCGATATCGATTAAGCTGTCGGCGCCACACGGACACTCGGGCGGCGCCAGCAGCCGGTATCGATTTAGCTGTCGGCGCCACACGGACACTCGGGCGACACCAGCAGCCGGTATCGGTTGAGCTGTCGGCGCCACACGGACACTAAGGCGACACCAGCAGCCGGTATCGATTGGGCTGTCGGCGCCGCACCGACACCCAGACGGCACCGGCAGCCGGTATCGACTGGGCCATGGATGAAGCCATACCTCCACCACTCCGTCGGGCGCCGTAGCAAACTGGCCGGCTGAGGCACAAACTTGCCTGGCTATGAAGGGAGTTTTCCAAATTAGGACATTGAGGTAGCGCGTAACGTTTTGGTGTGCTGGTGCGCGTTCCGTATTTCAGTGAATAATTTCTTCCCCTTTTTTGCAGTCAGAAAATTTTCAACCAGCTCTGCCACACTTATGAAAAAAATGCAAAACGAACCATAAATCCAATACTATTTCGAGGCGGAAACTGCCCGAGGCGAAATATTTATGGGGAATAGCTAATTTGGCTGAAAATATTTTGGGTAAAAAGGAATGTTCATGTTTATGTTCAAAAGTCATCACATGTCCCATTCCCTCAGCGTGGGCAACAGCCTATGCTCATGGGCGGGGCAGTTTTTTGGTGTTGCCTGGTAGATGCTTTGAAATTACCATCATACCAGCACAAACCTGTGGAACAAGTGTTTTTCCTGTCGTTTCTGATCTACACGCATTGGGAACAACATATCACGGCAGATTACATAAGATCAGGGTGGCTCGAGGCGATATTTTGTTACATAATAATGTCCCGCGGACGGCAGGCAGGGGCCTGGCCGGCGTGCGGAATATGTGGGTACAGCGTGGGCCGGCCCGGCCTCTGCTCACTCAGGGGGGGGGGGGGGAGGGGGATCCGGACATCAGCTGGCGGGCGGCCGCTGCGCTGGTAAGCCGGGCCCGACCCCCGGACGAAGGGGGGGGGGGGGCGTCCAAAGGAAGGGTAGCGATAGCAAGGGCGACGCTCGTAGATCCTGGTACAAACAATGTTGGAGCGTCTATCGACGTTTGAGGCTGTGACGAGGTGGGTTTCGGAGAGGACAGGCGGGAAACCAATAATTAACCGGGGCTAGCTGTAAAAGCCATGTCAAATATCAGGAACAAGAAGTCAACAAGATAAAAAAAAGTTGTATTTAACAAACAAACATTTGAGCAGCATTGTTTTCATAATTTTAAGGACAAATTTCAGTTCCTGAACAGTCCCAGTAAAACTGACGGACTCGCTATACCAGGAAGTACAAGTTAAACGAAGATACCAGTCAGCCCGTTGGACATATCGTCACATTCTCGACGTCTCTAGCCGGGCCCGCGGTCACGATTCTTGGTTCATGGTTGCTGTCTAACACAAGCGCTGTTGGAAGCGTCGAGTAGAGTATTTTTATAATGAATATATCTCAATGATTGTCTCATATGTTTGCTAAACCAGTGCCTCATGTCTGCTGAAGGCTGACTATTTTAAGAACAGACGATGCTGAAAGACCAAGAGCTTATCATCATTCTTATTCTCGTCAAGCACTGTTTTCATTGCTCTTTGATGCGTTTCGGGTTTTGAATGCATTTGCTGTTGGCCCTTATCAACTACCACGTAAAATTCGACGTGAAGAAAAATAGCTTTCATCTTGAGGCCTACTACTCCGGAAAGTCTTCCGTTGTTGACTCCTTCCTCGGGTTGTTTTCATGTTCATATACAAGGCAGACAAAAAATGCTTACGACTGAAAACGAGTTTTGTGCCATGGCCTGCCTCGTGTGTTGAAGAACAGAACCGCCACGCGGCCAAATCGTTCCTGTCGGAATGTATATTTCCGAAAAGGTTTCGTAGCCCCACTTTCCTGTAATGAGGTCGAAACACAAATTTTGCATAAATACTGTAGCGGTAGAAGCAAAACGCTGGCAAGAAGAAGGCAGGAAGGCGCTGCGGGGCATTGTGGCGTAAGAATAAGTGTTGTAAAGGCAGTGCGACTGTCCAAATCATCGGTCAGTGGTCCCGAGCACGCCCGTCCATGCCCCTGTGCCGTATCAAGCCGGCGCTGACGGTGTCGGCTATCGCTGTGCCGCGGAAGCCGACGCCGCGCTGTCGCGGACGGCGGGGCGGCCAGCCCCGTCCCCGGCGGCGGCGACGGCCGGCCGCACGTGTACGGCCTCCCTCGTCGCCGGCTGTGCTTTGGCCGAGGGCTCGCCCGGGTCTCGTGCTGAGGGGGGCCGGTCAGCACGAGACCGACGGAAGCCCGGCGGCGGCCGCTCCCAATCCGGCCGCGTCTGGCGTGGTCCGGGACAGGTGTTGCTGAAGCATTGGCGGCTACGTGCAGTGCCTGCCGGTCAAGGGGTGGCATAGCAGATGAACCAGGTTGTACTGACCTCGGTTCATTGGTGATTCTGAATTAACGTCCCTAATGCTTCATGCCACTGAGTGGACTTAGCATTAATGCGGGGCTTAACCCCAAGCTGCCGATAACGACATGTTGTTTATCTCCTACGACACGTGCTGACGTTGTTGGGAACGTTGACAAAGATTAGAAACACAGTTTCGCAAAAAAAAAAAACGTTAGCTTTATAGTGGCCCATGTCGGGCCGCTTTAGGCTTGGTCAGGCAGCTTTCAGCAGTTTTATGGCCGCAGGCATGGGACCAAAGGTTAGGACACTGCCTATCTCCCCCCTCCCCCCCATTTCGTAGATATTTAACGTTAATCATAAAGTGACGTCCAAAAACAAATCGAAGGGAGAAGCAGGGACGCCGCCAAGGGGGCCGGGAGGCGGCGCCCTTCCCCTCCCTCTCCTCCTCATGCCCGGATTTTTCGTTTCTCAACATGGATGGCTTTCGACGGAAAGTCCAAGATCGGCGTGATGCGTACTCTCCGGGCTCCGTCTCCCACAGCTCTAGCTTCGCTTTCTAGAACGTTCCTACGCCCCTGCTCGTGGTGAACACAATCGGGTGCATTTAAGTGAGTGTCAGCACAAAAGGTAATACAAATATCGTCAACGGTGTTGAAAAAGCATTCGGGTGCGGTTCAGAGGCTCTTGTTCTGGCATGTCCATTGCAGCCCTCTACAGCATTCACAAACTTTGACTCTTGCAGCCGCTTCGCGACTGTTGCGTGCCTTGCCGAGATCTGACGTCAATTCCACCACCGTTTGTCACATACCACGCATAACATCGCGCATCGCGCACCATGTTGCTGCCATGGCACGCGCATCGCACACCATGTCGCCGCCATCACACGTGCACCGTGCACCATGTAGCCGCCACCGCACGCGCAGCACGCACCATTTATCCGCCACCTCACGCGCATCGCACACCATGTCACCCTCATCGCACGTGCATAGCGCACCATGTCGCCAGCTATGCCCACCAGAGGCCATCAGAATGTCTGCCTGTCACCGACGGCTGACCTGGCTACCAGAGGCTGCCGGCCAGGGGGAGACGGCGCTGGCGCAGTGAGCACATGGTGGGACTCGTCCATGCAGGACGTTCACTCGGGAAGTTACGCCGAAGACCTGGTCGAGGATGAGGACTGCGGAGGCTGCTCAGGATAGGGAGTGTGGAGGGCGCACGGGGGCTACATAAAAGTGGAACTCTGAAACTGCCAGATCGTTGAGACTTCGGATGCGGCGCGAGAAGAGAACTTTGCCGAGGGTTCCGGAGAAAGAAACAGGAGCGAGGCCACTTGGCCCACTGCTGGGAATGCGCTGACGTCCTGGCTTATGCCCCGGCTTAAGCCTCGGCTTAAGCCCCGGCTTTGGGCGGACGCAAACAGAGCGAGGCTGGACGCCTCCGAGGGAAGGAACCCGGATAAACGAATGCTAGCAATCATGAAAATGCTTCTCTGGGCATAACGCATGGCATACGAATAAAGCTGGAGATGGCAGCAAAGAGGGTAATTATTCGGCATGGGGTACGACGCCATAGATGATGCATGACAATCAGAAAAAAAGAAAGGTATGACCGTCTGCGATTATAATGAGTTTGAGTATCAGATGAGCGGGTGCGTGCTTTGAAGACGACAGACATCAAAATGTATTGGAATGTGTACTGATGACCTTATGCCTGTGCAGACTTGTTTGCTGCAACCAATCGTCCGTCAAAGAATGAAAGGCAGATAAGGAACCAATCACATGGAGGAATGCTGGTGGTGACGCAACTCACCGTGTTAGGTCCTGAGTGGTGGACTCTGAATTCAGCACCGTGACCTTCCTTATATGTACAAGGCAGACGAGTTTCGTTTCCTGTCATATTTTTCGATATACAGGCATAGCCCTGGGTACCGACAACTCGCCCGTAAAATGCATTGGTTCGACCTTACAGAAAGCCGTTGGGGTCGGCAGATTGGTGTTGTTTTTTGCATTCATGGCAGAGATTGTATCAGTAGGAAACTGATACGACTCGGTGCAGTTGCCGTTGCCATGTTGGGCTCGCGGCAGACAAGTTGTCTGCAGCACGCCGCACTTTACCTGAAGCCTGACCCAGCCGAGCACGTCAGCAAGCAGCTGGGCTCGACGGGTTTTCCTCGCGTTTGATTTGTGAGTGTATAAGGAGTTCGCGGGCTCAACTAAAATAACGACCAAATGAACTTCGTAAACCGACTATCGAACTCGTGGGTGTGTCACTGGTTTAAAGGCAATTTGATTTCGCGTGTCGAGTATCATTTATTTACGTCATTATTATATCATACATATTATATATTACTTCGATTATCATATAATCGAAGCCCGTCGACAAGGCACGCCGTCCAGTGTGTAGATCACGAGTTCCATCGCTAGCCACGTAGCGCAGTTAGATATAGAAAGTTGAAAGGACTTTTATCATTGATGTTGCCTCAGTTAAAGAACAAAACTACAAATCCGTCGTAAAAACTGCGCACTTGTCATAGTTGCGCTTGAAACAGCACAGGTAACGCAAGACTGAGATGAGCGCAGTTTTGTAATGCAGACTTACTTACGTAGGCGCACACAAAACACATTCGCTCTACATACACAAAATGCTTCTCTTTCAATAAAGCCGCATTTGAATATTCAGTCAGTAAAGCGCCTTGTGCAGCGTGGGACGGATGAAAAAAAAAACAAACGCGTTAGTGATTAGCTACAAGCATAAGTTTTCATAAATTATCCAAAAGCTTTTATTAAAACCTGGTTTTATGTCAAACACCTTTGTCAACCGATACAAATTGTACTGGGTATTGCGCTGGAAGTTCGTCTTTCCTGAGAGCGTGGCACGGAAACGCTCGCTGATGTGGAGTTCCGCATAATTCGCAGAGCACTGCTTGAAAATTGGACGGCTGTAGGTTCTGGTAGGCGTGGCTTTCTCATTCGATGAACTGATTAATCAGAAAAAGTTTACGTTAGTATTTACGCGCCTAAAATAATGATAAAACTGAGATACCCAAGATAGATGGTAGTCACCCTGAATTCGTCGTTGACGCCTGTGTCGTTCTCATGAGAGACCACCCGTTTGATACTACGTGTTGTGTTCAGGTGGTTTAAACCACGTGTTATATTTAGGTAGTTAAGACCACGTGTAGTGTCAGGTCGCTTAGACCACATCTTGTGTTTAGATTATTAAGACCACGTGCCGTTTTCAGGTAGTTTAGGCCACGCAATGCATTCGAGTGGTTTCGAGTAGGGATGCGGGTCACTCATTTATTGTGACCACTTATTTGTTCGACAGTGCTGTGCTTTCTTAATGCTTTGCGAACGGTATTGCCACGTCTGGGAGTTGGTTGCATGTCTTTATCTGTTTTACTTGTTAGGGTTTGACATCAGTCCCTAAAAACTCCCAAAAACGAATGGATCCATGGGCTTATGCTCGAGCGCCTGTGGTCGACTGCTCACAGTGACTAACACTGGCACGGTCTGATCATCGATTCTCCGCTCATTCAAACGGCGTTGGTTTGGCAGAGCAACGACCCCGCCTCCTAGAGATCTCTGCCCGATTTGAACTCACTTGTATGGCTTTTCGCAAGCAAATTTTCAGTTTCCATTTTGATGGAATGCAACATGGCTATGTTTGTTCAACTTGGAGCATCGCAGGAAAATCACCTGCTGGTCACATCCTGATCAAAAGACTTTGCATGCAAATGGCTCAACAAAAGAATCACGTTCCTTGCTCCTGAAACCTGCCTAATGCTGTCGCATGCGATTGCAAAGATATTTACTCCTAGAAAACGTGACGATGAGGCCGGACTAGGATGCTCAAGCTGAACATTTTCATCATGATCAGGTAGGGCTCGCTCCGCATGGGCTTTGTCGGAATAAAATTTTGGAGCAGTCAAGACTACATTTAACTGGTTTAACAAGAACGTGGTGTTAAAACCGTTTGATGGTATCAGCTCGCCTGCCTGCGTGATGTCTGTGCATCTTCCCCTCCTCGGCCCGAAAGCTTTAATGTTGGTTGTTGAGTTTGACTTTTTGCAGCGTCGCTAGTATCGCAGATGCGTCACTAGTATCGGCTGCGCGACTCCATGTCATAACGTCGCTGCCTTTTTGCGCTTCGCCCGAAGTTCAAGTTTATTAGTGCAGCAGCATCATAAAGGGGTATCACCTGCAAAAATGCTACGTGTTTGGAGCGGTCTATGCGTTTGCAATTCACATAAAGTCGTTGCCACTATGTGCAGCATGACTCTCTCTGTTGAGGGGTCTAGCTGCGTTCAAGCTTGGGATGAACAAACCATTTCTGTTTGCGATACTTGCGACTGGACGTTTCACGTAACAAACCGTTGTGTGCGCCATTTCTGATCCGTTGTTTCAAAATCGACCTGGTCAAACACGCGTAGACATCTCCGATTTATTGACAGACATATAGGTACTGGAAAGACTAGTGTTCCTGCAGAAAATATGTGGTCAGACGAAAGCTGGCACCAAATTAGATAGCAAATGAGTACAAGGCGCAACGAACAGGATGGAGCTAATTAACGTTAAGTGCAAAAGGCGATACCTCACAACGGAATTATTCTGCCTCGTCCAGAACGTCAGCGCTTGATCCGCCGAGCGACACCATGATAACGAGTGCCGCCAGCCTGGACGACAGGCTTCGAGAGATAGCGCTGGAGCGGGCGCGTGCCCGGCGACGGACACTACGCGGCATGTACCGGCGTCGTCAGCATATAGTGCTGGAGTGGGGCGCGTTACCACCGACGGACACTACGCGGCATGTGTCGTCGTCGTCAGCAGATAGTGCTGGAGGGGCGCGTTACCACCGACGGACACTACGCGGTATGTACCGGCGTCGTCAGCAGAAAGTGCTGGAGGGGGGCGCGTTACCGGCGACGGACACTACGCGGCATGTACCGGCGTCATCAGCAAGGCGTCCGTCCCTGCGTCCACCCGCGATAAATCGTCCGAAGTGAGCCAGCCCAGATCGCAGCGACGCTAGCAGCTCACAGATATGAGGCCAGACGGCAGCGACGCTAGCAGCTCATAGGTACACGGCCAGACCGCAGAGCGACGCTAGCAGCTCACAGATGCACGGCAAGACGGCAGCGACGCTAGCAGCTCACAGATACACGGCCAGACGGCAGCGACGCTAGCACCTCAGAGATACACGGCCAGACGGCAGCGACGCCAGCAGCTCACAGATACATGGCCAGACCGCAGCGACGCTAGCAGCTCACAGATACACGGCCAGACGGCAGCGACGCTAGCAGCTCATAGATACACGGCCAGACGGCAGCGACGCTAGCAGCTCATAGATTTACGGCCAGACGGCAGCGACGCTAGCAGCTCACAGATACACGGCTCGCGATCGACCAGCATGAGCCCCTTATCTTCTTACCCGACGCTCGGCGGGGCATGGTTAGGAATTCTGCACTTGCCATTTACTGGTGCAATCAGGCTAATGGCGTCCGGCAATCGCTCTACTCCTCCAGATATATGTCCTCTTCCCTGCTCCCCCATACACTCGTCCTTGCCCTTCTGCTCGTTTTCCTCCATCACTTTTTTCGTTTCTCCACGGTCAAGGAATGCTCTAGACCTTGACTGGTCAAAAGTGAGTTCGCTTACGTGACTATGCTCTTCCATAAACGCTTGCTATTTCGCTATGAACCTTGTTTTCAAGCATGTCAAATTGTGGGAGTACCTTGTTGCCCTGGGAGCAAGTGCCTAGGGCAACAGGAAAAGTAAAGTATCTTTTTCGTATTAGTCTCCCATCACTTCGATCTCATTCGTATCCGTGTCCACGCGTAATCATATGGCTGATTTCTCATGTGAAAAGCTTGAAGTCTTATAGTGCTATCGATCGACAGTATCGACAGTTTTTAAAGACTTGGGATGCCTCTTGACGAACGGTTGCGGTGATTTCAGACGTGCCAGCATCAAATATCTGTTTGCGCTGTTGGTAGACTGAAATAGTTAGTTAAAGTACTGGCAAACAAAATTTGATAAAAAGCTCATGCGACATGTGTCTAACTTTTTACTTCTCTGTGGGAGGGGACCTGTGGTCTCAGCAAGAACATTTCGAGTTTATACAAACTCATGCCAACGGCAGTGTTGTATCCTTATGTTGTGTTCACTTCGGCTCACAGCGTCAAAAGGCCCCGATCCGAGGAACTGCCGGAATGTCCGTACATTGTGCTGGTACTTGCAAGCCCTCCACAGGGCCTTCGTTTAAACGGCAAACATTTACAGAAATATCACATCATCCGCCCAAAGTGTGGGCTGACAAAAGGGCAACACATGCCTGAGCGACAAAGCTGCTGTTAAAGCGCGCAACTAAACCATGATTTGGGCTGGGCCCAATTCCCATGAGGACGCCAATGATTGTTAGATCATTTACCAAAGCGTGCGTATATGTCATTGAGTGCGGATATCATCTTAAACGAACCGTCGAGAAACAAGGAACGTGTTCGCTTTCTTATCCAGCTACCTCGGACTCGTGTTGTGCGACACCAGCTGATAAACCATCACCGCGGCGTCTGAACGGCCGACCTGTAGGCACGTGGTGGGCCCCGCACCAGCAGCGCAGGGTCACTCCGGAGTATCCTAATGGACGATATGGCATGACGCCGAAGGCAGCAGTGGGGAGCGTCAGCCGACAGATGGAGACGTTCCATCAGTTGCCTGTGATCTGACGCAGAAGTTGACATGTTTCTCCTGTTAGACACGACAGCAGCTGTTAGCGGGCCTTGGACAAGTAGCGAGGACCGGGTGTCGGGCCTCTTTGAAGGTTACTCCATCACGTTACCACGCACTGGTGGATCCAGACCATCGGCGAATATATTTTGGCAGCAATTAATATCTTACCTCCCCTGCTGTAAACATGTACCTAGGTCCCAAGGGTGGATCAAGGATCTCACAGGTTTTCATGTTTATGGAATCCTGTGATCGAAGCCAGGGATGTGTATGGAGCTTCAGGTACATGTCTGCGTTGAAGAGTGGGCATTTTAACAAATCTCTGCCAAAGTGAAGCAAGGGGCTCCACGCGCAGACGAGTTTCCATGCGTAAACAACCACTCAGCGATCGAAATAGGCAAATAATGTGTCATCACCAAGCCACCGAGGTTTTCACAACGCATTGATGGTGATCGGCGCGTGACAGTGCGAGACTTGTCTCAGGTTTGCAGAATGCAGAATGCGTCCGCACTTTGCGTCTGATATGGGGGTCCTCATAAAGGTTCCCCCTCTCCGCATCCCGCCGTTCCGCCGCTTTTGGGGGAAAAAACCGCTCACAAACGCGCTAAAAGCACCACAAAACGCAATTATTGTGTGCTCATGATATTCATTATAACCAAAAACCTTAACTCCTATGAATGTTTTGATGCTCGGCTCCCATTTGTGACTGACCAGTGGCGAAGTTGGGCTGGGCCTGACATCAGCATGCAGTGTCGGCTGCAGGCGGAGGTGGCGAGGGCCAGAGGCATCCTCTGAGGCGCCACCGCCGTCAGTTAGTGAGTGGGGATGGTTGGGGCGGGGGAGGGGGGGAGGGGGGGGGGGCAGCAGCCGGCGTCTGGCTCGGCGAGGAACGAGACTGACGACGACGTAGACAGCCGGTTATGGCCTGAAACGTATCTGGTGTAACTGGCGAAAACAACGCCGAATTAAGGTCTCTCGAGCTGATGCTGCAGCACAAGCTCGAGAACAAGGGCAAAAGTCACAACTACAAAGTCTGTTCCTGCATTAACTGGACGTTTCTTAGGTGGAATGCTAGATTGCTGCAGACGGTAGATTCCTTTGTGTTGCCCCAACATGTTTACTCTGGACCTTAAGTGATCAGAGTCGCTAGAATGCTGCAGCTGTCACAAGACGACATCGTTTGGTCTAGGTAGGCCTCAAGGTCACCAGAGTACACATACCTGTATCTGGAAATGCGTAATTTCTCGATTATCTGCCCAAACTCAAATGTGGCTCAAATGAGAGGTTAGAATGAATATTAGATCGGGAAACTATTTGTTTAGGTTATGTTGAAGATCGGGAAACTATTTGTTTAGGTTATGTTGCCTCACTTGCTGGTATGTAGCATCGCGAAACAAAAAATGGTGTGATGCTTAAGCGCAGAGAACTTTCAGTCAGCTGCAGCCAGCGGCGGCATTTTCAAGGGCACTAGGGGCTCGTGCCCCTCTCCCCTTCTTTTAGCCATTTTTGATAGGTACGTATGTAAACAGCTAGAAAATCGAGGTGAAGACGCGGCAGCAGTGCCTAAATAATGTGTTTTTCAGTGAAGCATTTTGACGTGAATTGAAACTGAACCCTCACACCATAGCAAAAACCTGCATACGCCCCTGCATGAAACAATGATATATGATGTAATCTGGTGGTTCAAAGTAGCTGAGTTTGTGCATTTGACATACCAGTGGCAAATCATAGAGCAAGCATAGCAAAGTTCAAGACAAAGCAAGCAGGTTCCAAGCAAGGCAAGATCGGGTAAACCGATCGCCAAAAATTGCTTCAAGTTGTCGTGGACTGAGGCCTGAAACCTGACTTGCCATCAATTGAGTCACGTCTTGGTAACGCGTTGGTGAGGTGATGTATGTTGCGGCTTAATCCAAACATACGTTTCTAAAACCGTTAAGATGTGAGGAGCAGTGAAAGACGCGAAGCGAATTGGACGTTGCCAACGTTGGTGCAACTTCGTACCAGAGATTAGGAGGGTGGGGAGTGGGTTGATAAATCATCTTCATGGGCTTAGGCAGGAATATGGAGGGGGTAATCCGGCCTGCAATAACAACTTGAATGGGTAAACGTGAAAAGGGTGCATTTCATGGACAAAGTTGGAGCAGGCAAAAGGGGACGCAATCGCTGGTCAACGCCCCGGACCCCCACGTGGGGACCCGAGTTCGCATCACGGTTACGTCATGGCCCCTGGGAGCTAACATGGTGAATGCAGTCTCTGCCGCTCCATAAAAGGGGGCGTAACGACCAGCGTCACGCTCCCTTTAAAAAAAGAAACAAAAACCTGTCTTGGGAAGTTGGGGGTAGCCCAGCGTTTGTATCTATGGGTGGCAACGTACCCACCTCTTAGCATGATCTCACAATGGTTTCTCCAATCAGAATCCCTCGTGCACAGGGTCGACCGCGTAGAATCAACGCTAACGTCCACAAAAAATCGCAAATAAGGCCTGAAATAACACTCCCGCGAACCAAACCTTCCAAACTGAATATTTAGTGAGCTTCAGAAGGCTTTATTTGAGACCCATCGTTCGCTGACAATAAACGTTCAGTGCTTATGCCAAGTTGGTCGTATTTTCTGCCTCGTAGCTGGACTGCAGAGGCATACCGCAATGGCTTCTATTTCTGTGACGCGGAAGCCTCGCAGCGAGCCCCCGACTCAAAGTTAGACGCCCAAAAGTGGCAAAAACGACATCGCTGCTCCGTCATGCATTTCATCCTTTGAGTGCTCCAGATTCTAGGTCCCACGTGCGCTGTCCGCATGCGTACGCCAAGCAGGTGTGCTCAGACAGGACAGGAAATTGCGTTTTTGTGCAGCCTCAGCTCCTTAAGGGGTCAGATTTCCGTCTCAAATTATGATCTTTGGGGTCATATCCCATCGGACACCTTACACATCACTGTTGAAAAACACATTCGTCTAACGGGATGGCACGAAAGTTTATTTTGAGGAAGATACGATGTTACTTGAATCGCGATGTAAATGACTCCCCGAAAGCTAAGGTCTTGGCGCATGAGATCAATCTCATTTTGTCATCAGCGCCAAAGCCAAGCCACAGCGTTTTGCGGTGATTTGGTTAGGTCTGGGGCTGTGCAAGCATCTGCTGCGTGCTCGTGATTGGTTAATAGCCAGTCAGCTATTGCAGCGGCCACACTTTAAGTAACGTAGTGTTATCCCATACAGCTTGGTTGTCCCGCACATTTATTCCACATGCTTTATGTGTAACCTCTAATGGTGGCATTCTTTTTAAAGGGAGTGTTCCACATATGCTGCTTCTTCTGACGATGCTGATGCTTCTATCTGACGCTGCTTCATCATCTTCAAATGTGGAGCATTGCGTTTACGACCATACTGGATTCGGCAGCTACTCAGTGCTTTCCCACCAAATTACGTTTCCACCGATAAGGAAAGCCGTGAAATACATGCAACAGATGCGCCTCGATGTGGCTTCACCCGGGACCTGGGCTGCAACCAGAAATCTTCTCCCTTATGGATAGGCCTTGGAATGGTGGCAGATCAGTGATGCGGTAAAGGATGCACACGGTGCTGGCTTCGTTCACACACTACCTAGACAGCGTTCACACCGAATACAAAAAAACTTGATTTAGTTGGTCATATAGCTTGGAAAGTTTTTACGCAATGTTGGTGAGAACCTGTGAATCCAATGGCGGTATCATTGCAACCGTGACATTTATGGTGACCAATCCCACCAAACCAGTGAATACGGAATCCTCTTAGACGCCGTCATGTGTCAAGACCAGTTCCAACGTCCGACTGATTGCCCCAGAGGTACGATTCGAGAGGCCGGCACGACACGCTTGCGGTCAGTGGAACACGGACATCCTCGGTTCGGGTGATGACCCGTGCCAGGTGGCCTGGGCCAGGTGACCTGTGCCAGGAGACTGTGCGACCGCATGCATACGTGAGGTAGGAACTCCAGGCTGAGCAGGGTTGTAAGTTACTATGTAATGCCCGCACACCACCAGCCCGCTGGCCCAGCCGCTCTTTCACCTCTGCGTCCATTCCTCCCAGCAGAAAACGAATCAGGCCGACTTCGCGGAGTTTCGCGGTGTTTAATCTCGCTTTGAGGTGGGGTTGGTCATGGGGATTTGGTTCACCTTTATAACTGAATAGCCAACGAATCTCTCTGTAAAGACTTCGGGTGAACCCCAGATGACGGAATATCCGCCCACAAAGACTACAGTCATATGTTGTATTCAAAGTGGCTTCGGCTACTTTTATAGTTTGATCCTGTATCCATGGAAACGCATCATTAAATCCCTTGATGCGTCCAACTGAGCCCAACGGGCCTAGTCAGCGGATTTCGAGGGTCGTTCCTCCCACCGGGATGTAAGACTGCCAGTGACCCAGCCGCATGGCTGAGGACCCCGACTGTGGCCGGCCCAGCTGCATGGCTGAGGGCCGCGACTGTGGCCGGGCAGGTGACGTCACGTCATGGGTGTCGTGCCCGCCACCGCGGTCACCGGTGGCGACACAAACCTCTCTCATCTGCAAGTGGGTACCAAGAGGGTGGGGCGTGCACACGAGATCACGAAACCCACGTTGGAAGACACGGGAGGATCGGGACGTACCCGCGACACCCAGGACTGCTGGAGGTCACCAAGAAATCTCTGCCCTCCCAGGGCGCGCGCTCTGAAACCCAGCTGGATACAGTGCGAGGGGTGGGCGGTGGCGCGACGTCCATAGCCTGCTAACGAGTCACGCCAGGCCTTAGCCCCTGGCGTGACCTACATGCTGAGCTAGCGCTACAAGACTGGTATACAAATCGACTGATCGCTACTCACCATTACCGTGTGGGAAAAGCCGCGCAGTGTTTGCGGGCTTTCTCGGTTAACGGGTTGGTAATGTTAGAAGGAACGCCTTTCAGTCATTGAAGTTTACAATGTTTTGTACAGCTCAGATTTCCATTGGAGCATGCCCGAACATCAGCTATTTTATGAGTCACGTGCTGAGCTGCAGGGGAAGGCTGGATGATGATCATGCAAAGATACCGGCGCCACCGACTCAGAAGAGCAATGACACGTTGACCGGACGATTGTGGTCGATGTTTCAGCGTACCGCTTGCTGTAACGACACGGGCGTCCCATTGTAACGCCCACGTCAGCCTGGCCAGTTGTCAATTGGCCGTCACATATGAGTCGCAAAGCGCAGACTCTCGGACGCGAGCCTGCATCTTAACAACACCTTGCCGCTATGCATCACCAGTCCCTCACCCTGACGTGTTCGTGGGCTCACTGAGCGCGGTCCGTTCGCCGCTCGTGGTTCGACCTTTGAGCGGGCGCCCCCCGCAAACGCCCCCCCCCCCTCCCTCCTTCTCCCCCTCCCGTTGGTCACGCCCTGCCCGGACCGCCTGCTGTGGTCGGTGTGCCGGGGACACGTGTGCTGATGCCTATCGACCTGTCCGTCCGCCGGTCTCAGGCACGCCGGCCGCCAGCGGTGAGATCAGGCCGTGAGCGCCTCTCACCACTCCACAGACCGATGCTCACCGATGACATCGCAGAGGATGACCTGTGACCTCTCATCTGCCGAACCAGAGACAATGCGCACCTTGTAAACACACTCGGATAGTGGCGCGGGTGCTCTCAAGTTTCGCCGGTTCTTTGCGGCCGTCAGTGACTCAGACATCCAAACGTCGATCCAAATTTCCCATTCTGCCTGCATTGCTGATGCGGCGCCATGGAATACTGGGTATAAGTTCACGTTTCACTGAATGAAATGCGTCACAAGCGTGCAGGGGTTCTGTTCAGCGCCAGTGGTCGGCTAGGACCGGGGGAAGAACAGGGACAGGGCACGACAGGGCCAGAGACGGGCGGGGACTCGGTGCGAAGGGTCGCCAGGGACGACAGGGTCGGTCGGCGGTGGGAGGGCTCGTCCAGCGACGTCAGGGTTCGCCCGGACAGCCCGGGCTGGCCTGACGGCCGGTGGCGGGCAGGGCGAGGGGGAGGGACGGCGGGCCGGAGTAATCCCACCGCGGCCGGCTGCCCTCCATTGTAAGTGCGCCGGGCGGAAGTGTTTGCCGGCCGGACCAGCGACGCACTATCGTCCTTGCCATCTGTTATTACCCGCTGCGCCTGGTAATCCGTCGCCAGCACGGAGGAGGCCGCACAAAGCCGACCAGCAGCCGCCGAGAGACAATGCCGCTGGACGACGGCCCGGCCGCCGGCTCGCATAACTCAGACAAAGCCTACTTAACCCAAACTCGCGTGTCAACACGGGCCGCCGGTGATTATAAGGCTCCGTAATGAATAAAAGCCGGCGGAGCGTTTGGTCGAACAAGGTGCGGGAATAGATCTGAGAGATTCGCTGCGGATAGGCGCGGGCGCAATTCTGGCTGATGGGACCCCTCGGTGTCAGCGCTGAGGTCAATAAGACGTCTGCTGCCCAACACCAGAGGGACAAACAGATGCTACGCACACTGCGCTGTACACTGATAAGGTTTCCCCCACGGCTAACATTTGCACGTGTGGGTGCATACGAATGCGCTTTTTATTGTGCATTTTGTGTGCGCATCCGAAGTACGAGCGACGAGTCGGTTCGGAGTCTGCATCCACGTCTAGTTTGAAAGCATTTATATACAACGTGCATGCCCCTGAGCAAGTTAGTATTGCCTTTCCTCTGTGCTAGTTTAGTACTGCTTGACTGGTTGGACCCGATTTTCATTGTGGATTTTTACCGGCTCATCTGTACACTGTAGTGTTGGAATACAAACCGTTATATGTTATCAGGTGTCGGAATGCAAACTAGATTCTTACCTCGTCTCCTCCCATGCAATTTCACATAGACATTGCTGAATGTTTAAACGATTGATTGGCTGCTACCCCCCCCCCCCCCCCCTTCTAACGTTATCGTCCGTCTTTGCGGTAGATGACAGGAATACCCACCAGTACATGCATGTGACCCCTGTCAACCTGTCACCCCTACGGCAGGCCGCCGTCGGAATAATGTTGCGTTCCCTTTGAACTGCTTTTCCGCGTGAGGGCGATATTCTCCCCTCCTTTCCAGGCGATTGATTCCCAATTTGTCTGTTTGTCAGAATGCTGATCTATGGGTCACCGGCACGTCTCTGTTTGCCGAACCGCTGGCGCTTGAAAAAGACCAACAGCAGATTTGAAAAACACGCGTCAAACAATCCTGTCAGGGATTGTGTGTTGAGCTGGATACAGCCAAACAATTGCTTTGTACTGTTCGTGGCAGAGCCCTCCATAGATTTGACAGATAGATAAATTGGAATTTTATTGGGCCATCTTAGATCTGGAAAGCCACCAGTCATACCGCTTAGAATGCCACTGGATCGTATGATTGACAAAAATTGTTCAGAGCAGATCGAAAACCCCGCATGAATATAAAAAGTCCCCACTGTGTTTGTATATGCTACATCTTTTATTACATGTATAACTTGATTGAGATGTCATGAATTGAGATCGCTTACGCAAGGAAATGGTTTTAGTGTGACGAATTAGACCAGATCTAATTTGTCCTGGCAAAAAATGTCATTAGATTCATCGATAAAACATTCAAAAAGACCATCAATACTGAGTCCGCTGTCATTTTTTACTACACACACATCCCCCCAAACATATATATATATATATATATATATATATATATATATATATATAATGTCCGAACAAACGCCGTCTACAAGTTTTTGAAGCCATCCTCATCAGATAAAGAATGCCTGACTTAAACAAACAACTTAAGTCATGCATTACTTTGGACCTGTTCAGCCACCCAATGACAGCAGGGTGATTCGATGTCTTTACCTTTATATGGTGTGAAACTGGCTGGAAAAGTGATATGTACCTGTCTGTATGCGTTTTGTAACTTTACTAGAATGTATATTATGCTGTGAACTGATGGGCTGTGAACTGTGAACATATGCTGTGAACATAGGCTGTGAACTGATGGTTCACCAACGATTATGTCTCGTAGAGCATGCTTCGCATTTCTCCATATTCGAATGTTTTCCGTCCAACCGTATAATCTTGCTTTGAAAATGGGTAATGAATGTCCTTGAAACATTGACTAGCTTTAAGTAATATATATGACTGCAGGCGAGTTGCTTTGTGACTTGCCAAGAACAACGAAAAATTTACTTCGAGCAATCAAACAAACGCACAAGAAACTGATGGGATGTACAGTTGCCCCTGTGTAAAACAAAACTTACATTAATTAAAGCATGCTGCCTAAGCGCACGAGTATATATATTCCTCCTTCGCTTTCTGTCTGTGGTCTGTGCCATGCTGATCACTGGTATGCTAAACCCCGTCGCTGAGGTGTTAGGGATGGCCGCAGCAGCGCGGAGGTGGGTCTTCGGCCAAAGTCCAATGGCCCTGGTGCACCAGGCTTGATGGTGCAAACACCACGCCGCCGTCTCGTGTCTGCTGTGAATGCAGTCAAGGGGTGTTTCAGACATCGCTGGCAACAGGGCGACATGAGGTCATTCGACGATGGACCTCGCAGCCAGGGGCTTTGCCATGGGTCAAGAGGGGCCCATTAGCATCAACATGTCTAATACATCCCGTTCCAAGCAGTACCGATGAACATATCGTTGAACTTTCTACCAGGTCAAATGAATAAGGGCTAGAAGGGGGGTGGAGTGTAATGCATTTGCCATGGAGCGAGACGAAATTAGGATTGCAGAAAGCAGCTTTACAGCTTACACCAACCACGAATAACTAAAATACTGCATACTTGAAGCTTTGCCCTTGGTCATAGCGGTTTTGTCTAAAGCACTGCCAAGATGAAGATCCTGCCGCCAAATCGTGGCATCCCATCAGGACCATGCCAGGACCTAAACATTGAAGAAGTAAGATTAACGACGTGGACGGAAAGCCCCTGGCGAAGTACACGATTTCAAATAAATCGTGAGTTTTTCGTAGCCTTCTAGGTATTTAGTTGACTCCATCCACCAGCCAGTACAGGTGCGTAGTTTTGTTACCTCGGGGAGAGCTTTGCGGTCGTGGATGGATGGTGTGCCCGTTCTGTCCGTAGCATTAGATACTGACAGGCGCGCTCGGTGAGCAACGTACAACATAAGTGCCCGCCGCTTAGAGAACAGCTCAGTATAAGCGTAACATTAGATACTGACAGGCGTGCTCGGTGAGCAACGTACAACACAAGTGCCCGCCGCTTAGAGAACAGCTCAGTATAAGCGCAGCCGGCGTTGGCGGGTCAACAGCTATCTTCAGGGGAATAGTTCACTGCCGAACACCTCCCGCGAGCCGGCGAAGGGAAGCTGAGTATCTGGCTGCAGTAATTCACCACCGATCACCTCCTGCGAGCCGACCAAGGGAGGCTGATCATCTGGCTGAGCGTCGCAGTCTGCCGGGATCTGCCGTCTCTCAGAGCGAGCGCGCTCCGGCTGAGAAGCGCCATCGATCGCTCTCATAACGAGCAGGCGGGCCGCTCCAGTACCGGACGGCAGGCATGCCGAGAGGCAGATGCCGCGCGGCGCTGCTAAGTCGGGGCTTAGAGCCGGTGTCCAGTGTCCCCCAACAGGCCAGCGCCGTGTCAGCAGCCGTCAGAGGCTGCTTCCGGTGACGTAATCTGCTTACGGAGGATCATCCCGAGCAAATGGTTCTGTGGCTCGGCTGTAAGCCCTAGCTGATTGGAGCCAGCCGCTGCTGTACGATGTGGGACGTGTTCCCCTGGATGACAGAGGATTGTCGCGGACTTTGTCTGTCACCAGTCCAAACGGTCAGCTGTTGATATATGCCCCCTCGGCTGGATTACGGCGGGACGACTGAAATTGAACGTTGGAAGCTTCCAGCGTTTGATCCCGTCTGCCTGGTTAGAATTGGACGGTATGACCAGTGATGGTTTCGAAAACGTTGGCTATTAAGTGATTCGTGATTCACCGGCCAGTTCTCGCCGACTGTGGGTCGATTTGAATTAGTCCTGCCAATGGTTCTCCAACCTAAGGGCAACGTTGTGACAGCTATCGGTTTTAATCATGTTTCGCGGCAACTGAACAGGCCGCTGGTCGGCACTTGGACCGGCTGGCAATGGCCACGGTTAAGCTCCAGCCAAAGGCCAATCCGCCGTGTTCTATAAATTGTCGTTCATCACCACATCGCTATCACTATCAGCTGTCCTTTAGTCAACACTCTAAAGCTCCAAGTTCCTTCTTAAAACCCAGCTGGCAAACAGTGACGGAGGATCTCAGCATTGGGCACTGCCACGGAGGCACTCAGCCATAGCTGGTCACGTCCCGCTGATTGCCACGCTGCCATTGGTCGGTCGGCGCGCCAGGTGACCAATTGGCGTGGCAGTTGTCGGCATGGGGGTGGGGCTTGACGGTTCGGCTCCACCCCGCCACTACCGTGCTGTATTGAGTAGCTGGGAGCAGTGCAGTGTTAATACGGTCTTAGGCGGTTTTAGTGGGTTTTATCGGTGCTCTAACAGGCTTAGTGCGGCCTCATCCGCGACGTGCATTCATCGTAGCTTAGGTGAGTAAATATCTGCTGTATGAGTCCGCGCCTAAAACAAAATCGGAGGTGAGAGCTTGCTAGCCGTGGTCAGATCATCTCCGGGTAAGCTGATTACATCAGGAGGGAGGAACCCGTCGCCGGCCGACGTCCACACGTGTGTGGTGCGCCAGCGGCGGCGAGTCCGCTCCGACAACACGCCAAACCGTCCATACACCGTCCGCCCAGCTACCGTTGGCTATACCCGATATGGATCTCGAGGTAAAGTGCACTGGAGCGGCCTTCTTTTCTTCAGTTGACTCAGTGATCTATTCTCGTGGGTCACAAAAACATGGCGTGTGCATGCAGGCCCATCCTGTGGGCTCTCCAGGACTGGGGTGCAGTTCGGACAGGTTCTCAGCCGTTCGGACAGGTTCTCAAACGGGTCTGCCCAGAGAAGGGGTCCTGACTTTCATCCTTCCCCGTCAAGACGTTCACTGCCCAGTCAAGAAGTCAAGCTCAAATTAGCGTACAAGGCTCCCAGATTTGACACTCTTTCTCAGTGGCACTTACTTTACTAAGATGAGGCAAATGAACTGAAACAACGAGCGCTTTGCACACTGGGCCGTTTCGAGCGAGGGAGTGGACAGCTGGACACCTCGGCTGCGAGCGAAGGAGTGGACAGCTGGACACCTCGGCTGAAACTTGCTTTTTTGTGGGCATTCAGGCTAGCATCAGTGTCCGGCAAAGTCAGCACCAGTCTCACATCCAGTGATATAGATGAGCACCAGCTGAGCTTTTCTCTAACTTGACGCTTCAGCATGACACATTATGAGCCAGTCGTGCCGCACTGGCACCTTTACCACTGATGTTCTTCCTCGCCGTCTTCCTTACTGAAGTATGCCCAATACCATCCTCGTCTGTATTACCAGTTGGAGACGCCAGGCTTACAGTAATACTTATGTACCCAAGCTCTTTACTTCAATAATGGAAAAAACAAAAATGAACAAAAGCATGTGACGAGAGGAAACTGAGAACCGAGCATCGGGCACGAGAACCACGGACCACTGCAACGATGAATCACCGTCTCGGCGAAAGGCAGAAGAACTGTTGCTTAGACATTTGACAGGCTTACATATGGTTCCCCTTTTCGGTTGGGCTTACCTGGTTCCTATAGCGCATGAATCCCAATCAGGGGTCCAAAGTCTATCATGTTTTGGAGCCATCGGAACTTTCGAGAACCGTGTCTTATGTACGATATAACATTTCCATTAAAAAGGGGTCATATTGTCGCCATGAAAAGGAGCGAGCCATGCCCACTCGGCACGGGCCCCCGGGGACGCGGATCTCTGCTGGGCGCGGGCCCCGGAGGACGCGGATCTCTGCTGGGCGCGGGCCCCGGAGGACGCGGATCTCTGCTGGGCGCGGGCCCCGGGGGACGCGGATCTCTGCTGGGCGCGGGCCCCGAAGGACGCGGATCTCTGCTGGGCGCGGGCCCCGGGGGACGCGGATCTCTGCTGGGCGCGGGCCCCGGAGGACGCGGGGGCTATCTTTCTTTGCATCCAAACTAAGCGATCCCAGATAACTGGAAGGGAAGGCTAATGCTTCATGTGGTTCGTTTTCACGATGATTTTTTGTGTATCAGCTGCAAAATCCTAAAGTGTTTTCATCTAGAATGCATGGAAAATGATGCGCAAGTTGCGAAATCAAAATAATGTCAATTACGCCGCCTAACTCTGACGTGGACACCTCTGGAACCTAACCGAACCTAACCCAATGTTTATCAAAGTTTATCAAATCAAAGTTTATCAAAGTTTATCAAAGTTACCGAACAACAGTTGGGTGGCTTGACTGGATGTAGTGTAAAACACATGAGCGTAAATGGCTGCGTCGTGGGCGACAATTGTCTGTTAATTACTGGGAAGCGCATCAGCGGTATTTTAGGTCTACCATTTCCATGCAATGCAGATATGGGTTTATCAAAGAAACGCCACAGGTCTTATTTTTCCTCAGCGTGCAGCCCTTTCGGCATGCACTCCTCCCCAATAAGTGGATAGTTCGGAGCCAGGGCGGTGGACTGTAGTAATTTGAACGATCACTATGCACCATATGATCATCCTGCAAATGCCACATCATGTACACTTAAACGGTTGTGTCGTGACTTTTTGCACCGAGCATGTAAGGTAAGCTTGTATAAGAGCTTCGTGCCACGCGAGAATCGGACATTTAGTTCAAGGGTCTGAGCTTACAGCATAGTCCTACGTGTTCAAATGGCATCTGGTAGCCGATCTCCTTGGTTCAACCGATGCTCGTCTTCATTTGGAACAAATTGTGCATAATTTTTGCCGCAAGATTTATCGACACCCCGAGTGAATATTACTTGCTTTCTCATTGGCTATCCCTAGATCGCTATGCTTCAACTCCGGGGATTAATCGATGTGATCTCTGTATTTGCGAGTGCTTCAATGTTGACCGGCATGCCACAGGGAAAAACGTAGCTGCCCGCTCATGCCTTCTAGTCAACGTTTTTAAAGTGTTCCTCAGGCCACAATCATCTGTGAGTTTGTGGGGGCGCGTTCGTTGACGAGTTCGGTTAGCACCGTCGGGTCGTGATGTTTGTGTGCGCCGAATGTTCCATTGGGGGCATACCGAACTGTGGTCCGGTCCGGTCCGTGTCCAAACGCTTCGCTATACCAAATTTCCCCTGGTGCACATGGTCAACCTACCGTGCGCTTGTGCAGAGGGAATGAAATATCTTAGAGGGTTGGTATACTTTTAGAAGCCTGTAGCAACTTATCGTCTTCAGCCCGGTCTTACCCGATAATAGCAGTTGGTATCGAGATTGATCTGAGTTGTGCCAGAGCAAGAGCCGACTGTGATAAAGCGGGGAGGAGATTGAACTAAGCTGTGCCGGAGCAAGAGGCCGCCGTGGTAAGGCGGGGAGGCGCGTCATCCGACCCTCCCAGTGTTGCACCTGTGAACGGACAGGAGCTGGAATACCAGCCCTGATGCTATCGCGCATCATTGCATACACATCCCATTGTGACGAGTCGTGATAGTTGTCTTTCGGCTGCACTACGACAGAGAAAATCTCTATCGGGGGCCGATCGGCCGGCAGGTGGCGAGGGGGCGTCAGCAGGTGCCACCCGGCCGCCCTGGGCCCGGACCCGGCCGTCCCGGGCCCAGACCCGGCCGCCCCGGCCCGGACCCGGCCACGTACCCCGGGCCCAGCCGCGCCCCAGGCCCAAACCCGGCCGCGCGCCCCGGACCCGGACCCAGCGGCCGCCGTGCCACGCCCGGCTTACCGACTGGGCGCGGACCACGCCCATCCGAACTGTGGTGTCTGTGCAGCACCATAACACCCGGCGCTGCCGCACGGGAACGGGTGTCAGGGCTCAGGTCGATCCCGCTGGGGACAGGTACCAGGGCTCGGGGGACCCTAACCCCCGCTGGGGACGGGTGTCAGGGCTCAGGTGACCCCCCTCCCCCCGCTGGGAACGGCCGTCGGCTGGAGCAGCTGCACGGTGCGGCGACGCCAGCTCGCATGCGACTGTGCCCGCCGTCTCCGCGGCCGGCGGCGGCGGGCTGAGCCGACATCAGAGGCGCCGGCCGTCCGCCGGCATCTGTCAGCGGACGCATAGGCGCGTGCTGCCGCCGCCGCCGCCGCCGCCGCCGGCGCCGCCGGCCGGTGTCATCACGGCCGGTGTCATCACGGCCGCCGACCCCGTCGGCCTGTGTCATCACGGCCGTCGGCCTCGGCCACTGCCGCCGGGCGAGGTAAATTCCGCTGTCAACCTATTTTTGGGAAGGGCACAGGACGTCATACAACTGCGCCAGTTAGCTGACAGCCTAGCCTAAAGGGAGAAGCAGCTTTTTCGGAGGGGTGCCCTTGGATGCTGCAGTGCCGCGGGCTTCCTGCGACAGCGTGTATGCCGGGGCAGGTGAGGAGCTACCCACTTCTCCACAGCTGCAGTCAGGACGGATGTTGTTCGCCGCATCCGTCCCGCAGGTGAATTCAAGGAACCCAGCCCGTCTTGGAAAGGACATTCGTGCCGCGCTCCTAGGTCGCCTACGCCAGCTCTAACCGGCGTGAGGTCTGTGGCCGGGCGTGGGTTCAAGACGGAACCATGACGGGGCGTGACAGGCCGCTTAGCCAACGGGCAGGGTGTCAGAGCACGTTCTCGGCTGGTCCCCGCCGTCAACGCCACACAGACCACACAGCCGACGTGGCCCCCCGGTCGTCGCTGATTCGTGAGATCCCGGATATCAGTAGATCGTGTGACCCACGGCGGTCGGTGGCTCGTTTGACCCCCGGCCGTCGGCGGCTCATGTGACCCCCGGCCGTCGGTGGCTCATGTGACCCCGGCCGTCGGTGGCTCGTGTGACCCTCGGGGCCGTCGGTGGCTCGTGGGGCCCCAGCCATCGGTGGCTCGTGTGACCCTCGGGCCGTCGGTGGCTCGTGTGACCCCAGGTCGTCGGCGGCCCGTGTGACCCCCGGCCGTCGATGGCTCGTGTGACCCTCGGGCCGTCGGCGGCTCGTGTGGCCGTGTGACCGGCCGGCTCCTGTCCTGAGCTCGGGAGCGGACAGATGCGGTCAGGCCGCGGTCGGTCGGCGGCTGCCGCTGCGGTGTCTTGACGGCTGGTCCTCGGCTGATCCCACCCGCGGCTGATCCTAAAGCCCCGGGCCGCCCGATGCGCGCCGTGGGTTTGCCAACAGCGGCGGAGTCAGTGAAACCCGGTGACAGCGGCGCCGTCTGTCGCGCGTTTCGTAATCAACCGGCTGGAAGGGCATGCATAACTGGGAAGAAGCATCTCCATTCCCTTATTTACATGAATGTGTATAAGGCACAAGTTATCATGTCATCAACATCAAACCTTCGTCTGTCGCACGGGATTTGGCAGTGCTGAGCCCGTGCCAAATTCACATCGTCCGACCAGAGTTCTTGCAATTCCAGGACTGATCTTCATTCGCCATGTGTTGCAAAGTGGCACTGACTAAGGCGTTGAATGAAGGCTCAGCTATTTTGTTGGTTGAATTCCTGGCTCATAGCCTTCCCTGCCACCGGTAGCGTGGGGTCGATTGAATGGCTATGCACGCGGCTCTTCAGATTTCAGTCTTGAAAGATCTCTAGAATATCGTGTTTATCAGTTGCATTGGCTTAAGCGGGACTTGAATAGCTCTGGCTATGCGTTCGGTCCAATTATGATTCAACTGGAGAGCGCTGACAGGGCCTTAGACCGTCAAAAGGCATTATTTGATTCCTTATTAGAACGGATATGTATTTCTGTGCGACGCGCATGTTTATTCGATCATACTTACACTACTAAGATGAGCAAGTCCAATGACTAAAGCTGGCGAAACTACCGGTGGGTATGGCCGCAGGTCGTGCCCTCTAGCCAACCTCACTCTTGTGAGAAGGCCGCGCTCTCCCGCCAATCTCATTCTTGTGAGAAGGCCGCGCTCTCCCGCCGATCTCATTCTTGTGAGAAGGCCGCGCTCTCTCCCGCCAACCTCACTCTTGTGAGAAGGCCGCGCTCTCTCCCGCCAACCTCACTCTTGTGAGAAGGCCGCGCTCTCCCACCAATCTCATTCTTGTGAGAAGGTCGTGCTCTCCCGTCAACCTCACTCTTGTGAGAAGGCCGCGCTCTCTCCCGCCAATCTCATTCTTGTGAGAAGGCCGCGCTCTCCCGCCAACCTTATTCTTGTGAGGCTTGGCGTTCGTAGTCTCTTCTTTTGGCGACGCTGCAGGCTGTCGCGACCTGCCGCCTTTGCATGGGAATGCGCAGGTTCTTCTTTTTCGAAGCTGGGTTGAGTGAATGCCACTGAGACTGTGACCTGTCGGACTATGCCAACAGCCAGACGCCGTCAGAGCCAAGCTTTCTCCCGTCTGGCTCCCGAGCGGGAAATTAGCCCAGCAACAAAACTTTCGACATAATTTCTCGTCGATGGACCACAGGCTCCGCCAGTTTCAAAGGCGACTGGTTGGAACTGAAACCGCTGAGCGAGGCTCGAGTATTCTCGGTTCTTTTTGCATCGAGCTTGTTCAGCTGCGGCCCCCTCGGCAATCGCGGAAGGGATAAGTTTGCAAGTGGCAGAGGTATTAGTACATGTGATATCCTATGCCACGCTCCTGATATAAAAATGATGAAATACAAATATTCTTATTCCAAAGGCACATTTACCGCCCCAGCAAATCTGTAGCGCGTAACGCAAGGCGAAGCGTTACAAATCCAGAAGAAATGAGACATCGCCACTTCTGCGTGTCTTTAGTTACAGCGCCATGTACATAAACAGGACAGTGACGAGGGCTCCACTAGAGCGCAGTCGCCTCCCGAAGAGCCCACTATAGCGCAATCGCCTCCCGAAGGCCCCACTAGAGCGCAGTCGCCTCCAGAAGGCCCCGCTAGACCGCAGCCGCCTGCCGAAGAGGCCAAGCCACCGCCCAATACTCTGCATAATTATTACGGCGCAAGAGGAAGCCGACGACCAAAAGCAAAATACCAAGTGAACGATGAGAGAATGTATCAGCGCTTTACACATTTAAACTGCCTTTCAGCTGGGAAATCAGAAAAGTGCGTCTGAATAAATCGAATGAAATGTATCCAAAATGAACGTATCTATGACAAGAAATCAAGTGAATCCATAAAATGAAATAAGGTTAATCAATGCAATGCAATAAAATGAACCTATGGAATGAAACAAAGTGAATCTATTTAATGAAATAAACCAAATCTATGAAAGGATTGAATCTAAAAGAATGAATCTGAAACCGGCTATCGACTACTGCAAAGGCCTAATACGTAAGACATGCATTCTAAGTTTTTTTCAGCTGGCACAATTCCTTTATTGATTCCAGTGCGACAAAAGAAACTCTTGGAACTCTGCATGTTTTCGCTGGTTCGCGTAACGTGACTTTAAGTGAAAACATGCGAACATGATAAATGGATGGCCACAGGCAGACTTAACAGGACTAGGTCTGATCGCCTCTTCCCTGGCTGCTGCAATGCGTCCAGTTTAAGCCCTTTTGAAAGCCTTGTGACTGAAATGCGCCTGTCGGAGGTACACAACTTGTTCATTAACCTCTGATCACTCCGGCTGGCAGGAGGGGGCAAGATTGAAAACCACCTCCTTTGAGATCTGTGTAACGCCCCTCCCCCCTGTAATATGATTGGTGGGCTGTGCTGGCAAATGCAGTGAGACGGAAAAAGATTATGCTCAACGGCATAACACGTTTTCATCTCAGCCTATGTACTTAGTGCCGCGGCTTTCTTTAAGGAGTCGTAATTCTCCAATCTTAACATTCATCAGTGAGCACCGACAAAATAGTTTTACAGATTGTTCATGCACTTCATAACATGTCTTTATCAAATACACTTACGCGATGGATAAGAGACGAAACATTCCGGATGGAGGTGCTGATCGGGCGTAGCATCACAAGAATGTGCAGACCTCACACTTGGCTGCTCGCGGGGTATTTCATTTATCCGCGCCGTGTTTAAATATGTTCACAAACTCCAACTCCATCCGCAGTGGATTCCTACGTGGATTAACAATGGGAGGATCGCTATTATCTGAACGTCCATCAGAAATCCATGGTGGCCAGCACGCGGCAAACGTCAGCAGGTTCATGACGTTCATGAGCAGACGTTCATGGTCGACAGTCGGTTCATCCTCGCAGTCCTGAGCCTGTAAAGCTGCGCCATTGGAAAGCGGGAAACACGCTCTGCGGCGCATTCCCCGCGCACGCTGTGCATCCATTTTACACTTTTGAACTATGGGTAGCAGCGGATTAAAGGGGAGTGGATTGGATGGGTTCATGATCATGGTGGGGCATCGTTGCTTCGGATCGGATTTGACTACATCCAAAGACAAAAGGCTTCCTGTCCTGCGTAACTTATTTGAAACCCATGCTAGCGATGCCATCCTTCAAACACGGTTACAATCGAATGGCTACTCGGCATTTGGCAAAAGCACCTCTTGAGATCAGGTTCAACACAAGACCAGAGGCCTCCGACTGTTATCTGGGGAAATCCCGGGCGAAAGATCCATGCTCGACTGTACGAGAGCTAAGCAATGAGCCACAGTTGGCCTATTCGTGCTTGAGCGATGTGATCAGCACATGTCCCGAGCACATCACCTGTCGGATACGGATGCGCTCGTTTTGGCAAGATCACGAACCCCGCCGCCCTTTTCTGGGTGAGACTGCAGCCGCCAGTGCGAACGAGTACATCTCGGCGACGGCTCAGTCTCCACCAGCTCCATCTTGGCGAGATCGCAGTCTCCGTCGCCTGCATCTCGGTGAGACCACGGTCTCCACTGGCTCTACCTTGGCGAGATCGTTATCTCCGTCGTCTGTATCTCGGCGAGATCACGGTCTCCGCTAGCTCCATCCCGACGCGATCACGGTCTCCGTCGTCCGTATCTCGGCGAGATCACGGTCTCCGCTGGCCGGTCCCGGGCGGCCGGTATGCGGCACTACCCGCACGAGATGTGCCCCCGCCGCTGCCCGGATCCGCATTCTGACACGAAGGGCTCGGACCGGCCGTTCCTCACGCACCGTCCGGCCGGCCGGTTCGCCCGTCTTCTGGCGGAGGCTGTCGCGGAAAAATGATCTGCCCGCGCAGGAGTGTCGAGCGAGGTGTGGCACGCAGAGGTGTCCGACAGGCCCGACGGCTGAAGACGGTCCGCCATGTCGTGAGCAGGTGTTCTGCACGGTACATACCGAGGGTGGGGCCGGCAGATCTCTTATCGGCCTATCTAAACACCTCGTCGAGAAGGGCACAGCTTGATGACATGACCGCGCGAGGGAGAGCTGCACGTGTCCGGGGTGTGCACGCCCCCATCTGTCGCCGGCTGTTACTGTCGCGGTGCGTCCGCGCGGAACGGAGGCGGCCGACGGCGTGCGGGACATTGCCGCGGTGCTGGCAGCCAGTCAACGCCACGGTGCTCGCCGACGACCGGCGAATGCTGCCGGCAAGTAAGGTGATTAGTAATAAACTAATCAGATAAGGTAATAACTGATAAGTCCTGTCCATTTACCCGATGCAGGGGTTTTACTGCTTATACCCGTTTTGCCTCCAAGTCGCAGATACCATCTGTAATAACCGATCGACGCACCGGCACGGCCACCCGAACATCGAGTTAGCATGGCGAGCCTGATCCTTAGTGCCCACCCGTGACCTAGTCACTCGAACTGGCCCGCTGATGGTGAGATAACGGAACTCGTCCTTACACCGAGATACCTTCTTACCCGTGCTCGCTAAGTCCGCCAAAATGCCGTGTCGGGTGAATCTCGGCGAGTCGGCGGCGTCTTGCCGTGCCGGCTATCAGCGCCGGGCCTCTAAAGCTGGCGGCAGATGTGACGGGCCGTGACGCGGGCGGCTCGAGACGCCATGGCGGCCCTCTGAAGCGCTGCCGGATCATTCCGGCCCGCTGAGCACCGACCGGTCCTCCGCCAACCACCTGCAGCGCTAATGCCCAGTTGCGTGAGTGAAAATCGGCCGTCGAGCAGAGCCGACAGCTGAGTGAAAGCTGCGCCAGTGGTGGCGCGGTGCGACCCTGGTGGGTCGCTGACTCCACTGGGCGGCCACCCCCCCCCCCCCGTCCCTTACCCGGGTCACTCCACCTCCCTCCCAGTCTCGCCTCAGCCCGTGCTGGAAGCGTGCCGTCGCGTCCGTCCCCAGGTCATGATGTTGACGCGTCAGCTGACTGGGCTAGGTGTGCGTGGGCAGGGGCGCGGCGGTCTTGCATGCGCAGCTGCGGTTTGGCGAGCGCGTGGCGGGAGGGGAGCCTTGCGCGCGGCTGGTCAGAGATCGCTGCTGACGTCAGAGCGCGAGCTGATGTGAGCCACGGAGATGTCAGGCACATCGGGCGAGACTTCGTGAAGGCCTCTGGGAGCCGCTACGGCCAGAGATGGGCCGTCCCTGCCCTTCTCTGCTACGGCGCATGCTCAAACAAAGCCCGCGGGCGACAATTCTATTCGACAATTTTAATGGGCATTGCAACTTTTAAAAAGGGCATACAGAATGTAATATACATACAGCGTTGTCGAGATACGGTCTGCGATGCGGACCGCTCTTACCGTACATGTCCACAGGGCCCGCTGCATGGCTGTCTTCGTCGCACCGCAATGCACCGTTCCATGTGTCAATGGGCGACAGCTCAGTTCTTGACAGGGCTGTCACTTTCTCCCCGCAGTCTGACCAGGCAGATCGCATGATCAGAGACGGCGGAATGGTCAGTGGTGGGGACTGATAAGCTGAGGTGGGGATGTGGGGTGCGGTGTGGTGTGGTGTGGGAGGAGGGCGAGGCGGGAGCACGTGCTCCCAAGTAAATGGTCGGGAATACCGTCAACATTTGGTGTGCTGAAGCCTCAGAACAGGTACCTTTCATAGGAAAATGATAAAATCATGACCTCATCCATAACAGAGGCATGCTTGGTGGTAACCACAGCAGTAATGCCGCGTTCCCCACTCATGCTGCTAATCAAATCTTAGAAATAAGCACAAATAACGTGTTAGTGCACAACGGTACAATTTTTCCAAGAAGTCCTGCTTCCAAAGAACGATACATTATCTGCTGTCAGTGTCTAGAAGTGACCATCTATGGTCATGGCCATTTAGGATCGAAGCCGAAGCAGTCGAAATAGTGACCGAATCAGGTGAAATTTGCCATCGACAGCCGGTTGCTCGATGTCAAAGCATGTTTTGCCGTATCCATGCAAATTCAACCTTTAAATAGATCAAAGGTGGTGACCCTAAGCTCTGGCCCTCTTTGAGCTGTATCGGAGTAGACATCTATCAAAAGGCTGGCACATAAGGCCGGCCTCCCATCATCAGGCCGCACCTGATCCGTTGATCCGCGACAGTCTGGCCGATCCTTCGACTGTAAGTGATGGTGCGGACTGTGATAATAATCAGACCGCCATGGCGCCTACCGCCGCTCCGCACATGGGACGCACGTGAAATATGCATGTGTCGCAGATACATCAACAGAGCTTTCCACCATCGGCCTGCCTCCCGTCACGTCCCCGCCTCCCGGAGAGCCCCTCAGCCACCATCGGTCCCTCCCGTCACGTCCCCGCCTCCCGGAGAGCCCCTCAGCCACCATCGGTCTCTCCCGTCACGTCCCCGCCTCCCGGAGAGCCCCTCAGCCACCATCGGTCCCTCCCGTCACGTCCCCGCCTCCCGGAGAGCCCCTCAGCCACCATCGGTCTCTCCCGTCACGTCCGCGCCTCCCGGAGAGCCCCTCAGCCACCATCGGCCTGCTTCCCGTCACGCCCCCGCCTCCCGGCCCGCCTCTCAGCCACCATCGGCCCTCCTCTCTTCACGTCCCCGCCTGCAGGTCCGCCCCCGGTTCGCCGCCCGCCCGCCGACAGGTCGTTAGTGACCCCTGGGTCCGGTGACGCGCTGCGACAGGGAGCGGACCGGGTGACGGGTGGGGAGGGGGGGGGGGGGCGTGACTGGGCAGTGTCGGTGAGTTCCGGCACGCCTCCAGTGTCGGACTCGCCGGTAATTGGCTGCGAGGATGGCGACGCTCAGCAGGCGGCCATTGTTAATGGCGGCTCGCTGAGCGCCGCCGCCCTCGGGACCCGGAGGCCGCCGCGGCCAGCCTCTCGCAAGCGAAGCTGTCTGCACACCGAATCGTTGGCCAATAAGCTGGCTGATCGGTAATGACGGATGGCCCAGGATCAGTTACAATGATAAGTCTGGTCGTGCGCTTACCCTTCGAATGTGTAAATAGGTGGGGCGAACGCCGCAGAACATGCAATATTCTACCATCAGCGTTAGACAGATGATGGAACAATTAGCTGGATTGTGGGCTAAGTCCCATACCCCGTGCATGGTCCAGTGGAAAGTACGCCGGAAAGGCTGCCAGCTCCCACCACAGCAACCTCATTTGATATCAGGCGGTAGTGTATTTTTGGCGGCGTTTAAGCTGATCTCACGCGACAAATCTGGCCTTGCGTTTTCATTTCATTTCGGACAAAGTGAACCGCTCCAGCGTGGCTATGAAGGTAGGTACGCGTTCACGTGATAACCGCTTCTGATAGCGGGGAAATCCGACGAAGCCATCGCGCGCTGACATTTGAGAGGGAACGCAGGAGGGATCAGCCGCAGGTAAACCCCACTGCCCTTTCCAGCGGCAGATCTTCATCCGTCCCCATCTGGAGCCCAGCCCCTCTGCCGACCGGGTGGAAACCCCGCCGATCTGGGTTCCTCCCGTGGGGACATTGCTCGGCGTTATCTGCCGCCGGCCCCGCTCACCCCCTCGGACGTGGTCAGCCCCGCTCACTCCCTCGGACGCTGGTCGTCCCCGCTCACCCCTCGGACGCTATCGGCCCCGCTCACTCCCTCGGACGCTATCGGCCCCGCTCACTCTCTCGGACGCTGTCGGCCCCGCTCACTCCCCTCGGACGCTATCGGCCCCGTTCACATCCCTCGGACGCTGTCGGCCCCGCTCACTCTCTCGGACGCTATCGGCCCCCGCTTCACTCCCTCGGACGCTATCGGCCCCGCTCACTCTCTCGGACGCTGTCGGCCCCGCTCACCCCTCGGACGCTGTCGGCCCCGCTCACTCTCTCGGACGCTATCGGCCCCCGCTCACTCTCTCGGACGCTGTCGGCCCCGCTCACCCCTCGGACGCTATCGGCCCCGCTCACTCCCCTCGGACGCTATCGGCCCCGCTCACTCTCTCGGACGCTATCGGCCCCGCTCACCCCTCGGACGCTATCGGCCCGCTCACTCTCTCGGACGCTGTCGGCCCCGCTCACTCCCTCGGAACGCTATCGGCCCCCGCTCACTCTCTCGGACGCTGTCGTCCCCGCTCACCCCCTCGGACGCAGTCGCTCTCGTTGCCCGCCGCCCCCTCGGTCAGCCGGGCGCGGCCGGCTGGTGCCGGCCGCCGGCGCGTTAGCCGGCGGCCGCAGCGGGGGCCGGGCGCTGGCGGCCGGGTGCGGCGCCGATGCCCCCGGGCCGGGCCGGCCGGACCGGTCCGGCCGGCCGGGCGCCGCTCCAGCGCAGCCCGCCGGCCTGACGGCAGACGCGCCCCAAGCATGAGTCCGAGCGGAGCGGAGGTGCACGCGGTGCCGGCGCCGCTCGGTGCCGAGTTTGACCCGGTCAGGAAGGAGGAGCAGCTCGTCTGCGTGACCAGGTGAGGTGGAGGCGCCGCGGTCGGCGGCCTCCCCCCCCCCCCCCCAATAAGAATCCCCGCCGGCAGAGCGATGACGCGGACCAGACGAGGGCCGAGGTTTGTCGCATTCTGAGCGATGTCACCAACAGGACGGGTGTTTTATATTTGTCTCGGGTCGGTGAGGTTCTGTTCCTTCTCCCGGGGCTTACCTTTGGTCTAGGGCACCAATAAGTCTATCTTCGATCCAGAGCAGCATGCCGGATAAAAATACAAGTTCGGCTGAAAAGTAAGGTATGTTATTGATCACAATCGTCTTCGCCGCGAATGCCATTATTACATTTGCTGCATAATGGAGCTAATCACCCAGAAAACAGATATTGGTGGCATAAATGGTCATGAATCCTTAGCGACAATTGTCTGTTATTGCGAGATGCGTGGGCTCCAGATGTGCGTTTAAACTCGCAAACCATCTTCAAGCAGAATAGAAGTGTCTGTTTTTATGTCCGTTCACCATGCGTATAGCGTTACTACGCCTCCACAAAATAATAAAGCCCTAGGCACGCGTTTCGGTAACTGGGACAATGTTATGTACAAACTTGGTCAATTCGTCATGGCATACATTGATGACATAATTTAGAGATGTGTTCGTTTTCACGGCATGGTGTATTATACCCGAGAGCTGACAGCACCCGTCGCTGGTAGCTCCCGCTCTTGTGTGCCAGCTGGGGTATTTCTCGCGCACGTGTGCTGGAGGGGTGTCCCGAGTCAGAGGGCTCGCTGGGGACGGGAGCGGGGCCACTGGCGCTCAGGACCAGTGGGTCGAAGCGCCAGATCAGCCGCGCGCGAAGCTAAATACTAGACCGGGGCGGCGCATGGCCGCTCAGAACGCGGCTCACGCTGTCAACGTACGCCATGATCTTTGGTCAGCAAAATGCATGTTATATGATGAACGAATAACTCTTTAAAACTGAGATATTCATTGTCATGTACGTAAATTCACCCCAGGTGACATTCTGTGCTCTAAGACCTTCCGAACCAAGGGTTTGGTTTTGCCTGATCTCAAAACATTTTGGAGAGAGGACAGCGATATTTAGCGGTGATGATGTTTGCACGGATGATAACCTTCTTGTATTTGTGCCATCGGCTGGATAGTAACGTTGAACCTTGTGTAAAAGGGCACGTTCAGACCCAGAGTGCTAAGCTTGCGCCACTTTAAAGAATCGTGTTCACAGAAAACTTACTTTTTGGTCGCATGTGTCTTGTCACTCACACTCACTTTGCATCTTTTGTGATGCCCTTTTTGGTCTTCCCCTTTGAGCAGTAACAGTTCCGCAGAAATGTTCCCTTAGCCCAGTGATGGGAGACGGGGATGCGTTAATGACGCTCTCGTTGTGGGTAGCATTTGGATCCGAAGCGCTATATCCAAGACGAAGAGCGATTGTGGCGACATTTCAACTGTTTGGACTTTGTTGCGGCTGGAAGGCATCGAGTCGAAATTATGTGAAGTTGAACGGCAAAATGCGAGTTTCGCAAAAATAATTTTCTCCCAGTCATGAAGGAAATATTATTGGAAAACTTGTTTGGCAATTCAGTCCGTGCCAGCCGATTCCTCCCGTATTACTTGTCTGTGTAAGCTTTCAAAGTGACGGACCGGGACGTGTTACCGAGTCACGGACTGGGACGTAACTCAGTAACACGTCTCGGTTAGCTTAAGTAGTTGGGTAACGCGTCGTGTTACCGAGTCACGGACCGGGACGTGTTACCGAGTCACGGACCGGGACGTGTTGCCAGGTTGCAGACCGGGACGTGCAACCGAGTTACGGACTGGGACGTGTTACCGAGCTACAGACTGGGACGCGTTACCGAGTTAAGGACCGGGACGTGTTACCAAGCTACAGACCGGGACGTGTTACTAGTTACGGACCAGGACGTTTTGCCGGATTACAGACCGTGACGTGTTACTGAATTATGGACCGGGACGTGTTACCGAGTTACGGACCGGGACGTGTTACTGAGTTATGGACCGGGATGTGTTACCGAGTTACCGACTGGGACGTGTTACTGAGTCATGGACCGGGACGTGTTACCGAGTTACCGACTGGGACGTGTTACTGAGTCATGGACCGGGACGTGTTACCGAGTTACGGGCCGGGACATGTTACCCTCTGTCCTGCTCGCTGGTATCTCGGCCATCCATGTTGTCGTTCCCGTGCGGCGGCCTGGGATTATGCCCACGAAGCACCATAAGCATGTGTGGTTCGGTTGTGCTCAGATTAGAGCTAGGAACCTTGTAACGCGTTTGCTTTCTTTCCTTTGGCGTAATCGCAGCGCACAGTTGGAACATCAGCTATGACGAGATCTTTGCATGACGGCCAGCTGTGTACGCGTTGTAAAAAGAGAAAGAAGCTCAAAAGTCACACAACGAGCAGATCATATATGGCTGTTTTTAAGCCCAGCCGTATGAACAATTGCAGCTTTAAACATGAGAAATACAGTGCATTGAATGAGTCACCCGCGTTTTCTGCGTCCGTTCGAACCGTTTAACAATTCGACTGGGATTACAAAATGATAACGAGAGCTTGGCGACATCTGATCGGATAAGCGTCAAGTTCTGCGATCAAACGTGATCACGAAGTTACGTTGCATATTTAACGAGAGTTCCATAGACAGCCGAACCGGTACTCAATGCTGGCTCTCGTTTTTCTACTTGCTCATCCAGCGTCCGCACTCCGTGCATATATCGTCTCTGCTAAAATCGCTAATTCCCCGGATGCCAGAGCCGGAGAGAGGGAGAGGGCACATCGTTCAAGGGCACCAGGGTTCCCTCTCCTGTCCGGTTAACGGGGGCTCGTCCGCCGAGCGAGGTGCACCACCGCAAACGGACCGCACGCCCCCCTCCCTCCCCTCCCCTCCCCACCAGGACATCTCCCGGCCCGCAGTGCAACGTGGCCGGACAGCGCGGCGTCGCTCAAAAAATCGGCCCCCGTCTCGTGCCAGCGGGTCCTTACCCTTTCTGGGAATTCCGGTCTGTAGGGCGCCCCGCGGGCACCGTGCCGGCGCGTCTGCCTGGATTATCGGTCATCTTGACACGCGACGCTCCCGCCTCCTGGAAGATGAGCATGACGTTGATTGCTGGCAGTTGATTTTTATTTTGGTGTTATCATTCGCGAGACAAGTGTATCCGTGTGCGATGCGGCATATTTCAGCCAGTTGGGGGACACGTGATCCTATCATTTGCGGCGACGGTTGATTAATTGACTGATACGGACTGCGGAACACGGCGTCGCCTCGCAGGCCGGACGCTGGCGGTGGTCACCACTCCTGCGGCCGGCCGATGATGGGTTCGGTGGCGACCGATTGGTATGTTATATGGGCTCGCCGCATGCTCTTCTCCTGCAGTCTCAGTTGCATCAGCAAGATATCGGTTTGATTTTTCCCCATTTCGCAATTATGAAACCGCGCTATGAATTAGGTCGATGCAATGTGTCATGCGCACTGCGGCGTGGTGGGCTGAAAGTGGTGCGCTAACTTGTTTGGCATGCTCGTTCTTTCAATAAGCCATAAGCCCTGTAATCATTTAATACACGCAATTAGACGCATTCCTTGTTAACGCTTTCTTAGTGATCTGCCTTCCAAACCTGCTGGCACCGTGACGCATGAAGAGGATGCCAAATGTTTTTTTTTTCTTAACATTGCAGTCGGTGGTTCAGCGGTCCCGCCATGTGATCGAGTCACACGATCGACATGTCTGTGATGAGAACGCCTATCCAGTAATCCCCTCCACACCGTTCAGATGTGTGCCATCGGCTCGTTGCAGGCGCTGTGCTGTATGTGCAAAGTCGAGATTTGGCTGGACAGTGGCAAAGACTTTAGGCTTTTAGTTTTGGTCTAGTTTTGGGTTTTTGGTCCCCGTTCATGGATAGACTGAATTTTTCGCTCAGTCACTTTGTATACCTTTGGAGGCCTGGGCCCCGATAACTTTATTTTATTTCAACAATAAAGCTTTGGTGATGCATGAAAATAACGGTTTCTTAACTTCCGATTGCTCCCGAATCTCCTCAGTAATGTTTGAGTGTGCCGCCACGGGTGAGAACGTTTTACGTTCTGATGCGTGTTCCTGTTCCGACGCAAGTTCTCTTTCTGACGCGTGCTCCCGTTCTGACGCGTGTTCCCGTTCTGACGCATGCTCCCGCTCTGACGCATGCTCCCGCTCTGACGCGTGTTCCCGTTCTGACGCGTGTTCCCTCTCTGACGTGTGTTCCCGCTTTGACGAGTGTTCTCGTTCTGACGCGTGTTCCCGCTCTGACGCGTGTCCTCTTTCCGTTGCAGTGCCATGGCGTTCCCCCCGTTCGGCGCCGCGCCGCACGGTGCCGGCGGTATGCTGCCGGGTTACACTGTCGCCCGGCCCAGCTACCCGGTCATGATGCCCGACGGCTTCGCCTCCGGCGTCCCCTACGGTCCAGGTGAGTCGCCGTCCCCTCAGGGGTTCACTGAGGATGGCGTGGCTGCCGCCCCGTGGAACCGTCAGTGTTAATCCTAGCGGTCAAGGGACTGCCGCCCACGGCGCGCATCGTTGGCGCTCCCTCTTTATCGAGGTACTATCGCTCTGTTCATCAGTAACGTCCGTTCTCGAGAATTCGGCGGGTATGGGGAGTACCCTTCGCATATTTTCTGGGACTTGTAGGCATCATTAGGCTGTCTTCGTAAGCCACGCATAGTCATCTGCATGCTTAGGCCCACGGGTTTATGAGAAATAAAGTTGTGGGCATGGCACGTTGTCGGCTCACCTTTGCACGTCTGGCGGTTTGACGTTATGAGCGAATTGTGGCGCTCATTCGAAATGTTTGGCATTTCAGCTTTACGCGTCAGCTGTGTGGCTGAGTATGCGTCGAATAATCGATTGGGTTTAAGTTGCCACTTTTATTTCATATTTCAACGCAGCAGTACAGCATCGCGTTCCGCTTCAGCCTAAAGCTCGCCAGTCTGTGCTCAATGCTGGTTTCAAGAATTTATTAGCAACACAAAAGTCGAACAAATGACTCGCTTTGAGTGCAAGCCCATTCACGCCACTTGCGCAAGCTCCTGCGCCCATGTGTCACCTCCCATATTCGCTCACGCGCCAACTTTGCACGAGGTGAGGCCCACATGTGAGCCAGGCTGTGTGCCGCCGCGGTCAGTGGTCGCCGCTCAGTGCCAGTGTGGTGCGCTGTGTGTCCGGACGGTGTGCCATTCAGGCCCAGACGCCATCAGCTGACCGCGTTTGGTAGACTGACTCCCGTTGAGATCACTGACTCATTTAAGGCGTCCCTCACCCCGGACACAAGTGTGAGATTGATCGAGTCGTCAGTGAGTAATCATATCATTTTCTCATTTCATTTGTTGTTGCATCCTTTTCGACAACCGTATCCTGTTTTCAGACTTCAGACAGGTCTTGGGATGACAAGGTAATTACAGCCTGTTCAGAAGAATAACACAGAATAAAACTGGAAGTCATATCATCAGCGCCGTGAATACAGACGCCTGTTGGGCCTGATAGGACGACCTGCACTTCCACATGCCCGGTGTAGTTAGTGTATCCGCGTGGAGGTATTGTGGCCCAGGTGTGCGCCACAGGGCTGTAGGCCGTATCGGCTCGCTTGTCTCCAGCGCACCCGTCAGCGGGGCCGGACCAGACCAGTCCGGCCGCGAGTCACGCGCCTGCTGCACCGAGCTGACACCGTCGGCGGGCGCCGGACCAGACCAGTCCGGCCGCGAGTCACGCGCCTGCTGCACCGAGCTGACACTGTCAGCGGGGCCGGACCAGACCAGTCCGGCCGCGAGTCACGCGCCTGCTGCACCGAGCTGACACTGTCAGCGGGGCCGGACCAGACCAGTCCGGCCGCGAGTCACGCGCCTGCTGCACCGAGCTGACACCGCCGGCGGGCGCCGGACCAGACCAGTCCGGCCGCGAGTCACGCGCCTGCTGCACCGAGCTGACACCGTCGGCGGGCGCCGGACCAGACCAGTCCGGCCGCGAGTCACGCGCCTGCTGCACCGAGCTGACACCGTCAGCGGGGCCGGACCAGACCAGTCCGGCCGCGAGTCACGCGCCTGCTGCACCGAGCTGACACCGTCGGCGGGCGCCGGACCAGACCAGTCCCACACGCCTGCTGCACCGAGCTGACACCGCCGGCGGGCACCGGACCAGACCAGTCCGGCCGCGAGTCATGCGCCTGCTGCACCGAGCTGACAGCGTCAGCGGGGCCGCCGGTCACGCGCCGAGCGCGACAATAGCCCAGGCACTCTATCTCTTAAGCCCCGCCCGATCTAAGAACGACAGCCCGGCCTCGTGCCGCTGTCACGAGAGCCGCCCCCTCCACGGACCGCGCTGCAGGACGCTGCAGGGTGTGAGCCGCGCGGCCAGCGCCCCTGTCCCTGTCCCTCCTGTAGCGGCAGGTCAGCGCCCCTGCCGATGGCGTGGGTCGCAGAAGCCGTACGCAGCGCTGCCGGCCGGGCCTGACGCGGCGGGCGGGTATCCGGTGTCAGGCTCGGCAGAATCGCGGGGCCTCACTCAAAGGGTCACGTGGCCGACTGTGAGGCCGCTGACAGCCTGTCTGGTGCGCTTTCGAAGCGATGATTCCCTCCATTAGCGGGCAGAGTGGCGTGGATGGGAACGTGCGTGAATCGCGAAGGCGCTTGCTCTGGTCAGCGGTGCCGGTCGATGCTTTCCCTTTTGATAGCTAGAGCAAGCAGGCAACGGCCTGCTTGATGGAAATACCAGAAAATCAAGTGAATGATATTATAATTCTAAGTTATTGCATATATGTCTGCAAGAATTCGTCGTTAGTAACACAGAGCTTAGGGCCAGGAGCGCCGCCGCAGATTATGGAAACTGCCGCCCATGGCGGTACTCACGCATTATGTTTGTTCGATTCGTGCGCATTAAACGGACGACAATTTCAGCCTCGTCTATTGACCATCAACCTCAACATGCCTAGGAACCAGACCCACAAATACACACGTGGGCAAGAGTCGGCTCCTCGCAACATCTTCTCCTCCACATCCCCCAACCTTCTTCGGGCTGGTGTCCGTAGACAGCTGGCAGCCCACGGTGTCGGTGACGGCGACCCGGGTCTCCGCCCGGACGATGTGCCGCCGTCGCTGAGAGCGCCCTGCTGTTGCAGCGTCCGGCAACAGCAACGGCCGCAAGCAGCGGCGTGAGCGCACCACGTTCACGCGTCAGCAGCTGGACATCCTCGAGGGCCTGTTCCAGAAGACGCGCTACCCGGACATCTTCATGCGCGAGGAGGTGGCCATCAAGATCAACCTGCCGGAGTCGCGCGTCCAGGTGAGCGCATCGCGAACACAGCGCCAGCCGGGCAGGGCGGCTGGCGCACGTGAGAACGCCCCCAGATCGACCCGACCCGAAGCCGGCGTGCAGCACGCGGAGAAAGCCGCGGACACCTGGCGCCTGTCGTTGTAGTCCCGTCCCCGTGTTTGATAACTATTTCTGGTGTTAGAGCGAGGTCCGAAAAGGTGCGCAATGCGTGACTTCCCAGTAAACTGAAGCGTTCGACTTCGCCTTCAGGCGTAACGTGTTGGAAGGTAGCGAATGAAGAGAAACATCTCATTCCGCTGCTCTTCTTGCCCGCGGCACTTTTCAGTACTCCTGTTTGCATGGCTAAGATTTCCTTTTTGGCCTGGATGATAATGGATGCATTAACGACTAAAAAATTTAATGAATACCTGAATTCAGTCTTCCCTGGAGACGTTGGTGTTGGATCACCCAAAGCATCCGATGGCCAAAACTAGGCGGCCAAAACTAGGCGGATCTAAGTGACGATAGCCATCTTGACACTGCGTTGTGACGGCCGGCCGGATCCTTGTAACGCCCGCGCCCGCCGACCAATCGGCTCAAGACTCCAGAGATCGCTTCCCGGGACAGCGTCAATGACCGGAGAGTGCGGTGACCTTCCGGACTTCACTTCCTTCCCCGATGAACCACTTCCACTCGGCCGTCGAGTCGAAACCGGTCCTCGGTGTCTTCGGTCTGTCTTCACGCCACACTCTGACCGGGCTTAACCCTGCTTACCTCTTGACCTTCGACGTTAAAGGAGGCTCTCCACTTCGTCACCGCCCCTGTGGCAATGTCCAGTTCCCCGAACAGGGCCAGTATTAGTGGAGTTGTCTGAAAGGCGGCTGATCCCCAGACCAGCACCGGCGCCTGAGGATTTGTCGGAAACCACTGCCGCAGTGTGTCAACTCGGCCAACGCCATGTACACAGAAACGCTGTAAGCCGCGCACGAACGTGAAAAATTCCAGACGGGGATTTGTGCTGTGACGCATTCCTGAGGAGAGATTTGTGCTGTGACGCATTCCTGCGAGGGTTTTGCGTTGCCGGGTCAGCGGCCGGTAGGCGGTCATGGCCCTCCGGTGCTTGTTGCAGGCGGCGTGAACACCACCTGTGACAAGCGCGCGAGCCGTGGTGGTGCAGCAGCTGTGACGACCAGATGGCCTTGTTGGCGCGATAACATTAGCGTGATGACGTGAGATCCGATCACTCGATCACATCTGGGTACGTGGGGACGCGTGATGACGTGCTATCAAATGACGTCTTCATGGCCCTTGACGACGTCCGAAGATCGCGTGCCATGGGACGCCTCGTGGCGGTTGGTAATATTGATGACGCCTTGCGGCGTCCGCCGCTATGAGGACAGCTTTTGGCGTCCGGTGATATGACGATGTCCCTCGCAGGTCTGGTTCAAGAACCGGCGCGCCAAGATCCGCCAGCAGGCCAAGCAGACCAACACGAACGGCACGGCGCCGCCGCCCGAGACCAAGCCGAAGCCGAAGCCGCGCACGCGCACGCCGCCGGCAGCCAGCTCGCCGCCGAGTACGGCCGGCGACCTGTCGACGGTGACGCCGGGCACGCCGTCGCCGCCGGCGGCCGTGCAGCGCGCCTCGCCGTACTCTCCGCCGGTCACGTGCTCGCCAACGCCGCCGGTCAGCACGCCCGTCAGCACGCCGCACCAGGTAAGGATGCCGCTCGCGCGCCGGTCCCCCCTCCCCCCGGCTGTGGCTGGAGGCGCGCCCCGCAGGAGACCGCGGCCACCAGCATGTCCGTCCGCACACCCGTGTGCCAGTACGGAAGTCCGTGCCACGGGGTTCTGCTCCGGGTTTCATCGGTAGCACGTGGCGAGGTGGCTCTGGTCACAGTTCCTGCCGGCATGTATGCACTCTTTGACGCGGGCTAGCGAAGCTCCGGTCTCAGTTCCTGTCGGCATGAATCCATCAATAACGTCCCGGATCTGGACATATCGGCCGCCATTAAACGCTATACGGGGAAAAAATCGCTGCATGACTGGCGGAGGCGTGCAGCCGCTGCAGAGCAATTCAGCGTTGTGTGACAATGCCGAGTGCCGTATGATGGTCCTCAGTGTCACATGGCACCTGTTAGAATCGTGTGACGCCTCGGAACGTATTGTGGTACCGTTTAGCATTGTGTGAACCCCAGCGCCAAGTGGTGTCGTGCGAGGAGTCATGTCGTGTCTTGGTGTCGTGCGACGTTTCTCAACTTTGCGTGATGCCTCTCAGCTTCGTGTGACGCTCCTCGACGCCGTATGACTCCCCTTAGTGTCGCATTTGACGCCGGCTGATCCTTTCCCATGCGGCTTAGCCGCAGATCACTGTTGCAGCCATTTCCTCTGACGCCTTCCGTTTGCATCACAGAGTTACGGCGGGGGCTACAACACCATCTGGAACCCGATGGGCGACCTCGTGTCGAACCAGCCGGCGATGGAGAGGCCTTACTCGGCTAATCCGGCTGGCGGGTACCCGCAGTACGGCGGGTACTACGGCAACATGGAGTATCACCTGAACCAGCACGGCCAGATCAACTCCCAGGTGAGCCAACGACCGAGAGGGGAGATGACCGGTGATAATCCCTGATGATCTGCTGACCCGACCACGCCCGTGAGCTGCCGTAGCACAGTTCTAACAGGTTTTAACTGTCTTACACCAGCTAATTCTCAGCAGGATTAGCATTGCGAGCTCTGACCACTTTCGCAGACGCAAGTAAGAATCAGTGTGGAGCCCTGGTTTGAGGAATTCCAAATTTTGCTCTCGCAGTTACTTGCTAACCACTTTTGTATGATACTGTTAGACAGAATCGAGTTATCCCCATGATGAATTTGTATACGTACTTGATAACACAACATCACATGTCCAGAAGCACATGAGTAGTGTTACCTGTTATATCCTACCGTTGCCTCCTCGGCGTGTCCGTGTTTGACGCTTGGCGTACCCGTGTCTGACGCTCGGCGTACCCGTGTTTGACGCTCGGCGTATCCGTGTCTGACGCTCGGCGTACCCGTGTCTGACGCTCGGCACATCCGTGTCTGACGCTCGGCGTACCCGTGTTTGACGCTCGGCGTACCCGTGTTTGACGCTCGGCGTACCCGTGTCTGACGCTCGGCGTATCCGTGTCTGACGCTCGGCGTACCCGTGTCTGACGCTCGGCGTATCCGTGTCTGACGCTCGGCGTACCCGTGTCTGACGCTCGGCGTATCCGTGTCTGACGCTCGGCGTACCCGTCCTTCAGGTTAACAGCCACGTGAGCCCGCTGCCGCCGGCGCAGCCCACGGCAGCTCCGGTGAGCCGGCACAGCATCGCCGCCGAGTTCGACTACCGCTACCAGAACTTCCAGGTGTTGTAGGCGGCTACCGCGAGCGCGGCCGCTGCGGCAGCCGGCGGGTCGCGGAGCTGAGGTCAAAGTGGTGCACTACGGCCTCCAAGAGGGACGGACGGACTGGAGCCGGGAGCAAGTGAACCGAAGCTGACCCGGACGACTTGACCCGGAGCGACTCGTGGCTGACCTCAGCGCGCTGACCGGGGGCGGCGTTGGCGCTGCAGCTGCACCAAGGGATCTCGCGGTGTGAGCGCTTGGTCCGGATCACTGGATCACTCTGACCTAGCAGGCGGCCGGTGAAGTGGAGCAAAGCCAGGCACGATGTGCTGAAGTGACGGGAAGACGACGAGGCGCGGGCTTGTGACACAAGAGCCGCTATTGACGTCATTTGTGCCAGCCAAGGCCAGGGGGGGGGGGGGGGCGAGTCTGGCCACTCAGACGTCCCAAACGGACCACACCTGTAAGCGCATTTACACACGAGGGGCTTACATACACGCGCGCGCGCACACACCCACACACACACACCCACACGCGCTCGGACGTTGACCCGCGATCCCCCGACGACACACGAACACCTGCATACACACAGACATACACACAAGCGTTTTCTGTGATAGAGCTAAGCTAAGACAGGGTAGCCGCCGCCCACGGGCCTCGCGGGCTGTTTGCCGCGCAAACGGCGTGTGTGCGGCGTGCCAGAGCGGCCCGCTTCCAGAGACGGCTGCGCTGCTGAAGCCAGCTCACCTGTCGTCCTCGTCGCCCGCGGCGTCTCGCGCCTCCGTCTAGGACGCCGCGCGGAGGGCCGGGCGGCGAGCTTTGGCGGCGGAGTCGGGGGCAGCCCCCGCGCCGTCCTGCACCTGTTGTTGTGAGCGTGGCGCGTCCGTCCAACCACACGTGACGGCTCTGTGATGGGACGGGACTGCGCGAAGCCCGGCGGCCAGCGGCGGCACCGCACGTACTGAACACTGTTGGAATAAGTACAATATGCGGACGGGCTGCGATGCGGCGAGGTGCGCCCTGCGTGCGCGCATGCGAACGGTTGTAAAGCATTACATGGACGGCGTTTCGTGTCTGTTTGGTCGGCGGCTGCCCAGGGACGACGCAGGATGAACGGAGAGTGTCGAGTCAAAGCCGAATTCAGAGTCGCGCGATGTGACTCATGGGTATCGTGTATGCTTGATGTCTTCAGACACATTTGCCTCGTGTTTTATGTACTGCGGACCCTTATTGTTTTGTTTTGGCGGCATTTGACGAATGCGGTGGAAAGTCTGTGTTAACAGTACATCCTCCGCAGCAGCCATAGAAAGCAGTTACGCGCACTGTGTCCGAATCCATTCCATTCTGGTCGGCTTTTTAGATCGCTTTGTGTTATGTGTAAGCGTCCCTACCAGTGTTGCTTGACATCAATTTTCGAGAAATAATAATGTGATGAAAAGCATGTTTTCTTATCCCGAAACGCTCTGTACCACACAAACGACAAAAGGTACTTGTTGAGATCATGGCTCACCCAAGTAAGTCTTCTGCTCTGAACCCTAGTCTGTGTGAGTGTAGGCGACGAGCGCAAATTTAGAGGTCAGGGCCTACCCAGCGGCGGCTCCTACGGCTCCGTCTGGTGAGGCCTATTCAGCGACGGCTCCCGCAGCTCCGTCTGGTGAGGCCTAGCCAGCGGCGGCCCCCGCAGCTCCGTCTGACGAGGCCTAGCCAGCGGCGGCTCCTGCAGCTCCGTCTGACGAGGCCTAGCCAGCGGCGGCCTCCGCGGCTCCGCAGCGGCTCCCGCAGCTCCGTCTGGCGAGGCCTACCGACAGGCTGACCCCGCGCCGCCCTGGTATACGGAATGTTGCTAAAGCCATGTTCCACAATGTAATCAAGAAGGAGCCAGTCCGGCCAGAATCTCGCAAGAAGCGTGCGGTCGCCGGCATAAGCGGATCTAACATAGCTTATGTGAGCGGTAGATCCGAATCAGCGAAAAACATCCGATGCGGTCGCGCCTGACAGATCCGTGTCGTATCAGCTGACTTACGGCAGCGCGTCACGATTATAAGAGTCCAGAGCGTGTGCGATCGAACGACTGCTTGGTTTGCAGGCACTGTAAGACGCTGCGGACAGAGATGCATGGGTGCCGCACGAGATTTCGTGGTTTTAGCGAACAAAGATCGACCAGTAACTGTTGACCCAGGCATGGGGGATTTTGTTCACTTGGCACATTGCATACGTGTCTGCCGAGTCTTGTCTGCGATTATGTCTCGATGAGTCTTCAGTAGACTTCTAGTCGACATATATGCTGGAAAGGTTTAGGGATTTAAAAAGAGCAAGCAGCAGCGCCGGGAGCAAGAGTGACATTTCTGCATGCTACTTAACATAATCACGCGCTGCGATAGGCGCCTCGGATAGCGCGAACTGGGATCATTAAAAGCAAAATTTGTAATGTGTTATTTGTAAGACTCTGTATGGCAAACACCTGTATTGGAATGCTCCAACTTCTGTTAATTCTAGAGATGGGAACCCTTTGAAAAATTCGACATTTGTAGAGAACAATACAGTTTTTTCCTCAAGATGTGGCCATGACTGCAAGCGGCTGCAGGATCAGCTCCAGCATGTCAACATCCAAGATGTTTAGTGATAAACGACATATTTAACCTGCGATTTCGGGTCCTCGGTCTCGATCGCTTGCAATCATGGTTTTCCTTCCACGGATGGGTTGGATTTTCCGATGATGTCAGCCTCCTTCGGATGACTATGACATTTCTGTGTCTGTGACACCTTTCCGATGATGTCAGTCTCCTCCGTATAACGATGACATTTCTGTGTCTGTGACACCTTTTCCGATGATGTTAAACTCCTTCGGATGACAATGACATTTATGTGTCTGTGACACCTTTTCCGGAGGCGATTCAGGTACGCTGTTGCTCTGTGTGAACGCTCATGGCATCTTTCCAAACGGACCAGCAGCCCCCCACGGCACAGTTCGCGATGTTCACCAAGATGTCGTCGGTGGTGGTATGGCCATGGCCCGCCATCCAAGTTCTAGATGTTTTTTTCTGTCCACCAGCTAATCGGTTCCACAGGAGAAAAAAGCCATAAACGTTTTGGGACGATCAGATATTTCCAAAGGCGCTGACCAAAACTGAACGTTCACGCGAAAACGTGCACTAATGGTTGCGTATGTGCTGTATGAAGAGGTACGAAATGGCTGGCACGTGGACGTGGCCGTCGTAGCGCGCTTTCACGCTATCGAGGCATGGTTTGAAGACTGTTGAGGGAATCGTTACATAGCGAGAAAGAAAGCCACCGCAAACACACACACACCACACACACACCCACACACACACACACACACCAACACACACACCCACACACACACACACACACACACCACACACACACACCCACACACACACACACACACACACACCACACACACACACACACACACACACACACACACACACACACACACACACACACACACACACACACACACACACACACACACACACCACACCACACACACACACACACACACACACACACACACACCACACACACACACACACACACACACCACACACACACGTGCACAGACACACAACTTTGCCGCAACATAAGGCAAAGCCTGACTTTAAAGAGCTTTTGTTTCTTGATCAGCAACATTGATAAACAAGTTGGCTGAACCCGGTGAATTAATCTGATATGCATGTTTAGCGTGTGTGTGGGGGGGGGGGGGGGAGTACGCAAGAGTTCGCAATCGGAGAGGCACAATAAGCAAAAAGTTTTCAAACCCCTGGTTAGCGCGCTAAAGGCGGGCGACATTCCAATTTTTTTAAGCGACGTGACGCATGTCGCCACGCTCCTTTTATGGAGCGCCAGCGACAGCATTGGCTATATTAGCGCTAAGAGGCCGTGGTGCACCGGGGCTTCGAATCCGAGCTCGGGCTGTTGGCGCCCAAGGCACTGACCACTCGGCTATTATGCCCGCTCGCGAAAATCCTTGCATAAAGGGTAAAACAACGTCGCACATTCTCGATTTGTGTAGATTTATTTGTCTGCCGCAAATTTGTAATAGTCAGCATGCATCGATGCTCATATTATCACATGTCATAACTTGATAGAATGGAAGGCACGTGCCCCTGGGGGCACGGCGCATGCACGCCTGTGATGTTCAGCCATCTGATCATATATTGTTGAGTGGTAGGGACACGGTGAAGCAGTGGGGGTTCCGCGTCTTCCCATCGGATTAGATCCGCTGCAAGAGCGAGCGAATGGCGTCCGTTCGCCTTGCGCAAACATATGCATGACCTGTGAAGATGGAGCTCAACACGTACTTAAGTCACAGGAAAGAGTAACGGGAAAGACTAGCCTGATGCGCATGCGCGCGCGACCGCATCTGTGCACGATTCGCACCGCGAAAGTAAAGGCTCGAGCTGTTTACAGGTGCTCACACGCCCCGCCATAGATGTGATGGAGTAGACTGCAGGAACTTTATAGCGGACGGGTGCAGTCATCTTGTCACTGCTGACGAGGAGCAGGAGCATTAACTACGCCAGTGATTCAGAGCATGGCAGGCTGCCGCGGGGGGCAGGAAAGTGTCTGTCGGAGTGTGGAGAGGGGGAGCGCAATTAAGCTGGTGTTCGTTCGCATAGACGACGACATGTTTGTGGAAATAGCACTACAAAAGACTTGTGCCAACATAATCTAAAAGCGAGGCGTAAATCGTGATTGTTATGTGGTAGTTCCCAACAAACGCAAGTATGGAAATAAGAAAAGATGAACGATATAATGTTAACAATGCTTAAAGTATGATGACCTACATCATTTTCTGGGCTCGATACCTTCAAAGATAACACCACCATTTGGGCAGGACCTCTAGCACTCACTCGCAGGTCAAGATTAGGCGCGTAGGACAAAATTAGGGTAGTGAGACTGCAAAACAGGCTCCTCTTATTTTCCTCCAACATCCCCGAGTCCTTTTCTGAAAGGCCTATTTTGCGGAATTATCCATTCGCGTGTTCGGCCATTAATATCAACAAAAATGTATTTCCGTCAAAAGCTTTAATTCGCTGCATCGACCTGTGGCCAAAGCATTCGTGCGACATATTTTGTAGCCAAACCTTTGCAACAAATTGTCTAAGATATCAAAACGAGTGTCTTTGGGAGCAAGTGTGACCGAGTTGATAGATTAGGCTATCTACATACTGATAACCTAACAGCCCGAATTGTTTGTGTTCGCGACACAAACGAGCGAAAACATGCACTCTAAACGGACAAGCAATTTATCGGGCCCGGAATACAATGCACAGATTAGCGTTGCTCTAACTGGAGAATGCTGCCGTCGTCCCCGACTGTGCTCGAAAAGTCTTGCCGTTAACTTACAAAACAAACGCACTTGGTGTAACCTATACACGCGCCCGGGTGGCTGGCTAGGTACCTTTCGCTCGGGTGGGGGTGGGGGTCAATTGGACCCCCTGAGATCTCGGGGACTAAGAAAGCTAGAGACACCAAATTTGCAGAGGGTCCTGACCTGTACGTTAACTCCCTTAGGTCAATGTTTGAGCTTCCTAGGTCATGACCTTAAGGTCAAATAAGGTTAAACAAGGTCAAATACCAGGTTGGTCTCCAAAGCGCCCCCAGAACCTAGGCAACCGTTTCTAAGCAAGAGGTCAAAAACCCATTTGAGGTCAGTGACCTTGTTTGACCTGTCGAAGGTCTGGTGACCAAGATCATACAAGACTGCTCTGAGTTTTGCATTTGAAGAAGCGACAAAGATTGCGCTAGGCAGTATATTCCTAAAACAAAATGCTGGCCCGGGTCATCTTAGGTCAATGACCTTTTCTGACCTCTAAGAAGTCAATGGAACGTGTATGATACGGTTCCTGCTGTCAATAAATTGGAAATGAGCACCACAAACTATTCCATAGAGAAAGCCCTCGAGTAATAAATCAGGCTGGTTGTGACCTTGGTCTGACCTTCGTACCTGGCCTTAAGTCGATTCAATTTGTTCATTAAGTATTTGTGGGGCCTAAGGAAGCGTCTCAGAGATGTATGGCTTCGTCAAACACTTCCTTATTGTATCAGATTGGAAGACTCCCTAGAAGTTGCCTTTGCTGATACCATGACCTGACTTTAACTTGCCATAGGTTAGCGACTTAACAATGTACATATAAATGTTTTATGTCAAACGATCCGCTATTCAATTGTCTACAGTATGCAAAATTTGGCGCGGCTACGCCGCGCCGTTCGGAAGCCGTTCTGGAAAAACCTTCGGGGGGGGGGGTCAATTTGACGGCCCACACAAGCGAGTGATAACACGGCTAGATACCCCTCGTTCGGGTGGGGGTCAGTTTGAGCCCCTGAGATCTCGGGAACTAAGAAAGCTAGAGACACCAAACTTACAGAGTGTGTTGACCTGTGCGTAAAATCACTTAGGTTAAAGTTTTAGCTATACTATTTATAGCTATTATAGCTATACAGCTATTCAGACAGTATGTTCCTAAAACAAAATGTTACCTATGTCATTTTGGTCCGTGACCTATTCTGACCTCTATGAAGTCCATGGAAGATTACAAGACGATTGCTGCTATCAATAAACCCGAAATGAGCACCAGAAACTATCCCATACAGCAAGCTCTAGAGTAACAACACAGGTTGGCTTTGACCTTGGTGTGACCTTCATACCTGATCTTAGGTCAATGTAATTTGCTCATTCAACTGTTGTGTTGCCTAAGGAAGCATCTCAGAGATGTGTGGCTTCGTCTAGCACTCCGTTGTTGGATTAGACTGAAGGATTCCATAGAAATGGCCTTCGCCGAAACCATGGCCTGATTTTGACCTACCATAAGTCAGCGACCTTACAAGGTACATCTAAATTGTTGATACAAAACGATCCACTTTTCAATTGTCTACAGCTATGCAAAATTTGGCGCGGCTACACCGCGCCGTTTGGAAACCATTCTGGAAAAATCTTCGGGGGGGTGAGCGGGGTCAACTTGATCCCCTCACCCGAGCGCGTGTTAAAACTAACAATTGCTGTTTTCTGAGTGAGAGCACTGTATGCATTTCTGCTCATCCTTATCTTTGAAGGTTAGCCTTAATAAACGCACTAAACGAATAAGCACCCGTATTTGGAATTCTGCTTTCTCATGTCTAGTAACTTTCAACAACGACGGGTCCACTAAGTATTAGCCAACAGCTTTTGTCTATTGCATGATTCGGTTTTCCGATAAATGAGCCAAATTTATGGGTGACCCTCAGCAATCTTAACGTTAATATTTATAACCACGTCGCAGGGAACCGTCCCGGGATATCTGAAGACACTTATCGCTGATCTTTCCAAGTGAACGGCCTTTGTTTGGAAACCATATTCTGGATTTCGTCATGTGAAGAAAGGAACAGTGTATAGAGATATTCCAAGTGGTTAGTATTCTTGGAATCCGGAGAATTTCACATGAATGTGTTGGACAGATGTCTCAAAGATAGTGAAAAACGTGTTCCTGCAGACAGCCGACAGCAGATCGCTGTTGCTTCTTATCGCTGTGTACAGCGTACAGTTTCGAATCAAGCACTGTGTGCCGACTACATCGATGACGAGGGTGATGGGGGCGCGGTAAAAATGTGTGATGGAAAAACAAGCTTTACTACTTTGCAGCACCGTTACCCATGGCAGAAATGCGCTGGTGCGCTGGGCCCAGCGTGGACTCACTAGGTTGGACAGAATCTCAGATCGTTTGTTCGCAGTCAGATAATCGCGATACGTTCTCAGTGGCTTGCCTTCTATGGCCAAGGCCATGACCCGTTTTGGTTATGACTGACCTTGGCTCAGGCTCGCCAATGCGGTGCCACGACAACACAGGTCAACAGTTGGAGGCAACGCGAGCATTTCTCACTGCACTCCAAAGGAATGCCTTCACTTAGCATAGTGGTTTGAACTAACGGTTTGTAGTCCTTCTTTATGTGTGCACGAACTCAGTTTCACATTATTAGAACACTTCTTAAGACAAGTTTCATGCGATTCATTTGACGCAACGCATTTCTAGATTCGAGAAAAGCAGCAACTAGCTTGATGTCTAGGAGGTTCATAGTTTTTTGTTTAGTTGGGGGCGGGGCGTTCCAGCCCCCAACAGTTATGCTCCAGCAGCCCCCAACATTGAGAAGAAAGCGGACGAAATCCGTGGAGAAACCCATTTCTTGCCGTACTGTTGAAGCAGGCTTTAGCATTTTCACCGCTCAGTGCTTAGCCGCTGCCCGCAACCAGTTTTGTGAAACTACGCCCCTGCCTGTTGCATGGAGTATGGTATTGCACAGGTAGCCATTATGCTGCTGTGTTGGAGCATGCCATGAATAAACTAAAACTGATGTTGAATAAATGAGCTGAAAGGAAATGTGCGACATTTGAAGATACCGAAATAAGCATCATGTGATGAAATAAGCTCAATTATAACCATCAGTATACTTTTGGGGGAAATGACTGCTCGAGATCACAATTTCTCTGCTTAGCAAATATGCTCCGCAATACGCCATTGTTTCATTACATCATCGCACAGCATTCATTGAGAGCCAACTGACCGTCGTTTTGTCTGCTAATCGTGGTCACGAACGCCAGATATGAACGGCTCGACGATTAGATTCGTCTTGGCCTTGATCGCCTGCCCGAAATAGCCCGCACATCTTTGCGGACGTGTAGCTCAGAAATTAGAGGGGTTTTGGTAAAGAGGGGCAGGGTTGTGGACTGCACCGAATGATCTTCAAGATGCCTACTTCAGTTCCAAACCTCACACATATGTGGATTACTCTTTCATTAAATGATTCCAGTGACCATCAGTGTTCTGTTATACTTAAAAGCAACGAGTGAATAGTTAAAAAAGCCTAACTGTACCCAAACTTCCATGTGGGTTTTATTTCTTGCTTTCCTTGTTTTGTTTTTCACCTCTCGTCGATTCCTGTAAGTCCTGACTGCTTCTTACTCCACAAAAGATGAATTAGGGTATGGGGGGGAGGGGCTAGGATGAGGGTTCGGTTATCACTCGTCAACGACGGAGCGATGCCAACAATGAGTTTGGCATCGGTCGTACGACGTTGCACCGCAAGAAGATAAGTTAACTTGCATGCCGCGATCTAAATGTCACAGGACAAAACATTTGACTCACTGTATTCACATAAATAGGCACCGCCGATTTCATGTGACTTAGCTATGACGCAAATGAGTAAAAGCCATGCCATGTAAAAAATTGGGATGATTACAAAACAACATAATACAAAGGGTCTAAGGGTTTCGCGATCCACGCTACATGCACGTAGGGGCGGCTCTCCCCTTTGTTGGTTTGCAGGGTTTGTAACTAACCCGGTCACAATGTCTGGGCAAGCTTCCGTACAGACTTCTCCTGTGCGGAACGGTTTGAGATAGCTGGTGGGAAGATGATCTCGTCTGGAGCGTCGTATGAAGCATAGAAAACCGCAAATGTGGTCTCGCAGTGTCAATAACGCGGAGGAGCTCTAACACCAGGCATCCTTTTGATTCATGTAAGTTCACTACGTTTTACTACGTTCACACTAGGCACGCCCGCAAACCAGGGATCATTTAGTCGTTCCCAACTTACCCAGTGACCCCAAGTCATTTAAGATAAGCTGCCGACGAACTGGTCGTCAACTGTAACCAGTTTACAGCAGCGCAAAAGCCAACCCTGTCTGGTTCATCATCAGAAGCAACTGAGTTGTGAGTGCCGAAATGTAGTCAGCAGAGAGTTTAGGGACCTGAATGCTCTTACGACTGCGAGAGACCCACTACCGCGGGCTGCGTCTGTCCCTCCTACGGAAGCTTTCAGAACATGGTAAAGGATTAGCCACCATTGCTTTGAGACAAACGCGGCAAACACCGATCCCCGAACTGAGATCTGGTGATCTGGACCCGTAATTGCATGCTCGCAATCAAAACTGACATTTTTATTGGGAGTCTTCCCTCAGCGACGTAGCAGGCAAAAACCGACACAGACTCTAAAGCCGGGGACCAGTCTCCGCGTCCATTCTTTGTCTGCGGCCGGCTTTCTGGCGCATCGCACAGGCTATGGCTATGATGACGCATCTATGCGGTCACCGTCAAATGGCGCCGCATGACAAAAAATGCCGCAGCTGAAGCCTCCGGTTGGAGTGTAACGAACCGCAGGGCTGCTGTCGTTAGGATGCATCTGAAATTAACGGCCTCATCGGAGCCATCGTGCGGCCCCGCATAACGCCGCTGTGACTTGGGGAATTCTGCGCGCGCTAGCGGGCCGCCTTCGGGAAAATCCGACGCTGCGGAAAGCGTTGTCACCTTCTGTAACGCGGAGCGCCTAAACACACACTTGTTATCTGTATAGCTGAGCTATAGAGCGTTTTGCTCTGATAAGGTCTCCTTGCCGTTGTTCCGGCCCGCTCAGACAATTTGCACCGTTACGATGCTGCGGAGCGCACGTTGACGTCTGTGGTAGCATGCGCGTCTGTGCACGGCGAATACACATGCCGCCAGCGAAAAGAACATATTTTCATAATATTGCATAGAAATCCTCTGAGTATGGGGTTGAGACGTTTCTGAATTCGCATCAAGGCACGTCAACAAATGCCGGTCACAATGCGCCCGCTGCAACATCCGGTCCGGTTCGGCTCCGCAACAATCAATCTTAACTGTGACCTTCATTCCCTGCCAGATTGCCGGCTGCTTCAAAATTGTAATGCACGCGCGCCGCTGTCTGCTGGAAGGTGCCTGCAGTGCCTGCCCTTTCATCCCTTCGAATCCCATTCGCCTTGCGTTACCAGATTTCCCTTTTTTGTTCATATCTGAAAAAATACGAGAACTGTTTTTCATTGTAATTGTGCATCGCACAGCTACATGAAGTCACATCCACACAAGTACGCAATCAAACAAATTTGTCGAGCATATTTACTATAGTGCGTCACTTTGTATCCATTGTTTCGTTTCAGCATGGTAAGAAAGGGTGTGATCAGTATTTTATCAGGTGGGGCATGTTATAATCATTCTGTATTACGCCTCGTGTGCCGTGAGTGCCTCAAACACAACCAAAGAACTCTTCCATATTCATAAAACGTGTTGCGAGAGTCAAGCGCCTTTCGCCCGCCAACCGCCACCCGTCATGACCACTGGCGCTTCGGCGTCTCACATACATACTAGACGCTTGCCAGGGGCTCTGATGATCGCAGAAGCTGCTCCAGATCTTACCAAATCTTCATTTGAGGTAGGTCTCGAGGACAGTCTTGGGTGGCAATTCCAACCACATGAATCCCCTGGCACTCTAACGTCTGTATCGACCTGGGGTTAAATGACACTGTTGAGAAGATCAAGAGAAATGGTAAAAACGCTATGATCGTATAGGTCATTAGATTATTATATACTTAAGTTCCCTTGGAAGGAATGGAAGCTCTACTTTTCTATAACGGCATAGATGAGTTTTACTCATTCATATCAATGTGTCGATGTGATTTTTTCATCAGGAAATTTGTTTGTGAAATGGCTGAGTGGGCTGTTGGCTGGCGGTGTTGGCTGAGTTATGTACCATGAACCTGTTTGAGTATGACCTGGCATTGAAACTGCTGTATTAACTTGGTCTAAACGCTCTTTTCTGAGTTGATTTCTTCACTGAGCTTGTAAGGGACTATTTAATGATGATTGACATTTCATTTATTTTCAATCTGCGCAATGCGAGCGCACTGGCAAATTTGATAGTCCGGTTCGGTCCTTATCCATGGCTGGTGAATATTGTCCGTGTTCGGTCCGCGGGTGGATCTGCAATCCGTGGATTGATCAAACCCGTGAAGTGGTCCAGGTCAAGCACCGTCAGCCGCTAAGCGCTGCAGAAGACGAGAGGGTATGGCTGGGCTCTAACGGGTGTGCGAGTGCTATCACAAGGATGCTACGCTGAATGCTCGCTATTCAAAGGGATATTACAAGGTCAAGCGTGACCTTGTATGCATAACTGCGTGAGGTTGCAGGCATTCCCTATAATGATGCCGCCACGCTGGAAAAAAGACATTTGCAGCGTTGCCAGTTTAAAACAATTCTACTCAGATAAAACTCTCCCAAAGTCCGCAAAATGATCCCCCAAATATTGCCAGGCACTTCTTGTAAACATAAAATTAATGCAAGTTTTGAATTCCTCTGAAAGGCACTTTGCTTCTTACGCCAGTCCAGCAGCTTGGCTCGATGGTAGGATTTCCAGAGCTTTGCCTGCCTTCTAGCTTTTTAAATACTCGACGAGAACTGGGAGTGGTGTCGTGGAATTTCTGCGAGAGCTCGGAATTAATTAAACATAATTTTGAACAATTTCCCTGAAAAACGGTCAGAGTTGAGGGGGCCGCAGAGGGGTCTAGCGGATTACTTTTAGAGCTGGCGATCATCGAAATGTCGGTGCCAGTTTTGAAGTAGCCATAGACCGCAAATGGCGGGCAGCGATGTAAAAGGAGTTCACGAAGTTTTAAAGACGCCATACCGGAGCTTTTTACCTAAAGCTCTCGTGAGTCAGCTTTCCGTCAGCAAATCTCGCCTCCAGTCGTGCCAGCGCTGCGCTGAGGTTGAGCAGGCAGCAGCGCCGAGCTGGCCCAGCATCGCGGCCACACCAGCGGGGCGGGTGACGGAGGGCGGCTGAGTGCCCCACATCGGAGCCTGGACCGGACGCTCGCCTGAGGGCCTTTTCCAATGCAGCCAGGCGTGAGGGGTGAACAATCGCCTGCTGCCACGCTCGGCACTGTGCATTTACAAAGGCGGTGTAAGCTCCTCACAAAGAGGAATTATAAATGGTAAGTAGAACGTGCCTAGATTATGCATGAACGTGCCATGGTCTGCAGACTACCGGTGCCGTCTCAACCCATTCTCTTAAAAGCAAGTTCTTTTGGCGCGCCATGCAAACTGACAGACTTACGGACCGGCCTTGTGTGCACCCTAGCACCGAGTTAGTACTTAAAAGTTAGTCTATTTGCTGGTTGATGCCCGTCAATGACATATTCGGAATTCCGCGAAGCGCTTCCGACTGGATCACTGTGGGCATGCACGACGTAGCAAATATTTCAAAATTACAATTGCGTTGAAATGAAAGACATTTTCTTGTCTCGCCCGCTACGCTGGTGCAGACACGATGCTTTGCAGTCTGACTTGCTCCACGCATTTCACAAATGAATATTATCCTGACATGTAGCCGAGCAACCGCGGATGCGGTGGTCCGCTATAGATATAGATACAGCACAACCGTGGAGCTAAGTTTATAGCTAGCGGGCGGCGAAGAGTAATAGCTGGGAGAGTCTCTGACGTTACAGCACGGGAGTTCCAGGTTCCATTCCCTGACGCATCTCAAGTCACTAAGCGCTGGACGCATACCATCCTCTTTCGAGAGATTGAGCTTATCGAACCTCGTTTCTGATGCGCGTGTGCAGAAAGTTATGGGTTCCCTTATCCATTTTCTTTCTTTTTGCTCAGTGTTTTCTTCTTAAACCTGATAATTCTGTCACGTATTGGTCTTAGTACAGACTCAAGGGGTGGTTGAGTTAAAGCAGTCCCAGATCAGATCAGTTGGTGGATGGTGGATAGGTCCCCGGCACGGATTGGCCGCCCCCCCCCCCCCCACAATTTGGACAGCGCGCGCATTGAGTTCGAATCGAATGTTAGATTCTGCAAGAACATATCGGATGTTAGAATTTGCCAGACCACGCATGTCGAACAGATTGAAAGAAAATTTGGTGTCAAAAGATGCTACCTAGATTTACAACTCTCACTGCAGCATTCATATGCTAACAGCTTTAGTCCTACACAAATGTTGGTTTCACTTTTGGGCAATTTAAAGGCTTCTAAAATGATTGATATTTGCATGTCGCTGAGAAGAATATTTCGTAAGAACTGGCTACTAACCAATGTTAGCACCATAACAGCACACCTTCATAGGTGATTACCAGTTCACCACCAAGGTATCACCTATCCAGGGCGTCATACTAACGTCATTCAAATCCTGTCATTCCATTAGCCATGCAGCGATCAAGATAAAAAAGTTGTCGAGGCGTTCACATCTGACGTTTGTGGAGCGCGATTTCCAGATACAACGGCCGTCAATTGGCCCTCAATCAATGTTGTACAATGTACGATGAGGTAATCAAACTATGACGCATTGAGGAGCATGTTCACTAAACGGAGAATAATGCTGTCTAGAGCATACTTGGGACTTTAAAAGTAAGTCTACAGTTACAAGTGAGCTTTTCTTCATCACATCTGATGCTTCAAATGTGAAGCATTCCCATCAAAATGGGTGTCCCACCCTTGGCACTTATTTCAAAAACATTCTCTCGTAAAAGATCAAGACCGTTTACGTCTAATAACACTGGGTAGTGCTACTGCAGCGCCGTCAAGATAAAGTGAGACAATTTTTATAATTTTCGAGTCCAAATTACGCTCTCAACGCTTTAGAACAGCACTGCACACTTTCCTTTCCTGGCAGCCTCAGAGTGTGTCCCGAGACTGCGACAGCTGCAGTTGTTGCGACCGCCATCGTCGTGGCGACGGCAGCATCTGCTGAGGGCCGCTGTCAGCTGTAACGGGTTAGATGTACCACTTTTGAGCTGTCTTAATCCGCACATTGCGGGCTTGCGGGCTTAAAAGTGGCACCCTTTCTATGAATGACGTCAGTACAAGGAAAGTTTGCGGTTGGCACAACGGGCAGCAAGGGCCAGTTACCGAGAAGCGCATTGGTGGAAGTTTGAACCAGTGCGTCACCAAAAACGATGTGATGTTACGTTTCCGAAAGCCAAAATACGCTTTCAAAAGAGCCACTGTGGGAAGCACCATAGCGGGGGGGGGAACCCAACCCTTAGTATAACGTTTTGTGGAATTCACTGATAAAAGCCTCATGTTTGCGTATATTTTCTCTAGAAGGGGTGTTTCAAGCTTTCGTGGCATTTATTACACAAACATTTTGGCGTAGTGGTGAGTTGCAAGCATTACAGAACGCGCATGTTGGTAAAGTCAAGGCAAATTAAATGTTTTACTTTCATGTTGGTGAGCAAACAGTCCAATGAGATTTCTCCCGCAGGGGCGGGTACTTCAAATCGAAATTCTGAGCTATTCAAAGGGATTTCGGGAAATCTGATATTGCCAAACAAATCGCACGCGTCTGATCTAACAATACGTGGAAAGTGCAAAAATGTAGCATGCTCCCTTCCGTGGCAATTAGGCAGCGTTGTATTATTCTTGTTAAACTTTCACCTAGTGTTGTAAAAAGTAAGAGTTAGAGTTCTGCATCCGTTCCAGTATTTTGTTTTCAGTGCTTTATTATCAATGCCGGTGGACCTTGCACAATACTATGACGTCAATACTGAACTGAATGTTATCTCTCCATGCTACTGGCAAACTTAATTTTGATTCTTACTACAGACAGATAAAGAGAAATGTAAATACAATTAGATTATCCCGATCTCAGAACTGAATATAAATCGAGTCTTACAACAGCTCGCGATTGTCCAAGTTATTGACAAAAATACATACTAAATCACCGAGGTACAAGCAGGTAGCATGCTGTTAGATCACCCTCAGGTATGCTCCACCCATATCGTTGCATACATATTGATCCGGCGCTATCTCATCGATATTGTGCTTTACCAAAACCCAGTTCAAATTGTCATTGAGACGCCAAATACGCGGAATGCATTAATGGCGCAAGCGTCTGTAATTCCTGTAAATATGAAAACGCCACTCCTAGCGAAAGTGCGCTGTACAGCTACCGAATAAAAACGCTTCCGTACTGTGCTCCCAGGGAACTCCCGAAAGAGTCAGGAAGCTGCGTATAAACGACGTTAATTAGCGTTATGAACTCAAAGTTCTCATAACGTATCAGTGACATTCATTATATCAGGGGATGCTGATTAGACGACGTTGTACGGGCCAAATCATGATTCTGTTGACGGTATTCAAGATTTCGGGCTGTGCTCTTCCTCAAGAGCCTATCCCCATTCTGACTGATGATGAGCACAGCTCGAGATATTGAATGCTGTTAATGTGATCATTATTTAGTACTATAAGCACTCGATTTATTAGCACATCCTCGTGTCCTCGCATATTGAATCTGCCTAAGTGCTTTGAACTAATTCCGAAAAACCAGAAGTTGAAGGACTTTTGATGTCAGACGTTCATTGGTTTTGAACAACATTATTAAGAAAACGTATTGTGGAAGCATTTTTGGTTTTCTTGAGCATAGGCGTCATCACGTCTCTGAGATCGCGGGGAGCAAATCAGGATTTGATGTTTGAAGCTGGAATCTAGCCGAGACAACCTGACGGGGGATTTGAAGATAGAGACATTCTGTAGATAAAATTTTGGGAGGAAAAATCACGCACAATGGCAAACCACACACATCAGGCACGGACAAAAGAAAAACACGTTTTACGTCATACAATCTCAAAAGAGGTCCGCCACCAACGGGCATGTCGCGGCCGTGAGAAGACAGGAGACGCAGGATAGGAGGTAGCAAGACAGGGCAAGACAGCTCAGCACCTGGGGCAGGATGACAGCGGACAAGGCAAGACAGCTCAGCACCTGGGGCAGGACGACAGCGGACAAGGCAGAACAGGACAGAGCAGAAGATAATAGCACTGGGCAGGAGATGACAGGGTAGAACGGGAGACAAGCTACTGCTGATCGTAAGGCATCGTTAACACAAGTCTTTTGGATTTTCAGCTAAGCTCTCCCTTTCTTAGAATGGAAACAGAGGCGGATTGCATTTATTCCCCCCCCCCCCTTCTCTAGGAGTACGCATCAGAAAAAGGGAGAATCAGGATGAGGTTTTTAATCACTTGTATGCTGCCTTTGAAGTCACTGGCCATTTCCATATCCATTGAGTCAGCAAACCAACAATCTCAGGTTGCAGGGCTTTCCTGTTCGGTGGAGGTGGCTTGAGCCCCCTCCTCCGGACACCAGCCTCCTCACCTTTACGACGAAAGTTGTCCAAACCCGTAGAAAACCCTCCCTTGGTGACATACTTTTTTGAGTAGGTCTCATTCATTTGCAATGCTCAGCCGCCGAACCTATTTTGCGAAAGTGCGCCCCGGCCAGGTCATCTGCATCGAGCGGCATCACGCATATTGTGACGTATTGGAGGCGCGTACTGGACAAACTCCAGCACAAACGCCAATGTCTCACACATAAAACGTGTGCTGAACCACGGGCGCCGCTGAAATCACGCTGGCGCCAGGTCACTGATTTGCAGCAGTCGCGAGGCAGAAAGAGGACAGGGGGTCAAAAAAGCTGAGCTTGTTTCCCAAAAAGTGCAAATGATCTGGTCTATCTCCTCAACCCTCGCCTTGATTGACCGCTTTTTTCTGACGCAGACTGATAGAGGGAAATGTGACCCCCACCCCTTGGAGTCCCAAAACTGACTAAGACAGAGCTTAGCAAGAAACAGCACAAAACAATAAAAATTGATTGGTCTCAACAAACTCTCACGATTAGCACTAGCCTTCAGTTTTGCTAGGTCAATAATCAACTTCATTAGGACGAGTCAACGGTCAAGCTTTCCAGAAAATCGCACTTATCCAGCTTTACATCACACCTACGAGAGCATCCCTCGTGGCGACACGAAGTTTAAACAGGCGTGTTTCCTGTTTAATTTTGAGTACAATAGTGTATATTTTATGTGTTTTGAGCGTGCATTCATGGTATTTCGTTCCGATACTGCAGCAGTGGCGGCCGCCGCGCGCGTTCCGCGGCGAGTCTGTTGCCGCTCGCTGCCCGCGTTGGCCGTATATAGCCGTACAGTGTGTCCCAAAAACCACCAATGTTCCGACACCGGCAAAACTAGAAATACGTTTCTGATGTCAAAACACACACAATTAATGCCCTATAAGCTACCGGAACTTTGGGCGTGATTCCAAAACATGCATGCAAAACATACATGCATAACATTCTCATAAAAACCTTGGGAAGGCTTGATCCCCCCCCCCCCCTGTTTCAGGGCGAGGAAAAGCGTGATCTGCAGTCAGAAAAAGAAAACCAGTTTTAGAAGGTGCAGCTTGTTGATTTCTTTGTTTAGATACATTCAATCTGCTGCAGGCCGTTTTGGGGAATTAACCTGCATTTTCTTTCTGTTAGCCAAAAGGCCTACGTTAATGCCAAAAAGAGGAAGGGGTTTAAGGATTCCCTATTATTTTTGCTACTGAAAAAGTGAGTGTGATAGACCACTTCCTCATATATAAAGTACTCCAACAGTAAATTGATGCTATATGTTCTAGGCATCCTTATTGCGCAAAACCTTACCAGAGGATGCATCACTTGCATGAAATCAAGACACCATGTAACCACACATGATATAGCTTGCTTTCAGTGGGACTCCAACTGAGTCTACCCAAGCGTAAATTGCGTTCAAGCAATCAGCCGGCCTACAAGCCATGGCAAAGCTGTCAGCAAGATGCTCGTCAGCAAACACGTTTCTCCCCAGACTTGGCCCACCTACTTTCCAAAGTTGGGGAGCTGAAACCCAAGTTAGGGGCGGGGAGAGAGGGCTGAAACCCCCAACCGAAAAGGAAATTATACTTCTCCTTTCAGTACAAGCAAGGTTAATAATGAAGCTCATTGATTGGCAGCAGCTATTTCTTTTAAATGGTCAAAACTTCGGACTGACCAATGGATTGCTGGTTTGTGCGGTTATTCAAAATATTAACATAAAACTTCGCAAAAAAGAGCAAGGAAGTATTCCGCGATGTCACATATGTGTTGATTTATAATGATACAATAATAAACTCGAATAATGATGCATGCGGATTTTCATAAGCATATTTTTGCAAGTCCGATCGTACCAGATTGGATGAAGAAATTAACAACTTTAAAAATGGATTGATGGGCACCTGTGATGATAATGACTGGATATAATGACAGGATGAGATCAAATTATAAAAAACTCAATCTAGGAGATGCCATAGGGTTGGTATCATCCAACGGTTCTGCCATGGCGATAGAACGTGAGTCTATAGGGCTACGACGGAAAAAAAACGAGCAAAATCGGTAACACACTGGCGCCCCTGATGGAGCCGAGAAGCTTCTCTTTGGACTCAGAAATGTGACTTCAGAATGCCGAATGATGTCGCTTAGGCAGCGGTCATACCCGATTGTTTTTTTTCCTTTTTGGTGAGTGGAAATAAGCATGTGGTAAAACAGATGCGTTTTGTCAAACCATCCAGTGATTCCACCTCTCACTAAATCCGATATGCGTCCTTCTTCCAGCAAGTCACTGCCGTCCCATGCATCCATCTAAGGGATGTAGCAAGAGAAGGGCTGCGGTTCCACTTACCCTCAGTCAAAGGTTTACACTAAATAATGGGCGATTTCGCAGCAAATTAGCTTCATTTACAGGGTATCAGACAACGTAAGCAAGCAGTTAGGAATATTTGAGGCACGTGCCCGATCCAGTTTGAACTCATTCTGAGCCTAATCCACTACCCAAGCTACCCACCATTTATTTCCAAACAGCGGCGAAACAGAACTCAGACCTGCACGCCGGCTGCTGGGCGCGGCAAAAGATGCCCACCAAGCCATGCATGTCGCACCCCGCTTTGATCATATTTACGGCATGGTGGAGAGGATGATGATGGCTGCGATTGAGTTCGCCGTGCACACAGGATTCTCGTTAGGGAACGTGACCTCAAGGAGGCTCGATCATCGGACCTCATCCCTCCAGGACCACCTGCCATTGTTCGAAATCCTGCAATACATTCAGCTGCTCCGGCTGTCGAGATCCTTCGCCGTTTTTTTCTTGCGGTCGAGGGAATGAAATTCAGCCGTAGACTGAGCCCGGGGTCGCGCGGAGGGTGGCATGCGACGCATTCTCAGTGGGTTATGCCATAGCCTGGGGCTGGTGTGCCTGCATGCTACGTGATAGCAGTTAACCCTAAAAGAAATCGAATGATAGCGTACAACTGAGCAAGTTTATTAGTCTTTGGGTTCTAAGGGCGCGTCAACTCCATCGGTTATTTGCGCCCAGCACACAGCCCAGCGTTTCGGCTGTACGTCAATGATATATAGATTTGCTATAATGAGGGACCTTCCCACTGACACGGCGAGACAAGCCATGACCTGATGACGCCTTGCTGCTGACACGGCGAGACAAGCCACGACCTGATGGCGCCTTCCTGCTGACACGGCGAGACAAGCCATGACCTGATGTTGCCTTCTTGCTGACACGGCGAGGCAAACCATGACCTTATGTTGCCTTCTTGCTGACACGGCGAGGCAAACCATGACCTGATGGCGCTTCCTGCTGACACGGCGAGACAAGCCACGACCTGATGTTGCCTTCCTGCTGACACGGCGAGGCAAACCATGACCTTATGGCGCCGTTGCACGCGGACTGCATTGTCGGCTTATATTACATGGTATCGTACTGCGCTGCCATGTGATATGCAACTTCACCTGCATGAAATGCTGCAATTCGCACGACAATTTCACCTGTATGAAATGTGGCCACCAACAACAAATGCACTTTTACCACCCCCAAGAACACTACATGTGAAATACATGAAGGAATTACATAAATGAAATACATAAACGAAATACATCAACGGAATACAAGGCGAAATACACAAACAGCATGCAAAAACGGTATAGTTGGCGACGCTAAGTGCAAAGCATCTTGTTAATGTGTCAGTGGCAAACTCACGTGGTGATGCAAACTCTCATGATAGCACGCAATGTTTATGATGAGTCATCAATCTGTCATGCATGAGCAACGACCGGAGCACGGAATTCGCAGACATAAAAAACGGAATAATTATCCTCACTTTCTGATATTCAAATATGTTCCATACTACGCTTAAAATATTGTCACCTGTGCCAACGGACTTTGACGGCGCCATTATGCCAGAGCCCCCATTGATAATCTCAGAGAGCCCTGTCGACTCTGGCTTCCCTGGCGAGAGGCGTGGGTCCAGCCAGATCAGCGGGCCGACGGGCGTGACCCTGGCGAGGGGCGTGGGTCCAGCACAAACCAACGGGCCGGCGGGCGTGACCCTGGCGAGAGGTGTGCGTCCAGCACAGACCAACGGGCCGACGGGCGTGACCCTAGTGAGAGGCGTGGGTCCAGTACAGACCAACGGGCCGACTAGCGTAACCCTGGCGAGAGCGTGGGTCCAGCACAGATCAGCGGGCCGACGGCGTGACCCTGGCGAGGGGCGTGGGTCCAGCACAGACCAGCGGGCCGACGGGCGTGACCCTGGCGAGGGGCGTGGGTCCAGTACAGACCAACGGGCCGACGAGCGTAACCCTGCGAGGGGCGTGGGTCCAGCACAGACCAGCGGGCCGACGAGCGTGACCCTGGCGAGGGCGTGGGTCCAGCACAGACCAACGGGCCGACGAGCGTGACCCTGGCGAGGGGCGTGGGTCCATCACAGACCAGCGGGCCGACGAGCGTGACCCTGGGCGAGGGGCGTGGGTCCAGCACGACCAGCGGCCGACGAGCGTGACCCTGGCGAGGGGTGGGTCCAGTACAGACCAGCGGGTCGACGAGTGTGACCCTGGCGCCGGCCGCGGCACCTGTCGCACCACCTGGCGCTGGATCTGATGCGGCGTCGCCGTGACATGCACATGTGTCCCCTGGCCTTGGCAGACGGAGGGCGGCCTGCACAGGTGCTGTCGAGCAGCAGTGCACCCCTTTCAGATGCGAGCATCCACCTGCCCGGCCGGGCGGTGCGCCGTCTGAAGCTGCGGCGCGGCCACTATCACTGCGCCAATCAGCACGAGGGGCCACTGAAACGGTAGCCGGTCCGCCCCGTTCCTCCGCCCGCTGTTATCTCGGCGGCAGGCGCGCCGATGCTGCGCCGCACCTCTAGTGTTTGACGAGTCGGTGCTGCGCCGCTCCTCTGGCGTCAGTCGCGTCGGTGCTGCGCCGCTCCTCTGGCGTCAGACGCGCTGCTGTGCCGCACCTCTGGCGTCAGGCGCGTCGGTGCTGCGCCGCATCTCTGGCGTCGGACGCGCCGATGCTGCGCCGCTCCTCTGGCGGTTGCGCCGCTCCCCTGGCGACCTGGCTAATGCCGGTAGGCTGTGCGAAGGTCTACCCGACATATTCCGCTGAGAGTCCCAGTGATGAAGTGTATCTGAAAAGTAGATAAGGGAGTGAATCGAAACGAAAATTTACCCCGTTTCTCAGCTCCTATTTTGCAAAGGAGATATTAGAGTGTCAATATGACACGCACACACACACACACACACACACACACACACACACATATATATATATATATATATATATATATACATATATATATATATATATATATAAGAGTGTTCCTTTTTAGAGTGAGCCGTATGGTGCGATGTTCAGGCGACGAATACACCTTGTTAATTGTTGAACACAGCCTTGTGTGTCTGGCGGTGGTACTTTGGCATAAAGTCTGACTTCGTCACCCACTATCGATTTCCATGCCCATTTCTCTCGCCATCCTTTCCAGCGACGCTACCTGAGGCTGGTTCCCCGTTCGTCCAAACGAACCTCCGTGTCCCGACCGACTGGAGACGTAACTATTTCACCTGCCCTCCCGCCGCATCTGACCCACCAAGAGCCAGCGAACTCTTGGCCGGAATGTGGGCCAGACTTGGCGGCCTTTTGCGGGTTGCAAATTTTAGCCGCCAGAACAATGCACTTTTTAGTTCTTAATTTCAAGACCTTCCAGAGATTAAAATGCACCGTCACACAAAATAAATTTTGAAAAGTAAGCAGCCGACTTCCAGCAATGGCCACAGGAAAGGAACAGAAAAGTCTTTCCCTTTTGTCCCCTGCTCCCGAAAAGGACAGAACAGCCATGCAGACATGACTCCAGTACACCGGGCAGCTCAAGGGGAACAATTTTATGCGAACATCTCACCAAATAAGAAGAAAAGCTGTCAAAATTTTCCAACCCTGGCTTAGTTTGATTCAAGTGAGTGTTCCACATTTGCGTTTTTTGAACTGAAAAACTGTCTTGAAGACTTTTCGATGTAGCTTACGTCATGCCTTTTGCAAAACCTAAAACTCACTGGTTCCTGAGCTTAGGGGCCGCAAAAATGTGGGAGAGTATTTCAAGATCACTTTGGCATTCATGACGTCATAATAACCTTATTCAAATCCTGTCATTCCAGGAGCCATGTGGCCATCTAGGCAAACAAAATAATGGTCGGGTCGTCCTTATCTGGCCCTCGCTAGCACGATTTCCAAATAAAGCGGCGGCCAGTTGGCTCTCAATCGATGTTTTGCAAGGAAGGGTGACGTAATCAAACAATGACTGAACGAGGAGTATGTTTACTAAGCAGAGACTGTTGTTTTCTTGAGCTGTCTTTTCTACTTAAAAGTATACCACCAGTTTTAAGTGAACTTGTTTCGTCATATCTGATGTTTGTTTCCATATCTTCAAATGTGGAACGCTCCCTTTAAGCTTAGGCAAGTGAGCCTTTCTGTCAACACTGCGATGTCCTGCGCTTGGCTGTCACTGTTTCATTGAGGTGCACTTTCCTTTTCTTGTTTCATGCACAAATTACACGACAGAACCGATGACAATTATTCATGAAATTACAGGAAGACTGTGACTTTTATTGCATTAGCCTCACTCACTGGTCAATGCGTTCCACAGTTTGGTGTATCACGTGCTTAGCAGTTGTCGAAATCTGATAGTGGGAAGTACAGTTTGTCTGTGTCTGTCTTTTTAAAGGTTGATTTGGCGCTATGTATATAGTCCACATGTCTTTGTTACTACTGTCTCAGCCCCACCCCGGTGCAAGACAAACAAGGCTGTCAGGTAGTTACCACTTTTATCACCACACTTTATTTAATTTTGAAATGCGTATCTCATTCATCCTTCATTCATCAGTCGAAAATTGAGGAACAATTACGAAATGCAAATTGCGCTGAACATAAAGGGACTGTCCCACATTTGTGGAAGATTTTGAACTGAAACAGCCATTTTGAAGATCATTCGGTTCTGTTCACAACCCCGCCAATCTTAAGGCCTAAGCCCCTCCAGTTGCTGAGCTCCACGTCCGCGGAGATGTGCGGACTATTTGTGGGTTACCCAGGCATCCATGATGCCATAATAACAACATTCAAATACTGTCGTTCCACTGGCCACACAGCAATCAAGGCCAGGACAAGTATAATTGTCGAGTCTTTCATATATCGCGTGTGTGTGCACGATTTCCAAATGTAATAGGCGTTGTAACTGGATCTCAATCCGTGTTGTGCAAGGTACGATGACACAATTAAATAACGATATAATCAGGAGCATATTTACTCAACGGAAAATTGTGTGGCGTAGAACATTTTTTTCCGCCCAAAAGGATACCAACAGTTAGAGGTGAGCTTAGCTCATCATGTCTGATATTTGGCTCAATACATTCAAATGTGGAATATTCCCTTCGGCGCGACGAGGTACGGGCTGACATTGTGGAAAAGTTGTGTGCCTACAAGTGCCCCCAGCGCTGTTTCTCTTTAACAGGGAGCGCCAGGAAGCGGCCCAGGACCCGTGTCCCATCCCAGCGCTCACAAGAGCCCCCCCCCCCCCCGCTCCCGGACGGGACGTCCCGTCAGCGGGCTCGCGTGCCCACTAAGCCGGCCGGCGCCGGCACGGGAGCCGCCGGCTGCACGTGCAGCGCCTGCCGACCCCTCTCGGCGAGAGCGTGAGAGGGAGAGAGCGCGCCGCCACGGCCGCCCGGCCACTGACCGGCCGCCATCTTTCGTGACATGGTGGACTGGCGACGAGCACTGGTCGGGAACTGGCTTCAAACCGCA